>NW_027094144.1:0-600000 GCF_029207755.1 Chamaea fasciata
ACAGCAAGTCTGGCCTGATCTCACCGTGCATTTACAGGCATGGCATTTCTCCTGGGGGTTAAGGAACAGAACCTGGTCATTGCACGCAATCACAGACATAAGGCAAAATAAATCTGGAAGTCTCTTCAACATTTGTTGCTTAAAGCTCTTTAAACCAGCCTATTCTCTGGCTCAGAAATTAAGTGGAAAATGACAAATGCAATCACTTGCAGTGCATCTGAGCCCTGAATGATCTCATGACACAAGTCAAGCCTGTCTAGGCCCAACACCATCTTTTGAGAACATTTCATTCAAGCTGAAAGAACACTCATTTCCACCTACAAGAACCCTAAAGAAATCATTGCAGGAAAAAAGCTGTCATTAGTACCAGAACATGTCTCAAATACCTGCAATGTCATTTAGAAACTGCATTGCACCATGACAGCAACTTATTTCTAGAACACTCTTTTGGACAGATACAGTGCTATTGCACTAAAAATAACCTGGGTCAAACAATGAGGAAAGAAGGATGTTCTAACACAGACACAGCTTACCGCATTTGGACAATATTTCAGCATCATCTAGAAAGAAGGGAAATCTTGTTTGAAGGCCTGACAGCAAGTTAAAAGTTGAGCATTCTGGTTGGGTCACAGGGTGCAAGTAACTCAGCCACCACCACAGGCCTGCTGGCAGGAGGGCTTCCCTGCTGGCAGGAGGGCTTCCCTGGCACAGCTGATCCTCCAGAGCCTCCTGAGGCCTCCCCCTGCCCTCAGGCACAAGGCTGCTCTGCCCAGGGCCGTACCCAGCACTGCACACTGACCCCAAACACTCCAGGAGCCCACTGGGGCCACAGCAACCGCCTGGCGCCCCCAACACTCCATGGGCGTCAACCCATTATGAGCACGGCAACAGCCTGGCACCCAAACATTCCCACCACTGCTGTCTCCTGGGAAACAGATGCAGAACCCAGCAATAGGATTACCCCTATTACCAGTACCACAGACACAGGCTGCCATTGCAACCAGTGATAAAAATTCAACCAAAATCCCATCCATTTCATTCTGCTGCCAACCCTCTCTGATTTAGCTAAGAGAATCATCTGCGTTTCTTCCCAAGATCTGATCTACTTCATAAACCATTTCTTTCCAGTTTCAAACCAAACGACATGCATATCAATATTTTACAATTTCCCTAAATAATATCCACATTTACCTGAAAACCATTTACTGCATCTCTACCTTAAGTGTTGTTTCTCACAGCTGAAAGTTAATTACAAATACAGGCTCCAATTTAGCCCAACATTTCCAGCCTCTCCAAAGTGCACTTCCATTTGTACACTGGATTTCCATCTTATCTCAATACATAGGATGTAAAAGAAAGGACATCATGCATTCCCTTGAATTTTATCCACAAATTTGGGGAAGACAACAACACCAAAAAAAAGCAAATCCAGACTCCTACCTTGTCACTGTTGTAGATGTGCTCTCAGTAGAGCACATTTCCGCCATTTCTGCACTATTTCCTCTCTCTGCTTGATACTCCTCCTCTTCTTTTCAAAATCCTTTCACACTGAATGGACCATTCAAGTGGGATGTCACCCGTATTAGTACCAAATGCCCCTCTGCTGCAACTAAATTCTACTTTTCCTATGAATTTATCATCATTCAGGTTTTGTCCGCAAAGAGTCACACCGAATAGTCACAATAAATTTTGAAGCTTTGCTCAGAAAGTGCCTTGTAACCCAAGAATGCCCCTGCTCACAAAAAGTGCACTGAGTAATAATACACTGGTCTGTGTTAGCACAGCTCACTAAACGGCCCAGTTATTCTGCCGAACGGTGTCATCTCCCCCATTTACCAAACCATTCATTCTTATCACCCACAGTACCTGTCATTTAAGTGTTATCATTAGTTCTGCTTCAACAATGAACATACATAGAGATGCTCTGCCAGCCTGGGCAGACCATCCTGTTTCCCCACACACACACACACACAACTTCTCTGAGCTCTCTATTTAAGCTCTAGGAACACTTGGAGAATAGTTTTTTAATCTTCAATTATTGCAATTTACCCCCGTATCCACAGCACTATTAAAATGCTTTCTCTTAGCAAGATGAAATACTGCTCCTATTTCTGCAATTCATCAGCTGATAAAGGGCAGTGCTACAGAGAGCTTCTAAACCAAACAGCACTGACATGGCATCAGGACCAATTGAAAAGCATTTGATTTTCTAGTTGCAATTATGCTTGAACCAGATTATTCAAAAAAAATAAAACAAAAAACCAAAAAACAAAACCCTCTGCAGCCACATGACAAGCAGTCTGTAAGATGTGAACCTCAGATCAAATCATCCATTCCATTTATAAGATTGATTAATAGTTTAAATTCCTATTTAAAATATCTCCTTCTTTAGTTATTCTTTTAGGTTTAGGGAATGTTTTCCTCAAACAAAATCTTGCACTTGTAATACACCACTCTTAAAAGAGATTTTAACTCTTATGTACCTTCCTATCTCAATTTCATAGAGGGATTATAACAGGTTTCTTCCAGAGGGACAGCACAGGCCCCAAGATCCCAAACCCAGGGAAACAGAGAGAGTGAACACTCCCAACACTCCAGCTGTGGTTGGGAAAAGCTATAACAATGGCACAAAGGACACATCTCCCGTCCCAGAGCACCAGCCCTGGAATGGCAACATCACCCAGACAGGCGTCTCTGAAAGGATCCAAAAAGGTGCAGTCTACAACAGGGTTATCCCACACAGGGAGTTGGAGCTACATTAGCAAAAACATTTCCAGAAAATCTCCATTTTCTACTCTGTCCCTCATTCCCGTTCTGAAAATTCCCTTTTTCCAGCTAAAATTCATTTGAAAACACAATCTACATGCACACGGCGAGCACAGGACTTTGCAGCAAGCCCAGCACCCTTGCTGGCACTCTGGAAATGCCAGCACAGTGTGCCGGGACAGTGGCGGCGGCCTCGGGGACACGCAGCGGGAAGGTGGGGCAATGCTGACACCCCATGGCTGCTCCTGCACCACCGACGGCAGCGGCACAGCCAGCACCCCAAAGGCTGCCTGCAAATTGCCTCACGTCTCACACACCTCCCACTGAGCCCCCGCTGCTCCGACAAAACCACCTCAGCGTCCTCCTGCTCAAGCTCCAACTTCCCCGGTGCTTTGCACGCATCCAAAACACGGCGCAGCAATCGCCGGCCCTTCTGTCCAGAACACAATTAAAACTCGGATTCAGCCCCCAAGGACAACTTGCAGAGCCCTGTATACAGCAAGTCTGGCCTGATCTCACCGTGCATTTACAGGCATGGCATTTCTCCTGGGGGTTAAGGAACAGAACCTGATCATTGCACGCAATCACAGACATAAGGCAAAATAAATCTGGAAGTCTCTTCAACATTTGTTGCTTAAAGCTCTTTAAACCAGCCTATTCTCTGGCTCAGAAATTAAGTGGAAAATGACAAATGCAATCACTTGCAGTGCATCTGAGCCCTGAATGATCTCATGACACAAGTCAAGCCTGTCTAGGCCCAACACCATCTTTTGAGAACATTTCATTCAAGCTGAAAGAACACTCATTTCCACCTACAAGAACCCTAAAGAAATCATTGCAGGAAAAAAGCTGTCATTAGTACCAGAACATGTCTCAAATACCTGCAATGTCATTTAGAAACTGCATTGCACCATGACAGCAACTTATTTCTAGAACACTCTTTTGGACAGATACAGTGCTATTGCACTAAAAATAACCTGGGTCAAACAATGAGGAAAGGAGGATGTTCTAACACAGACACAGCTTACCGCATTTGGACAATACTTCAGCATCATCTAGAAAGAAGGGAAATCTTGTTTGAAGGCCTGACAGCAAGTTAAAAGTTGAGCATTCTGGTTGGGTCACAGGGTGCAAGTAACTCAGCCACCACCACAGGCCTGCTGGCAGGAGGGCTTCCCTGCTGGCAGGAGGGCTTCCCTGGCACAGCTGATCCTCCAGAGCCTCCTGAGGCCTCCCCCTGCCCTCAGGCACAAGGCTGCTCTGCCCAGGGCCGTACCCAGCACTGCACACTGACCCCAAACACTCCAGGAGCCCACTGGGGCCACAGCAACCGCCTGGCGCCCCCAACACTCCATGGACGTCAACCCGTTATGAGCACGGCAACAGCCTGGCACCCAAACATTCCCACCACTGCTGTCTCCTGGGAAACAGATGCAGAACCCAGCAATAGGATTACCCCTATTACCAGTACCACAGACACAGGCTGCCATTGCAACCAGTGATAAAAATTCAACCAAAATCCCATCCATTTCATTCTGCTGCCAACCCTCTCTGATTTAGCTAAGAGAATCATCTGCGTTTCTTCCCAAGATCTGATCTACTTCATAAACCATTTCTTTCCAGTTTCAAACCAAACGACATGCATATCAATATTTTACAATTTCCCTAAATAATATCCACATTTACCTGAAAACCATTTACTGCATCTCTACCTTAAGTGTTGTTTCTCACAGCTGAAAGTTAATTACAAATACAGGCTCCAATTTAGCCCAACATTTCCAGCCTCTCCAAAGTGCACTTCCATTTGTACACTGGATTTCCATCTTATCTCAATACATAGGATGTAAAAGAAAGGACATCATGCATTCCCTTGAATTTTATCCACAAATTTGGGGAAGACAACAACACCAAAAAAAAGCAAATCCAGACTCCTACCTTGTCACTGTTGTAGATGTGCTCTCAGTAGAGCACATTTCCGCCATTTCTGCACTATTTCCTCTCTCTGCTTGATACTCCTCCTCTTCTTTTCAAAATCCTTTCACACTGAATGGACCATTCAAGTGGGATGTCACCCGTATTAGTACCAAATGCCCCTCTGCTGCAACTAAATTCTACTTTTCCTATGAATTTATCATCATTCAGGTTTTGTCCGCAAAGAGTCACACCGAATAGTCACAATAAATTTTGAAGCTTTGCTCAGAAAGTGCCTTGTAACCCAAGAATGCCCCTGCTCACAAAAAGTGCACTGAGTAATAATACACTGGTCTGTGTTAGCACAGCTCACTAAACGGCCCAGTTATTCTGCCGAACGGTGTCATCTCCCCCATTTACCAAACCATTCATTCTTATCACCCACAGTACCTGTCATTTAAGTGTTATCATTAGTTCTGCTTCAACAATGAACATACATAGAGATGCTCTGCCAGCCTGGGCAGACCATCCTGTTTCCCCACACACACACACACACAACTTCTCTGAGCTCTCTATTTAAGCTCTAGGAACACTTGGAGAATAGTTTTTTAATCTTCAATTATTGCATTTTACCCCCGTATCCACAGCACTATTAAAATGCTTTCTCTTAGCAAGATGAAATACTGCTCCTATTTCTGCAATTCATCAGCTGATAAAGGGCAGTGCTACAGAGAGCTTCTAAACCAAACAGCACTGACATGGCATCAGGACCAATTGAAAAGCATTTGATTTTCTAGTTGCAATTATGCTTGAACCAGATTATTCAAAAAAAATAAAACAAAAAACCAAAAAACAAAACCCTCTGCAGCCACATGACAAGCAGTCTGTAAGATGTGAACCTCAGATCAAATCATCCATTCCATTTATAAGATTGATTAATAGTTTAAATTCCTATTTAAAATATCTCCTTCTTTAGTTATTCTTTTAGGTTTAGGGAATGTTTTCCTCAAACAAAATCTTGCACTTGTAATACACCACTCTTAAAAGAGATTTTAACTCTTATGTACCTTCCTATCTCAATTTCATAGAGGGATTATAACAGGTTTCTTCCAGAGGGACAGCACAGGCCCCAAGATCCCAAACCCAGGGAAACAGAGAGAGTGAACACTCCCAACACTCCAGCTGTGGTTGGGAAAAGCTATAACAATGGCACAAAGGACACATCTCCCGTCCCAGAGCACCAGCCCTGGAATGGCAACATCACCCAGACAGGCGTCTCTGAAAGGATCCAAAAAGATGCAGTCTACAACAGGGTTATCCCACACAGGGAGTTGGAGCTACATTAGCAAAAACATTTCCAGAAAATCTCCATTTTCTACTCTGTCCCTCATTCCCGTTCTGAAAATTCCCTTTTTCCAGCTAAAATTCATTTGAAAACACAATCTACATGCACACGGCGAGCACAGGACTTTGCAGCAAGCCCAGCACCCTTGCTGGCACTCTGGAAATGCCAGCACAGTGTGCCGGGACAGTGGCGGCGGCCTCGGAGACACGCAGCGGGAACGTGGGGCAATGCTGACACCCCATGGCTGCTCCTGCACCACCGACGGCAGCGGCACAGCCAGCACCCCAAAGGCTGCCTGCAAATTGCCTCACGTCTCACACACCTCCCACTGAGCCCCCGGTGCTCCGACAAAACCACCTCAGCGTCCTCCTGCTCAAGCTCCAACTTCCCCGGTGCTTTGCACGCATCCAAAACACGGCGCAGCAATCGCCGGCCCTTCTGTCCAGAACACAATTAAAACTCAGATTCAGCCCACAAGGACAACTTGCAGAGCCCTGTCCACAGCAAGTCTGGCCTGATCTCACCGTGCATTTACAGACATGGCATTTCTCCTGGGGGTTAAGGAACAGAACCTGGTCATTGCACGCAATCACAGACATAAGGCAAAATAAATCTGGAAGTCTCTTCAACATTTGTTGCTTAAAGCTCTTTAAACCAGCCTATTCTCTGGCTCAGAAATTAAGTGGAAAATGACAAATGCAATCACTTGCAGTGCATCTGAGCCCTGAATGATCTCATGACACAAGTCAAGCCTGTCTAGGCCCAACACCATCTTTTGAGAACATTTCATTCAAGCTGAAAGAACACTCATTTCCACCTACAAGAACCCTAAAGAAATCATTGCAGGAAAAAAGCTGTCATTAGTACCAGAACATGTCTCAAATACCTGCAATGTCATTTAGAAACTGCATTGCACCATGACAGCAACTTATTTCTAGAACACTCTTTTGGACAGATACAGTGCTATTGCACTAAAAATAACCTGGGTCAAACAATGAGGAAAGGAGGATGTTCTAACACAGACACAGCTTACCGCATTTGGACAATATTTCAGCATCATCTAGAAAGAAGGGAAATCTTGTTTGAAGGCCTGACAGCAAGTTAAAAGTTGAGCATTCTGGTTGGGTCACAGGGTGCAAGTAACTCAGCCACCACCACAGGCCTGCTGGCAGGAGGGCTTCCCTGCTGGCAGGAGGGCTTCCCTGGCACAGCTGATCCTCCAGAGCCTCCTGAGGCCTCCCCCTGCCCTCAGGCACAAGGCTGCTCTGCCCAGGGCCGTACCCAGCACTGCACACTGACCCCAAACACTCCAGGAGCCCACTGGGGCCACAGCAACCGCCTGGCGCCCCCAACACTCCATGGACGTCAACCCATTATGAGCACGGCAACAGCCTGGCACCCAAACATTCCCACCACTGCTGTCTCCTGGGAAACAGATGCAGAACCCAGCAATAGGATTACCCCTATTACCAGTACCACAGACACAGGCTGCCATTGCAACCAGTGATAAAAATTCAACCAAAATCCCATCCATTTCATTCTGCTGCCAACCCTCTCTGATTTAGCTAAGAGAATCATCTGCGTTTCTTCCCAAGATCTGATCTACTTCATAAACCATTTCTTTCCAGTTTCAAACCAAACGACATGCATATCAATATTTTACAATTTCCCTAAATAATATCCACATTTACCTGAAAACCATTTACTGCATCTCTACCTTAAGTGTTGTTTCTCACAGCTGAAAGTTAATTACAAATACAGGCTCCAATTTAGCCCAACATTTCCAGCCTCTCCAAAGTGCAGTTCCATTTGTACACTGGATTTCCATCTTATCTCAATACATAGGATGTAAAAGAAAGGACATCATGCATTCCCTTGAATTTTATCCACAAATTTGGGGAAGACAACAACACCAAAAAAAAGCAAATCCAGACTCCTACCTTGTCACTGTTGTAGATGTGCTCTCAGTAGAGCACATTTCCGCCATTTCTGCACTATTTCCTCTCTCTGCTTGATACTCCTCCTCTTCTTTTCAAAATCCTTTCACACTGAATGGACCATTCAAGTGGGATGTCACCCGTATTAGTACCAAATGCCCCTCTGCTGCAACTAAATTCTACTTTTCCTATGAATTTATCATCATTCAGGTTTTGTCCGCAAAGAGTCACACCGAATAGTCACAATAAATTTTGAAGCTTTGCTCAGAAAGTGCCTTGTAACCCAAGAATGCCCCTGCTCACAAAAAGTGCACTGAGTAATAATACACTGGTCTGTGTTAGCACAGCTCACTAAACGGCCCAGTTATTCTGCCTAACGGTGTCATCTCCCCCATTTACCAAACCATTCATTCTTATCACCCAGAGTACCTGTCATTTAAGTGTTATCATTAGTTCTGCTTCAATAATGAACATACATAGAGATGCTCTGCCAGCCTGGGCAGACCATCCTGTTTCCCCACACACACACACACACAACTTCTCTGAGCTCTCTATTTAAGCTCTAGGAACACTTGGAGAATAGTTTTTTAATCTTCAATTATTGCAATTTACCCCCGTATCCACAGCACTATTAAAATGCTTTCTCTTAGCAAGATGAAATACTGCTCCTATTTCTGCAATTCATCAGCTGATAAAGGGCAGTGCTACAGAGAGCTTCTAAACCCAACACCACTGACATGGCATCAGGATCAATTTAAAAGCATTTGATTTTCTAGTTGCAATTATGCTTGAACCAGATTATTCAAAAAAAAAAAACAAAAAACCAAAAAACAAAACCCTCTGCAGCCACATGACAAGCAGTCTATAAGATGTGAACCTCAGATAAAATCATCCATTCCGTTCTTAAGATTGATTAATAGTTTAAATTCCTATTTAAAATATCTCCTTCTTTAGTTATTCTTTTAGGTTTAGGGAATGTTTTCCTCAAACAAAATCTTGCACTTGTAATACACCACTCTTAAAAGAGATTTTAACTCTTATGTACCTTCCTATCTCAATTTCATAGAGGGATTATAACAGGTTTCTTCCAGAGGGACAGCACAGGCTCCAAGATCCCAAACCCAGGGAAACAGAGAGAGTGAACACTCCCAACACTCCAGCTGTGGTTGGGAAAAGCCATAACAATGACACAAAGGACACATCTCACGTCCCAGAGCACCAGCCCTGGAATGGCAACATCACCCAGACAGGCGTCTCTGAAAGGATCCAAAAAGGTGCAGTCTACAACAGGGTTATCCCACACAGGGAGTTGGAGCTACATTAGCAAAAACATTTCCAGAAAATCTCCATTTTCTACTCTGTCCCTCATTCCCGTTCTGAAAATTCCCTTTTTCCAGCTAAAATTCATTTGAAAACACAATCTACATGCACACGGCGAGCACAGGACTTTGCAGCAAGCCCAGCACCCTTGCTGGCACTCTGGAAATGCCAGCACAGTGTGCCGGGACAGTGGCGGCGGCCTCGGGGACACGCAGCGGGAAGGTGGGGCAATGCTGACACCCCATGGCTGCTCCTGCACCACCGACGGCAGCGGCACAGCCAGCACCCCAAAGGCTGCCTGCAAATTGCCTCACGTCTCACACACCTCCCACTGAGCCCCCGGTGCTCCGACAAAACCACCTCAGCGTCCTCCTGCTCAAGCTCCAACTTCCCTGCTGCTTTGCACGCATCCAAAACACGGCGCAGCAATCGCCGGCCCTTCTGTCCAGAACACAATTAAAACTCGGATTCAGCCCCCAAGGACAACTTGCAGAGCCCTGTATACAGCAAGTCTGGCCTGATCTCACCGTGCATTTACAGGCATGGCATTTCTCCTGGGGGTTAAGGAACAGAACCTGGTCATTGCACGCAATCACAGACATAAGGCAAAATAAATCTGGAAGTCTCTTCAACATTTGTTGCTTAAAGCTCTTTAAACCAGCCTATTCTCTGGCTCAGAAATTAAGTGGAAAATGACAAATGCAATCACTTGCAGTGCATCTGAGCCCTGAATGATCTCATGACACAAGTCAAGCCTGTCTAGGCCCAACACCATCTTTTGAGAACATTTCATTCAAGCTGAAAGAACACTCATTTCCACCTACAAGAACCCTAAAGAAATCATTGCAGGAAAAAAGCTGTCATTAGTACCAGAACATGTCTCAAATACCTGCAATGTCATTTAGAAACTGCATTGCACCATGACAGCAACTTCTTTCTAGAACACTCTTTTGGACAGATACAATGCTATTGCACTAAAAATAACCTGGGTCAAACAATGAGGAAAGGAGGATGTTCTAACACAGACACAGCTTACCGCATTTGGACAATATTTCAGCATCATCTAGAAAGAAGGGAAATCTTGTTTGAAGGCCTGACAGCAAGTTAAAAGTTGAGCATTCTGGTTGGGTCACAGGGTGCAAGTAACTCAGCCACCACCACAGGCCTGCTGGCAGGATGGCTTCCCTGCTGGCAGGAGCGCTTCCCTGGCACAGCTGATCCTCCAGAGCCTCCTGAGGCCTCCCCCTGCCCTCAGGCACAAGGCTGCTCTGCCCAGGGCCGTACCCAGCACTGCACACTGACCCCAAACACTCCAGGAGCCCACTGGGGCCACAGCAATCGCCTGGCGCCCCCAACACTCCATGGGCGTCAACCCATTATGAGCACGGCAACAGCCTGGCACCCAAACATTCCCACCACTGCTGTCTCCTGGGAAACAGATGCAGAACCCAGCAATAGGATTACCCCTATTACCAGTACCACAGACACAGGCTGCCATTGCAACCAGTGATAAAAATTCAACCAAAATCCCATCCATTTCATTCTGCTGCCAACCCTCTCTGATTTAGCTAAGAGAATCATCTGCATTTCCTCCCAAGATCTGATCTACTTCATAAACCATTTCTTTCCAGTTTCAAACCAAACGACATGCATATCAATATTTTACAATTTCCCTAAATAATATCCACATTTACCTGAAAACCATTTACTGCATCTCTACCTTAAGTGTTGTTTCTCACAGCTGAAAGTTAATTACAAATACAGGCTCCAATTTAGCCCAACATTTCCAGCCTCTCCAAAGTGCACTTCCATTTGTACACTGGATTTCCATCTTATCTCAATACATAGGATGTAAAAGAAAGGACATCATGCATTCCCTTGAATTTTATCCACAAATTTGGGGAAGACAACAACACCAAAAAAAGCAAATCCAGACTCCTACCTTGTCACTGTTGTAGATGTGCTCTCAGTAGAGCACATTTCCGCCATTTCTGCACTATTTCCTCTCTCTGCTTGATACTCCTCCTCTTCTTTTCAAAATCCTTTCACACTGAATTGACCATACAAGTGGGATGTCACCCGTATTAGTACCAAATGCCCCTCTGCTGCAACTAAATTCTACTTTTCCTATGAATTTATCATCATTCAGGTTTTGTCCGCAAAGAGTCACACCGAATAGTCACAATAAATTTTGAAGCTTTGCTCAGAAAGTGCCTTGTAACCCAAGAATGCCCCTGCTCACAAAAAGTGCACTGAGTAATAATACACTGGTCTGTGTTAGCACAGCTCACTAAACGGCCCAGTTATTCTGCCTAACGGTGTCATCTCCCCCATTTACCAAACCATTCATTCTTATCACCCAGAGTACCTGTCATTTAAGTGTTATCATTAGTTCTGCTTCAATAATGAACATACATAGAGATGCTCTGCCAGCCTGGGCAGACCATCCTGTTTCCCCACACACACACACACACAACTTCTCTGAGCTCTCTATTTAAGCTCTAGGAACACTTGGAGAATAGTTTTTTAATCTTCAATTATTGCAATTTACCCCCGTATCCACAGCACTATTAAAATGCTTTCTCTTAGCAAGATGAAATACTGCTCCTATTTCTGCAATTCATCAGCTGATAAAGGGCAGTGCTACAGAGAGCTTCTAAACCCAACACCACTGACATGGCATCAGGATCAATTTAAAAGCATTTGATTTTCTAGTTGCAATTATGCTTCAACCAGATTATTCAAAAAAAAAAAACAGAAAACCAAAAAACAAAACCCTCTGCAGCCACATGACAAGCAGTCTATAAGATGTGAACCTCAGATAAAATCATCCATTCCGTTCTTAAGATTGATTAATAGTTTAAATTCCTATTTAAAATATCTCCTTCTTTAGTTATTCTTTTAGGTTTAGGGAATGTTTTCCTCAAACAAAATCTTGCACTTGTAATACACCACTCTTAAAAGAGATTTTAACTCTTATGTACCTTCCTATCTCAATTTCATAGAGGGATTATAACAGGTTTCTTCCAGAGGGACAGCACAGGCCCCAAGATCCCAAACCCAGGGAAACAGAGAGAGTGAACACTCCCAACACTCCAGCTGTGGTTGGGAAAAGCCATAACAATGACACAAAGGACACATCTCACGTCCCAGAGCACCAGCCCTGGAATGGCAACATCACCCAGACAGGCGTCTCTGAAAGGATCCAAAAAGGTGCAGTCTACAACAGGGTTATCCCACACAGGGAGTTGGAGCTACATTAGCAAAAACATTTCCAGAAAATCTCCATTTTCTACTCTGTCCCTCATTCCTGTTCTGAAAATTCCCTTTTTCCAGCTAAAATTCATTTGAAAACACAATCTACATGCACACGGCGAGCACAGGACTTTGCAGCAAGCCCAGCACCCTTGCTGGCACTCTGGAAATGCCAGCACAGTGTGCCGGGACAGTGGCGGCGGCCTCGGGGACACGCAGCGGGAAGGTGGGGCAATGCTGACACCCTATGGCTGCTCCTGCACCACCGACGGCAGCGGCACAGCCAGCACCCCAAAGGCTGCCTGCAAATTGCCTCACGTCTCACACACCTCCCACTGAGCCCCCGCTGCTCCGACAAAACCACCTCAGCGTCCTCCTGCTCAAGCTCCAACTTCCCTGCTGCTTTGCACGCATCCAAAACACGGCGCAGCAATCGCCAGCCCTTCTGTCCAGAACACAATTAAAACTCGGATTCAGCCCCCAAGGACAACTTGCAGAGCCCTGTATACAGCAAGTCTGGCCTGATCTCACCGTGCATTTACAGGCATGGCATTTCTCCTGGGGGTTAAGGAACAGAACCTGGTCATTGCACGCAATCACAGACATAAGGCAAAATAAATCTGGAAGTCTCTTCAACATTTGTTGCTTAAAGCTCTTTAAACCAGCCTATTCTCTGGCTCAGAAATTAAGTGGAAAATGACAAATGCAATCACTTGCAGTGCATCTGAGCCCTGAATGATCTCATGACACAAGTCAAGCCTGTCTAGGCCCAACACCATCTTTTGAGAACATTTCATTCAAGCTGAAAGAACACTCATTTCCACCTACAAGAACCCTAAAGAAATCATTGCAGGAAAAAAGCTGTCATTAGTACCAGAACATGTCTCAAATACCTGCAATGTCATTTAGAAACTGCATTGCACCATGACAGCAACTTATTTCTAGAACACTCTTTTGGACAGATACAGTGCTATTGCACTAAAAATAACCTGGGTCAAACAATGAGGAAAGGAGGATGTTCTAACACAGACACAGCTTACCGCATTTGGACAATATTTCAGCATCATCTAGAAAGAAGGGAAATCTTGTTTGAAGGCCTGACAGCAAGTTAAAAGTTGAGCATTCTGGTTGGGTCACAGGGTGCAAGTAACTCAGCCACCACCACAGGCCTGCTGGCAGGAGGGCTTCCCTGCTGGCAGGAGCGCTTCCCTGGCACAGCTGATCCTCCAGAGCCTCCTGAGGCCTCCCCCTGCCCTCAGGCACAAGGCTGCTCTGCCCAGGGCCGTACCCAGCACTGCACACTGACCCCAAACACTCCAGGAGCCCACTGGGGCCACAGCAACCGCCTGGCGCCCCCAACACTCCATGGACGTCAACCCATTATGAGCACGGCAACAGCCTGGCACCCAAACATTCCCACCACTGCTGTCTCCTGGGAAACAGATGCAGAACCCAGCAATAGGATTACCCCTATTAGCAGTACCACAGACACAGGCTGCCATTGCAACCAGTGATAAAAATTCAACCAAAATCCCATCCATTTCATTCTGCTGCCAACCCTCTCTGATTTAGCTAAGAGAATCATCTGCGTTTCTTCCCAAGATCTGATCTACTTCATAAACCATTTCTTTCCAGTTTCAAACCAAACGACATGCATATCAATATTTTACAATTTCCCTAAATAATATCCACATTTACCTGAAAACCATTTACTGCATCTCTACCTTAAGTGTTGTTTCTCACAGCTGAAAGTTAATTACAAATACAGGCTCCAATTTAGCCCAACATTTCCAGCCTCTCCAAAGTGCACTTCCATTTGTACACTGGATTTCCATCTTATCTCAATACATAGGATGTAAAAGAAAGGACATCATGCATTCCCTTGAATTTTATCCACAAATTTGGGGAAGACAACAACACCAAAAAAAGCAAATCCAGACTCCTACCTTGTCACTGTTGTAGATGTGCTCTCAGTAGAGCATATTTCTGCCATTTCTGCACTATTTCCTCTCTCTGCTTGATACTCCTCCTCTTCTTTTCAAAATCCTTTCACACTGAATTGACCATACAAGTGGGATGTCACCCGTATTAGTACCAAATGCCCCTCTGCTGCAACTAAATTCTACTTTTCCTATGAATTTATCATCATTCAGGTTTTGTCCGCAAAGAGTCACACCGAATAGTCACAATAAATTTTGAAGCTTTGCTCAGAAAGTGCCTTGTAACCCAAGAATGCCCCTGCTCACAAAAAGTGCACTGAGTAATAATACACTGGTCTGTGTTAGCACAGCTCACTAAACGGCCCAGTTATTCTGCCTAACGGTGTCATCTCCCCCATTTACCAAACCATTCATTCTTATCACCCAGAGTACCTGTCATTTAAGTGTTATCATTAGTTCTGCTTCAATAATGAACATACATAGAGATGCTCTGCCAGCCTGGGCAGACCATCCTGTTTCCCCACACACACACACACACAACTTCTCTGAGCTCTCTATTTAAGCTCTAGGAACACTTGGAGAATAGTTTTTTAATCTTCAATTATTGCAATTTACCCCCGTATCCACAGCACTATTAAAATGCTTTCTCTTAGCAAGATGAAATACTGCTCCTATTTCTGCAATTCATCAGCTGATAAAGGGCAGTGCTACAGAGAGCTTCTAAACCCAACACCACTGACATGGCATCAGGATCAATTTAAAAGCATTTGATTTTCTAGTTGCAATTATGCTTCAACCAGATTATTCAAAAAAAAAAAACAGAAAACCAAAAAACAAAACCCTCTGCAGCCACATGACAAGCAGTCTATAAG
Source organism: Chamaea fasciata (assembly GCF_029207755.1). Lineage (NCBI taxonomy): Eukaryota > Metazoa > Chordata > Aves > Passeriformes > Sylviidae > Chamaea > Chamaea fasciata. Next base: position 15,347 of record NW_027094144.1, read on the forward strand.
ATGTGAACCTCAGATAAAATCATCCATTCCGTTCTTAAGATTGATTAATAGTTTAAATTCCTATTTAAAATATCTCCTTCTTTAGTTATTCTTTTAGGTTTAGGGAATGTTTTCCTCAAACAAAATCTTGCACTTGTAATACACCACTCTTAAAAGAGATTTTAACTCTTATGTACCTTCCTATCTCAATTTCATAGAGGGATTATAACAGGTTTCTTCCAGAGGGACAGCACAGGCCCCAAGATCCCAAACCCAGGGAAACAGAGAGAGTGAACACTCCCAACACTCCAGCTGTGGTTGGGAAAAGCCATAACAATGACACAAAGGACACATCTCACGTCCCAGAGCACCAGCCCTGGAATGGCAACATCACCCAGACAGGCGTCTCTGAAAGGATCCAAAAAGGTGCAGTCTACAACAGGGTTATCCCACACAGGGAGTTGGAGCTACATTAGCAAAAACATTTCCAGAAAATCTCCATTTTCTACTCTGTCCCTCATTCCTGTTCTGAAAATTCCCTTTTTCCAGCTAAAATTCATTTGAAAACACAATCTACATGCACACGGCGAGCACAGGACTTTGCAGCAAGCCCAGCACCCTTGCTGGCACTCTGGAAATGCCAGCACAGTGTGCCGGGACAGTGGCGGCGGCCTCGGGGACACGCAGCGGGAAGGTGGGGCAATGCTGACACCCTATGGCTGCTCCTGCACCACCGACGGCAGCGGCACAGCCAGCACCCCAAAGGCTGCCTGCAAATTGCCTCACGTCTCACACACCTCCCACTGAGCCCCCGCTGCTCCGACAAAACCACCTCAGCGTCCTCCTGCTCAAGCTCCAACTTCCCCGGTGCTTTGCACGCATCCAAAACACGGCGCAGCAATCGCCGGCCCTTCTGTCCAGAACACAATTAAAACTCGGATTCAGCCCCCAAGGACAACTTGCAGAGCCCTGTATACAGCAAGTCTGGCCTGATCTCACCGTGCATTTACAGGCATGGCATTTCTCCTGGGGGTTAAGGAACAGAACCTGGTCATTGCACGCAATCACAGACATAAGGCAAAATAAATCTGGAAGTCTCTTCAACATTTGTTGCTTAAAGCTCTTTAAACCAGCCTATTCTCTGGCTCAGAAATTAAGTGGAAAATGACAAATGCAATCACTTGCAGTGCATCTGAGCCCTGAATGATCTCATGACACAAGTCAAGCCTGTCTAGGCCCAACACCATCTTTTGAGAACATTTCATTCAAGCTGAAAGAACACTCATTTCCACCTACAAGAACCCTAAAGAAATCATTGCAGGAAAAAAGCTGTCATTAGTACCAGAACATGTCTCAAATACCTGCAATGTCATTTAGAAACTGCATTGCACCATGACAGCAACTTATTTCTAGAACACTCTTTTGGACAGATACAGTGCTATTGCACTAAAAATAACCTGGGTCAAACAATGAGGAAAGGAGGATGTTCTAACACAGACACAGCTTACCGCATTTGGACAATATTTCAGCATCATCTAGAAAGAAGGGAAATCTTGTTTGAAGGCCTGACAGCAAGTTAAAAGTTGAGCATTCTGGTTGGGTCACAGGGTGCAAGTAACTCAGCCACCACCACAGGCCTGCTGGCAGGAGGGCTTCCCTGCTGGCAGGAGCGCTTCCCTGGCACAGCTGATCCTCCAGAGCCTCCTGAGGCCTCCCCCTGCCCTCAGGCACAAGGCTGCTCTGCCCAGGGCCGTGCCCAGCACTGCACACTCACCCCAAACACTCCAGGAGCCCACTGGGGCCACAGCAACCGCCTGGCGCCCCCAACACTCCATGGACGTCAACCCATTATGAGCACGGCAACAGCCTGGCACCCAAACATTCCCACCACTGCTGTCTCCTGGGAAACAGATGCAGAACCCAGCAATAGGATTACCCCTATTAGCAGTACCACAGACACAGGCTGCCATTGCAACCAGTGATAAAAATTCAACCAAAATCCCATCCATTTCATTCTGCTGCCAACCCTCTCTGATTTAGCTAAGAGAATCATCTGCGTTTCTTCCCAAGATCTGATCTACTTCATAAACCATTTCTTTCCAGTTTCAAACCAAACGACATGCATATCAATATTTTACAATTTCCCTAAATAATAGCCACATTTACCTGAAAACCATTTACTGCATCTCTACCTTAAGTGTTGTTTCTCACAGCTGAAAGTTAATTACAAATACAGGCTCCAATTTAGCCCAACATTTCCAGCCTCTCCAAAGTGCACTTCCATTTGTACACTGGATTTCCATCTTATCTCAATACATAGGATGTAAAAGAAAGGACATCATGCATTCCCTTGAATTTTATCCACAAATTTGGGGAAGACAACAACACCAAAAAAAGCAAATCCAGACTCCTACCTTGTCACTGTTGTAGATGTGCTCTCAGTAGAGCATATTTCTGCCATTTCTGCACTATTTCCTCTCTCTGCTTGATACTCCTCCTCTTCTTTTCAAAATCCTTTCACACTGAATTGACCATACAAGTGGGATGTCACCCGTATTAGTACCAAATGCCCCTCTGCTGCAACTAAATTCTACTTTTCCTATGAATTTATCATCATTCAGGTTTTGTCCGCAAAGAGTCACACCGAATAGTCACAATAAATTTTGAAGCTTTGCTCAGAAAGTGCCTTGTAACCCAAGAATGCCCCTGCTCACAAAAAGTGCACTGAGTAATAATACACTGGTCTGTGTTAGCACAGCTCACTAAACGGCCCAGTTATTCTGCCTAACGGTGTCATCTCCCCCATTTACCAAACCATTCATTCTTATCACCCAGAGTACCTGTCATTTAAGTGTTATCATTAGTTCTGCTTCAATAATGAACATACATAGAGATGCTCTGCCAGCCTGGGCAGACCATCCTGTTTCCCCACACACACACACACACAACTTCTCTGAGCTCTCTATTTAAGCTCTAGGAACACTTGGAGAATAGTTTTTTAATCTTCAATTATTGCAATTTACCCCCGTATCCACAGCACTATTAAAATGCTTTCTCTTAGCAAGATGAAATACTGCTCCTATTTCTGCAATTCATCAGCTGATAAAGGGCAGTGCTACAGAGAGCTTCTAAACCCAACACCACTGACATGGCATCAGGATCAATTTAAAAGCATTTGATTTTCTAGTTGCAATTATGCTTCAACCAGATTATTCAAAAAAAAAAAACAGAAAACCAAAAAACAAAACCCTCTGCAGCCACATGACAAGCAGTCTATAAGATGTGAACCTCAGATAAAATCATCCATTCCGTTCTTAAGATTGATTAATAGTTTAAATTCCTATTTAAAATATCTCCTTCTTTAGTTATTCTTTTAGGTTTAGGGAATGTTTTCCTCAAACAAAATCTTGCACTTGTAATACACCACTCTTAAAAGAGATTTTAACTCTTATGTACCTTCCTATCTCAATTTCATAGAGGGATTATAACAGGTTTCTTCCAGAGGGACAGCACAGGCCCCAAGATCCCAAACCCAGGGAAACAGAGAGAGTGAACACTCCCAACACTCCAGCTGTGGTTGGGAAAAGCCATAACAATGACACAAAGGACACATCTCACGTCCCAGAGCACCAGCCCTGGAATGGCAACATCACCCAGACAGGCGTCTCTGAAAGGATCCAAAAAGGTGCAGTCTACAACAGGGTTATCCCACACAGGGAGTTGGAGCTACATTAGCAAAAACATTTCCAGAAAATCTCCATTTTCTACTCTGTCCCTCATTCCTGTTCTGAAAATTCCCTTTTTCCAGCTAAAATTCATTTGAAAACACAATCTACATGCACACGGCGAGCACAGGACTTTGCAGCAAGCCCAGCACCCTTGCTGGCACTCTGGAAATGCCAGCACAGTGTGCCGGGACAGTGGCGGCGGCCTCGGGGACACGCAGCGGGAAGGTGGGGCAATGCTGACACCCTATGGCTGCTCCTGCACCACCGACGGCAGCGGCACAGCCAGCACCCCAAAGGCTGCCTGCAAATTGCCTCACGTCTCACACACCTCCCACTGAGCCCCCGCTGCTCCGACAAAACCACCTCAGCGTCCTCCTGCTCAAGCTCCAACTTCCCCGGTGCTTTGCACGCATCCAAAACACGGCGCAGCAATCGCCGGCCCTTCTGTCCAGAACACAATTAAAACTCGGATTCAGCCCCCAAGGACAACTTGCAGAGCCCTGTATACAGCAAGTCTGGCCTGATCTCACCGTGCATTTACAGGCATGGCATTTCTCCTGGGGGTTAAGGAACAGAACCTGGTCATTGCACGCAATCACAGACATAAGGCAAAATAAATCTGGAAGTCTCTTCAACATTTGTTGCTTAAAGCTCTTTAAACCAGCCTATTCTCTGGCTCAGAAATTAAGTGGAAAATGACAAATGCAATCACTTGCAGTGCATCTGAGCCCTGAATGATCTCATGACACAAGTCAAGCCTGTCTAGGCCCAACACCATCTTTTGAGAACATTTCATTCAAGCTGAAAGAACACTCATTTCCACCTACAAGAACCCTAAAGAAATCATTGCAGGAAAAAAGCTGTCATTAGTACCAGAACATGTCTCAAATACCTGCAATGTCATTTAGAAACTGCATTGCACCATGACAGCAACTTATTTCTAGAACACTCTTTTGGACAGATACAGTGCTATTGCACTAAAAATAACCTGGGTCAAACAATGAGGAAAGGAGGATGTTCTAACACAGACACAGCTTACCGCATTTGGACAATATTTCAGCATCATCTAGAAAGAAGGGAAATCTTGTTTGAAGGCCTGACAGCAAGTTAAAAGTTGAGCATTCTGGTTGGGTCACAGGGTGCAAGTAACTCAGCCACCACCACAGGCCTGCTGGCAGGAGGGCTTCCCTGCTGGCAGGAGCGCTTCCCTGGCACAGCTGATCCTCCAGAGCCTCCTGAGGCCTCCCCCTGCCCTCAGGCACAAGGCTGCTCTGCCCAGGGCCGTGCCCAGCACTGCACACTCACCCCAAACACTCCAGGAGCCCACTGGGGCCACAGCAACCGCCTGGCGCCCCCAACACTCCATGGACGTCAACCCATTATGAGCACGGCAACAGCCTGGCACCCAAACATTCCCACCACTGCTGTCTCCTGGGAAACAGATGCAGAACCCAGCAATAGGATTACCCCTATTAGCAGTACCACAGACACAGGCTGCCATTGCAACCAGTGATAAAAATTCAACCAAAATCCCATCCATTTCATTCTGCTGCCAACCCTCTCTGATTTAGCTAAGAGAATCATCTGCGTTTCTTCCCAAGATCTGATCTACTTCATAAACCATTTCTTTCCAGTTTCAAACCAAACGACATGCATATCAATATTTTACAATTTCCCTAAATAATAGCCACATTTACCTGAAAACCATTTACTGCATCTCTACCTTAAGTGTTGTTTCTCACAGCTGAAAGTTAATTACAAATACAGGCTCCAATTTAGCCCAACATTTCCAGCCTCTCCAAAGTGCACTTCCATTTGTACACTGGATTTCCATCTTATCTCAATACATAGGATGTAAAAGAAAGGACATCATGCATTCCCTTGAATTTTATCCACAAATTTGGGGAAGACAACAACACCAAAAAAAGCAAATCCAGACTCCTACCTTGTCACTGTTGTAGATGTGCTCTCAGTAGAGCATATTTCTGCCATTTCTGCACTATTTCCTCTCTCTGCTTGATACTCCTCCTCTTCTTTTCAAAATCCTTTCACACTGAATTGACCATACAAGTGGGATGTCACCCGTATTAGTACCAAATGCCCCTCTGCTGCAACTAAATTCTACTTTTCCTATGAATTTATCATCATTCAGGTTTTGTCCGCAAAGAGTCACACCGAATAGTCACAATAAATTTTGAAGCTTTGCTCAGAAAGTGCCTTGTAACCCAAGAATGCCCCTGCTCACAAAAAGTGCACTGAGTAATAATACACTGGTCTGTGTTAGCACAGCTCACTAAACGGCCCAGTTATTCTGCCTAACGGTGTCATCTCCCCCATTTACCAAACCATTCATTCTTATCACCCAGAGTACCTGTCATTTAAGTGTTATCATTAGTTCTGCTTCAATAATGAACATACATAGAGATGCTCTGCCAGCCTGGGCAGACCATCCTGTTTCCCCACACACACACACACACAACTTCTCTGAGCTCTCTATTTAAGCTCTAGGAACACTTGGAGAATAGTTTTTTAATCTTCAATTATTGCAATTTACCCCCGTATCCACAGCACTATTAAAATGCTTTCTCTTAGCAAGATGAAATACTGCTCCTATTTCTGCAATTCATCAGCTGATAAAGGGCAGTGCTACAGAGAGCTTCTAAACCCAACACCACTGACATGGCATCAGGATCAATTTAAAAGCATTTGATTTTCTAGTTGCAATTATGCTTCAACCAGATTATTCAAAAAAAAAAAACAAAAAACCAAAAAACAAAACCCTCTGCAGCCACATGACAAGCAGTCTATAAGATGTGAACCTCAGATAAAATCATCCATTCCGTTCTTAAGATTGATTAATAGTTTAAATTCCTATTTAAAATATCTCCTTCTTTAGTTATTCTTTTAGGTTTAGGGAATGTTTTCCTCAAACAAAATCTTGCACTTGTAATACACCACTCTTAAAAGAGATTTTAACTCTTATGTACCTTCCTATCTCAATTTCATAGAGGGATTATAACAGGTTTCTTCCAGAGGGACAGCACAGGCCCCAAGATCCCAAACCCAGGGAAACAGAGAGAGTGAACACTCCCAACACTCCAGCTGTGGTTGGGAAAAGCCATAACAATGACACAAAGGACACATCTCACGTCCCAGAGCACCAGCCCTGGAATGGCAACATCACCCAGACAGGCGTCTCTGAAAGGATCCAAAAAGGTGCAGTCTACAACAGGGTTATCCCACACAGGGAGTTGGAGCTACATTAGCAAAAACATTTCCAGAAAATCTCCATTTTCTACTCTGTCCCTCATTCCTGTTCTGAAAATTCCCTTTTTCCAGCTAAAATTCATTTGAAAACACAATCTACATGCACACGGCGAGCACAGGACTTTGCAGCAAGCCCAGCACCCTTGCTGGCACTCTGGAAATGCCAGCACAGTGTGCCGGGACAGTGGCGGCGGCCTCGGGGACACGCAGCGGGAAGGTGGGGCAATGCTGACACCCCATGGCTGCTCCTGCACCACCGACGGCAGCGGCACAGCCAGCACCCCAAAGGCTGCCTGCAAATTGCCTCACGTCTCACACACCTCCCACTGAGCCCCCGGTGCTCCGACAAAACCACCTCAGCGTCCTCCTGCTCAAGCTCCAACTTCCCTGCTGCTTTGCACGCATCCAAAACACGGCGCAGCAATCGCCGGCCCTTCTGTCCAGAACACAATTAAAACTCGGATTCAGCCCCCAAGGACAACTTGCAGAGCCCTGTATACAGCAAGTCTGGCCTGATCTCACCGTGCATTTACAGGCATGGCATTTCTCCTGGGGGTTAAGGAACAGAACCTGGTCATTGCACGCAATCACAGACATAAGGCAAAATAAATCTGGAAGTCTCTTCAACATTTGTTGCTTAAAGCTCTTTAAACCAGCCTATTCTCTGGCTCAGAAATTAAGTGGAAAATGACAAATGCAATCACTTGCAGTGCATCTGAGCCCTGAATGATCTCATGACACAAGTCAAGCCTGTCTAGGCCCAACACCATCTTTTGAGAACATTTCATTCAAGCTGAAAGAACACTCATTTCCACCTACAAGAACCCTAAAGAAATCATTGCAGGAAAAAAGCTGTCATTAGTACCAGAACATGTCTCAAATACCTGCAATGTCATTTAGAAACTGCATTGCACCATGACAGCAACTTATTTCTAGAACACTCTTTTGGACAGATACAGTGCTATTGCACTAAAAATAACCTGGGTCAAACAATGAGGAAAGGAGGATGTTCTAACACAGACACAGCTTACCGCATTTGGACAATATTTCAGCATCATCTAGAAAGAAGGGAAATCTTGTTTGAAGGCCTGACAGCAAGTTAAAAGTTGAGCATTCTGGTTGGGTCACAGGGTGCAAGTAACTCAGCCACCACCACAGGCCTGCTGGCAGGAGGGCTTCCCTGCTGGCAGGAGGGCTTCCCTGGCACAGCTGATCCTCCAGAGCCTCCTGAGGCCTCCCCCTGCCCTCAGGCACAAGGCTGCTCTGCCCAGGGCCGTGCCCAGCACTGCACACTGACCCCAAACACTCCAGGAGCCCACTGGGGCCACAGCAACCGCCTGGCGCCCCCAACACTCCATGGACGTCAACCCATTATGAGCACGGCAACAGCCTGGCACCCAAACATTCCCACCACTGCTGTCTCCTGGGAAACAGATGCAGAACCCAGCAATAGGATTACCCCTATTAGCAGTACCACAGACACAGGCTGCCATTGCAACCAGTGATAAAAATTCAACCAAAATCCCATCCATTTCATTCTGCTGCCAACCCTCTCTGATTTAGCTAAGAGAATCATCTGCGTTTCTTCCCAAGATCTGATCTACTTCATAAACCATTTCTTTCCAGTTTCAAACCAAACGACATGCATATCAATATTTTACAATTTCCCTAAATAATATCCACATTTACCTGAAAACCATTTACTGCATCTCTACCTTAAGTGTTGTTTCTCACAGCTGAAAGTTAATTACAAATACAGGCTCCAATTTAGCCCAACATTTCCAGCCTCTCCAAAGTGCAGTTCCATTTGTACACTGGATTTCCATCTTATCTCAATACATAGGATGTAAAAGAAAGGACATCATGCATTCCCTTGAATTTTATCCACAAATTTGGGGAAGACAACAACACCAAAAAAAAGCAAATCCAGACTCCTACCTTGTCACTGTTGTAGATGTGCTCTCAGTAGAGCACATTTCCGCCATTTCTGCACTATTTCCTCTCTCTGCTTGATACTCCTCCTCTTCTTTTCAAAATCCTTTCACACTGAATTGACCATACAAGTGGGATGTCACCCGTATTAGTACCAAATGCCCCTCTGCTGCAACTAAATTCTACTTTTCCTATGAATTTATCATCATTCAGGTTTTGTCCGCAAAGAGTCACACCGAATAGTCACAATAAATTTTGAAGCTTTGCTCAGAAAGTGCCTTGTAACCCAAGAATGCCCCTGCTCACAAAAAGTGCACTGAGTAATAATACACTGGTCTGTGTTAGCACAGCTCACTAAACGGCCCAGTTATTCTGCCTAACGGTGTCATCTCCCCCATTTACCAAACCATTCATTCTTATCACCCACAGTACCTGTCATTTAAGTGTTATCATTAGTTCTGCTTCAACAATGAACATACATAGAGATGCTCTGCCAGCCTGGGCAGACCATCCTGTTTCCCCACACACACACACACACAACTTCTCTGAGCTCTCTATTTAAGCTCTAGGAACACTTGGAGAATAGTTTTTTAATCTTCAATTATTGCAATTTACCCCCGTATCCACAGCACTATTAAAATGCTTTCTCTTAGCAAGATGAAATACTGCTCCTATTTCTGCAATTCATCAGCTGATAAAGGGCAGTGCTACAGAGAGCTTCTAAACCCAACACCACTGACATGGCATCAGGATCAATTTAAAAGCATTTGATTTTCTAGTTGCAATTATGCTTGAACCAGATTATTCAAAAAAAAAAAACAAAAAACCAAAAAACAAAACCCTCTGCAGCCACATGACAAGCAGTCTATAAGATGTGAACCTCAGATAAAATCATCCATTCCGTTCTTAAGATTGATTAATAGTTTAAATTCCTATTTAAAATATCTCCTTCTTTAGTTATTCTTTTAGGTTTAGGGAATGTTTTCCTCAAACAAAATCTTGCACTTGTAATACACCACTCTTAAAAGAGATTTTAACTCTTATGTACCTTCCTATCTCAATTTCATAGAGGGATTATAACAGGTTTCTTCCAGAGGGACAGCACAGGCCCCAAGATCCCAAACCCAGGGAAACAGAGAGAGTGAACACTCCCAACACTCCAGCTGTGGTTGGGAAAAGCCATAACAATGACACAAAGGACACATCTCACGTCCCAGAGCACCAGCCCTGGAATGGCAACATCACCCAGACAGGCGTCTCTGAAAGGATCCAAAAAGGTGCAGTCTACAACAGGGTTATCCCACACAGGGAGTTGGAGCTACATTAGCAAAAACATTTCCAGAAAATCTCCATTTTCTACTCTGTCCCTCATTCCCGTTCTGAAAATTCCCTTTTTCCAGCTAAAATTCATTTGAAAACATCATCTACATGCACACGGCGAGCACAGGACTTTGCAGCAAGCCCAGCACCCTTGCTGGCACTCTGGAAATGCCAGCACAGTGTGCCGGGACAGTGGCGGCGGCCTCGGGGACACGCAGCGGGAAGGTGGGGCAATGCTGACACCCCATGGCTGCTCCTGCACCACCGACGGCAGCGGCACAGCCAGCACCCCAAAGGCTGCCTGCAAATTGCCTCACGTCTCACACACCTCCCACTGAGCCCCCGGTGCTCCGACAAAACCACCTCAGCGTCCTCCTGCTCAAGCTCCAACTTCCCTGCTGCTTTGCACGCATCCAAAACACGGCGCAGCAATCGCCAGCCCTTCTGTCCAGAACACAATTAAAACTCGGATTCAGCCCCCAAGGACAACTTGCAGAGCCCTGTATACAGCAAGTCTGGCCTGATCTCACCGTGCATTTACAGGCATGGCATTTCTCCTGGGGGTTAAGGAACAGAACCTGGTCATTGCACGCAATCACAGACATAAGGCAAAATAAATCTGGAAGTCTCTTCAACATTTGTTGCTTAAAGCTCTTTAAACCAGCCTATTCTCTGGCTCAGAAATTAAGTGGAAAATGACAAATGCAATCACTTGCAGTGCATCTGAGCCCTGAATGATCTCATGACACAAGTCAAGCCTGTCTAGGCCCAACACCATCTTTTGAGAACATTTCATTCAAGCTGAAAGAACACTCATTTCCACCTACAAGAACCCTAAAGAAATCATTGCAGGAAAAAAGCTGTCATTAGTACCAGAACATGTCTCAAATACCTGCAATGTCATTTAGAAACTGCATTGCACCATGACAGCAACTTATTTCTAGAACACTCTTTTGGACAGATACAGTGCTATTGCACTAAAAATAACCTGGGTCAAACAATGAGGAAAGGAGGATGTTCTAACACAGACACAGCTTACCGCATTTGGACAATATTTCAGCATCATCTAGAAAGAAGGGAAATCTTGTTTGAAGGCCTGACAGCAAGTTAAAAGTTGAGCATTCTGGTTGGGTCACAGGGTGCAAGTAACTCAGCCACCACCACAGGCCTGCTGGCAGGAGGGCTTCCCTGCTGGCAGGAGCGCTTCCCTGGCACAGCTGATCCTCCAGAGCCTCCTGAGGCCTCCCCCTGCCCTCAGGCACAAGGCTGCTCTGCCCAGGGCCGTACCCAGCACTGCACACTGACCCCAAACACTCCAGGAGCCCACTGGGGCCACAGCAACCGCCTGGCGCCCCCAACACTCCATGGACGTCAACCCATTATGAGCACGGCAACAGCCTGGCACCCAAACATTCCCACCACTGCTGTCTCCTGGGAAACAGATGCAGAACCCAGCAATAGGATTACCCCTATTAGCAGTACCACAGACACAGGCTGCCATTGCAACCAGTGATAAAAATTCAACCAAAATCCCATCCATTTCATTCTGCTGCCAACCCTCTCTGATTTAGCTAAGAGAATCATCTGCGTTTCTTCCCAAGATCTGATCTACTTCATAAACCATTTCTTTCCAGTTTCAAACCAAACGACATGCATATCAATATTTTACAATTTCCCTAAATAATATCCACATTTACCTGAAAACCATTTACTGCATCTCTACCTTAAGTGTTGTTTCTCACAGCTGAAAGTTAATTACAAATACAGGCTCCAATTTAGCCCAACATTTCCAGCCTCTCCAAAGTGCACTTCCATTTGTACACTGGATTTCCATCTTATCTCAATACATAGGATGTAAAAGAAAGGACATCATGCATTCCCTTGAATTTTATCCACAAATTTGGGGAAGACAACAACACCAAAAAAAGCAAATCCAGACTCCTACCTTGTCACTGTTGTAGATGTGCTCTCAGTAGAGCATATTTCTGCCATTTCTGCACTATTTCCTCTCTCTGCTTGATACTCCTCCTCTTCTTTTCAAAATCCTTTCACACTGAATTGACCATACAAGTGGGATGTCACCCGTATTAGTACCAAATGCCCCTCTGCTGCAACTAAATTCTACTTTTCCTATGAATTTATCATCATTCAGGTTTTGTCCGCAAAGAGTCACACCGAATAGTCACAATAAATTTTGAAGCTTTGCTCAGAAAGTGCCTTGTAACCCAAGAATGCCCCTGCTCACAAAAAGTGCACTGAGTAATAATACACTGGTCTGTGTTAGCACAGCTCACTAAACGGCCCAGTTATTCTGCCTAACGGTGTCATCTCCCCCATTTACCAAACCATTCATTCTTATCACCCAGAGTACCTGTCATTTAAGTGTTATCATTAGTTCTGCTTCAACAATGAACATACATAGAGATGCTCTGCCAGCCTGGGCAGACCATCCTGTTTCCCCACACACACACACACACAACTTCTCTGAGCTCTCTATTTAAGCTCTAGGAACACTTGGAGAATAGTTTTTTAATCTTCAATTATTGCAATTTACCCCCGTATCCACAGCACTATTAAAATGCTTTCTCTTAGCAAGATGAAATACTGCTCCTATTTCTGCAATTCATCAGCTGATAAAGGGCAGTGCTACAGAGAGCTTCTAAACCCAACACCACTGACATGGCATCAGGATCAATTTAAAAGCATTTGATTTTCTAGTTGCAATTATGCTTCAACCAGATTATTCAAAAAAAAAAAACAAAAAACCAAAAAACAAAACCCTCTGCAGCCACATGACAAGCAGTCTATAAGATGTGAACCTCAGATAAAATCATCCATTCCGTTCTTAAGATTGATTAATAGTTTAAATTCCTATTTAAAATATCTCCTTCTTTAGTTATTCTTTTAGGTTTAGGGAATGTTTTCCTCAAACAAAATCTTGCACTTGTAATACACCACTCTTAAAAGAGATTTTAACTCTTATGTACCTTCCTATCTCAATTTCATAGAGGGATTATAACAGGTTTCTTCCAGAGGGACAGCACAGGCCCCAAGATCCCAAACCCAGGGAAACAGAGAGAGTGAACACTCCCAACACTCCAGCTGTGGTTGGGAAAAGCCATAACAATGACACAAAGGACACATCTCACGTCCCAGAGCACCAGCCCTGGAATGGCAACATCACCCAGACAGGCGTCTCTGAAAGGATCCAAAAAGGTGCAGTCTACAACAGGGTTATCCCACACAGGGAGTTGGAGCTACATTAGCAAAAACATTTCCAGAAAATCTCCATTTTCTACTCTGTCCCTCATTCCCGTTCTGAAAATTCCCTTTTTCCAGCTAAAATTCATTTGAAAACACAATCTACATGCACACGGCGAGCACAGGACTTTGCAGCAAGCCCAGCACCCTTGCTGGCACTCTGGAAATGCCAGCACAGTGTGCCGGGACAGTGGCGGCGGCCTCGGGGACACGCAGCGGGAAGGTGGGGCAATGCTGACACCCTATGGCTGCTCCTGCACCACCGACGGCAGCGGCACAGCCAGCACCCCAAAGGCTGCCTGCAAATTGCCTCACGTCTCACACACCTCCCACTGAGCCCCCGGTGCTCCGACAAAACCACCTCAGCGTCCTCCTGCTCAAGCTCCAACTTCCCTGCTGCTTTGCACGCATCCAAAACACGGCGCAGCAATCGCCGGCCCTTCTGTCCAGAACACAATTAAAACTCGGATTCAGCCCCCAAGGACAACTTGCAGAGCCCTGTATACAGCAAGTCTGGCCTGATCTCACCGTGCATTTACAGGCATGGCATTTCTCCTGGGGGTTAAGGAACAGAACCTGGTCATTGCACGCAATCACAGACATAAGGCAAAATAAATCTGGAAGTCTCTTCAACATTTGTTGCTTAAAGCTCTTTAAACCAGCCTATTCTCTGGCTCAGAAATTAAGTGGAAAATGACAAATGCAATCACTTGCAGTGCATCTGAGCCCTGAATGATCTCATGACACAAGTCAAGCCTGTCTAGGCCCAACACCATCTTTCGAGAACATTTCATTCAAGCTGAAAGAACACTCATTTCCACCTACAAGAACCCTAAAGAAATCATTGCAGGAAAAAAGCTGTCATTAGTACCAGAACATGTCTCAAATACCTGCAATGTCATTTAGAAACTGCATTGCACCATGACAGCAACTTATTTCTAGAACACTCTTTTGGACAGATACAGTGCTATTGCACTAAAAATAACCTGGGTCAAACAATGAGGAAAGGAGGATGTTCTAACACAGACACAGCTTACCGCATTTGGACAATATTTCAGCATCATCTAGAAAGAAGGGAAATCTTGTTTGAAGGCCTGACAGCAAGTTAAAAGTTGAGCATTCTGGTTGGGTCACAGGGTGCAAGTAACTCAGCCACCACCACAGGCCTGCTGGCAGGAGGGCTTCCCTGCTGGCAGGAGCGCTTCCCTGGCACAGCTGATCCTCCAGAGCCTCCTGAGGCCTCCCCCTGCCCTCAGGCACAAGGCTGCTCTGCCCAGGGCCGTGCCCAGCACTGCACACTGACCCCAAACACTCCAGGAGCCCACTGGGGCCACAGCAACCGCCTGGCGCCCCCAACACTCCATGGACGTCAACCCATTATGAGCACGGCAACAGCCTGGCACCCAAACATTCCCACCACTGCTGTCTCCTGGGAAACAGATGCAGAACCCAGCAATAGGATTACCCCTATTAGCAGTACCACAGACACAGGCTGCCATTGCAACCAGTGATAAAAATTCAACCAAAATCCCATCCATTTCATTCTGCTGCCAACCCTCTCTGATTTAGCTAAGAGAATCATCTGCGTTTCTTCCCAAGATCTGATCTACTTCATAAACCATTTCTTTCCAGTTTCAAACCAAACGACATGCATATCAATATTTTACAATTTCCCTAAATAATATCCACATTTACCTGAAAACCATTTACTGCATCTCTACCTTAAGTGTTGTTTCTCACAGCTGAAAGTTAATGACAAATACAGGCTCCAATTTAGCCCAACATTTCCAGCCTCTCCAAAGTGCAGTTCCATTTGTACACTGGATTTCCATCTTATCTCAATACATAGGATGTAAAAGAAAGGACATCATGCATTCCCTTGAATTTTATCCACAAATTTGGGGAAGACAACAACACCAAAAAAAAGCAAATCCAGACTCCTACCTTGTCACTGTTGTAGATGTGCTCTCAGTAGAGCACATTTCCGCCATTTCTGCACTATTTCCTCTCTCTGCTTGATACTCCTCCTCTTCTTTTCAAAATCCTTTCACACTGAATTGACCATACAAGTGGGATGTCACCCGTATTAGTACCAAATGCCCCTCTGCTGCAACTAAATTCTACTTTTCCTATGAATTTATCATCATTCAGGTTTTGTCCGCAAAGAGTCACACCGAATAGTCACAATAAATTTTGAAGCTTTGCTCAGAAAGTGCCTTGTAACCCAAGAATGCCCCTGCTCACAAAAAGTGCACTGAGTAATAATACACTGGTCTGTGTTAGCACAGCTCACTAAACGGCCCAGTTATTCTGCCTAACGGTGTCATCTCCCCCATTTACCAAACCATTCATTCTTATCACCCACAGTACCTGTCATTTAAGTGTTATCATTAGTTCTGCTTCAACAATGAACATACATAGAGATGCTCTGCCAGCCTGGGCAGACCATCCTGTTTCCCCACACACACACACACACAACTTCTCTGAGCTCTCTATTTAAGCTCTAGGAACACTTGGAGAATAGTTTTTTAATCTTCAATTATTGCAATTTACCCCCGTATCCACAGCACTATTAAAATGCTTTCTCTTAGCAAGATGAAATACTGCTCCTATTTCTGCAATTCATCAGCTGATAAAGGGCAGTGCTACAGAGAGCTTCTAAACCCAACACCACTGACATGGCATCAGGATCAATTTAAAAGCATTTGATTTTCTAGTTGCAATTATGCTTGAACCAGATTATTCAAAAAAAAAAAAAACAAAAAACCAAAAAACAAAACCCTCTGCAGCCACATGACAAGCAGTCTATAAGATGTGAACCTCAGATAAAATCATCCATTCCGTTCTTAAGATTGATTAATAGTTTAAATTCCTATTTAAAATATCTCCTTCTTTAGTTATTCTTTTAGGTTTAGGGAATGTTTTCCTCAAACAAAATCTTGCACTTGTAATACACCACTCTTAAAAGAGATTTTAACTCTTATGTACCTTCCTATCTCAATTTCATAGAGGGATTATAACAGGTTTCTTCCAGAGGGACAGCACAGGCTCCAAGATCCCAAACCCAGGGAAACAGAGAGAGTGAACACTCCCAACACTCCAGCTGTGGTTGGGAAAAGCCATAACAATGACACAAAGGACACATCTCACGTCCCAGAGCACCAGCCCTGGAATGGCAACATCACCCAGACAGGCGTCTCTGAAAGGATCCAAAAAGGTGCAGTCTACAACAGGGTTATCCCACACAGGGAGTTGGAGCTACATTAGCAAAAACATTTCCAGAAAATCTCCATTTTCTACTCTGTCCCTCATTCCCGTTCTGAAAATTCCCTTTTTCCAGCTAAAATTCATTTGAAAACACAATCTACATGCACACGGCGAGCACAGGACTTTGCAGCAAGCCCAGCACCCTTGCTGGCACTCTGGAAATGCCAGCACAGTGTGCCGGGACAGTGGCGGCGGCCTCGGGGACACGCAGCGGGAAGGTGGGGCAATGCTGACACCCCATGGCTGCTCCTGCACCACCGACGGCAGCGGCACAGCCAGCACCCCAAAGGCTGCCTGCAAATTGCCTCACGTCTCACACACCTCCCACTGAGCCCCCGGTGCTCCGACAAAACCACCTCAGCGTCCTCCTGCTCAAGCTCCAACTTCCCTGCTGCTTTGCACGCATCCAAAACACGGCGCAGCAATCGCCGGCCCTTCTGTCCAGAACACAATTAAAACTCGGATTCAGCCCACAAGGACAACTTGCAGAGCCCTGTCACCAGCAAGTCTGGCCTGATCTCACCGTGCATTTACAGACATGGCATTTCTCCTGGGGGTTAAGGAACAGAACCTGATCATTGCACGCAATCACAGACATAAGGCAAAATAAATCTGGAAGTCTCTTCAACATTTGTTGCTTAAAGCTCTTTAAACCAGCCTATTCTGTGGCTCAGAAATTAAGTGGAAAATGACAAATGCAATCACTTGCAGTGCATCTGAGCCCTGAATGACCTCATGACACAAGTCAAGCCTGTCTAGGCCCAACACCATCTTTTGAGAACATTTCATTCAAGCTGAAAGAACACTCATTTCCACCTACAAGAACCCTAAAGAAATCATTGCAGGAAAAAAGCTGTCATTAGTACTAGAACATGTCTCAAATACCTGCAATGTCATTTAGAAACTGCATTGCACCATGACAGCAACTTATTTCTAGAACACTCTTTTGGACAGATACAATGCTATTGCACTAAAAATAACCTGGGTCAAACAATGAGGAAAGGAGGATATTCTAACACAGACACAGCTTACCGCATTTGGACAATATTTCAGCGTCATCTAGAAAGAAGGGAAATCTTGTTTGAAGGCCTGACAGCAAGTTAAAAGTTGAGCATTCTGGTTGGGTCACAGGGTGCAAGTAACTCAGCCACCACCACAGGCCTGCTGGCAGGAGGGCTTCCCTGCTGGCAGGAGGGCTTCCCTGGCACAGCTGATCCTCCAGAGCCTCCTGAGGCCTCCCCCTGCCCTCAGGCACAAGGCTGCTCTGCCCAGGGCCGTACCCAGCACTGCACACTGACCCCAAACACTCCAGGAGCCCACTGGGGCCACAGCAACCGCCTGGCGCCCCCAACACTCCATGGACGTCAACCCATTATGAGCACGGCAACAGCCTGGCACCCAAACATTCCCACCACTGCTGTCTCCTGGGAAACAGATGCAGGATGCGGCAAAATGATTACCCCTATTAGCAGCACCACAGACACAGGCTGCCATTGCTACCAGTGATAAAAATTGAACCAAAATCCCATCCACTTCATTCTGCTGCCAACCCTCTCTGATTTAGCTAAGAGAATCATCTGCATTTCCTCCCAAGATCTGATCTACTTCATAAACCATTTCTTTCCAATTTCAATCCAAACGACATGCATATCAATATTTTACAATTTCCCTAAATAATAGCCACATTTACCTGAAAACCATTTACTGCATCTCTACCACAAGTGTTGTTTCTCACAGCTGAAAGTTAATGACAAATACAGGCTCCAATTTAGCCCAACATTTCCAGCCTCTCCAAAGTGCAGTTCCATTTGTACACTGGATTTCCATCTTATCTCAATACATAGGATGTAAAAGAAAGTACATCATGCATTCCCTTGAATTTTATCCACAAACTTGGGGAAGACAACAACACCAAAATAAAGCAAATCCAGACTCCTACCTTGTCACTGTTGTAGATGTGCTCTCAGTAGAGCACATTTCCGCCATTTCTGCACTATTTCCTCTCTCTGCTTGATACTCTTCCTCTTCTTTTCAAAATCCTTTCACACTGAATGGACCATTCAAGTGGGATATCACCAGTATTAGTATCAAATGCCCCTCTGCTACAACTAAATTCTACTTTTCCTATGCATTTATCATCATTCGGGTTTTGTCTGCAAAGAGTCACACCGAATAGTCACAATAAATTTTGAAGCTTTGCTCAGAAAGTGCCTTGTAACCCAAGAATGCCCCTGCTCACAAAAAGTGCACTGAGTATTAATACACCGGTCTGTATTAGCACAGCTCACTAAATGGCCCAGTTATTCTGCCGAACGCTGTCATCTCCCCCATTTACCAAACCATTCATTTTTATCACCCACAGTACCTGTCATTTAAGTGTTATCATTAGTTCTGGTTCAACAATGAACATATATAGAGATGCTCTGCCAGCCTGGGCAGAACATCCTGTTTCCCCACACACACACACACAACTTCTCTGAGCTCTCTATTTAAGCTCTAGGAACACTTGGAGAATAGTTTTTTAATCTTCAATTATTGCAATTTACCCCCGTATCCACAGCACTATTAAAATGCTTTCTCTTAGCAACATGAAATACTGCTCCTATTTCTGCAATTCATCAGCTGATAAAGGGCAGTGCTACAGAGAGCTTCTAAACCAAACACCACCGACATGGCATCAGGATCAATTGAAAAGCATTTGATTTTCTAGTTGCAATTATGCTTGAACCAGATTATTCAAAAAAAAAAAAAAAAAAAAAAAAGAAAACCACCAAAACCAAAAAACAAAACCCTCTGGAGCCACATGACAAGCAGTCTGTAAGATGTGAACCTCAGATCAAATCATCCATTCCATTCTTAAGATTGATTAGTAGTTTAAATTCCTATTTAAAATATCTCCTTCTTTAGTTATTCTTTTAGGTTTAGGGAATGTATTCCTCAAACAAAATCTTGCACTTGTAATACACCACTCTTAAAAGAGATTTTAACTCTTATGTACCTTCCTATCTCAATTTCATAGAGGGATTATAACAGGTTTCTTCCAGAGGGACAGCACAGGCCCCAAGATCCCAAACCCTGGGAAACAGAGAGAGTGAACACTCCCAACACTCCAGCTGTGGTTGGGAAAAGCTATAACAATGGCACAAAGGACACATCTCACATCCCAGAGCACCAGCCCTGGAATGGCAACATCACCCAGATAGGTGTCTCTGAAAGGATCCAAAAAGGTGCAGTCTACAACAGGGTTATCCCACACAGGCAGTTGCAGCTACATTAGCAAAAACATTTCCAGAAAATCTCCATTTTCTACTCTGTCCCTCATTCCCGTTCTGAAAATTCCCTTTTTTGAGCTAAAATTCATTTGAAAACATCATCTACATGCACACGGCAAGCACAGGACTTTGCAGCAAGCCCAGCACCCTTGCTGGCACTCTGGAAATGCCAGCACAGTGTGCCAGGACAGTGGCAGCGGCCTCGGGGACACGCAGCGGGAATGTGGGGCAATGCTGACACCCCATGGCTGCTCCTGCACCACCGACGGCAGCGGCACAGCCAGCACCCCAAAGGCTGCCTGCAAATTGCCTCACGTCTCACACACCTCCCACTGAGCCCCCGGTGCTCCGACAAAACCACCTCAGCGTCCTCCTGCTCAAGCTCCAACTTCCCTGCTGCTTTGCACGCATCCAAAACACGGCGCAGCAATCGCCAGCCCTTCTGTCCAGAACACAATTAAAACTCGGATTCAGCCCACAAGGACAACTTGCAGAGCCCTGTCCACAGCAAGTCTGGCCTGATCTCACCGTGCACTTACAGACATGGCATTTCTCCTGGGGGTTAAGGAACAGAACCTGATCATTGCACGCAATCACAGACATAAGGCAAAATAAATCTGTAAGTCTCTTCAACATTTGTTGCTTAAAGCTCTTTAAACGAGCCTATTCTCTGGCTCAGAAATTAAGTGGAAAGTGACAGATGCAATCACTTGCAGTGCATCTGGGCCCTGAATGACCTCATGACACAAGTCAAGCCTGTCTAGGCCCAACACCATCTTTTGAGAACATTTCATTCAAGCTGAAAGAACACTCATTTCCACCTACAAGAACCCTAAAGAAATCATTGCAGGAAAAAAGCTGTCATTAGTACCAGAACATGTCTCAAATACCTGCAATGTCATTTAGAAACTGCATTGCACCATGACAGCAACTTCTTTCTAGAACACTCTTTTGGACAGATACAATGCTATTGCACTAAAAATAACCTGGGTCAAACAATGAGGAAAGGAGGATATTCTAACACAGACACAGCTTACCGCATTTGGACAATATTTCAGCATCATCTAGAAAGAAGGGAAATCTTGTTTGAAGGCCTGACAGCAAGTTAAAAGTTGAGCATTCTGGTTGGGTCACAGGGTGCAAGTAACTCAGCCACCACCACAGGCCTGCTGGCAGGAGGGCTTCCCTGCTGGCAGGAGGGCTTCCCTGGCACAGCTGATCCTCCAGAGCCTCCTGAGGCCTCCCCCTGCCCTCAGGCACAAGGCTGCTCTGCCCAGGGCCGTGCCCAGCACTGCACACTGACCCCAAACACTCCAGGAGCCCACTGGGGCCACAGCAACCGCCTGGCGCCCCCAACACTCCATGGACGTCAACCCATTATGAGCACGGCAACAGCCTGGCACCCAAACATTCCCACCACTGCTGTCTCCTGGGAAACAGATGCAGAACCCAGCAATAGGATTACCCCTATTAGCAGTACCACAGACACAGGCTGCCATTGCAACCAGTGATAAAAATTCAACCAAAATCCCATCCATTTCATTCTGCTGCCAACCCTCTCTGATTTAGCTAAGAGAATCATCTGCGTTTCTTCCCAAGATCTGATCTACTTCATAAACCATTTCTTTCCAGTTTCAAACCAAACGACATGCATATCAATATTTTACAATTTCCCTAAATAATATCCACATTTACCTGAAAACCATTTACTGCATCTCTACCTTAAGTGTTGTTTCTCACAGCTGAAAGTTAATTACAAATACAGGCTCCAATTTAGCCCAACATTTCCAGCCTCTCCAAAGTGCACTTCCATTTGTACACTGGATTTCCATCTTATCTCAATACATAGGATGTAAAAGAAAGGACATCATGCATTCCCTTGAATTTTATCCACAAATTTGGGGAAGACAACAACACCAAAAAAAAGCAAATCCAGACTCCTACCTTGTCACTGTTGTAGATGTGCTCTCAGTAGAGCACATTTCCGCCATTTCTGCACTATTTCCTCTCTCTGCTTGATACTCCTCCTCTTCTTTTCAAAATCCTTTCACACTGAATTGACCATACAAGTGGGATGTCACCCGTATTAGTACCAAATGCCCCTCTGCTGCAACTAAATTCTACTTTTCCTATGAATTTATCATCATTCAGGTTTTGTCCGCAAAGAGTCACACCGAATAGTCACAATAAATTTTGAAGCTTTGCTCAGAAAGTGCCTTGTAACCCAAGAATGCCCCTGCTCACAAAAAGTGCACTGAGTAATAATACACTGGTCTGTGTTAGCACAGGTCACTAAACGGCCCAGTTATTCTGCCTAACGGTGTCATCTCCCCCATTTACCAAACCATTCATTCTTATCACCCACAGTACCTGTCATTTAAGTGTTATCATTAGTTCTGCTTCAATAATGAACATACATAGAGATGCTCTGCCAGCCTGGGCAGACCATCCTGTTTCCCCACACACACACACACACAACTTCTCTGAGCTCTCTATTTAAGCTCTAGGAACACTTGGAGAATAGTTTTTTAATCTTCAATTATTGCAATTTACCCCCGTATCCACAGCACTATTAAAATGCTTTCTCTTAGCAAGATGAAATACTGCTCCTATTTCTGCAATTCATCAGCTGATAAAGGGCAGTGCTACAGAGAGCTTCTAAACCCAACACCACTGACATGGCATCAGGATCAATTGAAAAGCATTTGATTTTCTAGTTGCAATTATGCTTGAACCAGATTATTCAAAAAAAAAAAACAAAAAACCAAAAAACAAAACCCTCTGCAGCCACATGACAAGCAGTCTATAAGATGTGAACCTCAGATAAAATCATCCATTCCGTTCTTAAGATTGATTAATAGTTTAAATTCCTATTTAAAATATCTCCTTCTTTAGTTATTCTTTTAGGTTTAGGGAATGTTTTCCTCAAACAAAATCTTGCACTTGTAATACACCACTCTTAAAAGAGATTTTAACTCTTATGTACCTTCCTATCTCAATTTCATAGAGGGATTATAACAGGTTTCTTCCAGAGGGACAGCACAGGCCCCAAGATCCCAAACCCAGGGAAACAGAGAGAGTGAACACTCCCAACACTCCAGCTGTGGTTGGGAAAAGCCATAACAATGACACAAAGGACACATCTCACGTCCCAGAGCACCAGCCCTGGAATGGCAACATCACCCAGACAGGCGTCTCTGAAAGGATCCAAAAAGGTGCAGTCTACAACAGGGTTATCCCACACAGGGAGTTGGAGCTACATTAGCAAAAACATTTCCAGAAAATCTCCATTTTCTACTCTGTCCCTCATTCCCGTTCTGAAAATTCCCTTTTTCCAGCTAAAATTCATTTGAAAACACAATCTACATGCACACGGCGAGCACAGGACTTTGCAGCAAGCCCAGCACCCTTGCTGGCACTCTGGAAATGCCAGCACAGTGTGCCGGGACAGTGGCGGCGGCCTCGGGGACACGCAGCGGGAAGGTGGGGCAATGCTGACACCCTATGGCTGCTCCTGCACCACCGACGGCAGCGGCACAGCCAGCACCCCAAAGGCTGCCTGCAAATTGCCTCACGTCTCACACACCTCCCACTGAGCCCCCGGTGCTCCGACAAAACCACCTCAGCGTCCTCCTGCTCAAGCTCCAACTTCCCTGCTGCTTTGCACGCATCCAAAACACGGCGCAGCAATCGCCAGCCCTTCTGTCCAGAACACAATTAAAACTCGGATTCAGCCCCCAAGGACAACTTGCAGAGCCCTGTATACAGCAAGTCTGGCCTGATCTCACCGTGCATTTACAGGCATGGCATTTCTCCTGGGGGTTAAGGAACAGAACCTGGTCATTGCACGCAATCACAGACATAAGGCAAAATAAATCTGGAAGTCTCTTCAACATTTGTTGCTTAAAGCTCTTTAAACCAGCCTATTCTCTGGCTCAGAAATTAAGTGGAAAATGACAAATGCAATCACTTGCAGTGCATCTGAGCCCTGAATGATCTCATGACACAAGTCAAGCCTGTCTAGGCCCAACACCATCTTTTGAGAACATTTCATTCAAGCTGAAAGAACACTCATTTCCACCTACAAGAACCCTAAAGAAATCATTGCAGGAAAAAAGCTGTCATTAGTACCAGAACATGTCTCAAATACCTGCAATGTCATTTAGAAACTGCATTGCACCATGACAGCAACTTATTTCTAGAACACTCTTTTGGACAGATACAGTGCTATTGCACTAAAAATAACCTGGGTCAAACAATGAGGAAAGGAGGATGTTCTAACACAGACACAGCTTACCGCATTTGGACAATATTTCAGCATCATCTAGAAAGAAGGGAAATCTTGTTTGAAGGCCTGACAGCAAGTTAAAAGTTGAGCATTCTGGTTGGGTCACAGGGTGCAAGTAACTCAGCCACCACCACAGGCCTGCTGGCAGGAGGGCTTCCCTGCTGGCAGGAGCGCTTCCCTGGCACAGCTGATCCTCCAGAGCCTCCTGAGGCCTCCCCCTGCCCTCAGGCACAAGGCTGCTCTGCCCAGGGCCGTACCCAGCACTGCACACTGACCCCAAACACTCCAGGAGCCCACTGGGGCCACAGCAACCGCCTGGCGCCCCCAACACTCCATGGACGTCAACCCATTATGAGCACGGCAACAGCCTGGCACCCAAACATTCCCACCACTGCTGTCTCCTGGGAAACAGATGCAGAACCCAGCAATAGGATTACCCCTATTAGCAGTACCACAGACACAGGCTGCCATTGCAACCAGTGATAAAAATTCAACCAAAATCCCATCCATTTCATTCTGCTGCCAACCCTCTCTGATTTAGCTAAGAGAATCATCTGCGTTTCTTCCCAAGATCTGATCTACTTCATAAACCATTTCTTTCCAGTTTCAAACCAAACGACATGCATATCAATATTTTACAATTTCCCTAAATAATATCCACATTTACCTGAAAACCATTTACTGCATCTCTACCTTAAGTGTTGTTTCTCACAGCTGAAAGTTAATTACAAATACAGGCTCCAATTTAGCCCAACATTTCCAGCCTCTCCAAAGTGCACTTCCATTTGTACACTGGATTTCCATCTTATCTCAATACATAGGATGTAAAAGAAAGGACATCATGCATTCCCTTGAATTTTATCCACAAATTTGGGGAAGACAACAACACCAAAAAAAAGCAAATCCAGACTCCTACCTTGTCACTGTTGTAGATGTGCTCTCAGTAGAGCACATTTCCGCCATTTCTGCACTATTTCCTCTCTCTGCTTGATACTCCTCCTCTTCTTTTCAAAATCCTTTCACACTGAATGGACCATTCAAGTGGGATGTCACCCGTATTAGTACCAAATGCCCCTCTGCTGCAACTAAATTCTACTTTTCCTATGAATTTATCATCATTCAGGTTTTGTCCGCAAAGAGTCACACCGAATAGTCACAATAAATTTTGAAGCTTTGCTCAGAAAGTGCCTTGTAACCCAAGAATGCCCCTGCTCACAAAAAGTGCACTGAGTAATAATACACTGGTCTGTGTTAGCACAGCTCACTAAACGGCCCAGTTATTCTGCCTAATGGTG
Organism: Chamaea fasciata; assembly: GCF_029207755.1. Lineage (NCBI taxonomy): Eukaryota > Metazoa > Chordata > Aves > Passeriformes > Sylviidae > Chamaea > Chamaea fasciata. The sequence continues at coordinate 40,956 of NW_027094144.1, forward strand.
TCATCTCCCCCATTTACCAAACCATTCATTCTTATCACCCACAGTACCTGTCATTTAAGTGTTATCATTAGTTCTGCTTCAACAATGAACATACATAGAGATGCTCTGCCAGCCTGGGCAGACCATCCTGTTTCCCCACACACACACACACACAACTTCTCTGAGCTCTCTATTTAAGCTCTAGGAACACTTGGAGAATAGTTTTTTAATCTTCAATTATTGCAATTTACCCCCGTATCCACAGCACTATTAAAATGCTTTCTCTTAGCAAGATGAAATACTGCTCCTATTTCTGCAATTCATCAGCTGATAAAGGGCAGTGCTACAGAGAGCTTCTAAACCCAACACCACTGACATGGCATCAGGATCAATTGAAAAGCATTTGATTTTCTAGTTGCAATTATGCTTGAACCAGATTATTCAAAAAAAAAAAACAAAAAAACCAAAAAACAAAACCCTCTGCAGCCACATGACAAGCAGTCTATAAGATGTGAACCTCAGATAAAATCATCCATTCCGTTCTTAAGATTGATTAATAGTTTAAATTCCTATTTAAAATATCTCCTTCTTTAGTTATTCTTTTAGGTTTAGGGAATGTTTTCCTCAAACAAAATCTTGCACTTGTAATACACCACTCTTAAAAGAGATTTTAACTCTTATGTACCTTCCTATCTCAATTTCATAGAGGGATTATAACAGGTTTCTTCCAGAGGGACAGCACAGGCTCCAAGATCCCAAACCCAGGGAAACAGAGAGAGTGAACACTCCCAACACTCCAGCTGTGGTTGGGAAAAGCCATAACAATGACACAAAGGACACATCTCACGTCCCAGAGCACCAGCCCTGGAATGGCAACATCACCCAGACAGGCGTCTCTGAAAGGATCCAAAAAGGTGCAGTCTACAACAGGGTTATCCCACACAGGGAGTTGGAGCTACATTAGCAAAAACATTTCCAGAAAATCTCCATTTTCTACTCTGTCCCTCATTCCCGTTCTGAAAATTCCCTTTTTCCAGCTAAAATTCATTTGAAAACACAATCTACATGCACACGGCGAGCACAGGACTTTGCAGCAAGCCCAGCACCCTTGCTGGCACTCTGGAAATGCCAGCACAGTGTGCCGGGACAGTGGCGGCGGCCTCGGGGACACGCAGCGGGAAGGTGGGGCAATGCTGACACCCCATGGCTGCTCCTGCACCACCGACGGCAGCGGCACAGCCAGCACCCCAAAGGCTGCCTGCAAATTGCCTCACGTCTCACACACCTCCCACTGAGCCCCCGGTGCTCCGACAAAACCACCTCAGCGTCCTCCTGCTCAAGCTCCAACTTCCCTGCTGCTTTGCACGCATCCAAAACACGGCGCAGCAATCGCCGGCCCTTCTGTCCAGAACACAATTAAAACTCGGATTCAGCCCCCAAGGACAACTTGCAGAGCCCTGTATACAGCAAGTCTGGCCTGATCTCACCGTGCATTTACAGGCATGGCATTTCTCCTGGGGGTTAAGGAACAGAACCTGGTCATTGCACGCAATCACAGACATAAGGCAAAATAAATCTGGAAGTCTCTTCAACATTTGTTGCTTAAAGCTCTTTAAACCAGCCTATTCTCTGGCTCAGAAATTAAGTGGAAAATGACAAATGCAATCACTTGCAGTGCATCTGAGCCCTGAATGATCTCATGACACAAGTCAAGCCTGTCTAGGCCCAACACCATCTTTTGAGAACATTTCATTCAAGCTGAAAGAACACTCATTTCCACCTACAAGAACCCTAAAGAAATCATTGCAGGAAAAAAGCTGTCATTAGTACCAGAACATGTCTCAAATACCTGCAATGTCATTTAGAAACTGCATTGCACCATGACAGCAACTTATTTCTAGAACACTCTTTTGGACAGATACAGTGCTATTGCACTAAAAATAACCTGGGTCAAACAATGAGGAAAGGAGGATGTTCTAACACAGACACAGCTTACCGCATTTGGACAATACTTCAGCATCATCTAGAAAGAAGGGAAATCTTGTTTGAAGGCCTGACAGCAAGTTAAAAGTTGAGCATTCTGGTTGGGTCACAGGGTGCAAGTAACTCAGCCACCACCACAGGCCTGCTGGCAGGATGGCTTCCCTGCTGGCAGGAGCGCTTCCCTGGCACAGCTGATCCTCCAGAGCCTCCGGAGGCCTCCCCCTGCCCTCAGGCACAAGGCTGCTCTGCCCAGGGCCGTACCCAGCACTGCACACTGACCCCAAACACTCCAGGAGCCCACTGGGGCCACAGCAACCGCCTGGCGCCCCCAACACTCCATGGACGTCAACCCATTATGAGCACGGCAACAGCCTGGCACCCAAACATTCCCACCACTGCTGTCTCCTGGGAAACAGATGCAGAACCCAGCAATAGGATTACCCCTATTAGCAGTACCACAGACACAGGCTGCCATTGCAACCAGTGATAAAAATTCAACCAAAATCCCATCCATTTCATTCTGCTGCCAACCCTCTCTGATTTAGCTAAGAGAATCATCTGCGTTTCTTCCCAAGATCTGATCTACTTCATAAACCATTTCTTTCCAGTTTCAAACCAAACGACATGCATATCAATATTTTACAATTTCCCTAAATAATATCCACATTTACCTGAAAACCATTTACTGCATCTCTACCTTAAGTGTTGTTTCTCACAGCTGAAAGTTAATTACAAATACAGGCTCCAATTTAGCCCAACATTTCCAGCCTCTCCAAAGTGCACTTCCATTTGTACACTGGATTTCCATCTTATCTCAATACATAGGATGTAAAAGAAAGGACATCATGCATTCCCTTGAATTTTATCCACAAATTTGGGGAAGACAACAACACCAAAAAAAGCAAATCCAGACTCCTACCTTGTCACTGTTGTAGATGTGCTCTCAGTAGAGCATATTTCTGCCATTTCTGCACTATTTCCTCTCTCTGCTTGATACTCCTCCTCTTCTTTTCAAAATCCTTTCACACTGAATTGACCATACAAGTGGGATGTCACCCGTATTAGTACCAAATGCCCCTCTGCTGCAACTAAATTCTACTTTTCCTATGAATTTATCATCATTCAGGTTTTGTCCGCAAAGAGTCACACCGAATAGTCACAATAAATTTTGAAGCTTTGCTCAGAAAGTGCCTTGTAACCCAAGAATGCCCCTGCTCACAAAAAGTGCACTGAGTAATAATACACTGGTCTGTGTTAGCACAGCTCACTAAACGGCCCAGTTATTCTGCCTAACGGTGTCATCTCCCCCATTTACCAAACCATTCATTCTTATCACCCACAGTACCTGTCATTTAAGTGTTATCATTAGTTCTGCTTCAATAATGAACATACATAGAGATGCTCTGACAGCCTGGGCAGACCATCCTGTTTCCCCACACACACACACACACAACTTCTCTGAGCTCTCTATTTAAGCTCTAGGAACACTTGGAGAATAGTTTTTTAATCTTCAATTATTGCAATTTACCCCCGTATCCACAGCACTATTAAAATGCTTTCTCTTAGCAAGATGAAATACTGCTCCTATTTCTGCAATTCATCAGCTGATAAAGGGCAGTGCTACAGAGAGCTTCTAAACCCAACACCACTGACATGGCATCAGGATCAATTTAAAAGCATTTGATTTTCTAGTTGCAATTATGCTTGAACCAGATTATTCAAAAAAAAAAAACAAAAAACCAAAAAACAAAACCCTCTGCAGCCACATGACAAGCAGTCTATAAGATGTGAACCTCAGATAAAATCATCCATTCCGTTCTTAAGATTGATTAATAGTTTAAATTCCTATTTAAAATATCTCCTTCTTTAGTTATTCTTTTAGGTTTAGGGAATGTTTTCCTCAAACAAAATCTTGCACTTGTAATACACCACTCTTAAAAGAGATTTTAACTCTTATGTACCTTCCTATCTCAATTTCATAGAGGGATTATAACAGGTTTCTTCCAGAGGGACAGCACAGGCCCCAAGATCCCAAACCCAGGGAAACAGAGAGAGTGAACACTCCCAACACTCCAGCTGTGGTTGGGAAAAGCCATAACAATGACACAAAGGACACATCTCACGTCCCAGAGCACCAGCCCTGGAATGGCAACATCACCCAGACAGGCGTCTCTGAAAGGATCCAAAAAGGTGCAGTCTACAACAGGGTTATCCCACACAGGGAGTTGGAGCTACATTAGCAAAAACATTTCCAGAAAATCTCCATTTTCTACTCTGTCCCTCATTCCCGTTCTGAAAATTCCCTTTTTCCAGCTAAAATTCATTTGAAAACACAATCTACATGCACACGGCGAGCACAGGACTTTGCAGCAAGCCCAGCACCCTTGCTGGCACTCTGGAAATGCCAGCACAGTGTGCCGGGACAGTGGCGGCGGCCTCGGGGACACGCAGCGGGAATGTGGGGCAATGCTGACACCCTATGGCTGCTCCTGCACCACCGACGGCAGCGGCACAGCCAGCACCCCAAAGGCTGCCTGCAAATTGCCTCACGTCTCACACACCTCCCACTGAGCCCCCGGTGCTCCGACAAAACCACCTCAGCGTCCTCCTGCTCAAGCTCCAACTTCCCTGCTGCTTTGCACGCATCCAAAACACGGCGCAGCAATCGCCAGCCCTTCTGTCCAGAACACAATTAAAACTCGGATTCAGCCCCCAAGGACAACTTGCAGAGCCCTGTATACAGCAAGTCTGGCCTGATCTCACCGTGCATTTACAGGCATGGCATTTCTCCTGGGGGTTAAGGAACAGAACCTGGTCATTGCACGCAATCACAGACATAAGGCAAAATAAATCTGGAAGTCTCTTCAACATTTGTTGCTTAAAGCTCTTTAAACCAGCCTATTCTCTGGCTCAGAAATTAAGTGGAAAATGACAAATGCAATCACTTGCAGTGCATCTGAGCCCTGAATGATCTCATGACACAAGTCAAGCCTGTCTAGGCCCAACACCATCTTTTGAGAACATTTCATTCAAGCTGAAAGAACACTCATTTCCACCTACAAGAACCCTAAAGAAATCATTGCAGGAAAAAAGCTGTCATTAGTACCAGAACATGTCTCAAATACCTGCAATGTCATTTAGAAACTGCATTGCACCATGACAGCAACTTATTTCTAGAACACTCTTTTGGACAGATACAGTGCTATTGCACTAAAAATAACCTGGGTCAAACAATGAGGAAAGGAGGATGTTCTAACACAGACACAGCTTACCGCATTTGGACAATACTTCAGCATCATCTAGAAAGAAGGGAAATCTTGTTTGAAGGCCTGACAGCAAGTTAAAAGTTGAGCATTCTGGTTGGGTCACAGGGTGCAAGTAACTCAGCCACCACCACAGGCCTGCTGGCAGGATGGCTTCCCTGCTGGCAGGAGCGCTTCCCTGGCACAGCTGATCCTCCAGAGCCTCCGGAGGCCTCCCCCTGCCCTCAGGCACAAGGCTGCTCTGCCCAGGGCCGTACCCAGCACTGCACACTGACCCCAAACACTCCAGGAGCCCACTGGGGCCACAGCAACCGCCTGGCGCCCCCAACACTCCATGGACGTCAACCCATTATGAGCACGGCAACAGCCTGGCACCCAAACATTCCCACCACTGCTGTCTCCTGGGAAACAGATGCAGAACCCAGCAATAGGATTACCCCTATTAGCAGTACCACAGACACAGGCTGCCATTGCAACCAGTGATAAAAATTCAACCAAAATCCCATCCATTTCATTCTGCTGCCAACCCTCTCTGATTTAGCTAAGAGAATCATCTGCGTTTCTTCCCAAGATCTGATCTACTTCATAAACCATTTCTTTCCAGTTTCAAACCAAACGACATGCATATCAATATTTTACAATTTCCCTAAATAATATCCACATTTACCTGAAAACCATTTACTGCATCTCTACCTTAAGTGTTGTTTCTCACAGCTGAAAGTTAATTACAAATACAGGCTCCAATTTAGCCCAACATTTCCAGCCTCTCCAAAGTGCACTTCCATTTGTACACTGGATTTCCATCTTATCTCAATACATAGGATGTAAAAGAAAGGACATCATGCATTCCCTTGAATTTTATCCACAAATTTGGGGAAGACAACAACACCAAAAAAAAGCAAATCCAGACTCCTACCTTGTCACTGTTGTAGATGTGCTCTCAGTAGAGCACATTTCCGCCATTTCTGCACTATTTCCTCTCTCTGCTTGATACTCCTCCTCTTCTTTTCAAAATCCTTTCACACTGAATGGACCATTCAAGTGGGATGTCACCCGTATTAGTACCAAATGCCCCTCTGCTGCAACTAAATTCTACTTTTCCTATGAATTTATCATCATTCAGGTTTTGTCCGCAAAGAGTCACACCGAATAGTCACAATAAATTTTGAAGCTTTGCTCAGAAAGTGCCTTGTAACCCAAGAATGCCCCTGCTCACAAAAAGTGCACTGAGTAATAATACACTGGTCTGTGTTAGCACAGCTCACTAAACGGCCCAGTTATTCTGCCTAATGGTGTCATCTCCCCCATTTACCAAACCATTCATTCTTATCACCCACAGTACCTGTCATTTAAGTGTTATCATTAGTTCTGCTTCAACAATGAACATACATAGAGATGCTCTGCCAGCCTGGGCAGAACATCCTGTTTCCCCACACACACACACACACAACTTCTCTGAGCTCTCTATTTAAGCTCTAGGAACACTTGGAGAATAGTTTTTTAATCTTCAATTATTGCAATTTACCCCCGTATCCACAGCACTATTAAAATGCTTTCTCTTAGCAAGATGAAATACTGCTCCTATTTCTGCAATTCATCAGCTGATAAAGGGCAGTGCTACAGAGAGCTTCTAAACCCAACACCACTGACATGGCATCAGGATCAATTGAAAAGCATTTGATTTTCTAGTTGCAATTATGCTTGAACCAGATTATTCAAAAAAAAAAAACAAAAAAACCAAAAAACAAAACCCTCTGCAGCCACATGACAAGCAGTCTATAAGATGTGAACCTCAGATAAAATCATCCATTCCGTTCTTAAGATTGATTAATAGTTTAAATTCCTATTTAAAATATCTCCTTCTTTAGTTATTCTTTTAGGTTTAGGGAATGTTTTCCTCAAACAAAATCTTGCACTTGTAATACACCACTCTTAAAAGAGATTTTAACTCTTATGTACCTTCCTATCTCAATTTCATAGAGGGATTATAACAGGTTTCTTCCAGAGGGACAGCACAGGCTCCAAGATCCCAAACCCAGGGAAACAGAGAGAGTGAACACTCCCAACACTCCAGCTGTGGTTGGGAAAAGCCATAACAATGACACAAAGGACACATCTCACGTCCCAGAGCACCAGCCCTGGAATGGCAACATCACCCAGACAGGCGTCTCTGAAAGGATCCAAAAAGGTGCAGTCTACAACAGGGTTATCCCACACAGGGAGTTGGAGCTACATTAGCAAAAACATTTCCAGAAAATCTCCATTTTCTACTCTGTCCCTCATTCCCGTTCTGAAAATTCCCTTTTTCCAGCTAAAATTCATTTGAAAACACAATCTACATGCACACGGCGAGCACAGGACTTTGCAGCAAGCCCAGCACCCTTGCTGGCACTCTGGAAATGCCAGCACAGTGTGCCGGGACAGTGGCGGCGGCCTCGGGGACACGCAGCGGGAAGGTGGGGCAATGCTGACACCCCATGGCTGCTCCTGCACCACCGACGGCAGCGGCACAGCCAGCACCCCAAAGGCTGCCTGCAAATTGCCTCACGTCTCACACACCTCCCACTGAGCCCCCGCTGCTCCGACAAAACCACCTCAGCGTCCTCCTGCTCAAGCTCCAACTTCCCTGCTGCTTTGCACGCATCCAAAACACGGCGCAGCAATCGCCGGCCCTTCTGTCCAGAACACAATTAAAACTCGGATTCAGCCCCCAAGGACAACTTGCAGAGCCCTGTATACAGCAAGTCTGGCCTGATCTCACCGTGCATTTACAGGCATGGCATTTCTCCTGGGGGTTAAGGAACAGAACCTGGTCATTGCACGCAATCACAGACATAAGGCAAAATAAATCTGGAAGTCTCTTCAACATTTGTTGCTTAAAGCTCTTTAAACCAGCCTATTCTCTGGCTCAGAAATTAAGTGGAAAATGACAAATGCAATCACTTGCAGTGCATCTGAGCCCTGAATGATCTCATGACACAAGTCAAGCCTGTCTAGGCCCAACACCATCTTTTGAGAACATTTCATTCAAGCTGAAAGAACACTCATTTCCACCTACAAGAACCCTAAAGAAATCATTGCAGGAAAAAAGCTGTCATTAGTACCAGAACATGTCTCAAATACCTGCAATGTCATTTAGAAACTGCATTGCACCATGACAGCAACTTATTTCTAGAACACTCTTTTGGACAGATACAGTGCTATTGCACTAAAAATAACCTGGGTCAAACAATGAGGAAAGGAGGATGTTCTAACACAGACACAGCTTACCGCATTTGGACAATACTTCAGCATCATCTAGAAAGAAGGGAAATCTTGTTTGAAGGCCTGACAGCAAGTTAAAAGTTGAGCATTCTGGTTGGGTCACAGGGTGCAAGTAACTCAGCCACCACCACAGGCCTGCTGGCAGGATGGCTTCCCTGCTGGCAGGAGCGCTTCCCTGGCACAGCTGATCCTCCAGAGCCTCCGGAGGCCTCCCCCTGCCCTCAGGCACAAGGCTGCTCTGCCCAGGGCCGTACCCAGCACTGCACACTGACCCCAAACACTCCAGGAGCCCACTGGGGCCACAGCAACCGCCTGGCGCCCCCAACACTCCATGGACGTCAACCCATTATGAGCACGGCAACAGCCTGGCACCCAAACATTCCCACCACTGCTGTCTCCTGGGAAACAGATGCAGAACCCAGCAATAGGATTACCCCTATTAGCAGTACCACAGACACAGGCTGCCATTGCAACCAGTGATAAAAATTCAACCAAAATCCCATCCATTTCATTCTGCTGCCAACCCTCTCTGATTTAGCTAAGAGAATCATCTGCGTTTCTTCCCAAGATCTGATCTACTTCATAAACCATTTCTTTCCAGTTTCAAACCAAACGACATGCATATCAATATTTTACAATTTCCCTAAATAATATCCACATTTACCTGAAAACCATTTACTGCATCTCTACCTTAAGTGTTGTTTCTCACAGCTGAAAGTTAATTACAAATACAGGCTCCAATTTAGCCCAACATTTCCAGCCTCTCCAAAGTGCACTTCCATTTGTACACTGGATTTCCATCTTATCTCAATACATAGGATGTAAAAGAAAGGACATCATGCATTCCCTTGAATTTTATCCACAAATTTGGGGAAGACAACAACACCAAAAAAAGCAAATCCAGACTCCTACCTTGTCACTGTTGTAGATGTGCTCTCAGTAGAGCATATTTCTGCCATTTCTGCACTATTTCCTCTCTCTGCTTGATACTCCTCCTCTTCTTTTCAAAATCCTTTCACACTGAATTGACCATACAAGTGGGATGTCACCCGTATTAGTACCAAATGCCCCTCTGCTGCAACTAAATTCTACTTTTCCTATGAATTTATCATCATTCAGGTTTTGTCCGCAAAGAGTCACACCGAATAGTCACAATAAATTTTGAAGCTTTGCTCAGAAAGTGCCTTGTAACCCAAGAATGCCCCTGCTCACAAAAAGTGCACTGAGTAATAATACACTGGTCTGTGTTAGCACAGCTCACTAAACGGCCCAGTTATTCTGCCTAACGGTGTCATCTCCCCCATTTACCAAACCATTCATTCTTATCACCCACAGTACCTGTCATTTAAGTGTTATCATTAGTTCTGCTTCAACAATGAACATACATAGAGATGCTCTGCCAGCCTGGGCAGACCATCCTGTTTCCCCACACACACACACACACAACTTCTCTGAGCTCTCTATTTAAGCTCTAGGAACACTTGGAGAATAGTTTTTTAATCTTCAATTATTGCAATTTACCCCCGTATCCACAGCACTATTAAAATGCTTTCTCTTAGCAAGATGAAATACTGCTCCTATTTCTGCAATTCATCAGCTGATAAAGGGCAGTGCTACAGAGAGCTTCTAAACCCAACACCACTGACATGGCATCAGGATCAATTTAAAAGCATTTGATTTTCTAGTTGCAATTATGCTTGAACCAGATTATTCAAAAAAAAAAAAACAAAAAACCAAAAAACAAAACCCTCTGCAGCCACATGACAAGCAGTCTATAAGATGTGAACCTCAGATAAAATCATCCATTCCGTTCTTAAGATTGATTAATAGTTTAAATTCCTATTTAAAATATCTCCTTCTTTAGTTATTCTTTTAGGTTTAGGGAATGTTTTCCTCAAACAAAATCTTGCACTTGTAATACACCACTCTTAAAAGAGATTTTAACTCTTATGTACCTTCCTATCTCAATTTCATAGAGGGATTATAACAGGTTTCTTCCAGAGGGACAGCACAGGCCCCAAGATCCCAAACCCAGGGAAACAGAGAGAGTGAACACTCCCAACACTCCAGCTGTGGTTGGGAAAAGCTATAACAATGACACAAAGGACACATCTCACGTCCCAGAGCACCAGCCCTGGAATGGCAACATCACCCAGACAGGCGTCTCTGAAAGGATCCAAAAAGGTGCAGTCTACAACAGGGTTATCCCACACAGGGAGTTGGAGCTACATTAGCAAAAACATTTCCAGAAAATCTCCATTTTCTACTCTGTCCCTCATTCCCGTTCTGAAAATTCCCTTTTTCCAGCTAAAATTCATTTGAAAACACAATCTACATGCACACGGCGAGCACAGGACTTTGCAGCAAGCCCAGCACCCTTGCTGGCACTCTGGAAATGCCAGCACAGTGTGCCGGGACAGTGGCGGCGGCCTCGGGGACACGCAGCGGGATGGTGGGGCAATGCTGACACCCCATGGCTGCTCCTGCACCACCGACGGCAGCGGCACAGCCAGCACCCCAAAGGCTGCCTGCAAATTGCCTCACGTCTCACACACCTCCCACTGAGCCCCCGGTGCTCCGACAAAACCACCTCAGCGTCCTCCTGCTCAAGCTCCAACTTCCCTGCTGCTTTGCACGCATCCAAAACACGGCGCAGCAATCGCCGGCCCTTCTGTCCAGAACACAATTAAAACTCGGATTCAGCCCACAAGGACAACTTGCCGAGCCCTGTCACCAGCAAGTCTGGCCTGATCTCACCGTGCATTTACAGACATGGCATTTCTCCTGGGGGTTAAGGAACAGAACCTGATCATTGCACGCAATCACAGACATAAGGCAAAATAAATCTGTAAGTCTCTTCAACATTTGTTGCTTAAAGCTCTTTAAACCAGCCTATTCTGTGGCTCAGAAATTAAGTGGAAAATGACAAATGCAATCACTTGCAGTGCATCTGAGCCCTGAATGACCTCATGACACAAGTCAAGCCTGTCTAGGCCCAACACCATCTTTTGAGAACATTTCATTCAAGCTGAAAGAACACTCATTTCCACCTACAAGAACCCTAAAGAAATCATTGCAGGAAAAAAGCTGTCATTAGTACTAGAACATGTCTCAAATACCTGCAATGTCATTTAGAAACTGCATTGCACCATGACAGCAACTTATTTCTAGAACACTCTTTTGGACAGATACAATGCTATTGCACTAAAAATAACATGGGTCAAACAATGAGGAAAGGAGGATATTCTAACACAGACACAGCTTACCGCATTTGGACAATATTTCAGCGTCATCTAGAAAGAAGGGAAATCTTGTTTGAAGGCCTGACAGCAAGTTAAAAGTTGAGCATTCTGGTTGGGTCACAGGGTGCAAGTAACTCAGCCACCACCACAGGCCTGCTGGCAGGAGGGCTTCCCTGCTGGCAGGAGGGCTTCCCTGGCACAGCTGATCCTCCAGAGCCTCCTGAGGCCTCCCCCTGCCCTCAGGCACAAGGCTGCTCTGCCCAGGGCCGTACCCAGCACTGCACACTGACCCCAAACACTCCAGGAGCCCACTGGGGCCACAGCAACCGCCTGGCGCCCCCAACACTCCATGGACGTCAACCCGTTATGAGCATTGCAACAGCCTGGCACCCAAACATTCCCACCACTGCTGTCTCCTGGGAAACAGATGCAGGATGCGGCAAAATGATTACCCCTATTAGCAGCACCACAGACACAGGCTGCCATTGCTACCAGTGATAAAAATTCAACCAAAATCCCATCCACTTCATTCTGCTGCCAACCCTCTCTGATTTAGCTAAGAGAATCATCTGCATTTCCTCCCAAGATCTGATCTACTTCATAAACCATTTCTTTCCAATTTCAATCCAAACGACATGCATATCAATATTTTACAATTTCCCTAAATAATAGCCACATTTACCTGAAAACCATTTACTGCATCTCTACCACAAGTGTTGTTTCTCACAGCTGAAAGTTAATGACAAATACAGGCTCCAATTTAGCCCAACATTTCCAGCCTCTCCAAAGTGCAGTTCCATTTGTACACTGGATTTCCATCTTATCTCAATACATAGGATGTAAAAGAAAGTACATCATGCATTCCCTTGAATTTTATCCACAAACTTGGGGAAGACAACAACACCAAAATAAAGCAAATCCAGACTCCTACCTTGTCACTGTTGTAGATGTGCTCTCAGTAGAGCACATTTCCGCCATTTCTGCACTATTTCCTCTCTCTGCTTGATACTCTTCCTCTTCTTTTCAAAATCCTTTCACACTGAATGGACCATTCAAGTGGGATATCACCAGTATTAGTATCAAATGCCCCTCTGCTACAACTAAATTCTACTTTTCCTATGCATTTATCATCATTCGGGTTTTGTCTGCAAAGAGTCACACCGAATAGTCACAATAAATTTTGAAGCTTTGCTCAGAAAGTGCCTTGTAACCCAAGAATGCCCCTGCTCACAAAAAGTGCACTGAGTATTAATACACTGGTCTGTATTAGCACAGCTCACTAAATGGCCCAGTTATTCTGCCGAACGCTGTCATCTCCCCCATTTACCAAACCATTCATTTTTATCACCCACAGTACCTGTCATTTAAGTGTTATCATTAGTTCTGGTTCAACAATGAACATATATAGAGATGCTCTGCCAGCCTGGGCAGAACATCCTGTTTCCCCACACACACACACACAACTTCTCTGAGCTCTCTATTTAAGCTCTAGGAACACTTGGAGAATAGTTTTTTAATCTTCAATTATTGCAATTTACCCCCGTATCCACAGCACTATTAAAATGCTTTCTCTTAGCAACATGAAATACTGCTCCTATTTCTGCAATTCATCAGCTGATAAAGGGCAGTGCTACAGAGAGCTTCTAAACCAAACACCACCGACATGGCATCAGGATCAATTGAAAAGCATTTGATTTTCTAGTTGCAATTATGCTTGGACCAGATTATTCAAAAAAAAAAAAAACAAAAAACCAAAAAACAAAACCCTCTGCAGCCACATGACAAGCAGTCTATAAGATGTGAACCTCAGATAAAATCATCCATTCCGTTCTTAAGATTGATTAATAGTTTAAATTCCTATTTAAAATATCTCCTTCTTTAGTTATTCTTTTAGGTTTAGGGAATGTTTTCCTCAAACAAAATCTTGCACTTGTAATACACCACTCTTAAAAGAGATTTTAACTCTTATGTACCTTCCTATCTCAATTTCATAGAGGGATTATAACAGGTTTCTTCCAGAGGGACAGCACAGGCCCCAAGATCCCAAACCCAGGGAAACAGAGAGAGTGAACACTCCCAACACTCCAGCTGTGGTTGGGAAAAGCCATAACAATGACACAAAGGACACATCTCACGTCCCAGAGCACCAGCCCTGGAATGGCAACATCACCCAGATAGGTGTCTCTGAAAGGATCCAAAAAGGTGCAGTCTACAACAGGGTTATCCCACACAGGCAGTTGGAGCTACATTAGCAAAAACATTTCCAGAAAATCTCCATTTTCTACTCTGTCCCTCATTCCCGTTCTGAAAATTCCCTTTTTCCAGCTAAAATTCATTTGAAAACACAATCTACATGCACACGGCGAGCACAGGACTTTGCAGCAAGCCCAGCACCCTTGCTGGCACTCTGGAAATGCCAGCACAGTGTGCCGGGACAGTGGCGGCGGCCTCGGGGACACGCAGCGGGAAGGTGGGGCAATGCTGACACCCCATGGCTGCTCCTGCACCACCGACGGCAGCGGCACAGCCAGCACCCCAAAGGCTGCCTGCAAATTGCCTCACGTCTCACACACCTCCCACTGAGCCCCCGGTGCTCCGACAAAACCACCTCAGCGTCCTCCTGCTCAAGCTCCAACTTCCCTGCTGCTTTGCACGCATCCAAAACACGGCGCAGCAATCGCCGGCCCTTCTGTCCAGAACACAATTAAAACTCGGATTCAGCCCACAAGGACAACTTGCAGAGCCCTGTCACCAGCAAGTCTGGCCTGATCTCACCGTGCATTTACAGACATGGCATTTCTCCTGGGGGTTAAGGAACAGAACCTGATCATTGCACGCAATCACAGACATAAGGCAAAATAAATCTGGAAGTCTCTTCAACATTTGTTGCTTAAAGCTCTTTAAACCAGCCTATTCTGTGGCTCAGAAATTAAGTGGAAAATGACAAATGCAATCACTTGCAGTGCATCTGAGCCCTGAATGACCTCATGACACAAGTCAAGCCTGTCTAGGCCCAACACCATCTTTTGAGAACATTTCATTCAAGCTGAAAGAACACTCATTTCCACCTACAAGAACCCTAAAGAAATCATTGCAGGAAAAAAGCTGTCATTAGTACTAGAACATGTCTCAAATACCTGCAATGTCATTTAGAAACTGCATTGCACCATGACAGCAACTTATTTCTAGAACACTCTTTTGGACAGATACAATGCTATTGCACTAAAAATAACCTGGGTCAAACAATGAGGAAAGGAGGATATTCTAACACAGACACAGCTTACCGCATTTGGACAATATTTCAGCGTCATCTAGAAAGAAGGGAAATCTTGTTTGAAGGCCTGACAGCAAGTTAAAAGTTGAGCATTCTGGTTGGGTCACAGGGTGCAAGTAACTCAGCCACCACCACAGGCCTGCTGGCAGGAGGGCTTCCCTGCTGGCAGGAGGGCTTCCCTGGCACAGCTGATCCTCCAGAGCCTCCTGAGGCCTCCCCCTGCCCTCAGGCACAAGGCTGCTCTGCCCAGGGCCGTGCCCAGCACTGCACACTGACCCCAAACACTCCAGGAGCCCACTGGGGCCACAGCAACCGCCTGGCGCCCCCAACACTCCATGGGCGTCAACCCATTATGAGCATTGCAACAGCCTGGCACCCAAACATTCCCACCACTGCTTTCTCCTGGGAAACAGATGCAGAACCCAGCAATAGGATTACCCCTATTAGCAGTACCACAGACACAGGCTGCCATTGCTACCAGTGATAAAAATTCAACCAAAATCCCATCCACTTCATTCTGCTGCCAACCCTCTCTGATTTAGCTAAGAGAATCATCTGCATTTCCTCCCAAGATCTGATCTACTTCATAAACCATTTCTTTCCAATTTCAATCCAAACGACATGCATATCAATATTTTACAATTTCCCTAAATAATAGCCACATTTACCTGAAAACCATTTACTGCATCTCTACCACAAGTGTTGTTTCTCACAGCTGAAAGTTAATGACAAATACAGGCTCCAATTTAGCCCAAAATTTCCAGCCTCTCCAAAGTGCAGTTCCATTTGTACACTGGATTTCCATCTTATCTCAATACATAGGATGTAAAAGAAAGTACATCATGCATTCCCTTGAATTTTATCCACAAATTTGGGAAGACAACAACACCAAAATAAAGCGAACCCAGACTCCTACCTTGTCACTGTTGTAGATGTGCTCTCAGTAGAGCACATTTCCGCCATTTCTGCACTATTTCCTCCCTCTGCTTGATACTCTTCCTCTTCTTTTCAAAATCCTTTCACACTGAATGGACCATTCAAGTGGGATGTCACCAGTATTAGTATCAAATGCCCCTCTGCTACACCTAAATTCTACTTTTCCTATGCATTTATCATCATTCGGGTTTTGTCCGCAAAGAGTCACACCAAATAGTCACAATAAATTTTGAAGCTTGGGTCAGAAAGTGCCTTGTAACCCAAGAATGCCCCTGCTCACAAAAAGTGCACTGAGTAATAATACACCGGTCTGTGTTAGCACAGCTCACTAAATGGCCCAGTTATTCTGCCGAACAGTGTCATTTCCCCCATTTACCAAACCATACATTTTTATCACCCACAGTACCTGTCATTTAAGTGTTATCATTATTTCTGGTTCAACAATGAACATATATAGAGATGCTCTGCCAGCCTGGGCAGAACATCCTGTTTCCCCACACACACACACAACTTCTCTGAGCTCTCTATTTAAGCTCTAGGAACACTTGGAGAATAGTTTTTTAATCTTCAATTATTGCAATTTTCCCCCGTATCCACAGCAGTATTAAAATGCTTTCTCTTAGCCACATGAAATACTGCTCCTATTGCTGCAATTCATCAGCTGATAAAGGGCAGTGCTACAGAGAGCTTCTAAACCAAACACCACTGACATGACATCAGGACCAATTGAAAAGCATTTGATTTTCTAGTTGCAATTATGCTTGAACCAGATTATTCAAAAAAAAAAACAACCAAAAAACAAAACCCTCTGGAGCCACATGACAAGCAGTCTGTAAGATGTGAACCTCAGATCAAATCATCCATTCCTTTCTTAAGATTGATTAGTAGTTTAAATTCCTATTTAAAATATCTCCTTCTTTAGTTATTCTTTTAGGTTTAGGGAATGTATTCCTCAAACAAAATCTTGCACTTGTAATACACCACTCTTAAAAGAGATTTTAACTCTTACGTACCTTCCTATCTCAATTTCATAGAGGGATTATAACAGGTTTCTTCCAGAGGGACAGCACAGGCCCCAAGATCCCAAACCCAGGGAAACAGAGAGAGTGAACACTCCCAACACTCCAGCTGTGGTTGGGAAAAGCTATAACAATGACACAAAGGACACATCTCACGTCCCAGAGCACCAGCCCTGGAATGGCAACATCACCCAGATAGGCGTCTCTGAAAGGATCCAAAAAGGTGCAGTCTACAACAGGGTTATCCCACACAGGGAGTTGGAGCTACATTAGCAAAAACATTTCCAGAAAATCTCCATTTTCTACTCTCTCCCTCATTCCCGTTCTGAAAATTCCCTTTTTTGAGCTAAAATTCATTTGAAAACATCATCTACATGCACACGGCAAGCACAGGACTTTGCAGCAAGCCCAGCACCCTTGCTGGCACTCTGGAAATGCCAGCACAGTGTGCCAGGACAGTGGCAGCGGCCTCGGGGACACGCAGCGGGAATGTGGGGCAATGCTGACACCCCATGGCTGCTCCTGCACCACCGACGGCAGCGGCACAGCCAGCACCCCAAAGGCTGCCTGCAAATTGCCTCACGTCTCACACACCTCCCACTGAGCCCCCGGTGCTCCGACAAAACCACCTCAGCGTCCTCCTGCTCAAGCTCCAACTTCCCTGCTGCTTTGCACGCATCCAAAACACGGCGCAGCAATCGCCGGCCCTTCTGTCCAGAACACAATTAAAACTCAGATTCAGCCCACAAGGACAACTTGCAGAGCCCTGTCCACAGCAAGTCTGGCCTGATCTCACCGTGCATTTACAGACATGGCATTTCTCCTGGGGGTTAAGGAACAGAACCTGATCATTGCACGCAATCACAGACATAAGGCAAAATAAATCTGTAAGTCTCTTCAACATTTGTTGCTTAAAGCTCTTTAAACCAGCCTATTCTGTGGCTCAGAAATTAAGTGGAAAATGACAAATGCAATCACTTGCAGTGCATCTGAGCCCTGAATGACCTCATGACACAAGTCAAGCCTGTCTAGGCCCAACACCATCTTTTGAGAACATTTCATTCAAGCTGAAAGAACACTCATTTCCACCTACAAGAACCCTAAAGAAATCATTGCAGGAAAAAAGCTGTCATTAGTACCAGAACATGTCTCAAATACCTGCAATGTCATTTAGAAACTGCATTGCACCATGACAGCAACTTATTTCTAGAACACTCTTTTGGACAGATACAGTGCTATTGCACTAAAAATAACCTGGGTCAAACAATGAGGAAAGGAGGATGTTCTAACACAGACACAGCTTACCGCATTTGGACAATATTTCAGCATCATCTAGAAAGAAGGGAAATCTTGTTTGAAGGCCTGACAGCAAGTTAAAAGTTGAGCATTCTGGTTGGGTCACAGGGTGCAAGTAACTCAGCCACCACCACAGGCCTGCTGGCAGGAGGGCTTCCCTGCTGGCAGGAGGGCTTCCCTGGCACAGCTGATCCTCCAGAGCCTCCTGAGGCCTCCCCCTGCCCTCAGGCACAAGGCTGCTCTGCCCAGGGCCGTGCCCAGCACTGCACACTGACCCCAAACACTCCAGGAGCCCACTGGGGCCACAGCAACCGCCTGGCGCCCCCAACACTCCATGGGCGTCAACCCATTATGAGCATTGCAACAGCCTGGCACCCAAACATTCCCACCACTGCTGTCTCCTGGGAAACAGATGCAGAACCCAGCAATAGGATTACCCCTATTAGCAGTACCACAGACACCGGCTGCCATTGCTACCAGTGATAAAAATTCAACCAAAATCCCATCCACTTCATTCTGCTGCCAACCCTCTCTGATTTAGCTAAGAGAATCATCTGCATTTCCTCCCAAGATCTGATCTACTTCATAAACCATTTCTTTCCAGTTTCAAACCAAACGACATGCATATCAATATTTTACAATTTCCCTAAATAATATCCACATTTACCTGAAAACCATTTACTGCATCTCTACCTTAAGTGTTGTTTCTCACAGCTGAAAGTTAATTACAAATACAGGCTCCAATTTAGCCCAACATTTCCAGCCTCTCCAAAGTGCACTTCCATTTGTACACTGGATTTCCATCTTATCTCAATACATAGGATGTAAAAGAAAGGACATCATGCATTCCCTTGAATTTTATCCACAAATTTGGGGAAGACAACAACACCAAAAAAAAGCAAATCCAGACTCCTACCTTGTCACTGTTGTAGATGTGCTCTCAGTAGAGCACATTTCTGCCATTTCTGCACTATTTCCTCTCTCTGCTTGATACTCCTCCTCTTCTTTTCAAAATCCTTTCACACTGAATTGACCATACAAGTGGGATGTCACCCGTATTAGTACCAAATGCCCCTCTGCTGCAACTAAATTCTACTTTTCCTATGAATTTATCATCATTCAGGTTTTGTCCGCAAAGAGTCACACCGAATAGTCACAATAAATTTTGAAGCTTTGCTCAGAAAGTGCCTTGTAACCCAAGAATGCCCCTGCTCACAAAAAGTGCACTGAGTAATAATACACTGGTCTGTGTTAGCACAGCTCACTAAACGGCCCAGTTATTCTGCCTAACGGTGTCATCTCCCCCATTTACCAAACCATTCATTCTTATCACCCACAGTACCTGTCATTTAAGTGTTATCATTAGTTCTGCTTCAACAATGAACATACATAGAGATGCTCTGCCAGCCTGGGCAGACCATCCTGTTTCCCCACACACACACGCACACAACTTCTCTGAGCTCTCTATTTAAGCTCTAGGAACACTTGGAGAATAGTTTTTTAATCTTCAATTATTGCAATTTACCCCCGTATCCACAGCACTATTAAAATGCTTTCTCTTAGCAAGATGAAATACTGCTCCTATTTCTGCAATTCATCAGCTGATAAAGGGCAGTGCTACAGAGAGCTTCTAAACCCAACACCACTGACATGGCATCAGGATCAATTTAAAAGCATTTGATTTTCTAGTTGCAATTATGCTTGAACCAGATTATTCAAAAAAAAAAAAACAAAAAACCAAAAAACAAAACCCTCTGCAGCCACATGACAAGCAGTCTGTAAGATGTGAACCTCAGATCAAATCATCCATTCCATTCTTAAGATTGATTAATAGTTTAAATTCCTATTTAAAATATCTCCTTCTTTAGTTATTCTTTTAGGTTTAGGGAATGTATTCCTCAAACAAAATCTTGCACTTGTAATACACCACTCTTAAAAGAGATTTTAACTCTTATGTACCTTCCTATCTCAATTTCATAGAGGGATTATAACAGGTTTCTTCCAGAGG
Source organism: Chamaea fasciata (assembly GCF_029207755.1). Classification (NCBI taxonomy): domain Eukaryota; kingdom Metazoa; phylum Chordata; class Aves; order Passeriformes; family Sylviidae; genus Chamaea; species Chamaea fasciata. The sequence continues at coordinate 61,220 of NW_027094144.1, forward strand.
GACAGCACAGGCCCCAAGATCCCAAACCCAGGGAAACAGAGAGAGTGAACACTCCCAACACTCCAGCTGTGGTTGGGAAAAGCTATAACAATGGCACAAAGGACACATCTCACGTCCCAGAGCACCAGCCCTGGAATGGCAACATCACCCAGATAGGTGTCTCTGAAAGGATCCAAAAAGGTGCAGTCTACAACAGGGTTATCCCACACAGGCAGTTGCAGCTACATTAGCAAAAACATTTCCAGAAAATCTCCATTTTCTACTCTGTCCCTCATTCCCGTTCTGAAAATTCCCTTTTTTGAGCTAAAATTCATTTGAAAACATCATCTACATGCACACGGCAAGCACAGGACTTTGCAGCAAGCCCAGCACCCTTGCTGGCACTCTGGAAATGCCAGCACAGTGTGCCAGGACAGTGGCAGCGGCCTCGGGGACACGCAGCGGGAATGTGGGGCAATGCTGACACCCCATGGCTGCTCCTGCACCACCGACGGCAGCGGCACAGCCAGCACCCCAAAGGCTGCCTGCAAATTGCCTCACGTCTCACACACCTCCCACTGAGCCCCCGGTGCTCCGACAAAACCACCTCAGCGTCCTCCTGCTCAAGCTCCAACTTCCCTGCTGCTTTGCACGCATCCAAAACACGGCGCAGCAATCGCCGGCCCTTCTGTCCAGAACACAATTAAAACTCGGATTCAGCCCACAAGGACAACTTGCAGAGCCCTGTCCACAGCAAGTCTGGCCTGATCTCACCGTGCACTTACAGACATGGCATTTCTCCTGGGGGTTAAGGAACAGAACCTGATCATTGCACGCAATCACAGACATAAGGCAAAATAAATCTGGAAGTCTCTTCAACATTTGTTGCTTAAAGCTCTTTAAACGAGCCTATTCTCTGGCTCAGAAATTAAGTGGAAAGTGACAAATGCAATCACTTGCAGTGCATCTGAGCCCTGAATGATCTCATGACACAAGTCAAGCCTGTCTAGGCCCAACACCATCTTTTGAGAACATTTCATTCAAGCTGAAAGAACACTCATTTCCACCTACAAGAACCCTAAAGAAATCATTGCAGGAAAAAAGCTGTCATTAGTACCAGAACATGTCTCAAATACCTGCAATGTCATTTAGAAACTGCATTGCACCATGACAGCAACTTCTTTCTAGAACACTCTTTTGGACAGATACAATGCTATTGCACTAAAAATAACATGGGTCAAACAATGAGGAAAGGAGGATGTTCTAACACAGACACAGCTTACCGCATTTGGACAATATTTCAGCATCATCTAGAAAGAAGGGAAATCTTGTTTGAAGGCCTGACAGCAAGTTAAAAGTTGAGCATTCTGGTTGGGTCACAGAGTGCAAGTAACTCACCCACCACCACAGGCCTGCTGGCAGGAGGGCTTCCCTGCTGGCAGGAGGGCTTCCCTGGCACAGCTGATCCTCCAGAGCCTCCTGAGGCCTCCCCCTGCCCTCAGGCACAAGGCTGCTCTGCCCAGGGCCGTGCCCAGCACTGCACACTCACCCCAAACACTCCAGGAGCCCACTGGGGCCACAGCAACCGCCTGGCGCCCCCAACACTCCATGGGCGTCAACCCATTATGAGCATTGCAACAGCCTGGCACCCAAACATTCCCACCACTGCTTTCTCCTGGGAAACAGATGCAGAACCCAGCAATAGGATTACCCCTATTAGCAGTACCACAGACACAGGCTGCCATTGCTACCAGTGATAAAAATTCAACCAAAATCCCATCCACTTCATTCTGCTGCCAACCCTCTCTGATTTAGCTAAGAGAATCATCTGCATTTCCTCCCAAGATCTGATCTACTTCATAAACCATTTCTTTCCAATTTCAATCCAAACGACATGCATATCAATATTTTACAATTTCCCTAAATAATAGCCACATTTACCTGAAAACCATTTACTGCATCTCTACCACAAGTGTTGTTTCTCACAGCTGAAAGTTAATGACAAATACAGGCTCCAATTTAGCCCAAAATTTCCAGCCTCTCCAAAGTGCAGTTCCATTTGTACACTGGATTTCCATCTTATCTCAATACATAGGATGTAAAAGAAAGTACATCATGCATTTCCTTGAATTTTATCCACAAATTTGGGAAGACAACAACACCAAAATAAAGCGAACCCAGACTCCTACCTTGTCACTGTTGTAGATGTGCTCTCAGTAGAGCACATTTCCGCCATTTCTGCACTATTTCCTCCCTCTGCTTGATACTCCTCCTCTTCTTTTCAAAATCCTTTCACACTGAATGGACCATTCAAGTGGGATGTCACCCGTATTAGTATCAAATGCCCCTCTGCTACACCTAAATTCTACTTTTCCCATGCATTTATCATCATTCGGGTTTTGTCCGCAAAGAGTCACACCAAATAGTCACAATAAATTTTGAAGCTTGGGTCAGAAAGTGCCTTGTAACCCAAGAATGCCCCTGCTCACAAAAAGTGCACTGAGTAATAATACACCGGTCTGTGTTAGCACAGCTCACTAAATGGCCCAGTTATTCTGCCGAACGGTGTCATCTCCCCCATTTACCAAACCATACATTTTTATCACCCACAGTACCTGTCATTTAAGTGTTATCATTATTTCTGGTTCAACAATGAACATATATAGAGATGCTCTGCCAGCCTGGGCAGAACATCCTGTTTCCCCACACACACACACAACTTCTCTGAGCTCTCTATTTAAGCTCTAGGAACACTTGGAGAATAGTTTTTTAATCTTCAATTATTGCAATTTTCCCCCGTATCCACAGCACTATTAAAATGCTTTCTCTTAGCCACATGAAATACTGCTCCTATTGCTGCAATTCATCAGCTGATAAAGGGCAGTGCTACAGAGAGCTTCTAAACCAAACACCACTGACATGACATCAGGATCAATTTAAAAGCATTTGATTTTCTAGTTGCAATTATGCTTGAACCAGATTATTCAAAAAAAAAAAAACAAAAAACCAAAAAACAAAACCCTCTGCAGCCACATGACAAGCAGTCTGTAAGATGTGAACCTCAGATCAAATCATCCATTCCATTCTTAAGATTGATTAATAGTTTAAATTCCTATTTAAAATATCTCCTTCTTTAGTTATTCTTTTAGGTTTAGGGAATGTATTCCTCAAACAAAATCTTGCACTTGTAATACACCACTCTTAAAAGAGATTTTAACTCTTATGTACCTTCCTATCTCAATTTCATAGAGGGATTATAACAGGTTTCTTCCAGAGGGACAGCACAGGCCCCAAGATCCCAAACCCAGGGAAACAGAGAGAGTGAACACTCCCAACACTCCAGCTGTGGTTGGGAAAAGCTATAACAATGGCACAAAGGACACATCTCACGTCCCAGAGCACCAGCCCTGGAATGGCAACATCACCCAGATAGGCGTCTCTGAAAGGATCCAAAAAGGTGCAGTCTACAACAGGGTTATCCCACACAGGCAGTTGCAGCTACATTAGCAAAAACATTTCCAGAAAATCTCCATTTTCTACTCTGTCCCTCATTCCCGTTCTGAAAATTCCCTTTTTCCAGCTAAAATTCATTTGAAAACATCATCTACATGCACACGGCCAGCACAGGACTTTGCAGCAAGCCCAGCACCCTTGCTGGCACTCTGGAAATGCCAGCACAGTGTGCCAGGACAGTGGCAGCGGCCTCGGGGACACGCAGCGGGAAGGTGGGGCAATGCTGACACCCCATGGCTGCTCCTGCACCACCGACGGCAGCGGCACAGCCAGCACCCCAAAGGCTGCCTGCAAATTGCCTCACGTCTCACACACCTCCCACTGAGCCCCCGGTGCTCCGACAAAACCACCTCAGCGTCCTCCTGCTCAAGCTCCAACTTCCCTGCTGCTTTGCACGCATCCAAAACACGGCGCAGCAATCGCCGGCCCTTCTGTCCAGAACACAATTAAAACTCGGATTCAGCCCACAAGGACAACTTGCAGAGCCCTGTCCACAGCAAGTCTGGCCTGATCTCACCGTGCACTTACAGACATGGCATTTCTCCTGGGGGTTAAGGAACAGAACCTGATCATTGCACGCAATCACAGACATAAGGCAAAATAAATCTGGAAGTCTCTTCAACATTTGTTGCTTAAAGCTCTTTAAACCAGCCTATTCTCTGGCTCAGAAATTAAGTGGAAAGTGACAAATGCAATCACTTGCAGTGCATCTGAGCCCTGAATGACCTCATGACACAAGTCAAGCCTGTCTAGGCCCAACACCATCTTTTGAGAACATTTCATTCAAGCTGAAAGAACACTCATTTCCACCTACAAGAACCCTAAAGAAATCATTGCAGGAAAAAAGCTGTCATTAGTACCAGAACATGTCTCAAATACCTGCAATGTCATTTAGAAACTGCATTGCACCATGACAGCAACTTCTTTCTAGAACACTCTTTTGGACAGATACAATGCTATTGCACTAAAAATAACATGGGTCAAACAATGAGGAAAGGAGGATATTCTAACACAGACACAGCTTACCGCATTTGGACAATATTTCAGCATCATCTAGAAAGAAGGGAAATCTTGTTTGAAGGCCTGACAGCAAGTTAAAAGTTGAGCATTCTGGTTGGGTCACAGAGTGCAAGTAACTCACCCACCACCACAGGCCTGCTTGCAGGAGGGCTTCCCTGCTGGCAGGAGGGCTTCCCTGGCACAGCTGATCCTCCAGAGCCTCCTGAGGCCTCCCCCTGCCCTCAGGCACAAGGCTGCTCTGCCCAGGGCCGTGCCCAGCACTGCACACTGACCCCAAACACTCCAGGAGCCCACTGGGGCCACAGCAACCGCCTGGCGCCCCCAACACTCCATGGGCGTCAACCCATTATGAGCATTGCAACAGCCTGGCACCCAAACATTCCCACCACTGCTTTCTCCTGGGAAACAGATGCAGAACCCAGCAATAGGATTACCCCTATTAGCAGTACCACAGACACAGGCTGCCATTGCTACCAGTGATAAAAATTCAACCAAAATCCCATCCACTTCATTCTGCTGCCAACCCTCTCTGATTTAGCTAAGAGAATCATCTGCATTTCCTCCCAAGATCTGATCTACTTCATAAACCATTTCTTTCCAATTTCAATCCAAACGACATGCATATCAATATTTTACAATTTCCCTAAATAATAGCCACATTTACCTGAAAACCATTTACTGCATCTCTACCACAAGTGTTGTTTCTCACAGCTGAAAGTTAATGACAAATACAGGCTCCAATTTAGCCCAAAATTTCCAGCCTCTCCAAAGTGCAGTTCCATTTGTACACTGGATTTCCATCTTATCTCAATACATAGGATGTAAAAGAAAGTACATCATGCATTTCCTTGAATTTTATCCACAAATTTGGGGAAGACAACAACACCAAAATAAAGCGAACCCAGACTCCTACCTTGTCACTGTTGTAGATGTGCTCTCAGTAGAGCACATTTCCGCCATTTCTGCACTATTTCCTCCCTCTGCTTGATACTCCTCCTCTTCTTTTCAAAATCCTTTCACACTGAATGGACCATTCAAGTGGGATGTCACCCGTATTAGTACCAAATGCCCCTCTGCTACACCTAAATTCTACTTTTCCTATGCATTTATCATCATTCGGGTTTTGTCCGCAAAGAGTCACACCAAATAGTCACAATAAATTTTGAAGCTTGGGTCAGAAAGTGCCTTGTAACCCAAGAATGCCCCTGCTCACAAAAAGTGCACTGAGTAATAATACACCGGTCTGTGTTAGCACAGCTCACTAAATGGCCCAGTTATTCTGCCGAACGGTGTCATCTCCCCCATTTACCAAACCATACATTTTTATCACCCACAGTACCTGTCATTTAAGTGTTATCATTATTTCTGGTTCAACAATGAACATATATAGAGATGCTCTGCCAGCCTGGGCAGAACATCCTGTTTCCCCACACACACACACAACTTCTCTGAGCTCTCTATTTAAGCTCTAGGAACACTTGGAGAATAGTTTTTTAATCTTCAATTATTGCAATTTTCCCCCGTATCCACAGCACTATTAAAATGCTTTCTCTTAGCCACATGAAATATTGCTCCTATTGCTGCAATTCATCAGCTGATAAAGGGCAGTGCTACAGAGAGCTTCTAAACCAAACACCACTGACATGACATCAGGACCAATTGAAAAGCATTTGATTTTCTAGTTGCAATTATGCTTGAACCAGATTATTCAAAAAAAAAAAACAACCAAAAAACAAAACCCTCTGGAGCCACATGACAAGCAGTCTGTAAGATGTGAACCTCAGATCAAATCATCCATTCCTTTCTTAAGATTGATTAGTAGTTTAAATTCCTATTTAAAATATCTCCTTCTTTAGTTATTCTTTTAGGTTTAGGGAATGTATTCCTCAAACAAAATCTTGCACTTGTAATACACCACTCTTAAAAGAGATTTTAACTCTTACGTACCTTCCTATCTCAATTTCATAGAGGGATTATAACAGGTTTCTTCCAGAGGGACAGCACAGGCCCCAAGATCCCAAACCCAGGGAAACAGAGAGAGTGAACACTCCCAACACTCCAGCTGTGGTTGGGAAAAGCTATAACAATGACACAAAGGACACATCTCACGTCCCAGAGCACCAGCCCTGGAATGGCAACATCACCCAGATAGGCGTCTCTAAAAGGATCCAAAAAGGTGCAGTCTACAACAGGGTTATCCCACACAGGCAGTTGGAGCTACATTAGCAAAAACATTTCCAGAAAATCTCCATTTTCTACTCTGTCCCTCATTCCCGTTCTGAAAATTCCCTTTTTTGAGCTAAAATTCATTTGAAAACATCATCTACATGCACACGGCAAGCACAGGACTTTGCAGCAAGCCCAGCACCCTTGCTGGCACTCTGGAAATGCCAGCACAGTGTGCCAGGACAGTGGCAGCGGCCTCGGGGACACGCAGCGGGAAGGTGGGGCAATGCTGACACCCCATGGCTGCTCCTGCACCACCGACGGCAGCGGCACAGCCAGCACCCCAAAGGCTGCCTGCAAATTGCCTCACGTCTCACACACCTCCCACTGAGCCCCCGGTGCTCCGACAAAACCACCTCAGCGTCCTCCTGCTCAAGCTCCAACTTCCCTGCTGCTTTGCACGCATCCAAAACACGGCGCAGCAATCGCCGGCCCTTCTGTCCAGAACACAATTAAAACTCAGATTCAGCCCACAAGGACAACTTGCAGAGCCCTGTATACAGCAAGTCTGGCCTGATCTCACCGTGCATTTACAGGCATGGCATTTCTCCTGGGGGTTAAGGAACAGAACCTGATCATTGCACGCAATCACAGACATAAGGCAAAATAAATCTGTAAGTCTCTTCAACATTTGTTGCTTAAAGCTCTTTAAACCAGCCTATTCTGTGGCTCAGAAATTAAGTGGAAAATGACAAATGCAATCACTTGCAGTGCATCTGAGCCCTGAATGACCTCATGACACAAGTCAAGCCTGTCTAGGCCCAACACCATCTTTTGAGAACATTTCATTCAAGCTGAAAGAACACTCATTTCCACCTACAAGAACCCTAAAGAAATCATTGCAGGAAAAAAGCTGTCATTAGTACCAGAACATGTCTCAAATACCTGCAATGTCATTTAGAAACTGCATTGCACCATGACAGCAACTTCTTTCTAGAACACTCTTTTGGACAGATACAATGCTATTGCACTAAAAATAACATGGGTCAAACAATGAGGAAAGGAGGATATTCTAACACAGACACAGCTTACCACATTTGGACAATATTTCAGCGTCATCTAGAAAGAAGGGAAATCTTGTTTGAAGGCCTGACAGCAAGTTAAAAGTTGAGCATTCTGGTTGGGTCACAGAGTGCAAGTAACTCACCCACCACCACAGGCCTGCTGGCAGGAGGGCTTCCCTGCTGGCAGGAGGGCTTCCCTGGCACAGCTGATCCTCCAGAGCCTCCTGAGGCCTCCCCCTGCCCTCAGGCACAAGGCTGCTCTGCCCAGGGCCGTGCCCAGCACTGCACACTCACCCCAAACACTCCAGGAGCCCACTGGGGCCACAGCAACCGCCTGGCGCCCCCAACACTCCATGGGCGTCAACCCATTATGAGCATTGCAACAGCCTGGCACCCAAACATTCCCACCACTGCTGTCTCCTGGGAAACAGATGCAGAACCCAGCAATAGGATTACCCCTATTAGCAGTACCACAGACACCGGCTGCCATTGCTACCAGTGATAAAAATTCAACCAAAATCCCATCCACTTCATTCTGCTGCCAACCCTCTCTGATTTAGCTAAGAGAATCATCTGCATTTCCTCCCAAGATCTGATCTACTTCATAAACCATTTCTTTCCAATTTCAATCCAAACGACATGCATATCAATGTTTTACAATTTCCCTAAATAATAGCCACATTTACCTGAAAACCATTTACTGCATCTCTACCACAAGTGTTGTTTCTCACAGCTGAAAGTTAATTACAAATACAGGCTCCAATTTAGCCCAACATTTCCAGCCTCTCCAAAGTGCAGTTCCATTTGTACACTGGATTTCCATCTTATCTCAATACATAGGATGTAAAAGAAAGTACATCATGCATTCCCTTGAATTTTATCCACAAATTTGGGGAAGACAACACCACCAAAATAAAGCGAACCCAGACTCCTACCTTGTCACTGTTGTAGATGTGCTCTCAGTAGAGCACATTTCCGCCATTTCTGCACTATTTCCTCCCTCTGCTTGATACTCTTCCTCTTCTTTTCAAAATCCTTTCACACAGAATTGACCATTCAAGTGGGATGTCACCAGTATTAGTATCAAATGCCCCTCTGCTACAACTAAATTCTACTTTTCCTATGAATTTATCATCATTCGGGTTTTGTCCGCAAAGAGTCACACCGAATAGTCACAATAAATTTTGAAGCTTTGCTCAGAAAGTGCCTTGTAACCCAAGAATGCCCCTGCTCACAAAAAGTGCACTGAGTAATAATACACCGGTCTGTGTTAGCACAGCTCACTAAATGGCCCAGTTATTCTGCCGAACGGTGTCATCTCCCCCATTTACCAAACCATTCATTTTTATCACCCACAGTACCTGTCATTTAAGTGTTATCATTAGTTCTGGTTCAACAATGAACATATATAGAGATGCTCTGCCAGCCTGGGCAGAACATCCTGTTTCCCCACACACACACACAACTTCTCTGAGCTCTCTATTTAAGCTCTAGGAACACTTGGAGAATAGTTTTTTAATCTTCAATTATTGCAATTTACCCCCGTATCCACAGCACTATTAAAATGCTTTCTCTTAGCAACATGAAATACTGCTCCTATTTCTGCAATTCATCAGCTGATAAAGGGCAGTGCTACAGAGAGCTTCTAAACCAAACACCACCGACATGGCATCAGGACCAATTGAAAAGCATTTGATTTTCTAGTTGCAATTATGCTTGAACCAGATTATTCAAAAAAAAAAACAACCAAAAAACAAAACCCTCTGGAGCCACATGACAAGCAGTCTGTAAGATGTGAACCTCAGATAAAATCATCCATTCCATTCTTAAGATTGATTAGTAGTTTAAATTCCTATTTAAAATATCTCCTTCTTTAGTTATTCTTTTAGGTTTAGGGAATGTTTTCCTCAAACAAATTCTTGCACTTGTAATACACCACTCTTAAAAGAGATTTTAACTCTTATGTACCTTCCTATCTCAATTTCATAGAGGGATTATAACAGGTTTCTTCCAGAGGGACAGCACAGGCCCCAAGATCCCAAACCCAGGGAAACAGAGAGAGTGAACACTCCCAACACTCCAGCTGTGGTTGGGAAAAGCTATAACAATGACACAAAGGACACATCTCACGTCCCAGAGCACCAGCCCTGGAATGGCAACATCACCCAGATAGGCGTCTCTAAAAGGATCCAAAAAGGTGCAGTCTACAACAGGGTTATCCCACACAGGCAGTTGGAGCTACATTAGCAAAAACATTTCCAGAAAATCTCCATTTTCTACTCTCTCCCTCATTCCCGTTCTGAAAATTCCCTTTTTTGAGCTAAAATTCATTTGAAAACATCATCTACATGCACACGGCAAGCACAGGACTTTGCAGCAAGCCCAGCACCCTTGCTGGCACTCTGGAAATGCCAGCACAGTGTGCCAGGACAGTGGCAGCGGCCTCGGGGACACGCAGCGGGAATGTGGGGCAATGCTGACACCCCATGGCTGCTCCTGCACCACCGACGGCAGCGGCACAGCCAGCACCCCAAAGGCTGCCTGCAAATTGCCTCACGTCTCACACACCTCCCACTGAGCCCCCGGTGCTCCGACAAAACCACCTCAGCGTCCTCCTGCTCAAGCTCCAACTTCCCTGCTGCTTTGCACGCATCCAAAACACGGCGCAGCAATCGCCGGCCCTTCTGTCCAGAACACAATTAAAACTCGGATTCAGCACACAAGGACAACTTGCAGAGCCCCGTCACCAGCAAGTCTGGCCTGATCTCACCGAGCATTTACAGACATGGCATTTCTCCTGGGGGTTAAGGAACAGAACCTGATCATTGCACGCAATCACAGACATAAGGCAAAATAAATCTGTAAGTCTCTTCAACATTTGTTGCTTAAAGCTCTTTAAACCAGCCTATTCTGTGGCTCAGAAATTAAGTGGAAAATGACAAATGCAATCACTTGCAGTGCATCTGAGCCCTGAATGACCTCATGACACAAGTCAAGCCTGTCTAGGCCCAACACCATCTTTTGAGAACATTTCATTCAAGCTGAAAGAACACTCATTTCCACCTACAAGAACCCTAAAGAAATCATTGCAGGAAAAAAGCTGTCATTAGTACCAGAACATGTCTCAAATACCTGCAATGTCATTTAGAAACTGCATTGCACCATGACAGCAACTTCTTTCTAGAACACTCTTTTGGACAGATACAATGCTATTGCACTAAAAATAACATGGGTCAAACAATGAGGAAAGGAGGATATTCTAACACAGACACAGCTTACCACATTTGGACAATATTTCAGCGTCATCTAGAAAGAAGGGAAATCTTGTTTGAAGGCCTGACAGCAAGTTAAAAGTTGAGCATTCTGGTTGGGTCACAGAGTGCAAGTAACTCACCCACCACCACAGGCCTGCTGGCAGGAGGGCTTCCCTGCTGGCAGGAGGGCTTCCCTGGCACAGCTGATCCTCCAGAGCCTCCTGAGGCCTCCCCCTGCCCTCAGGCACAAGGCTGCTCTGCCCAGGGCCGTGCCCAGCACTGCACACTCACCCCAAACACTCCAGGAGCCCACTGGGGCCACAGCAACCGCCTGGCGCCCCCAACACTCCATGGGCGTCAACCCATTATGAGCATTGCAACAGCCTGGCACCCAAACATTCCCACCACTGCTGTCTCCTGGGAAACAGATGCAGAACCCAGCAATAGGATTACCCCTATTAGCAGTACCACAGACACCGGCTGCCATTGCTACCAGTGATAAAAATTCAACCAAAATCCCATCCACTTCATTCTGCTGCCAACCCTCTCTGATTTAGCTAAGAGAATCATCTGCATTTCCTCCCAAGATCTGATCTACTTCATAAACCATTTCTTTCCAATTTCAATCCAAACGACATGCATATCAATGTTTTACAATTTCCCTAAATAATAGCCACATTTACCTGAAAACCATTTACTGCATCTCTACCACAAGTGTTGTTTCTCACAGCTGAAAGTTAATTACAAATACAGGCTCCAATTTAGCCCAACATTTCCAGCCTCTCCAAAGTGCAGTTCCATTTGTACACTGGATTTCCATCTTATCTCAATACATAGGATGTAAAAGAAAGTACATCATGCATTCCCTTGAATTTTATCCACAAATTTGGGGAAGACAACACCACCAAAATAAAGCGAACCCAGACTCCTACCTTGTCACTGTTGTAGATGTGCTCTCAGTAGAGCACATTTCCGCCATTTCTGCACTATTTCCTCCCTCTGCTTGATACTCTTCCTCTTCTTTTCAAAATCCTTTCACACAGAATTGACCATTCAAGTGGGATGTCACCAGTATTAGTATCAAATGCCCCTCTGCTACAACTAAATTCTACTTTTCCTATGAATTTATCATCATTCGGGTTTTGTCCGCAAAGAGTCACACCGAATAGTCACAATAAATTTTGAAGCTTGGGTCAGAAAGTGCCTTGTAACCCAAGAATGCCCCTGCTCACAAAAAGTGCACTGAGTAATAATACACCGGTCTGTGTTAGCACAGCTCACTAAATGGCCCAGTTATTCTGCCGAACGGTGTCATCTCCCCCATTTACCAAACCATTCATTTTTATCACCCACAGTACCTGTCATTTAAGTGTTATCATTAGTTCTGGTTCAACAATGAACATATATAGAGATGCTCTGCCAGCCTGGGCAGAACATCCTGTTTCCCCCCACACACACACAACTTCTCTGAGCTCTCTATTTAAGCTCTAGGAACACTTGGAGAATAGTTTTTTAATCTTCAATTATTGCAATTTACCCCCGTATCCACAGCACTATTAAAATGCTTTCTCTTAGCAAGATGAAATACTGCTCCTATTTCTGCAATTCATCAGCTGATAAAGGGCAGTGCTACAGAGAGCTTCTAAACCAAACACCACCGACATGGCATCAGGACCAATTGAAAAGCATTTGATTTTCTAGTTGCAATTATGCTTGAACCAGATTATTCAAAAAAAAAAACAACCAAAAAACAAAACCCTCTGGAGCCACATGACAAGCAGTCTGTAAGATGTGAACCTCAGATAAAATCATCCATTCCATTCTTAAGATTGATTAGTAGTTTAAATTCCTATTTAAAATATCTCCTTCTTTAGTTATTCTTTTAGGTTTAGGGAATGTTTTCCTCAAACAAATTCTTGCACTTGTAATACACCACTCTTAAAAGAGATTTTAACTCTTATGTACCTTCCTATCTCAATTTCATAGAGGGATTATAACAGGTTTCTTCCAGAGGGACAGCACAGGCCCCAAGATCCCAAACCCAGGGAAACAGAGAGAGTGAACACTCCCAACACTCCAGCTGTGGTTGGGAAAAGCTATAACAATGACACAAAGGACACATCTCACGTCCCAGAGCACCAGCCCTGGAATGGCAACATCACCCAGATAGGCGTCTCTAAAAGGATCCAAAAAGGTGCAGTCTACAACAGGGTTATCCCACACAGGCAGTTGGAGCTACATTAGCAAAAACATTTCCAGAAAATCTCCATTTTCTACTCTCTCCCTCATTCCCGTTCTGAAAATTCCCTTTTTTGAGCTAAAATTCATTTGAAAACATCATCTACATGCACACGGCAAGCACAGGACGTTGCAGCAAGCCCAGCACCCTTGCTGGCACTCTGGAAATGCCAGCACAGTGTGCCAGGACAGTGGCAGCGGCCTCGGGGACACGCAGCGGGAAGGTGGGGCAATGCTGACACCCCATGGCTGCTCCTGCACCACCGACGGCAGCGGCACAGCCAGCACCCCAAAGGCTGCCTGCAAATTGCCTCACGTCTCACACACCTCCCACTGAGCCCCCGGTGCTCCGACAAAACCACCTCAGCGTCCTCCTGCTCAAGCTCCAACTTCCCTGCTGCTTTGCACGCATCCAAAACACGGCGCAGCAATCGCCGGCCCTTCTGTCCAGAACACAATTAAAACTCGGATTCAGCACACAAGGACAACTTGCAGAGCCCCGTCACCAGCAAGTCTGGCCTGATCTCACCGAGCATTTACAGACATGGCATTTCTCCTGGGGGTTAAGGAACAGAACCTGATCATTGCACGCAATCACAGACATAAGGCAAAATAAATCTGTAAGTCTCTTCAACATTTGTTGCTTAAAGCTCTTTAAACCAGCCTATTCTGTGGCTCAGAAATTAAGTGGAAAATGACAAATGCAATCACTTGCAGTGCATCTGAGCCCTGAATGACCTCATGACACAAGTCAAGCCTGTCTAGGCCCAACACCATCTTTTGAGAACATTTCATTCAAGCTGAAAGAACACTCATTTCCACCTACAAGAACCCTAAAGAAATCATTGCAGGAAAAAAGCTGTCATTAGTACCAGAACATGTCTCAAATACCTGCAATGTCATTTAGAAACTGCATTGCACCATGACAGCAACTTCTTTCTAGAACACTCTTTTGGACAGATACAATGCTATTGCACTAAAAATAACATGGGTCAAACAATGAGGAAAGGAGGATATTCTAACACAGACACAGCTTACCACATTTGGACAATATTTCAGCATCGTCTAGAAAGAAGGGAAATCTTGTTTGAAGGCCTGACAGCAAGTTAAAAGTTGAGCATTCTGGTTGGGTCACAGGGTGCAAGTAACTCAGCCACCACCACAGGCCTGCTGGCAGGAGGGCTTCCCTGGCACAGCTGATCCTCCAGAGCCTCCTGAGGCCTCCCCCTGCCCTCAGGCACAAGGCTGCTCTGCCCAGGGCCGTGCCCAGCACTGCACACTGACCCCAAACACTCCAGGAGCCCACTGGGGCCACAGCAACCGCCTGGCGCCCCCAACACTCCATGGACGTCAACCCATTATGAGCACAGCAACAGCCTGGCACCCAAACATTCCCACCACTGCTGTCTCCTGGGAAATAGATGCAGAACGCAGCAATAGGATTACCCCTATTAGCAGTACCACAGACACAGGCTGCCATTGCTACCAGTGATAAAAATTCAACCAAAATCCCATCCATTTCATTCTGCTGCCAACCCTCTCTGATTTAGCTAAGAGAATCATCTGCATTTCCTCCCAAGATCTGATCTACTTCATAAACCATTTCTTTCCAATTTCAATCCAAACGACATGCATATCAATATTTTACAATTTCCCTAAATAATAGCCACATTTACCTGAAAACCATTTACTGCATCTCTACCACAAGTGTTGTTTCTCACAGCTGAAAGTTAATTACAAATACAGGCTCCAATTTAGCCCAACATTTCCAGCCTCTCCAAAGTGCAGTTCCATTTGTACACTGGATTTCCACCTTATCTCAATACATAGGATGTAAAAGAAAGTACATCATGCATTCCCTTGAATTTTATCCACAAATTTGGGGAAGACAACAACACCAAAAAAAAGCAAATCCAGACTCCTACCTTGTCACTGTTGTAGATGTGCTCTCAGTAGAGCACATTTCCACCATTTCTGCACTATTTCCTCTCTCTGCTTGATACTCTTCCTCTTCTTTTCAAAATCCTTTCACACTGAATGGACCTTTCAAGTGGGATGTTGTTGAAGAATGGTTAGCAGAGCAAGGCCACCGATATTTAGAGGCCTTATGGCCCGATACGAAGTGCTAGCAGCCTACGCGCTGCTGAGACAAGCTGTCTTTGGGACAGCAGTAAGCACGGATACAGGCCAAAGATAAAAAGAACTTGTAGTTAATACAGCGTAGCAGTAGCACATATACAAAGTTTTCAGCATGCCAAGAGGAGGAACCTTCTCACGCTTGATATAGCCAATCAAGTATAGATGAGTAGTGTATGCTAACCAATTATAATTTGACAAGTATGCTAAATGCTTCAGGCAAAAGTATAAGAACGGATGTTATGAGCAATAAAGTTGAACAATGCTTTACCAATCATATTGATTGATTGCATTCTTCCCTCGTCGAAATCCTCTGCAGTTGGTGAGCCCCGACGTGGTAGCGACTGGGACTGCACTCGTGATACTCACCCGGAGGTAAGCGAGCGGCGGAGCTCCGAGAAGCAGCGCTCGGAAGGCAGAAGGGCTTCTGTACGCTGGCGTACACCCCGCTCTGTGCCTAGGCTGACCTTACAGAAGGAAGCTTGCTAAACCGACGTAGTGCCATCTCGCACAGGCTGCATGTGCGCGCACTGGTAAAAGGTACAGCTTTTCCTGACTGCTCCCCTTGAGATAGTTTGTTAGGGGTAGCAGTGGAGAAACAGGTGGCCTATGATTTGTTTAAATGCTTTTTAAAAAAGCGGGGCGTGCAGGAGGTAGATTTGAAAAAGGAACTTCCTGGCCTCCTAGAGTATGCCGAGAAAAAGGTTTTTTTCCGAGACCCTGACAGCGTATATCAGTTCGAGGAATGGCAAAAGGTGGGGGATTGCCTGTGGCAGGCTGTAAGAGATGATGATAAGGCGGCAATAAAGTTAACTCGACCGTGGCGCGCTGTTGTTAATTGCCTAGAAAAATTTAAAGCAGAAAGACGCGTTGCCGTAGCAGCAGCCTTGCACTTGGAAGGGAAATCAGCTCCTGCAAAGGAGGGAATGATTACGTTTGGTGGGGAAAACATGCCACAGCCGATCACTGTGAATGGGCTGACATTACCACCTAGGACCCCAGATGAGCCCTTGCCGTCCGCCCCGCCGCATCCGAGCGATTGGGGGGGAGGACTGTCACCCTCTGAGGAAGCTACCTTAGAGGATGAGGCAGCCCGTTATCATGAGAATGGAAACAGTGCTCAAAAGGGTCGGTGCAAAATTAGGGGCAGAGTTGATTGGCAGAGCATTATGAGGGAAGCTTTGGAGAGCGGAGATTCAGGTGCTGTAGCAACATGACAAGAAATACAGGAAGATAAACAAGCGTTTCCAGTGGTATACATGCCTAACGCTGCAGGAGGGATGGATGTAACAGTATCCCCTTTAGATTGGAAGCTATTAATGCAATTGCGGAACACGGTCAATGAATCTGGACTGCAGGGTGAGCCTACCAAACAAGTGCTAAATTATATTTGGGGAGCTGGACTGTTGCTCCAGGAAGACATGAAAAATCTTTTGAAAATGATTATGTTTCAATCACAAATAATGCTTTGGCAGGCTCATTGGCAGGCATTGTGTCAAGAAGCAATTAATGTGCAGAGGGGGCCAGGTGATCCTTTGCGGGGGGCCACACTAGAGCATTATATGGGAACAGGAAATTTTTCAACACCACAGGCTCAGGCAATGTTAGGTCCTGATCTCATAAGAGAGACTCTGCGGCTAGCAAGGCTGGCATACAGAAAGGTTAGAACTGATAGTGCTGCACCATCTTATATGAATGTGAAGCAGGGAAACCAAGAGTCATTTTCTGCATTTGTCGATCGTGTCTCAGCAGCAATTGAAAGGGCTGGTGTTCCTTTATACATGCAAGGAGCACTTTTGCGGGAGTGTGTCATGCAAAATTGTAATCCCCAAACAAAAGCAATTCTTGTTACTCTCCCGGGCGATTGGGGTGTAGTGCAGTATTTAGATCATATGAGTAGGATCCCTCAGGGAATGCAGGCTATGCTAGTTGAGGCTGTTAAGGACCTGACAGAAACTACCAAGGGGGGGCAGTCACAAACTCAGGCTTTTGCTGCTGCCGCGCTGCAACCATTACGTGCAGGAAGGAACCAAGGGTCCACTAAGCCTAAGGCGCAGTTAAAATGCTTCCGATGTGGCAAGTCCGGACATATGAGGAAGGAGTGCCGAGTGGGACAAGTCTGGTGCCAGAATTGTCAAGCGGACAACCACTCAACAGACGCCTGCCGAAAGAAGTCGGGAAACGGATGGCGGAGCGCAAGGAGCCACGGCGCAACGACACGAACAGCAGCTCAAGTCTACCCAGCCTCCCCCTCCTCCCTGCCGGCAGCCTACGCCCTGCCACAAGGAGAAGCATGGGCCTGGACTTGGCAGCTGCAGTAGATGTTGCGCTAAAGGACAATAAACCTATTAAAATCCCTACTGGAATTAAAGAACTTGTTAAAGTTAATGGACAGTCATTTGGAGCTTTGTTACTGGGACGGTCATCTGCCGCCCTGAAAGGACTAATGATAATACCCGGAGTAATTGATGCTGATTACACTGGAGAAATCATGATAATGGCATTCACACATTTTCCTCCACTAAGAATTCCAGCAGGAAGCCGAATAGCCCAACTACTTCCAGTGCCTCAGTTGGTGCAAGAAGCTAAGGGACCACTGCGGGGAACAAGAGGATTTGGTTCCACCGGAGGACTGGTTCTGCTCACCCTCTCTATGGAACAGCGTCCGCTTGTAATAGCTTTTCTTCAACAAGAACAACATCGCATTCGCCTTCGAGTGCTTCTAGACACAGGTGCAGATCTAACTATTGTTTCCAGATGCTGTTGGCCATTACAGTGGCCTCTCCAGAGTAGGGCAGATTCAGTTGAAGGAGTGGGAGGCATGAAACTAGTACAAAGAAGCCTCAAACCAGTCTCTATCACCATTGACAGAAAATCTGCATCCACAACAGTGACAGTAATGAACCTCCCTACAGGAGTGCAGGCCCTGATCGGTAGAGACATTTTATCCCAGCTGGGCCTCAAATTGACCACGGGTGATGGCCCTTTTTGAGTGCGGTCACTTCTTGGGCTTTCCCAATCCAATTGACATGGTTGACGGATACACCTGTATGGATTGAGCAGTGGCCGCTGAAAAAGGAAAGCCTCTGCCAAGCACATGCCTTGGTCAAGGAACAATTATAGGAGGGGCATGTACGGCCTTCCACAAGCCCATGGAATACCCCTATCTTTGTCGTAAGGAAGAAATCTGGCAAATATCGGCTGCTTTGCAACCTTCGTGCCGTCAATAACCAAATGCAGCCAATGGGGGCATTGCAACCAGGGCTACCCAATCCGGCTATGATGCCTCAAAACTGGTTTATTTTGATTGTTGATCTTAAGGATTGTTTTTTCACAATTGCCTCGCACCCAAAGGACACTCAGCGGTTTGCCTTTACCCTGCCTGCAGTTAACAGGGAGGCAATTTCTCAACGCTTTGAATGGGTGGTCCTTCCGCAAGGCATGCGCAATTCACCGACTCTGTGTCAGCTGTTTGTTGCTACTGCCTTACAGCCCTTGCATCAAGCTTGGCAGCACACGGTGATTTACCATTATATGGATGATATTCTCCTTGCGCAAAAGGACCCATTCACCGGGCAGCAGGAGGAAATTCTTGTTACCACACTGGCAAAGAATGGACTGGTAGTAGCTCCTGAAAAAATCCAGCGCACTGCTCCTTGGAGGTATTTAGGGTGGATGATAGCTGACATTACCATCTCACCACAGAAGCTGGAGCTGCGGACTCAGATTGCCACTCTACATGATGCACAGCACCTTCTTGGAGATCTCCAGTGGCTCCGGCCTGTGGTTGGCTTCTCCAAGGACGATTTGGAAGCCCTTCGTCCACTGCTGAAAGGCACTGATCCTGCATCGCCAGTTGTGCTGTCTCAGCAACAGCACGGACTGCTGCAACAGTCAGCAGATACCATAGCTAACCGAACTGTGTCACGGATGCTACCCGATACTGCAGTGGATCTCACGATTCTTGCTGGGCCAAACCATTTTATGGGAGCTCTCACCCAGCTGGATGCCAAGGATACGCCACTGGTGCTGGAATGGCTTTTCACAACGGTACAGCCCCGTACCACGATTCAGAGCCGTGTTGCTAACCTTGCTGCCTTAATTAAAAAAGGCCGAATTCGGTGCCGACAGGTTACAGGGGCAGAACCGAACACAATCTATCTGCCACTTCAGAATGAGGACCTGACGTGGTATCTTTATCATTCCCCTGAATTACAGGACAGTCTTTTGGGAACAGCACAGGATGTGCAGTTAAGATCGCTCAAAAACCCTGTACTACAGTGGGTGCGCTCGAATGAATGGATAGACAAACCACGTGTGTCCCACAGAGCGTTGGAAAATGCGCTGACTGTATACACAGATGCGGGCAGAAAATCCAGACGAGCAGCAGCTGTTTGGATGGAGGAGGGCACGTGGATGAAGAAATCATTGGACGCGACTACTGAGGACACATTGCAGACGCTAGAATTAAGGGCTGTCCTTTGGGTCATTATGAATTGGCCTGGTCCTGGTGTAAATGTTGTCACAGACTCATTATACGTAGTAGGGGTGGTGCTGCGGATTGAGGATGCATTGATAAAGGATATAAGGAATGACAGGTTATGGGAACTTTTGAGACAGCTGAGGCAAGCTGTTCGGCTGCGCTCAGCTCCTTTTGCAATTTTGCATATTGGAAGCCACAAATGGTCAGAAGGTTTGGGTCAGGGTAATGCCATAGCTGATCAGTTGGTTTCTGTTGCAGTACCACAAGACGAATTTCAGCAGGCACGTATTGCTCATGAGACTTTTCACCAGAATGCGCGAGGCCTAAAGAAACAGTTTCGCATATCTCTGAATGATGCCCGTGGTATTGTCAGATCCTGTCCTCTCTGCAGTCAGCATGGGCCTGGACTAGGGATGGGAGTAAACCCACGGGGCCTTGGACCCAATCAGATCTGGCAAATGGATGTAACTCACGTATCCTCCTTTGGTAGATTGAAATATGTGCATGTTACAATTGATCCTTTCAGTAAATTTATTTGGGCTTCAGCGCAGCCGGGAGAGAAAGCTCTCCACGTGGTACAACACCTAACTACTTGCTTTGAGGTGATGGGGGTGCCAGAACAGATTAAGACAGACAATGGCCCTGCATATGTGAGCAGCAGGATCCAAAGGTTCTTACAGAAGTGGGGTGTGACACACATCACAGGTATCCCACATTCACCAACAGGTCAGGTGACTGTGGAGCGAGCCCACCAAACACTCAAGGATTATCTGTTAAAATAGAAGGAGGAGGTGGATGTGCAGACCATGCTATCAAAAACACTATTTGTATTAAACTATCTGTGTGTAATGGGGGACCACTCGGAGCCCCCTGCGGTCATCCACTCAGGGGAAGTAAAGGAGGAAGCAACTAAGCCATTGTTTAAAGTCATGTACCGAGATCCCACAACTGGAGTATGGGAAGGTCCCGCAGAGGTTCAGTACATGGGTAGAGGTTATGTTTGTGTTCTTACCCCCACAGGGCCCCAATGGATACCTAGTAAATGGATCCGTCCTGCTAATGACCCTGCAAGAGCGACATCGATACGGGATATCCAGGGTTAGAGGGGGTACACTTAATTGAAGACTTAAGGGCAAGAGAAAACCTACAACTGCTCTGGCAGTTTGACAAGGCAGTACAGAGAGATCACTCCATGTCAATTCATACCCAAATAGCGAAGTTGCAAGAACTCACTAGTCATTTGCAGCTAGACACAGGCTTGGCTTTAACAGATTGGCTACGATCTTTCGGGCTAGGGCCTTGGATAACCTCCCTACTGCAACATGTAATCAATATTGTGATTGTTATTTTACTGCTTGTCCTTTTTGTACCTTGCTTTTTTTGCTTCTTGCAACAGATGATGTATCGTGTAGCAGAAACAGTAACTACTCAACATGCTGGGTTTGTTGCACAAAATAAAAAAGAGGGAATTGTTGAAGAATGGTTAGCAGTGCAAGGCCACTGATATTTAGAGGCCTTATGGCCCGATACCAAGTGCTAGCAGCCTACGCGCTGCTGAGACAAGCCGTCCTTGGGACAGCAGTAAGCACGGACACAGGCCAAAGATAAAAGAACTTGTGGTTAATAGAGCATAGCAGTAAGCACGTATACAAAGTTTTCAGCATGCCAAGAGGAGGAACCTTCTCACGCTTGATATAGCCAATCAAGTATAGATGAGTAGTGTATGCTAACCAATTATAATTTGACAAGTATGCTGAACGCTTCGGGCAAAAGTATAAGAACGGATGTTATGAGCAATAAAGTTGAACAATGCTTTACCAATCATATTGATTGATTGCATTCTTCCCTCGCAGAAATCCTCCGCAGTGCAGCACATCCTGCGTGGGAGACGGTCCTGGTGTCCCAGAGGGAATTGTGCATGGCTTTGCGGACAGTGGTGCAGATGGAGCCCAGGTCGCTGAGGGCCAGGTTGAGCAGGAAGAAGAACATGGGGCTGTGCAGGTGGTGGCCGCAGGCTACGGCGCTGGTGACCAGGCCGTGGCCCAGGAGGGCAGCCAGGGAGATGCCCAGGAAGAGGCAGAAGTGCAGGAGCTGCAGCTGCCGCGTGTCTGCCAACGCCAGCGGGAGGAAGTGGCTGATGGAGCTGCTGTTGGACATTTGCTGTGGCTGCATATGGGGACATGTTCATGGATAAAGGACAGTGACAAGTCAGGACTGGCTGCTTTGAGCCAAACCCGTGCCATTCCCTGTAGCCTGTCCTGCTGGTGTTGGTGTCTTTGGGGCGGACCCTGACTGCCGACACAACAGCAACACATTCGCTTAAGAGCTGGACTAGGTCAGTGCAAAAGATGGCGGCCAGGGCTGAGGGAGCCACACACAAGATGGCGGCCAGGGCTGGAGAACCACACACAAGATGGCGGCTGGGGCCGGGCTGCCAGGGCGGCTGATCTCACTAGGAGGCGCAGCCTCAGCCCTCTGGCTGCCATCCTGTGTGGGGCAGGCTGAGCCCCCCTGCAGTGTCTGTTGGAATGGACATTAACGGACACCCGGGAAAAGGACACGGTCTGGCACCTTTGCTCTGTGCACACAAACACAGACCAGCCAGTTTGGAACGCCAACTGGCAGTACTTTGATGTCAAGGCAATTCAAATAGGGGAAAATAGAACGAAACTCCAGGCACTGAACGTTTTAAAATAAAAACTTTTTTTTTTTTTTTTGAAAGAGGGCTAAAAGCACTTCTTGTGCACATGGACTCCAATTAGCATCAAGCAGCATCACAAGTGGTTTCATCCAGGCAGGAGTCACAGTGAGTGTGAGGTGATGAAAACAGAGATGGGATCTGCTTGAGGCGGATGGTGCAGCGGCTGCTCACCTGCGACCTGTATCCCTCAGGGTACCCATTTCTTTAGAACACTATGAAGACTAGAGGGAATTGAAAGTCCACTGCAGTTTAGGTTGTTCTTCACGAGATTGTTCAAGTCGAGCACAGCCATTCTGTTCAGCAGACACACGGGCAGGGGCTTCTTGGAGCGCTGCTCTGGCACCCATTCTTTGGAGGAGGGGATTGCAGGAAAGAAGAAAAGAAGCTCATCAACTACTGAAGAGGAAGAGTCACTGACAGGAAGCAGTGGGTTAAGAAATGTGAGGGGGAAAAAGGCAGAAAACATGAGGTGACAAGTGTGAGAAATGGGAGTGGAAAAAGGAGGGAAGTGTGAGGGAGGAAAAGGGAAGGAAACCTGAGTGGGAAAGGCTGAGAAAACTGAGGGGAAAATGGTGAAGATGTGAGTGAAAATAGGAGAGGAAGGTGAGAGGAGGAAAAGGCAGGACATATGACGGGAAAATTCTAAGAAACATGATCAGGGAAGGCTGAAAAACATAGAGGAAAAAATGGAGGGAAATGTGAGGGGAAGAGAGGGAGAAAATTACTGGCAGAGAGAGAGAAACAGGCAGCAAATGTGAGGGGAACATTGTGAGAATCCTGAGGGGAAAAGAGGGAGAAACCAGAGGGCAGAAAAAGGCAGAAAACATTAGGGGGGAAAAAAGGGTGGGCAGTTGGATGGGAAAAGTGGCAGAAAACAGGAGTGAAAAAAGGGCACAAAATGCTAGAGGAAAAGTATAAGCAACATGAGGGGGAAAGAATGATGAACGTGAGGGGAAAAGTGGGAGAAATGGGAGAGGGAAAGCCTGAGAAACATGAGGGCAAAAGTGAGAAACATGAGGAGACAACTTGGAGAAAAATGACTGAGGAAAGGAGAAAAGCATGAGGGGAGAAAAGGGCAGGGTAAGTGAGGGGAAAATTGTGAGAATCATGAGAGAACAAAAAAGCAGGAAAAAGCGGGAAGTTGGGGAAATGTGAGAGGCAAAGTGTGAGGAAAGGGAGCTGAAAAGGGTGGGGAAAATGAGTAAAACTTGGGAGGCAAACATGACAGGAAAACTGTGAGAAGGGGGAAGGGGTGGAAATGTGAGAGGGAAAAGAACAGGAAACGTGAAGGGAGAAAAGGAGAGAAGGCAGGATTGGCATGACAGCTGAAATGATTCCTAACACATTCCCCCATGCATTTGCCCATTTATTGCACTAGCCCAGGGCTTCTCTGTATGTCCGTCTCCCCCTGTGCCTTGATTCCTGTTTGGAAGCAGTAGAAGTGCAGGATGTGCCCACCAGCAGGAGCTGCTCCAGGCTGGGAAGGGGCCAGGTGGTGCCGATTTCCAGAGGCTTCTGTGTCCCAGGTGAGGCCAAGGCAGGAGTGGGTTGAAAGGTGCTGCTGCTGCTCCTCTGTGCCAGAGAGCCCTGGCTGGGCAGGGCACGGCGCCCACTGCACTGCGGGCTCCTTCTCCTGCCACAGCTGGGCACACCTGGCAACAAATCATGATGACTTGTGGGGAAACCAAGGGCTTTGTGGAGGCTGCATTGCTCTGCACACACCCGGGCCACCTGCAGCACAGAGCTGTGGCCCTCAGAAATGTAAACCCGAGGGGAACAGCTGGAAAAGGTTTCATTTTCACCTGTCAATAGAAGCGACTAAAATCAAAGTTACCAAGAAGGGCTCCGATCCCTGGTGCCAGCTCGGTGTGAGAAAGGAGGCATGACTTTATTTCAGTGCTGGGTGCGTGGGGAATCACTTTCCTAACACGTGTTCAGCCAGAAATCCCACCTACTCATTTGTAACCATGGAAATAAGACCTACTCATTACTTTGCTGAAACTCACAGGTTAAACATTCCCTCAAATTAGTTGACATATTTAAACCACTTCTCAGAAGTTACTGACAGGAGAGTAGGGCTCTCTTGAGAGTCTCGGGTGGTCATTTGGGGAACATCCCATTCCTGCAATTCTCCTCTGATGCCCAAGAGCCTCCTACAACCACTCTTTTCCCCTTGAATGCATTCCAGCTACATTCTTAGGAGGACTATTCTATTCTCAAGGCTAAGGTAGCCACTTGGACACATCAATCACTGCTCCAGAGAGATAGAGGGCTCAACACTCTGTTAATGCAAAGGGAATTCACAATTTGTTACAGTTCAACATTTTCTCAAAACCTGCCTTCTCTGGGAATTGCTCACAAGCATGTCCTCAATGCACCTTGAAAATGTTTTTGCTGACTGAAGCCAGAGTGTGTCTTTCCTTCAGCAATTCAGAAGAAAAACACAAACTGCCTACTGAAACCCTTCTGCTCCCTTCCAAATGAGTTCACTGCTCAAGCACGAGCCACAGGCTCATGCCCGATTCCCTCAGTGAGATAGGAGGTAATATTTTGCTGCAGCTGCAGAGTTATTAGAAGAAAGAACGAAAGCTGTTGGTTCTTGGGGTTGTTATTAAGAGTTTGGATTGGTTCTAGTTGATTTGTTGGGTGTTGCTGTGAGCTGGGAGAAAGGCCAGCGTGAAGACCAAACCAAAAGGGAAGTAGGAGAAGAGGGGAGGGGAGAGGAAAGGAGGCGGTGGGGACAGAATACAAGTTTCCTATTTCCTGGCCAAAGGGAAAGGGGACATGGTTCGCCCTGGGCTGGGAAAGGCAATAAAAAGCAGCATTTTCTGTGTGTGTGTTGTGTGTGTGTTTGGCTCTTGGGAGAGGGAGATACACACCCAGCTCAGGTGAATCCTTCCTAAGAAACAGTTCTCTTTGGCTTTGATGACTTTGTCTCCCCATTTAATTTCATCTAAGAGTTGGCTCCTTTCTAACACCCCTCTCCCAACAGCTCAGGGCTGCATTGCACAGTGCTTGCTGTGTGCCAGAGAGCTCAAAGCAGGCTGGCCTGGTGCCCCGGAATATTTCTGCAGAACACTCTGCATTTCACCCCTTTGCTCTGGCTCAGTGCACAACTCCAGCACTGCAGGCGCTTCCTCCCAGAGCCGTGTGAGGCCCCGACTCCTGCAGATGTGACCTGACAAGCTGTCCCTTCCTGCCGCTGGCCTCGCTTCCCCCGGCAGAAGCGCCGTGCCTGAAGGAGGCTGCCCTGTGCCGGAGCCTGCGGAGCAGCCCGGCTCCCTCCCCTGTGCCCAGAGCGCTGCACACACTGCTCGCCTTGGCCAGGAGTTAGAGGGCAGCCGGCACAAGGGTGGCAATCCAGGCCTGCAGCCCTCGGCTGTGGTTTGCCTTTCTCTGCTCCTGTGCACGCTCCGGACGGCCGATGCCACCGGTCTGTGCTGTGCCCAGCACGGCCACGCTTCCCCTCGGGAGCAGCCGGCTGCCAGCTGGGCTCTGAGAGCGCAGGATTCGCCCGGGGCCCCCAAGAGGCACCCAGGGCCGGGCTGCTGCCTCTTGCAGCTCCAAGGGCCTCCTTGCAGCTGCCTCTGCCCCGGCTCAGGCTGCTCCGGGCTCTGCCAGGGCTCTGCTGGGGCTCCAGCCTGGGCAAGGCGGGGCCTGGGCTCACCCTGCAGCCGCTGACAGCTCTGCACCAGCTCTGCGCCTTTCCCAGCAGCCTCCCTGATCTTTCTGCTGTCTCACTTGGGCAAAACTCTCCCCCAGACAAAGAGATTGCACTTAGGGATACAAATGCAAGTGGCAGCAACCCAAAGGCTCTCGAGTCAGAGCTCAAGGCCTGCATCTGCACAGGGTATTTGGGCTGCCCCACTCGTCCTTTGGTTCTGCCTGCAAATGCCACTGCCCTTTCTGCCTCAAACACAAGTGCCACAGCTGGGTAAAACCCAGCCCCTGGGCCATATTCCAAAGGCACTGCGGTCCGGAGAGCATGACGAAAGAAGAGCCTACTCCCCCTTCAAACCGTACCAAAGAGGGCATCAATGTCACTTTCCACCTCTAAGCAAAAATGGACAGTTCAGAAGGAAATGTTGAGCATTCTCACAGGCTCAGAAGGAGGACAATCTTCAAAATGACTTGAGGTTTCAGAAACTTTATTTACAATCCTAAGCCAAAATACTACCCTACAATCCTAGGCTAAAATCCTACTCTACAGTCCTAGCTACAATCCTACTCTACAATCCTCAACAATGCTGGTGATGGAAGAAAAAAATTTTAAGTGACTGGTCCATTCCTGTCAACTCCTTCTACTTCTTAAATGCAAGGATGAGTGGCACCAGGCTGGATGTAGGCTTGGCCGATGTTACAAATGGATGCTGCACAAAGGAAAACAAAAAACAAGAATGAACCATTACTTTCCAAGCTAAGAGCCCCAAAGGCAGGGTAATCTTTTTTTCAATGAAAAGGGGATTGAGTCAGAGTAGGTCTAAGGAGCAACAGTGGGACAACAGTGGCACAGCTTACTGCAAGAGCTGCTAAATGCCCCAGGCCTGGAAACATTTCAGGTCTGAGCATCCTGATCTCTTTAAAGACGCCCCTGCTCATTGCAGGGCACTTGGACCAGATGACCCTTACAGGCCCCTGCCAGCCCAGCCCAGTCTAGGATTCCTGGCTGTTCTCATTTGAACAGCACCAAGAGTGGAGGCGAGGAGGACGAGGCTCATCTGATGCCTGGCACTTCAGTGCAGGAGGAGCCCGTCCCTGGGACACTGTTTCCCCTGCAGCCCCTTGGCATTTTACCTGCAGCAGCTCCTTGGCAGACCAGCGCCGCTCCTCGTCTCTCTGCAGGCAGCAGCTCAGGAAGTCACGCAGCAAAGGGGAGAGGAGCTTGGGCTGCCGCAGCTCTGGGATCCTTTTGATGGCTATCAGGAATCGAGCCTGGAGAAAAAGGAAAGACGAGTCTCTCAGATGCTTCTTTCACATCTGGAACTGCTCTCCCAGATCCCATTGTTTCAGCTGCACTCTGCAGTGGCTGTTTCTGCCGTGGCACAGAGGAAGAGATGACTTTCCTGGACCAACAAAAAACCCAAAGCCTGATGCAGTCACAGCTTTTCCAGCATCCAGCAGATCTTGCCCTGGCAGCTGATTTCATTGACTGACCTCCTTAGTGGAAACTACATCAGCAAAAGCACCTTTGCTTCTCCGAGGATTCACCTGACCAGCTTGACAGGCTAGTTGGAAGAGGGACTTTGCTCTACTAACTCACTCTAGTATTTCCAAGGAGTATTATATGAAAAGCATCTCTGCAGCACTTGTTGGTCCCTTAAGCACAGCTGCTATTAAAGTCATCAAGCTTTTTCCTTGGTTCTTGAAAACAATGGTAATTAAAAGTAAAGAAAGGAAATCCCTCAGTTAAGGCAAGTTTCCCTGTGAGAAGAATGGGGGTACACTTCTCTCCAAACCACTGTTTTAGAAACTTTGTTGGGTTTAGGTTTCTTTCCTTCATTTCAGGAAAGATAACAGCAGCTCTAAGATGCTTGTTTGCTGCTATTAGGGCCATCTACAAAGCCAAAAGAGCTGGAAGGACTTCTAAGCCAAAGCCCAATATTGCCTGAGAAGGGAGATGGTTTACCTGGGCTAAGGCTTGAGTTCCCCCACGGATGCAACCAAAACCCCAGCAGATGCTGATGTGCTGCAGGGACATTTTCAGAAAGGGACCGTGGTGGAAGTAGTTCCAGCAGATGGCAATGGGATTTTGTCCAATGGCACATAGAACGTGGGATGGGGGAGAAAGACAGCGGGATCAGAGAGTATTTACACCTTACCACGAGAGGACCTTTATTCCAGTAAGGAGGTTTTCCTTCTACCATTTCAATGCCCACAATTCCAAAAGACCAGATGTCTGCTTTGGGGCCATAGGACTCAGCTTTTGCAATTTCAGGCGCCATCCACCAAGCAGTCCCGGTCACCGATCTCCGTCTACTCTGCTCAGGGGTGAGTTGAGCAGAGAGGCCAAAATCAGCTGGGGAGAAAGCAAAAGAAGGTTTTTATTTGAATCCTGTGCAATTAGGAAAGCAAGGAAAAGAATTGCCCAGTTGAAGTTGGAGAATGTGCTGCTGAATCTCCTGGACAACTGTCCCTGCTCTGTTTCCTCAGGACTTTAGCCAAGGAAATATGGTGCTGGCTGCTTCAAAAATCCCCACATTTTTTACACGGCCTCCAGCAGTGTCTTTTGTTCCCCTGAAGCTTTAGACCTGTAGCCCCCTCCCTCTGGAAGGGACACACACAGAGCAATGCCACTGTGCACTGCTCGATCCTTGCCATTGGTCTGTGCACGTTGCCACCGCGTGGTCAGCTCACAACAGGCTCCCTGCACTGCCACCAGCACCATTTTGGGGGGGCTGGCACTCACTCAAAAGCAGCCCCACAGCCCACATATCCCTGGAACGCTGCACCTGCCCAAGAATATACTGACCCAGCTTGACAGAGCCATCCGTTTTGAGGAGAATGTTGAGGCTCTTCACATCTCGGTGTATCACGTGGTTGGAATGGAGAAAATGCAGTCCTTGCAGGCACTGAGAGAGAAACCAGAAACAGGAGGGCAAAAATCAGTGATGTGATTTCATCACACAAGAAAGGAAAGAGCTCTCCAAGATTCCCTCTCCAGGGGAATGAGGAGTAATGGCAGAAGACAGTGCCATTGAGGGCAAGAGCTCGCTGCTCCAACACAGGCAGAGCAGCACCTTTCTAAAGAAAGGCATGTCAGCTTGTCAAAGAGCAACAGCAACTGCTGGTGTAGACTCTGCCCTGCAAACCAGCCAGGACGACTGCTGCTGCAGTGCATGTGCTCAGAAGTACAGAGCATTCTGGCTGCACTGCTAACCTTTCCAGCTGAGGACTCAGAGAAATGAGTCTTTCTTCTTTGCTGCTGCTTTCAAACAGTGCCACCCCCACCTTTGCTTTTACAGGCAAGGAATGCAGTGCAGACAGGCCAAAGTTTAGAGAGGCAAGATGGAGAAGAGCAAATACAAGAGCCAGAGTGAGAATGCAACAGCAGGAGAGAAGAGGACAAGAACAGAGTCCAGTGAGTGCAGGGGCACTGGCAGGCAGTTTGCTTGAGATGCTCTTGCTTGCCCAGAGCATATCAGCCACACAGAAACAAAGCCTGGCTCACGGAATCGCTCCTGTCCTGAGCCCCTTTCCCAGACAATACTGCCCAAGCCCTGGGACGCACAGATGGGATCCCTCACCTCTCGACTGATGGTTGCAACGTGGTGTTCACATAGGCGAACCTCAGCGATGACATCCTTCAGAGAGCCTCCATCCATGTACTCCATCACCAGCCAGAGTTCGTTGAGCACAAGGTAGCTGAAAGAAGGGAACAAGGCCATGCAGATGAACATGCATACATTGGTTTCTTTGCTTGATTCTTGTTTCCGGGTCCCTTTGTGACATAGACAGAATTCAAGGAATAGACATTCCCTCCAGGCTGTGCATTGTTTGCAGTCTGTGCAGTCTCAAGGAGAACAGCACATCTGTGAAAAAGGAGATATTTTAGATGGCCAGCAAGCAAAAAGTACAGTTTAGTATCAGCCAAGATGAAAAACCTGCCCCGCATGGTATTTCTGGAAAGGAACACCTAGTGTTCCTGGCATGGCCAGCCCTGGAAAAGAGGCAACAATCCAAGGGAAATCCTCTCTAGCATGCTTCATCAGCATTGAAGAAACTTGAAAAAATCAATCCTGAGACAACATGGAGGCAGTGAGCTTACTTAGTATGGGAGGGTTGATTCAGGTTTTTGGCCAATGTTCCAACTCAGTGTTTGAAAGCCAGGGAAGACGCATGCAGGCAAAATACACTCTCTTCCCATCCACTGGAGATGAGTAGAGAAATAATAATTAACTGATTATTAACAGCTCTATTTTCTGCCAGTGTCCAAAGTGGGTTTTTAACCTCGCATGCTTTAACTATGTAAACAAACCTTCATGGGAAGAGACCATGACCACTCACCTGTCTAAATAATCCACAATATGGGGACTCTTATTCTTCTTCATGACCATGATTTCATTTAGTGTTTGTTGATTCCTATTCAGTCCTTGAAGATTGATTTTCTTGATGGCCACCTAGAATGACACAGAAAATCAGTAACTTTAGAAGCTGGTGGAAGGAGACCAAAACACACATGGAGCGAGTGATTTTGCAATGACACAGGTGAGCTCTGCCAAAGTGCCTTGCGATTAGACAAAGGAGTAATTAGGAACTGACATTCCTACAGCTCATTTCTCTGCTCTTTTGGGGGCCAGTTCCAGGACACGTGGCCACTGACCACATTTTGCCTTGTCCACTTGTTAAAAATGGTGTGTCAACTCTCATCCCCAAAGCTCTGAGCACACTCTCTGTTTCTCTGTCCGTACTTCAGAGGAAGAAATGCGTGCCTTGGTACTCTGTGGATACATCTTGGGCTCTAGGCAGGGCTTGGGGCTTTCAGGGACGCCTTGCAGATCTCTCCCTACGTGCAGTTCCCAAGTGCAGCACTGCAGGTGGCTAAGGAACTGCCAGGAACATTCAGATGTATTTGCTGGCAGCCAGAAATGGGAATTCAGGACTCTGAAGCCGTAGCCCCAGAGAGCAGTGAGATGCTCCAAGGCACCACCTTTGTTGGAGCAATTGAGAGCCAGGGAGAGCGTCCTTCTCTGAAAGGAACCGCTGCCCCCCTTGCCTTCCTTCTGGCAGCTGAGCAGGACAAAGACTGTCCCAAATGCAGCTGGCAGGCTGGCACCAGTCTGTGCTTCTTGTGCCTTTGCAGCACAGCTCTAGCCACAGCTGCAGCCACAGCTGACACGAGAGAGGAAAGCCCTGGAGAGCAGCAGAATCTGCAGGGGCTCTTGACATTTACCTGTCGTCCTGTGGCAGTGTCGATGGCTCTGCAAACCTCTCCAAAAGCCCTAGAAACAAAACAGCAGCAAAGAAAGGAGAAGCCATTTAGACCTTGGAGTGAAAGCCAGCCAAGACAGGAGATGTCTGCTGGAAATGCCTCCAACCTGCAGCATGCAGGAGGGCTCTGCCAGAAGGCAGATGATGCATTTTCCTCTCCAGTGCATGGGCACTGAGCCTGTTTCTGAAGCATTGGGGTTTAGTGCCTCAGCTCAAAAGGCCAGGTGATTCTTTCATCTTGGATTTCAGTTTCTAAACTGGGCAGTTTTCATCCTGATCACACTATTTCCTTCAGCAAACTCTTGGGAAGAAATGTTCCTTCAAACAGTTATCTGCCTGCTACAAAAAGGGGTGGTTGCTGTTTCTGGCAATGAAATCCAAGTGTCTTTGACAATTCCTTCTGACTACACTTCCAAATTCTGGCTGGTACTGAGAGATGGGGCAGACTAACCCCAGTGTCTGAATATGTTTGCAGCTTGCCTGACTTCACCCTTGACAGATATTCCAGCAGCAAATCGTTGCCCCATGATTGCGTACAAGTAACTGTGGTTGGACTCACCCTCTGCCAACAATTTCCTCTTCCATGTATTTCCTTCGGGGATTTTCCATGCTCGCCCTTTGCCCTGAGGGAAACAAAATGCAAGATGCTCACTTGAAAGCAGACATCCCACCATCCAAGAGATACAAAAGGCAGCCCTGCTGGGGCTGTACAGTCTGGCCTTCTGAGTCCTTTGTGGCCAGCTGGGTAACAACAACAACAACAACAATTGCAACAAGACAGGCAGCTCTGCAGCACAAGCAGGCCAGCACAGAGAATGATTTTCTACAGTCCTTTGAAGAGATCTCTTGAAAGAAAAGAAAGCACAGGGAGATGCATTCCCAGGAGAGGAGGGCATCTTCCCCACCTTGCAGCACTTTACCAAAAGAATGCCTTTCCCTTTGTAAACCCAAGCAGCTCATGCTCTAACCAATCCCAAGGGGCCTTCAGCAGCAGGACCCTCACCCTTGATGAGCAGGCTGAGCTGGAAGACGCCCTTGCCCGTGGCCCACGTGAAGAACCACACTGCTTCTCCTCCCCCTGACAGCAGGGATCAGTCCCTGCCATTGCACTCGCCCTCTCAGCCCCGCACACGTGCCCACCTTCCCGCAGCGGGCAAGGGCAGCAAGGACAGCAGTGCTCCTCAGGTGCCGGCGGGACACGGACAGCTGCCCAGAGGAGATGCTGACCCTCTGTGAGCCCAGCCCAGGCCGTGCAGGAGCCGGCCCAGAGCAGGGGCTGCTGCCTCGCGGCAGCTCCGCGCTGCAGCGGCCGGCCGGCAGCGGGACTCTCCCAGCTAAGGAAGGCTCCAGCCTCGGCGCTCACACCAGCCCTCAGGGCCAGGGCAGCCACCGCCACAAAGCTGCCAAAGCCCAGGCACCAGCACTGACAAGCAATGGCAAGAAGGCACGGCCACACCCAGCCCCTTCCAAGCGGGTGCCCCCACTGAGGACACAGCAGGATTGGCTTGGAGAGCAGACACACCCAGGTGCACATCAGTGCCCTTTTGTGCCAACAGGTGACGGGAGACAGAGAGTCAGCTGGGCTCTCTTCTCAGCCCCACCAGGTCTTATCTGAGGGCACAGGACTGGCAGCTGCTCTGGGCAAGAAGCAGCTTCAATGACTTGTGCTGTAGAATCACAAAGGACTTGATGTGTTTTCCTAGAGACTGGTCTGAGCAGGGCTTGGGCCAGTGGGTAGCATTCTAACAGTCATGGGAATGACTGGGAATCAGGTAGGAAAAAGTGTCATGGATCTGAGGAATATACAGCAGAGGGGCTGGAGGCTCACTCCTGAGAAATGCCCACAGCGCACTTTTATCTGATCATGCCCCAGGCCTATGTCTCTTGGATGCATCTTTCTAGGAACAAAACTAGGTTATTAAATACTGATTGTAATAAAAAGATCTGGTTTTTTTCATTGGGGGCACAAAAAAAACAGCTCTTGCTCTCTGTTTCTGCTGTCACCTGATGTTCTTTCCAAAGAGTCCTCACTGACAAATATATAATATTCTCATTAAAAAACCTGCAGATGTAGTAGTGGTAAATAAGAACAGTCATCAAAATGACGCCACTAAGACACATGGGGCAGAAGAGCTCCTTCAAGATGGAGAAAAAACCTCTACCCAAAAAAAATCCGTAAAAAAACCTAAACTAAAACCACAACCAGAAGACAAAATGCCAAAACCAATCAATTTCCGTGAAGGTTTTTTTTGCTCGGATGGCGGATGAGAAGTCAGGAGTCTAAGGAGAATTTAGGAAGCTGACTATTCTGTCCAGTTTGGCCACTAGCACACAGGACTTGCCCAGATCATTTGCTAGCTCACAGCCTTCTGCTGATGCAAGGACAACCCCTGCTTCTGCCTTTAGCAGATGGGGAAGCTCAGGCAAACCCCAGGCACGTCCAAGCTGCCCTCAGAGGCAGCGGGAACACCCAGAGCACTCTCTTGCTGCCTTGGAGCACAGCCTTTCCTGTGGGGAGCCCTAAATGCTCCTGGGACACCAAAGTGAGGAGGATCATTGGGTCCAGCTGTGCTGGCACGTGCACACCATACACTGTCCCTCAGAGAAGAAAGACACAAGACATACTCAGGAGCTCCAGGGACTCATCCTCATCATGCTCCATCTCCTGTTGCTGAGCAGAAGCCGTGTCAGTGCTGGAGATGAACGAACTGCCCGGGTTCCACTGCACAGCTTGGCCAGCACTAGTGCCTTCAGGTGACACTGCTGCTCCTGCAGGTTCAACAGAAGAGCCTGTGGAGATCTGAGACAACAAAGGAGTTGGTGTCAGAAAGAAAAGTGGCTGGCAGAGATTAGCTCCAGATCCCATTTCAAATGCAAGCCCTTAGCAAGATGCTGTCAGCCACATGCAGGGCTCTGCCATGGGTTTGTTTTGATGTCCACTCCTCAAACTGGATGGCTCAAAGCCAAAGGCTGGTTTGACTGGAGTGCAAGGCCAGATTCATTGTCTATTTTCTCCAAAATGCATTTGCGTGGGTTTTCTGAAGGGTGACTGCAAAAATGACCATTCCACTTTCTCCCAAGGACGCTTTTCCCCCTCCAAGGGCTGCAGACACACTTGCAGCTCTTTGTTCAAATGTTCTACCTTCTCCCATGGAGTCCTCTTTTCCTCTGGCATCTTCTGAACGTGCCCAACCGGCAGCGCTGCTGCTTGGGACAGTTTCTGTGCCTCACAGGAATCTTGGGCCTCCTTGCTGCCAGTCACTTGATGGAAATCTTTGCAGGCTGCCAGGCGAGATGTCAACACTTCCACCTCAAGTCAAAGAGAACAAAGCAGTCAGAGAGTCCAGCTTGTCCCTGTCAGCCAAGAGTCATCGACTGTGAGGAAAGGGAGAGGACCAGATTCACAAGGGATACAGACAGCTTCTTTCCAGATCCATCTGGGTCACCGTGTTCACCTGCAAGAACATCTCAAGAAACAAGGAGAGCGGGAAGAGGCCAGCAGGAATGCATTCAGATGACTGCTGGCCAAAAGGCCAAAGCACTAGTGACACTGTGCAGGGCAGCAGCTGAGATTCAGCAGAGCAGGGAGTGTCCTTCAGAGTGCCTGTGACACACACTGGAGCAGGACGGCACTCAGAGGCATCACCCCACCCCCCTGCTGCTCTGCAGGGGAAAGGCAAGAAGGGCAGAAAGCACCAGGTTGGTGACTGCAGTGGCTATTGCTCTTTCACTCACTTGTTTCTGTAGAGCCTCTTGCTTCTCAAGGAGGAGACAAATTTTCGCTCGGCATTCTGTTTGAATCTCCATTTCTTCCTCCAGCCTCTTCTCCCATGCCTTGATCCTAGCCCGAGTTTTCTGCAGCTCTGCCTCCAGCTTGTCTCCAAAGTTCCGTAAAGAACAGGAGACAGAACCTTCCATCAGGGGAGTGGCTACTACTCCTCCGCTTACATGGTTTTGTTGATTGCCCCTCTCCTGATGGAGTTTCCATTGATCCTCAGTTCTCCTGATGTCTTCCCTGCTCTTCCTCCTCGCTGCCATCGTGTCACTCGGAGGTTTGGGTGGCTCTGCTTGTGCCTCTGCCTCCACGTTCTGTACACACAAATGCAGAGCAAGTGACTGGGAGATGCCATCAGGCTCAGCTTTTTCCTTTTTCAGTGTACTAATCATATTCATTCAGCCACTTCTTTCTGCTTCCCTGCCCACCTCTGCTTCCATTGTAACCCTCCTGTCCCAGTGCTGATCTCTGCAGATGACAAGGCTCTGTGCTTTCAGTGCCTGGGGGACTCCTGGCCTCCTCAGTCCCAAGAGCTCCATTGAATTCCCCTCTCCCTGCCCTTCACTCTGTCCCACTGTGACACTAGCAGTACAATCAGCCTCCATCTGGGGCTGAAGCTCCAACAGCCTCTTTGGAAGCTGACAGGGAACGTGTCTTTTGCCACACAAGAGAAGAGATGCCCTCCAAAGATTCACGGACAACACATCATCTCTTAGCAGCTTATTAAAAGCCAAAAGACAGGTGGACTCCGAGTGCCTGTCAGCTCTGCTACTGACTGCTCCGCCTGAAGAGGCAAAAGAACAACCTGGCAACAAAGGCACCAAGATCCCTGTCTTCAAACAGCAACTCCACATCCCCAGCATGTCTCTGAAATGCTCCCGGGTAAGCACAGCCAAGAAGCTCATGGGCACGAACCACCCCAAAGAGCTTGTGTTCTCAGATCAAGACTTTTGGTGCCTGTGGGTACTTGGCACGTCTGTGGAGAGGGACAGGTGTCCCCAGACCACAGCGTCCCCCACGTATCCACCAAGGCTGAGCACAGTGCCTTTGGCATGCTCCCTCCTCTGCACACAGGGAACCTTCCTGCTCCAGGCTGGCCCCTATCAGAATCCCAGCAAGCTGGGGCCTAAACATGGCAGCTCAAAGCCCATTTTCCAGCTGTCACTGGCTGAGGGGAATGGCTAGGTCTGGCAGGACTGCAGCACTCGGCATCCTCAGCCACCAACAGCAAGAGCTGGCTGCTCAGAAACTTGCAGCTCTGCCTCGCACTAAAGACAGCACCCTCCAGAAGTGGCACTTACTGTCTGGGAAAGTTCCAGCTGTGGTGTGACCACAGCTGAAGCCTTGGGGTCATTTGGCTCCGCGTTGGCTTCTTGTCCAGGAGCAGAGGAAGCCAGAGGAGAGTCTGCTCTTGGTTCTGGGATCTGTGGACAGACAGGAGCGTGAGACACAGGCTCATTTAGAACCTTCTTTCTCTTCAGCTCTAGAACCAGCTCTACTAAGCACAAATCATCAACTTTGAGAGCAAGGGGATTCTAAGTCACTCTGACTAAATTCTAATGACCTGATTCAACTGGACACTGCAAATGGCTCCAAATTACATATTCCCCCGACTACTATCAGGAAGCACATTCTCTCTGCAAAACTGATCTTTTTAGTTCTTTTAAAGCTCTGAAATGGAAAATTAGGAAATAGGCAGTGATGCCTTTGCTCTTGCTGCTGCAGACATGGAAATGGATTTTCTTGCAGCCTACTCAGCTGGCCCTCTACACTCTACTGCCACAGGCCAAGCTCACAGCTTGCTGCACAATTTTAAACACCAGGAACATCAAATGTTCTTTCCTTACTCACCTCGGGATCAGCACCTCTGAATACCTGGCTCAGGTGACCTGCAGTGGACAAGGGAAAATGAAGCAGATGCTTTGAGAAAACTGGAGACAACCGCAGCATTTTTAGAAGACCTTCCAAGAAGGCCTCCCAGTCTACATTTTCAAAGTTGTCCTGCTTGACCCAGCAATGG
This sequence comes from Chamaea fasciata, assembly GCF_029207755.1. Classification (NCBI taxonomy): domain Eukaryota; kingdom Metazoa; phylum Chordata; class Aves; order Passeriformes; family Sylviidae; genus Chamaea; species Chamaea fasciata. The sequence continues at coordinate 98,497 of NW_027094144.1, forward strand.
AGGAATTGGCAAACTCTGCTGCCACAGACTCTCCCACGGAGGGAACGCAACCCCTGCAGGCTCCCTTGCAAATGCTGGCCGCACGGCCGTGGCTACACACACCCCCTTTTGAGCTGAACGTGCTGACAGCACCTTTACCCAAGCGGCATCCCAATGGCCTTTCTGTTTCCAAATCAACTCAGTCACTAAGAAAGAGCAGGAAGACACAAAAACCAGGTGAGGTGACACCCAGGGAAAACCTCTACTTACGTGCCAGGTTAGTCAGGAAATAGCAGGAATAAGTAACTCCATAAACAGTGAAAACTGCAGCGGCGAGTTGCCCAATCATTGTGGCAACTGCTGTGCAAGTTTGCAGACTGCGCTCTAACGCTAGCTAAAAGGAGTCTCCTGTCAGTCGGCAGCTGCCCACTGACAAAAGCCTCAAGCACAGGACCAAGTTCCTGCACCGAGCAAGCCCAAGAGCTGCTCTGACACCCCTGAGGCCTTCCGGGCACCAAGGCAACCTTGCGATGTCACCACGACCACGTGGCAACCGTGCCCTGACATCACAAAGCAAAGCCCCGTGACGGTCTGTGAATTGATAGAGATGGATAGAGTGATGTTTGTGTTGGTCTAGGCTGCATTTTTACCTTTTCCCCCGCTCAGCTGCCTGTTTCAGCTCTTGTTTCTCCCCCTGTGCCCCCTGTGTCCCCTGTTGCCGCGCTGGGTCCGAGCTGGCGGCCGGGCCGGGCGGAGCAGCAGTTCCAGCCCCGGCTGTCCCTGGAGCGCTGGGAGCTGCCGGTGGCCCCAGGCACTGTCCCCTGAGCCAGTGCCATCTGCTGTCCTTGTCCAGGGGTGCTGCTCTGCAGGGGAGGAAGCAAGAACAGAGTGAAAGGCTTTGAAGATGGGGTGGCGGGAATCCCTCTGCTTAGATTTCTGTTTAAAGATATATGGACTGTAGCATAGAGAGGAATAATTACATGGATATTTATATATGCAAGTTACTATTTGTATAGGAATATTTCTGTATGTATCTTTGTATATTTATAAATGTATGCTACATATATATGTCTGTATATATGCATACATCTTTGTAATAACATATGTATGTATGGATGTAAGTATATGTATATGTAAGTATGCTGTTCTATGTGTGTTTTAATTTTATTCCCTATAAATAGAGTTGTGTAGGTATTTCTATTCATGCAGTTGGAGTTATATGGCTCTTTAAATAGGTATATTGGTATTCCTAGAAGTAAATATATCCAGTTTTCTATTTACATCTGTGTATTGACTTCTGTATTTTGAGGTGGGTGTATCTGGGTGTATCTTTCTATTTAAACATGTATGGAGATGTATAGTTGTGTCATTGTATCGATTGAGATCTTTGTAGACGACGGTTTAGATAGAAATACTGATATTTTTGTATTCCTAGATGGGCTTTAGGCTTGCAGTAATATGTAATAAATTAAGTTGCTAAACACCTAATTGATCTCTGTGTCTAGTGACTTGTTGTAGATGTTGGCAATAAATTAAGTTTTCTTAACTGAAGTGGATATTTCTATATTTTTACATGGCATTGTTGTAAAAATCTAATAAATTCCTTTTTTTTAAGACTCAAATTGACATCAGCATAGTTCTGTATTGTCAGCGCAGGTGTAGCAATTTGTAATAAATGACATTTTCCATGTGAAATCAATTCTGGTGTATTTGTCGATCAGCAGCGCAGCTGTAGGAATCTGCAAGAAATTACAATTGTCAACTGCGATGGGCGTTTTGTGATTTGTGCTGTCCAGAGCAATGAGCAGTTTTATATACTGGAGGATTTTGGCCATGGAAATCTCCATCCGTGCCCAGTACATGCCCCACTTGCACTCAGGCTGGGCAAGGCAGGTGCAGATTTGGGATGGCAGCAGAGCCACACCTTGGCTGAGAACTCGCTGCAAAGGCTGCTGAGAAAACTCCGGGATTCCACGGAGCATCCAGCTCCAACCAGAGGCACCCAGGGAGGACAAATCCACTCGCCATGCCACGGGCAGCTCTTCAGGAAGCGCTCCAAGTGTCCCTCTGAAGGTCATCCTGGAGCCCAGGAGCCAACAGGGATCCTGAGCCAGCTCCGCTGCCTTTGGCAGCACTTTGCAAACGAGCTGCAGCAAGGGGGAGGCCGCAGGGCTGTGAGTGCTGCAGGCCGGCGATGAAGGAAGGGCCATGGACACCTGTGCTGACATGCTCCAGAATCCACAAGGATTCTGGGGGAGAAATGGCAAGCAACAAGTTCCCACAGCCACGACAGTGATGGAAGGCCTTGCTGTGAAGTTCCCTGGAGGAACTCCCAGGGGAGTTGCTGCTATAAGAACTAGTACCAGAAGGCACAAATGTAGTAACACTAGGAGATGGCCTCTAGGACCCACAGGCAATAGCTTAGGGAAAGATCAACTCTTTATTTGATATATTCTATTGATTATGGCATATCAAAATATAGAATATGCAGCATTATATTTGATAAATTGCATCTATGATACATATAAATATGTACCATTGAGTGCAGTTTCATAAATATTTTCATTTCATATAGATCTGATATATTCTTCCCACTTGGGGGAGTGAAGATGTACTGCTGTTGAGAACCTTCTGCCCACACAGCAGTCAGGCCACAGGGCTGTGCGTGCACACCCACCCACCGTCCTTGTTCTTCTCGGCATCTTGGGGCTGCTGTTGGCACAGAACTGGGATGAATTGAACTCGACACACCTGTCCATGTCCAGCCTGTCATCAACGCTGATGTGGCAGGGCACAACACAGAGCTCTCAAATCACTCACATTATCATACATGCTTTCATTCCTGCTGGGGAATGGGGAACTTAGAAACACCAAAGACACAGAAAAGAGGTGGAAAAAGTTGGGATCTTTGGGACACTGCTGGTACCCTCATGTAGGAACATTTGTTGGGCTTTTTAAGGTGATAACTTTCCAAAAACTAGCAAAGCTGCTCAGCATCGGTCACCCAGTTGTGAATGGTTTTCTTGGCTTGGCAAAACTGCAGTGTTAACTGCGGACTCCGTCCTTGGTTCAAACCACCTGCCCTGACCTGCAGACAAAAGCACCAGCACCAGCAGAAGCTACATCAGCCACTTTTCTCAAAAAGCTCTCTTCAATATGCCAGAGGAAAGGAAAACATGTCAGACAGTGTGGACTAATGACAAGACTCTGAGCAACAGTTAAAAAGCCAAGGGCCGCAGCATTCTGGGACACCCCTCGTGCTCCAAGGCAGCCAGGCCGCCCTGGCTGCCCGGGACCCTGCGCTCCACGGGCTCTGCAGAGCTGCACAGCGGGGAGGCAGCCTCGGGCACCTCAGGCCCTGGGCACCAGTGGCCTTCTTGGTCTGGACGGCTGCCTCTGGGCAAATGCAGCCTGCTGGCCCTCTGCTCTTGGCCCTAGCCCGGCCTTGCAGGGCTAATCCTGCTCCCGCTCTGAAACGTGCTCAAGAGGGACTCATTTGTTTCCAGCTTTCCAGGGCATTGATTTGCACCACAAAATACTGAAGGACTAAGGCCTGAACAACAGGCCCTGAGCTAAATCTGCCCTCTGGATGACCCTTCCAACCAAACTTTCAATGGATCTGCTCCTTAACCAAGTGTTACTATCATTAGGATCTATGCATTCATTCATTGGTGAAACACGTCTTTACCTTTCAGCATGAAGAAACCAGACAAGGCCACATCTGGCCTTGCTTCCTCCTTGAGCCCTGGACAGGCTCAGGGAGAAAACCAAGAGGAGAAGGAAATCAGATCTCCTGCCCCAGAAGGTCTGTCAGATTGCTCGTTCAGCACTGTCAAAGCTGGGCTACTCTCACAGTGCAGTCAGAAGCCTGGTGGCCAAGAAAGGGGGAGGCAGTGTAGGATTTCCTAGTTCCTCGCAGTGACTTTCCCGAGCTTTGCTGGGACAGCTTTCCCCACCTGATGAGTGGATCTGGATGAAGGATAAAGTAAAAAGGGTGTCTGCTGATGTATCTTTCTTAACCACTAGAGGCAACCTTTTGTACCAGTGATAAGGTGCATTGCTTACCTTCTTCTTTTCTGATTTGTCTTTGCACTCCTGCATGATAGTAAATGACACTGTTGCTTCAGCTGGTGTCTGTGTCTGTGTCTGTGACTCTCCCTGTTGCAGACAGGTAAAAAATGTTATTAAAGAAAGGTCTTATGGAATATGGATGAGGCCATGCTACTTTAGCTAAGCAGCTAGCAATAGCCTGCAAGCTCCCAGTTGAAAACTGTTTAGAGAAAGAGAAGTTTGTTCACACAACAGCCTATTCTTAGGGAGAAAAACAAGTGCATCTGCATAAATATTAGCTCTGTTCCATCAGAACCCACCAAGGAAAAATGGAAACAACCTGAAACTTAGCACATCCACACAAATGACCTTCTGACCAATAAATGAGGCAGTAAGAAAACTACCCGCCAACGGGTGTGGTGCATGAGGTCCCTGAAAACTGGACAAAAGAAGCGATGTGAATAAAGAATTGGCTTTATCTGCATGAAGGATATGGAGTCTCGGCTGATTCATTACAACATCTCCCCACCACCAAAACAAACACACAGCCAGTTGAGCACAAGACCTGCCTCTCTGCCAGCCCATTTCTTGGAAAACACCCCTGATTGCCATCTCTGCAAGTGCAATCCCCACTTTCCAGCTACCTTTTCTGCAGCCAGGCGAGAAAAGTAGTCGCTCTCAGCTCCGGACACCTCCAGACACCAACTGCTTTCAGCAGTCACAAGCCTGAAATATCAACTTCCTTACTGAACCAGCCCACTGGGAGCTCACACAGGGAGGCCTTTTGTCCAAGGATACCCACACCAGAGCTCGAGGCTGGAGCAGTTTGAAATGCAACACCTCCAGAGTTTAAACCTCCCTTTATCAAATGAGAACATACCAACCTGCCCCAAAGGGAAAGGAAAGAGAAGCTCTTCTCCCACAACAGCAAGCTCTGTGCTTCCTTTGGTTCCAGTGGAGAGTGGAGGCCATGGGCTACTCCTCACTTTGGGAAGGAACCTTGGGAAATGGCCTGACCTGGGAGACCAGCAGAGGGAAGTTCCCCAAAAGGTATGGAAAAGGATCTCTGCAGGGAAAAAGAAAAAAAAAAAAAAAAGGTTAATTGAAACTTTTCAAAAAGTTCTCAGACAGAAATTTCTGCCCCAACATGACAACCCCAAAGTCTCTGTGGTTTTTCAGGACACATCATTTTTGTCAGTGCCCCCAAGCACAATCAGCTCCCCAACAAGACTTCAAGACTAAAGGACAAACCTTCCCCCCTCACCTCTCCACACCAGCTCTAGGGAGTCTCTGTCCATTGCAAGATCTCCTTGGTCAGTCTGCATTGGCAAGAGCTGGCTGCAGGAGGCATTTGCATTGGAAATCTCCCCAGATGGGGGGAAAAACAGAAGAAGCGATTCCTGAGGAAAGAAAATGGCAACGTCATTTGGGAAGACAGCGGCGTGAGCTCCCTACAAGTGAAGGTCTTTCATCCCTGGCATAAAGCAACATCCATCCATGGGGCAGCACTAGCGTTTTGATGACAATGCTGACAAAATCACTGCCCCTTCCTGCTGCTGTTGCTGACAGCGAATCATGAGAAATGTTCCAACTCTGCAAAAAACAGGCAGAGATGGCGAGAAAAAAACAGTTAGTCTGCTGAAAAGGTGGCCAAAAGAATGCTTTCTAATGTCCCCTTTTCATCCTTTCCCCAGCCAAGACAAAGCAATGGCCTTTTCCTCCGTCACCGACGGTGACCCAGGCACAGGATGCAGCATGGGGACAGAGTCCACCACAGCTCCCAGAGCCCACCCTGCCCAGGGGCTTCCCGTGCCGAGCCGAACCGAGCCGAGCCGAGCCGAGCCGAGCCGAGCCGAGCCGAGCCGAGCCGAGCCGAGCCGAGATGCGGCCGTTGGTCTCCGGTCGTTGTGGCCACAGTCGGCGATGGACGCCATGCCGGAGCTGCCGCTGCCCGCCGGGCTCAGCGCCGGCACCTTCCCCGCCAAGCTGTGGCGCCTGGCGAACAGCCCCCGCGTCCGCTCCGTGCGCTGGGACAGCCAGGCGCGGGGGCTGCTCATCGACCGCTCCCTCTTGGAGCGGGAGCTGCTCGGCCCGGGCGGCTCGCAGGGGCCGGCCCCGCACACCTTCCGGGCCACGCAGTTTCGCAGCTTCCTGCGCCAGCTGAACCGCTACGGCTTCCGCAAGGGGCCGGGCTGGGTTGGCGCAGCCGCGCCGGGCGATGCCGGCGCCTAGCTCCACTACACGAACCCCTGGTTTCGCCGCGACCGCCCCGACCTCCTGCTCCGCATCAGGCGCCGGAGCGCGGCCAACAGGCAGCGGCCGGCGGCGGGGCGGGAGGGGCGCAGGCGCCCGCCCTGCGGCTTCAAGCCGCTGCCCAGGGAGCGGCCGCCGCTGCCGCCCGGGCGCCCGCCCCGCGGCTTCCTTCTGCTGCACAGGGAGCGGGTGCTGCCGGACGGCCGGGAGCTGCGCTGTCCCCGGCCCGGCCGCTTCCAGCAGCCGCCCAGGGAGCGGCCGCCGCTCGCCTGGCGCCCGCCCTGCGGCTTCCACCTGCTGCACAGGGAGCGGCCGGGGCCGGCCCGGCGGGAGGGGCCGAGCCGCTTCCAGGAGCTCTATGGGCAGCGGCCACTGCCCGCCCCGCGGGAGGTGCTGCGGATCCCGCCCTGCCACTTCCTCGGCTTCCACGGGGAGCGGCTGTGGCTGCACGGACAGGAGGGGGCCCCCAGCCGCTTCCTGGAGCTCTACGGGGGGCAGCTGCCCCCGCTCGACCGGGAGGTGCTCAGGATCCAGCCCTGCAGCTTCCAGCAGCTCCCCAGGGAGCAGCAGCCCCCAGCCTCCAACCCGCCAGGTAAGAAAAGAACTTTTGGCTGTTAGTGCCTCTTTGGTATTTGGTTGGTTTGTTTTCATTGTTTTCTCCTCTGTGCAGATCTTCAGGGCCGTGCTGAGGATCCCGTCTGAGCAGGGATGATGTCACAAAGCCTTTTCCACCTGCCGCCATCACCTGGCCGTGGTCTCCCTGTTCCTCAGCACCGTCATGTTTGCTCACCTGAAGCCCCCCTCCATCTCCTCCCCATCCCCGGATCTGGCCCTGTCAGTTCTGTTCTCGCTGGTGCCTCCAGCCGTGAACCCCCTCATCTGCAGCCTGAGGAAGCAGGAGCTCGAGGCTGCAGTGTGGAAGACTGATGGCTGGATGGTTTCACAAACATTAAACTGCTGGCCAGTTTCTCAAAATCACTTGTCATAAAAGTCATTTTTGATACCTCTTGTTGCTTTACTTTGGAGGTTCTTTTCCTTTGTTTTACTTTTATAATATTGTCCACAAAGCAGTGTCACTGTTTGTGCCATTTCTCATTTTGTTTCTCTCCACCTTCCCTGTGGCCACAGACTGTGTCAATGAGGGGCTGCACTCCTGGTGGCTTTAAAGGAACCCAAGGATCTGGCAGGCAAGTTTTCTGCAGAGATCCCCCTTTGGTTCTCTTCTCTGGATGAGAGCTGGGGGCAGATCAGTGCTGGCACAGCAGCTGTGCCCAGGAGCAGCAGCCCTTGGTGTTGGCAGCGCTGCTCCCGTGGCCCTGCCCCGCTGCCCTCCTGGCCCTGGTGTTGCTGTAGGGCCTGAGTGCTCTCGGCGCCGGGCACAGGGCTGGGGCTGGCAGTGCCAGGGCTGCAGCAGGGACAGGCCATGGGCTCCGCTGGGGCAGCGCTGACGCCTCAGGGCAGGGCCTCGCTGCTCCAGGCTCCTTGCCCAGGCTCTCTCCAGAACACGCCCAGGCCCAATGCTGTGCACGGAAAAGCCCCGTGAGCAGCCCCAGGGTGGCCGTGGGCAGGCTGGGGGCAAACAGCCCGGCTGGGGCTCTGCAGGGTCCCTGGGGGAGACGGGAAGGAGCAGCAGAGCAGGGGCTGATCCATCCCCACTGTGCTGGACACCCCCGGGCAGCGTCCCAGAGCGTCCTCATGCCCCTGCCAACAACATCCCCCCTCTGCAGCCCTGGCCTCTCTCCCAGCTCACACGGGGGCCGCATCCTTGCAGGCACAGACACGGCAGCTCTGGCTCAGGAGCCCCTGTTTGCAGTGCCCAGAGCAGGCCTGAGCACCCCCATGGTGTTGGTGTGGGGAGATGAACCTGAGGGAGCACAAATGCCATCAGCCCCTGGGGCCAGGAAGGCCTGGGGGACAGGAGGGAAACCACTCAGTTCTGTCGTGGCCTCTGAAGTCAGCCAGAAAGTTTGTTCCCATCAGCTGGGAGTTTCCTGTGCCACTGCTGACTTATTAAAATATGGATATTGATCTACTATCGATACCCAACTGTGACAGACAGAAGACTCTCTAACAGTTTAGAGTTAGAAAGTATATGTTTAATGCAACGCCAGGCAGTTGTGTGCGATCACTCCCTAAAATGCACTGCCAAGTTACAAAATCTCTTTCTTTTCAAAAGCGTTGAATATCCAAAATACTAATACATATTTATAGCACTAAAACCTCCCATTCTCTGCTTCATATTATAATTAGCTAAAAAGCTATTAAGCGTGTGTAGTTTGTTCTTTGAATTGGGTCAGTGGTCCTTTATATGGGGAGGGGGCGTAAAAAAAGGAAGTAAGTGGAGTCTTCCTCATTGGAAACTTTCAACCTTTTCAATGGATATCAAGATAAATGATAACTGGTCAAACTCCTGTTTCCTTTCTCCGTGACTGTTGAATGGGTTTTAGGATGCTCGAGGATTTACAATTGTCTGTGTTCCTAAATCTATTTATCAGTTTCTTCTGTTTCTCATTATAAACACAGCTAAACAAACACAAAAATGACAAGCAATTAGTTATTTAGATCCAGGATCGTTATCCTTGATCGCAATCCTTTCATCTAACCATTAACTTCTAATTCTTTCCAGCACAGCTTATCTATCTACCTACTTGAACTAATTCTGGCAAAGCTTATCTTTAGCTAAAACATTAACTTTTCTCAAATCCTTACCTCCTTTGAAATTCACCTCTCAGCTCTCCCTTGATTTCCCCGTGGTCTGTTGCAATTCATTGGGAGATCTTTTTTCCTAGAGTTACGGAGAAATATTTCAAAGGGCTTCTAATAAACGCACATTCCTATTTTCAAGGGTGTATTTTTCTCTTCAGAGCAGAGGTCATTGCAGCATTCAGTGACTCATATTGACCCCGGGACTCTCCTAAGCAGGCAGGTCTGGCCTGCTCAGAGAAGCTGTGCCTTGAGCTCTGACCCAGTGGACAACCTTGCTCCACATTCCCCAACTCCATCCTGCTTCTCCTCGCTCACGTGGGACCTGCTTTGCTCGGAGAACTGGGTGCACTCAGGCAACGAGGGGTTTCCTTTCTTTTATTTTAGCAATCTAAAACCCCTGAGCTTCCCCACTGAAAACAGACAATCTCCTTGTAATGGATACATAGTATTAAATTCGTGGATTAAAATTGTGTGTATTAAAACTTTGCAGTGGAATGTAAAAAACCCCTGAATTCCTGGAAAGAGTTCCAGGGCATCTCTTCGCATACCACAGTCTTTTCACAGTCCAAAGGTGTTACCTCGACATCTGCCAGAGAGGTAACCGGGAAACGGCCCATTAAGCATGGGCTGGCCACATCTTCACAGCTCATCAGGAGATCCGATACCAATCTGGGCAGAAACCTTCTGACAGAAGATTCGGAGACTTTTCATTCAGACGTCTTCTCAATTTCTCAGGAAACTCTTTCAGATATCCCTTGCGGACACCAGACATTTCAATGATTATGTTATGTACATGATGTCATGTTCTTCGGGTTCTTTGTTACCGTCTTGTTTTCGCCTCAGGGTAGAAAAATGGTATAAAACACCTCCCCTGAGACCCCGAATTTGTGGGCAGTACTCCGGAGAAGCACCCTTTGCTGCTCCCGGATTGTCCACCCAACATTCGACCGATGTTGTCCTGATTTATCGTGGCGTTTCCCGAAATTGCTTTTCAAATTTGTTAAATAAATCTTTGATTTTGGAAATTGGCTCTGATCATTTATAACATCCTCAGGTGTGTGCCAAGCCCAAGGTGCCACCAAGGAAGTTCCCCTTTCCCAAGGCAGAACCATGCAAGGAATGTTTTAGACACACAGGAAGTTCTAAAATAAACACAAATCCAGAGCCTGGGCTCTCTCACTGTTCCCGGCTCCTGCACAGTCCCTCTCTCAGTCCCTTGGCCCCCCGGAATCCCCTCTGGGGCTCAGAGAACAGCTTAGTACTGTTTTCGTTTGTTATTAATGCTGTAGTTGTTTGGTGGGGGTTTTTTTGTGTTTGCTTGCTTTGTAATACATACTAGTAAAGAACTGCTATTTCTATTACCCAAATCTTTGCCTAAGAGCCTCTGATTTTAAATTTATAATTGAAAAAGAAAAAAAAGGGGTGAAGGGGGGGTTTACACTCTCGATCCCAAAGGAAACTACAGTTGTTGTTTTTTTTTATTACCTAGCAAATACCTGTTTTCCCAAACCAAGACAGACTGTGAGATTTTTTTTTCCTGGGTTCATTTCTTGCTTTAGGAAGCACTGCCTTTTTAACAATATTTGCAAAAGAGGTTCAGGGATACACTGAAACACACTCTAAAATACTACAGAGATAAGCAGGGATCCACCATCCCTGTGCCCTGGATTCCTATCCCTCATTCCCACTCCTGGAAATGCTTTTGATAACAATAAAACGTGTTGAACTTTTTTTTGTACTTGCTGACACCACTGCTAAATCCCAATAAGATATAAAAGATTTGCAGCTTGCTTGGATTTACATCCAAAAGAAACAAAAGGCACAAGACTGGGAAAGGGTGAAAAGTCCTCCACAAAAGGAGTCATGCTTTGCAATGTCCAAATGAAGGAAGACACACAAATATTTTCAGGAAGACCGAATGTAGAATGGAAACACTTGGAGATGGGCAAAAATAACAGAAAAGTGAGCAACCTGAAACTCCTGGCATGCCCAGAGACCTCCTGACACCACGCCAGCCTTAAAACAGAGCTACTGCTGCTCACAGAATAACCATTCGAGGGAGGCTATTTGGAATTATTTCACATAATTTCAGTTTCCAAAGGGGCTATAAAGCACTATTGGTAGTCATCTGTACTACAATCATTGACCTTAACTTTAACTATTATTAATGCAAAAATATTTATGAACCAAAGCTATTCCCTTCCATTTCTCTGTCCCTTTCAAAGCTGCTAAGAGCTGGATAACTAAGCGAAGGAGTGCCCTCTGGGAAGTCAGCGGTGATTGCCTCATCCTCAAACGGGAAATTGGAAATTCAGAGTAGGGCAAGAAGCTTAACTCCAGCTATTGAACAGCTGCCATAAAAGAAAGAGTTACGTAGACAAGGGCACTTGTGTGGAGAAGAGGCAGCTGAAGAAAAGGTAAAAACCAGACAGCTGTGAATGCAGGCACTGAACAGAAAGCAATGATTCTTTTTTAGAAGAATATGGAAACATCTAACTTCCAGAGCCAAAAGACTAGACTGGAAATCTCCTTAACTGGATTTAGCACACGCCTGCAGCTTCATTGTGTTCAGAGGAACACTCACCGTAAAGGTAAAATCCCCAGGAAGCCACACACAGCACACTGTGGAACAAGCAATTTCCTCTTAACCCATTTTAGTTCCTTCACCAAGACCCAAAACCAGAAGAATGCCAGCAAAGTGGATTTTTCCCCTGATATACCTAATCTTTCTATCAATTAAATGTATTCCCAAATCTTTTCATGGATGGGTTTTAATTATTACTTCTACCACTTAAAAAAATAGTCTCAATAATTTCCTTAAAAATCGCTGAAGCAAGGCACCGTTCAAATGAAGGATACAATTAAATGGGGCTATTGATAAAAATTTTCTCTATATTCAGAATTTTCTCTGTGATTTACATGCATTAGCAAAAGCAGTATCAACTCTTCCCTGCCAGAGTAGTTGAGCATCTTCCTGCTACTAATTCAGCACACTTATTTCAGCCATTACCCAGGGAATGCAGTGATTAGGCAGCTTTCCAGTAAACAGTCCTTAAAATAGTTCATAAAAATTCCATTTAGAAAAAGGTTGGTTTCCTGCTCGAGAATTTGATAAGATGTTGCAATTACTGCTTAGGGATATATTTCAAGTCCGCCAAGTGAGTTAAATTCCATTTCCACACACGCTATCATAGTGTTTGCAGGTTAAAATGCCATAAAGTAGTTCTTACGTACTGATAAGATGCAATTAATTTGGGTGCTGCTTTTTTAGAAACACACACTTAGAAAATCCTAAAAACTTGCAATGAAAAAAGTGAAAATACCCATAAAACAGGCCACAAAAGGCAGATTCTCAGGTAGAAATCTAGTGGCATTGTCTGAATCACAACTTGCCCAGATAAAAAACTGTTCCTAGTAATGGAGAGAAAACAGCATCACAATCTATATATTCTTTTGACATCCCGCCTGAGGTAAGACCCCTAGTTCAAAGGTCCCAGAATAACCAGAAACAGTCAGTTTTACGGGTTACAAGGAAATGAAAGAAATACTCAAATTTTGGCACAGTAATTCCTAAACTTAGAGCATCAGTTTGTTATCCATAAATGGAAAACATTTAGCTTGTTTTAACAACTTCCTAAAACAACCAAGATTCAATTGCAACATTTATTATCTAAAAGTGTTCTGGTCAAAATAAAAATGAAACTCAAAATTATGAACCCTTTTGATGATAATAGCTGATACTTATTAAGCAATTAACTCTTGCTCTCTCCTGTTTTTATTTCCTCAAGAAAGCAACATAAACTAAAACAATGTAATCTCATGTGTTCAGGCTCCATATTTGTTGTTTTGAGAAAAGGCTTTATAACAGCTTCATTGAAGGCTCTTTAAGAAACTAAATCTTTCTGGTTTAATAGAGTGACAAGGTGTATATGAGGGCATCAAATGAAAAGGGAAATGAGCTGTCACAATAAAGTACTACTGAAAGCCTTAGCACAAACTGCATGACAAGCTAAAAGAAAAAGAATTATTTTGTTCCTTTTGCTTTAACCAAAGTCCCAACACTTAGGACCTGCAAACCACTGCCATTTTAGAGTCAATCTGTATTTTAAGTGGATGTAACTAGCCCTAGCAAACGTAGCAAAACTTGAAATGTTCTCAAATTGGTCTTAGCATGTGCACTAATCCATCCACACCACATCAGATGTATCTTGTAGTTGATAATATTTTACATGCTTACAATAATTACTGTAATTCAGAACCTTGACACCCATTTTCCTAAGATAAATCAACGTAACAAAATTTATTCAACCTCCCTTTTCTTCTAAGGGTAAATGCAAAGCAGTTTGAAGCTCACTGTAGGTTGAAATTTTAATCCAAGGGCTGATGGTCTGCAACATGATTACAGTCTTTCCAATGTCAAAAGCTAACAGAGAAGTGGAGTCTATTTCAAATGACTGGCTCTAAACATCTCATAATTACATTAGATAAATTACACTTCACACATAATTACAACAAGTTTTTGCATCATTAGGCACCGGTCTGAAATACTTGGCAGTTTCACAGTGAAACACTATTCCTGTTGATGCATTTGGATGAGGTCCTTACCCTTCTACCATCACAGTCAGGGATCTGCCACTGGCATAAAATTCCAGATGGAAAATGCCAGCAATCCTAACTACTTCACAAAACAACAGGTAAGGAGGCAAATTGATTAATATGCTGTTCTTATCCCCTTTCAACTGACAGAAGTTTTGCATGCTTAAAAAAAACAAACCGGTTTTTCCATGACATCATTTGGCTTGAATACTAATGCTTTTCCTTAATGCAGCTACATGCACATGGATGTACAACTTCTCTTTTCACAGAAGCAACACCCAACTTTACATGTTTTTCTTTACTCTGTTTCCCCTGATTATAATCCTAAGATCCTTTCTGATTTTTATGCCATTTCCCTGTCTTAATTCTTCAGTGTTGTTAAATGAAGTGCCCCTCTCCATTCTGTGAAGATAGAGTGATTTACAGCAGCTGAAAATCAGGGGATTGTCCAGTAATTGCAGCTTTTTTCAGTAAAGTAGTAGTACTGGATTCATTAACAGTGTTTGGATTCATTAACAATTAAAGTTTATTTCACTGAACAACAAGTACAAAGCTGGGTCAAGCTCCCTTGTTAGGCTTTGACACTTCCTTCAGGAAGACTACAATTCAACCCAGGGTTTCATTTTCTGTTTGGCTGCTTGTAAAATAGAAGGCATCTTGGAAATGATACTTCTATTTAGGGCTCTTACTATGGACCTTACAGGCACTGTAAATGTGGAGTGGCTTTGTCTTAAACAGCCTAATCCTGCCCATTCCACAGAACAGACATTTGGAGTACAGCGACGATGGGAGCATGAAAACGCAGCATTAACAACTTCTTCATTGCAAAGAGTAAGCACAATCCAAGTCTGGCTATTTCCTTGGTAAGACCATAAGAAATGAGGCAGGGAAAGTGAATGTTTTGGGCTTGCAACCCATTTTCCTTGAGCTGGGACATCTGCTGATTGCAAGGGGTTTCAGTTTGGAACTGAAGGCATGCTATTTACACCGCTGCCATTAGACAGATTCTATCTGACACCCTACTTCAAAATTAAAACAGCAGACAAGTGGGTAAATAGGAGCAAAAATTGAAATTTTCAGTACTTGCTCACACCTTATTTTCAGATATTCTCCAAAATAGGGAGCAGCACCAGTGAAAAGCACGTTTGCATCAACAGGGCCTGGATGGACTATCCCAGGTGATACAACCACTAACCCACAGATGACGTGAGAGGTTTCACAGCACAGTGTTTAAAATTCAAGCAGCAGAAGCCCTTCCACCAGAATTTCACCCTGCTTTGGGAACAGATCTTCTGTCTGTATCATTAATTTCTTTGTTTTCCAATTGAGTTGCCGTGCAGCAAGTATTGCAGCATCACTAAAGAAACAGAGCTGGAGCACAAAGCAGCTCAGCTGAGTGAACTTGCAGCTCAAACCATCAGAAACACCAAGAACAAAAAAGGCTGGGCCAGCTTTCTCAGCAGCCTGGTTGTGGCACTCAGACCTGAAATTACTCACTGCAAGTGTTCTCTCTAGGGTCTGACAGGACTGACATATATTGGAATATGTATAACAAAATGATAAGGCAGCTTCAAAGAGTGACTCACAGAAAACCGGTGCTGGAGCACTCAGAATTCATAAGGGACTTTAACCACAGTCACAACCCTCAGTTGTTTGGTTTGCCTCCTTTATTCCTTTACTCTTGGGCTTTTCTTCCAGCTTTCTATCAACTGTGATATAAAACCATACTAATTAATCCAAATAAGCACATGTGCTATGTATTTCTTTCAAGATGGGATAACTACATACTCATCATTCCTGAAAACAAGCCCACAGTAACCAAAACCGGTCAAAGCAACACTGTTGTTATAAATTATAGCCCACAGCCATGGGTGTTCCTTGATGGAAGAAGAAGAAATATCAACCCAACCTCCTGGTCTGCTATGAGAACACTTGTTATAAATCATGTTTTTCCAGTGTTCTATTTCAACTGCATAGATCAGTATCCAATAGAGAGCTCCTTAAGTCACAGACAAACCCACAAAAACTGCTTAAGACCAACATTCCACAAAAACATGACAAAAAAATTCAAAGCAACCTTAGAGTAGAGAAAATGCGGATTTAATAGGAGCTTAACATTAAGAATCCCATCCTCAAAATAATGCAAATTGATTTTAAAGTGGATTTAGGTTTTTAAATGTTAAGAGCATAAAATTGAAGAATTAATTGAATTTACTGTCGGTTCAACATTGCTAATGTAAATGATAGATAACTGTATCGGGTCATTCTTGACTAAATGAAGCGCTATCTACCATTATTACATGACTAAAGGCTTTAAAAAACTCTGTTGTTAAATGCAATCAACTTTAAATTAAACTATGTGCATTCAGTCAGTGTCTTAAGCAATGATGAGGCAGAGATGCCTTAAGGTGGTAGTAGGGATTTAGACCTCCACAACTTCTGATGTAAAATTTAAATAAGTTAGAATTTGAAAAAGCAAATTAACCTGTACTGCATTTTGCCCACAAAGCTCTTCCTTCCATTTTGATTTACCACTGGTCTCCACTCATTAGATCAAAGCTCACAAAGTATTTTTGAGACCAACCAGCACTTTCAGCCCAATTGAAAAGTCACTGAAGGCAATGAAAATTACTTCTGTCAGCTTCAGTAAGGCCTTCTACAATCTCAGTACTCAGTAGCTACAAGGAGTAGGACTGAGAGGGTCTGACCAACTTTGCTGAGGATATCACTTGGCAATCAAACATCATTGGAAAAAATCAGAGATTATTATTTATATTGCTTCAGCACAGCCACTGCTGTTCTGAGATTACCTGCAGCACAATGGAAAAAGCAAAAAAAAGGATGTGAAAATACATATACCGACACCTGACTTATACACATCAGTATTCACAAATTAAAAGAGCCTGTGATGACTTCTCCAAACTGTCACTGGGGAATGACAAGCAACAGTCATTTCAGCCAAACTGGTACACACATATCCTCTTGGCTGTGGGAACTCTGGGTCACACCCATTTCTTTTACCATTTTTTCCTGCAATGTAACTGAAAGTGACATTGACATTTGTGCCTTGGAAAAGTTACTGTTATCCTCCTTGTTGACAGGATTATTCTACTGCCTGATGTTTTGTTTATTTTCTAAGCAATTGCCAAGAATACTGTCTGTGCCTGTCATCAGTCTACATGTTGACTGGTATCTACGCATCACACTGGAAGATCAGAATCCTTAAAAGACACTTTCCTTCTCAACTCTTGAAAAGACATTCACAACACCTCCAGTAGAATCTGAAGATGCCAGCTATTAGGAGACAGAATTGACCACAATTTAGTCAAAGTGCACCATCACACCTCCTACTAAGAAGATTTTAAGAACTGGAAGGTCTGTTCTTGTGGGAAATCCGTGGCGGGAGAAATGTGGCACTCAATATGAGTGATCGGCAAATCTCGTTTATTGATAATTCATACAATGCTTTTATAATAACACTAATAAGCTCATGCATATTTCAAAAGTTAAGCTCAGGATTGGTGCTCAGACTAAAAGTCAGCTACGCCTCTTTCTACATTTCTTTGTGGTTACATAGTTTGAGTAAGTTTTTGTTTTACCGTGCTTCTCCCTCATATCTTTCAGCTACAAGGTCTTGTTATCGTATCCCAGCTGTGCTCAAGGACATGCGAAGCTTGCTGCCTTGCTGGTTCTCATGAGAGTGCCTGTGTGCTCAGCAAAGCTCCCTCATGTCTACGTGACCTTTTGCAGCTAGCCAGTTATCAATCACACTCTCCAGACAGAAACTTTCTCCCTCAGAAATGCCCACGATGAAGGAGAAAGGCATGCATGGCATTGTGTTTGTTTCCAGCTGTCATCACTGCGTAGCCCTAATCTTGGCATTCAGGTGGCCTGAGACGCTCTGAAGATGGTGTATTTAAACGATTATAATGCAACAGCATTGTTTTCAGTCTTATTCTCATAACTGAAGTCTCCTTTATGTGTTACTGCACACTAGCTTACTTGAGACAAGCAACCAGGTTATCTGGGTGGGTTGGTTTTGTTTTTGGCTTGTTTGGTTTGGTTTTTTTTGTCAGAACCTTAAACTGTAGGTCTCTGGCAAGTCTTGTTCCGTTCTGCAAGCAAAACATGCTTTGTGCAAAAAAAAATAGGAGCAGGAGTCTGCCAGCTCCAGCTAGGAAGTAGTGAGCCTGGGTTCAGGGAAGTATTGGATCTCTTGGTTCATTTTAGGAGATAATGTCAAATCATTGTGGGGAAGGGTTAATCTTAAGAGTTACTAAACAAAGCAAGGCCTGACACACTTGCATCTATTACAAACAGGAATGACAGCACTGAGTTTGGTGGGTCTGTTTATCAGAAGGTTACTAATAAGGTTGAGACATCAGTCAATCTTGCATGGACTGCTGGCAGTAACAACACACGTTTTGGTATTGCTGGAAAGTACCAAATGGATGAGAAGACTTCCGTTGTGGTAAGAATTTTGTTACAGAAATGAGTATTTCAAGCTCCCCTAAATACTGAAAATTTGTAATGAAGCAGTTGCTTGAACTAGTTACTGAGGAAGTATGGTAGATTGCGAACTGTGGCTTCTGTTGTGGTACAAATTTAAACTGGGACCTCACACATCGTACTTGTGAACTTATGGAGGAAAAGAAATCTTAAATATAATTTTGTCCATAGTGAAATAGTCTGACTAGTGTGCTTGGAATAGCATGCTACTGTGCTGAAAAATGTCTTTTAAAAGACAATGAAAGTGTCCTTTTAATTCTTAAATCCATAATGTAAAACCATATTATAATTACAATGGTGGAAGTTTACCTGAGCTTACAGCCTTCTCCTAACAGTAAGTTAACCATTGAAAGTTAGCTGACGTGTGTGTTTTAAGACCAAGAACTGAAGTAGCAAGCATTTATGTTTCAAAACAACAATTAGTTCCAGGACCACTGAACCAAAATTGAAAATGAGAAATACTGTTGTTAAGAGCTCAAAACTTAGTAATGCAAAAAGGGGATTGCATATTCATGTATTTCTTGCTCATTAGAAGAAAAAAGAAAA
The DNA here is from genome assembly GCF_029207755.1 of Chamaea fasciata. Taxonomy (NCBI): domain Eukaryota; kingdom Metazoa; phylum Chordata; class Aves; order Passeriformes; family Sylviidae; genus Chamaea; species Chamaea fasciata. The sequence goes on from NW_027094144.1 coordinate 117,136, forward strand.
TCACTCCTGAGTGATGTGAACAAGACAGGCTCTGAGGGACTGCAGTAAGTAGCTCTTTAAAAGATATAAAGACATAATAGACGAGGCAGTGAAAAACAGCATGGCATTCTGTGAAGGCAGAATTCGCACCATTTGCTTAAGCTGAAAACTCCTGAGAAAAGGAAAAGATTGGAACATGCTTCTAAGAGAGGTTGGTCTCCAAGTAGCTCAAGAGTGTTAATGCATAGGCCACCTTCTCAGGGGACTGAGATACTTCTGTATGAATACTTACACAGTTTATAAATACTGTGATTTTTTTTTCCTATAGGCTAAAGTGAACAATGCCAGCCTCATTGGAATTGGTTACACTCATGCCCTTCGACCTGGTACGCAGTTCTCACTGGTAGCAGCAAATGGTGTTAAGTACTACACTATGGTATAATTCACTGTCATCTTAAGAACAGACTAGATGAACAAAGGAGCTAGAAGTCTACGCAGACTCAGAGAACTAAAGGATGTCTATGGATGCAAGTTCCTGTGGCAACTAAGCCACATTAGTGAGGTCAAGGACCTGAGGAAGAGCACTGTACTGGGATGTCAGTGCATGATGGTTCTCGTGACTTGCTTTTGTAGGTGTAAAGCTGACCCTCTCAGGCTTGATTGATGGCAAGAATTTCAGTGCTGGAGGTCACAAAATTGGGCTGGGATTTGAGCTGGAAGCCTAACACAGCTTTAAGTAAAACAACTGGTGGTGCTCTGGAAGATGAAGGAAAAGTGTACCCGGTGCATTTCAGCCTTAATATTACTCGGAAATTTGAAGAAGTGTGAACTTTCTACTCTGCCCAAGAATGACTTTAACCCAATGCTGAAGTCCAGAGTGTGCCAGCACAACAAAGGAAGACACTTGAAGGCATGCATGGAAGTTGTGATGTTTGTGCCACATTTCAGTTTCCTGTATTTTAAATCTGTTCCAAAAAAACCAAAAGAAAATCCAACCTCTCCCTATTATTGTATTGCATTTTGCATGTCCTATACTTCACAGCCTTTTATAAAAGGAGGTCTCTGTGTTGTAGTGGAAATTTGGGGTTAGAACAGAATGAAATAAATTGGTCACAGTCAGAACACAAGGTTGGTGTGTGTTGACTCTCACCAAGGTTCCATCCAGCTGGGTTTTTTGGTCTCTTTTTCATCTTTTCATGCAACTTTAAGCATGGTTAATAGATAATCTGCAAATGCTTTGTTACACGATACCTGCACACTGAAGATTTCCTTCTTTGGTTTCTAGGCTAACATTCTTACACCTCTCACGTTTTAGAGACCTGCACAGTGAAAGCAGTTTTTTCCATTATAGTGTTATTGAGCGCATCAAAAAGAGCAAACCAAAAGTTTACATGTTTTAGATAATTTCGTTCCCATACAGGAAACAAGTATTAGGTAAGTACAACCATTACACTTAAAGAAAAAAAGTGCAAATCAGCAAAGTTAAGCAATTAAGTTCACAGTTCATTAGGAAGGTGACATCTACCAGTGACTGGGTATACCTTGTCCATTGTTCATTAGAAAGCCCAAAATGCAGCAAAACAGCCACAGGCGATGCCCAAGGGAAGACGTATCAGGACAGAGATCTGCTGTCTTAAGGCACAATTAAGAACATTCTCCAAGCAGTTAGAACAGGCATTCCCTAATGTATCTTTGTGAAAGTGTCTGAGAAGTGGATACTAAAAGCTAAGCCATATGTATCACATAAGCAGCTGGTGACAGTAGAAGGCAGCTGATATTCCCTTCTCAGAGGCAGCAGCTTTTCACAGTTGGCTTCCCAAAGCAGCATGGCTTCAGAGGCAACCAGAGTGATTCTACATCTGGGTTTGTTCTGGATTGTTTGTTTCTTCTACTTGAAGCTGCAGCCAGCTCCAGTCTAGAGGCAAAAGAATAAATGAAATTCAACACCAGGCTACAGTTGAGCTTTTTCTAAAATAAAGGTAAAGTGTGTTAAGAGGTATAAAAAATTTACTGGGAACAAATTGGTCAATTTCATGATGAGCCACGTGACTGCTGTCAAGGAAACAACCTACTTGCACTCTCCAGTATTTTACTCTCTCTTCAATATTCTGCATTGTTAAATTAAGGATCCCTGACACCCGCTCATCCCAAATTTGTGTGCAGTTTTGCAGTAGTTTTGTACAACAGCCAAGTGCTTTGCCCCATCCTTTACTGTTTAGCGCAGCAAGTTCCCAGCATGTGGCTCCCAGTTTTGGCAAGCAGAAAATGTCAGGCGCAGATTATGAGGGAACCGGTGCTTCCTATCTCTGTGCATCTCCTACTCTCCCCCCTGGCCATGAGTAAAATGCAGATTTCATTTAGCTGTGTTAGTGGTGGCAAAGTTGCACATTCAGAACTTCGAAGCCAGGCACTTCCTTAGTCCATTTACAGAAGAGTGAATACATTACCAAGAAACTCTGCTCTTGATCCTTCATTGTGTCATGCATCACATTTTCTAGTTGGCTACAAAGTTCCCGAGATTCCAGCAGCAGCTCCTCACTGAAAGGGGCAATTATTACACTATTAATTTCTGTGGCAGTTTAAAGAGATGCTGCCTCTATCATTAAGAAATACTTCTGGCAGATACGCTGCAGAACACTGAAGTTAGTCAGGACATAGGCTTGTAATTCATACTGCAACTTGAAAAGTTGGTGGCAGCCCCTGATTTACCAAATGGGGGAAAGGAAATGTATTCCAAGATGGAATTGGGTTCTTATTAGGTGGAAACACTGCTGCTAGAGGAAAAGCTGAGAAGCCTATAAACTTAAGGATGGGGCAACAGGCAAAAAAACAAACCAAGGTCTTTCATTCCAGTTCAATTAAGCAAGCCGGAACTACGCATGCAGCAGTCTCAATGACACAGCTCAGCTACTGTGACCTTACATGACAATACTTCATCAGTTCTTGCTGGCAGTGTACTTCCAAGTGAGCCCAACCATCTCAGATTAAAGGAAGAAAACCAAAAAACCACTTTTGTTACTGAGGCTGGGGGAAGTGAAGCCATGCATGATACCCAATTTTCATACGGAAGATCTGAAAGCCCCAGCAAGTCTTAACTACCAAGTAAACTAAGGCTGCTGACAATGCAAGCTGAACACAAAGCGTAAAATATGAGAAACCCTGTGTGCCATTATTTCACAAAGCAGGAAGCCTAGCTTTGTAGTGGTGGCATTAGCAGCCGAAGAACTCCAGACTTTGCCTCACCTTTTTCTTACAGATTCTGATAAATTGAATGTTCCAGAAGGGACTTGCAGCAGCAGTTGACCTGAGCTACCAAGACGGGATGTGTTCACGCTCTCTGGACTGCCAGTAACAGGACCACGCACTTTACTCTGAAGAAAACACAGAATATTCAGAGTGCAATTGTTCCCACTAGTTTTCAGCAGCCGGGAATATGAGACAACCTGGAACTTGGCTTTCATACTGATTCAAAAGAAAGAAAAGAACCATAGGATACACTCAATTTACTATTGTTTCAGTAGCCTGTGCTACAAACCATATTCTCAGGTGAAAGGGGAGTTCTTATTTTACTTACACAAGCAATTTTCAGCAAGTTCCACAGTTCCTTCTGTCGTTTCTCCTGAAGCCTAACAACTGTTTCCTCATCTTCACTCATCAGATTCATCACTTTCTCCACTCTGGGGAACAATTCCAATGCCTTCTGTTTTCAAACTACAGTTTTACTATTAAAAAAATAAAAACTAATCAGATCACACATGGGCCACTGCAGTAGGAGAACAGTTCTGAAGTTAATTATTTTCTGTTAACACTGCAAGATCTCAAGAGTCATATGCAATGAGTTTTAAACCTTCTCTTGCTGGAAGAGAAAATACCTTCTCTCAACTCTGAATAAAATGTAAAAAGCTCACCTGAGCTGAGCATAAATGACTCAAACTTTTTTTTCAGAGGTCTGGATTGCCTGTAGAAGCAGTCGTACTATTTCCTGGCTGTCACCGCCTGTCCTCTGATCTGGAATGAGAGCCAATATTACACAGAAAGGTCGGTTTATAGGACAGAGTGAGAAGATTCTTAGCGGCTCATTTCCACTACTGCTTTAATCCTGAAACAGCCAAAGTTCAGGATATGCGAGTTTGAGTGGGATGAATTACACTGAATTTTAGCCACCTTCTTCAAAATTTAAAGAACTTGAAAAGGAGAGTTGGGACTGTATCAAAGGAACAGTTGTGTCTTTCATCCTTTCTACTCAGAAAGGTTGTTTGTTGCTTATGGCAACAGCCTGCTCTGAGAAGAGCTCCAGAGGAGTTTCGAGAACAGCTCACAAAGCACCAAGAAAGGAAGGCTGGCCTAGTGTGAAACTGACTCCCTGACTTCCCTCTCGAGAAAAGGCAATCCAGGAGAGCCCATGTGCTGCTAGTGTCTGGGCAGGCCTAGAAGTCAGCTAGTTTTCTCAATGATCGTTACTACACCTCCAAAGTTACACACAAAGCAAGCTGACCTCGAGCTAAAGCATCTTTTACCTCTTGGCTTCTCTCTGAGTCTTCAGTACAGCTCTCTGGCTTGTTCTTCTCTAGAAGAAAAAAGCAGGAAAGAAAAGGATTTCCAAAGAACCAAAACATGGAACAAATAGTTTGAGAACTCAAATCTTTTCTATACCTGTCTGCCATTTCAGAACAATGACAGATGAGTCAAAAAACATCTTTAGTGTTAAAGTGCTCCCAGTCCCCCACAATTTGGGTGGAAGAAACAGCCCTTTCACTGTCCTCTAGTGAGTAAGCTTAGCCAGAAACACTCCTGCATCTGAAGCTCAAGGTAGTTCAACTCACAAATCCTCCAGTGTTCCTCCTTGTTTACGACCTAGCGGGCTTCTCTGCAGGTCCACGATGTCTGTCTGCAGGGCCATCATCCTCTTCACTACCTGCTCCACATCATCTTCCTGAAAGCAGGGTAGAACATAAGCAACACAACAGTCTCATACCTAGAGACACTACCACACACACTCACACTGGTTCTTCCTTTCTCATTCTTAATTCTAAACAAACCAACAAGATGCAAACAGCAGCCTTGGCCAAAGACAAATGAGTCGTTTCAATTCAAGGAAATTCCAAGAGGTTTCTGGGGCTTCGCCAAGATCTCCCGTTTCCCCCTAAGCCTTACAACAGAACGAGCTTCATGTAGTACTAATAATGGACAAAAATTGTGCCACACAAACCGAGGCAATGTGAAATCTGACATCAGTGCAGATACAAGGGGCTTCTATTTAAGGCAGGGACAATGAAGCTAAAGGGGGAGGAGGGGAGAGATAACAAAAACAAACCTCTTTATGACTAGCAGTTAGATTTAGAAACATACCCTCCCACAAAGTTCCACAGCTTGCTCCATCCCTTTCCAGACAAACAGCAGCTTCTCAGAAGCTACAGGAATCAAAGAAGAGTGACTGGCTTTCTCAGGTTCACAGAGAAAGAGGCAGGTGTTTTTGTGAGGATAAGAGTCATGAAAAGACCCGTTTTCCAGATGCTATACTCACTAATTCCAAACTCAATCTGCTCTTTATACTTTTCCAGGTCAATTTGGATGCTTGTTTTAAAGAAGTCCAGCTTTGCTTTCAGCTGCTGAGAAAGGGAGGCCATAGAATTCTTCATCTTCCAGAGGGTACTATTGTAACGCAACAGATTCATCCTGCAAGGACAAGAAGGTCCTATTAGCCTCTGAAAGTAGAAATCCACCAGGCTTTCATTTACATCCAAAACAGATACTTGAGACAGCGGTGAGGACAAATGCAGTTGTGCCAAAGGGCTAACTCTCCACTTTTCATGAATTGCATACAGCTCCAATCACGGGCTTCCCCATTCCAACAGGGTCCCATTTCTGTCTTCCCTTCCACCAGCGCACAAAGACAGAGATAAGTATTGTGGAGAAACGGCCACCATACATGGCTGCTCGCTGCCCCTGCTGAAGCCGATTACAGTCCTCTTTCAGCATCCGCATCGTCTGCCAGATCTGACCCCACACTTCCCGCAACTGGAAAAAGTGGAGATTCTTCTTTGGATCCTGAACTGAAAACAAAGGAGGTGGGAGAAAGGGAAATGGACATATCAGCGTGAAGCAGGAATACTGTGTTATCACAAAACAGACCAAAACACTGCTCCTTTGAGGGGCATGTTACTGCCTGCAAAGGCTAGAGCTGGATAACCCCTGTGCAGCTCCCCTAGCATGTCATAATCAAACACCTCCCTTTTTTAGTTATTCTGATAAACTGAATGAATGACAGTCCATTTTACTGCTTCTTCAGTCCCAAAACGCAAAAGCTCCCTCTACTCTTTGTGCATGATACAGACCACAAAACACAGACGCCCCTCTCAACACTGACCCCGGCCCGCCCTTCATATTCATGCCAGAGGAGTCCTTACGGATGCAGCCAACACTTTCTGGATGAGGACGCAAGGCCACCTGAGCCTCAGGAAACTTTCTTGTTATCAAAGAGGAAGAGAAGGTCTGTGTCTGCTGCTGCAGTATCATTCACCTGCAGAAGACAAAAGACCCAACCAGGTTTTCTTGGGAAGAGCAAGCCTTGGCAACACCACAAACAGAAGAGTCCTCCTCAACCAAACACAGAGCACCAAAGGCAACAGGCTGCCTACGCTACAGTGGCTGTTAGGTCTGTGAGGTTACCATGACAAAAGCATGCCACAACAGCAGGGAGTGCTGTGATCCCAAAGCGAGTGCAGTGACTTCTGATTCACTCAAACTCAAGAAAGGAAATACCGAGACTCACCTTGCCATCAGCTGTATGTTTAGTGACCAACTTCTGAGAAAACAATTCAAGTCCTGCTTCCTGCACTAGTTCCTGGTCCTGTTCTGGAATTCCTGTATCTGACTGAATCCTGGCCTTCACATTCTGCAGAGTCTCTTCCTCTGTCACAGGGTAGGTGTGCACAGTTCCCGTAACCATGTTCAAAACGTGAAGCAACTACAAGAAGAGTAGCATGGCATGAGAAAGGCTGAAGATACATTGGTCATCTTAGAGCAGAGATTGAGGGACCGAAAAAATGACCACCAAGAAACTGTTCAAAGCACTTGTCAGAATCAAGAAGTCACTTTACAGCTACTTCCTAACATTATGGCAAAGTTCTTGTCCTCCATCAAGTGGAAGAGAGTTAAATATGGCAGTTAAACATGGCAGTTAAATACCTGTAGAATCCTCTATCAGAATATGGAACCAAGCATGCACAGAAGCTCTTCACTACTCCCAACAAGCTCAGGGAGTATTTGTCCTCAAAGAAGCAAGAGGAAAGCACCTGTCACTAACGGTCAGGAGACAGTTCTATGAGTTTCTGCCTCACTCTTCCTCCTAAGTCTAGGATTCAGAGGCTCAGGAAACTGCTCTCTGGAAAACTTTTTAGGCTAATACAGACATATTGCTTACCTTCAAGTTCAAAATGCCATCCAATGCTTTGAAACACCCATTGGGTCCATAGGTAGGATCTGTACCTCTCTGACGTGGGTGCCACATTAACATGAGTTGCGGCCATTTCTCCAGCCTCCCAGACAAAACACTGAGCAACAAAAACCAGGAGATCAGAAAAGGTAAAAGTGCATTGGCAGTAACGATACGGCTTGTTCTGTGTGGGAGGACTGACAGAACTGCCCCCCTCCTTCTCCCTCCAGCACTCCACCTCTCCCCATCACAAACGCAGTGTTTAGAAGGCAGAAACCAAGACTACACAAGTCTGACAAGCGACAGTAGTACTGCCTGTGTCACGCACTCAGTGTATTCACAGATTAACACAGTAAGGCATACAACACAAACTTGGTCCTTTTGCAGAAGAATCAGTTTATCTCAGCACAGCAATTTCTAGTACTCACCTGTTTAGATTGTTGGGGCAGGGCAAACTGCTAGAAAACTTGACTTCTCCGGATAAGTCTTCTGAAACAACAATATCCAGCTCACTCTTCTGACGCACTTTTGCATGCCTAATGTGAGCGAGTACAATGGTGAAAAAATTGCCCGCCTTTCCCAGCCTGCATGCTAGTAGGCTCTTAAAAGCTACTCTTGACATATAATACAGATGCCACTTTGGTTTCTGTTACCTGCCCTGCGGGAGTCAGCCCTTATCCCATAGAGCAAGTCTCAGGAATGCTGAACTTGCTCAGGTGAGTCAAGCCCCTGTGAAAGGGGTCACTTTCCAAAAGGGCAAGAAACATAGGGATATTATCCTCAGAATCAAGAGACCACACTTCTGCTTCCTGTAAACAGGAAAGTCACATCATGCCCACTTACCACCCAGCCACGGTTCACTCACCATTGCACTGGCTGCCAGTTGGGTAGGAATGGTCGGAAGCCTGTAATGCACTCAAAGGCAAGCGTGCCAAAGCTCCAGGAATCCACTGTCACCCTATACTTCTGCTGTTCCAGCAGCTCTGGGGCCTGATACAGTTTACACGCATGAGACAAAGCCAGATGGCTTTGGCCAGAAAGCTCTTAGCTTTCTCTGTCCCTTAACATCTCATTAACATTTGTACAAATAATTAAAGACATTACTGAACACTGCCTCTCACGTGCTTTAAGACCCTCCTGGAGTGAGTAGCATAGGTTACTGGCACTCCTGCTTATTTATAACAGATGCAGGTAGCACAAAACCCAGTCTCAGCAAAACCCAGTGTCAGCAAAAAAGCAGTCACCTTTGCTAGCTTCAGCACCACAAACGCACCCCATACCGTGCAAGTACCTAATCCCAGCCCAAAGCTTGGTAACAGTTAATTCTATCCCACTAGAAAGCAGTAGCTGCTCTTCTAGCTGAATTCCTTTCTTACCAAGTACTGCAGAGTCCCAACAAAGGATGTGCACAGGCTCCCCTGATCCAACTCCTTAGCATAACCAAGGTCAATGATTTTGTGTATTAACTGAAACACACAACAGAGAATAAGAATGCCAGACTGAAGTCCTGTTAAAAGCACATCATACAGCAGAAAGAAAAGGTCTGGCTCTTCAAAGCTATGCAGGAAAGGTGCCAGTGAAGAGATAGAAGCAGAAATGGGAGGCTACTGTAGATTTCTAAAACCACAATGAATTTGAAGGTGTTGTAGCACACTTAGCAGTTACGCCTCTAGCTCCTTCCGATCTTTGGTCAATCAGGACAGTCTGCTTCTTTCCTTAATAGTTGAAAGTCAAAATGTCAGGTGTTAACAGACGTCTAATACAACGTCTCACCTCAGCTGCACACAGAATACTATGTGACAGTGACCTGAGACAGGTGTTATCCTGGGCTGAGTGCTCTTGCAGAGGGACCATGTAACTGCATGAAGCACATGCAGGTTCCTTGTAAGTTTACTTGTCTGTGCAGGTAGAGACGACGGCTTCCTGCTTACCCTTTGCTCTCCTTGCTGCAGCACAATGTTCTCTGGCTTCAAGTCTCTATGGATGATCCTGTTCTCATGAAGGTATCTGAGAGCAGAAGCTGAGACAGAAAAAGCCAGTTGTTAGAGCTAAGTAACAGTACCTAGCATGAGCTCAGTAAGGATTCATCTACTCTATCTAGTAATAAGCATGGCTTTCACATCAGACCTTGTACAATGAAACATACAACGAAACGCTGAGTGTAAGGGGTAAAGTCAGCACCATAGAACTCTGGACACAAATTGAGTTCTCTCTCCGGATGTTCCCTCACATCCTTCCTGTAAACTGTAGTAATGCTGGCTAGCTTCCAGTAGGCAAGAACCTCCCCGGACTCCCAACACTTTTGGGAGATGATCAAGATCATAAAAGGTCAATCTGAAATGGAGTCACTAAGGTCACTACTGTATATTTGGAGAGTGGACTCAGGACTAAAAGGGTTTCCATAGTTCAGACAACTGAAGGTACTGCCACCACTTACCAATGTCAGATAACAAGATAAGAATAGCTTCTTCCCGCAAGCCACAGCAATTCTCCAGCTGGTTCAGGTACTGCAAGTAAGGAACACAGAATGTAGTCTTTCCCTTCTCTATCCCGAATGAACTCCAGAGTTCCACAAATTCTCAGGGATGCAAGAAGTTTCAGCAACAGCAATTAAATTCTCCAGAAGCACAAAACTCTATGGACTGTGACCTGCAGTAGCAGCAATTACAGCTTTGTGCCTTGGTTTGATTGCATGGGAAAGAAGATGAAAGAAGTCACTGTCATCCCGTTTTCATCCTCCTATTTGTTCCATCCCTCTTTGCCTGACACTATCAACTCCAATCTGAGGCCTAAGGTCTGTGTTTTAGCTATGGGCAGATTATAGCAAAGCCTTAGGATTAGAACTACCATGTGTTATCTCTTCCTATGACAGACAAGAGTTCATCACTTTCAGGAAGGGTACAGCCTACAGATGCACCTACCCTACAATGGTCTTGGCCATACTCAAATACTGTTGCACGTCCCCTACACTTGCCCTCATTCTCTGTGTGCAAACTCCTCACAGTGTCACTTGCACCTAAAAAAATACAAAGCACTTAAGTCTTCAAAAGCTGAACATAATACCAAGGACCAAGCCACCAACACTTGTTGATGCCATGACTAGAAATAGGAAACATCAGGGTATGAAAGCAAAGGTTTGAAGGGAAAACTTCAGTAGAAAACCTAGGATCAGATCAGAAGGTGATCCATTCCTAGGTTACCATCCTAGGGACCCCACCTTGCGGAGGTCTCCACCTTGGCAGTACTCCATGGCCAACAATGGCAAGTCATTTGGTGCGAGCTTCTGCATCTCTTCAGGGACATCGCGGGCAGCCACCACATTGGGATGGTTCAGTCTGTAGAACAAAAATTAGGCAAGTATACATGATGTTCTGAAACTGCTATACACTTTCATGTGCTCGTGGTCACCACGCAAAGCCCAACATGGTCACAAATGCTTTGAGAAATTGAGTTAGTGAATTCTAAAGGTTTCCATCTTTCACGGATCTAGACTCATTTTAACTCCTGGCACTTCATACGGAAGACAGTGTGTTTCTTCAACATGTATGCATTACAGATCTGGCTAGAAGGTACAGCAACGAGCCCTGCACAGGAGTGCAAGGGAGTCTGTTGCTACCGTCCAGAAAAGACCCAAACTGCAATGAGACTGCTGCAGCCGAAAATGTTAATCCAACACCCCAAGGGACTGCGGCAGCACAGACGTTAAGTCAGGCAAAGCGGCGGCTCTAGGTAGCAGCGTTGTTGTAGCGCTGAGGGCACGGCAGACGAGCCAAAGACGGCAGTGTGAGACCCAAGAGGAATAGGAATAGGAATAGAAAATAGAAACTTTTAGAGCCCCAAAATCCCCCACAATTCACCCAAAATGCCCCAAAAATGACCCCAAAAAATTCCCACTAAAAATCGAGATTTCAGAGCCCCAAAATCCCAAAAAATGACCCCAAAATCCCGACTGAAAACTGAGATTTTTTTAAGCCCCAAAATCCCTCAAAATCACCCCAAAATTCCCACCCAAAATTCCCACTAAAATTGAGATTTCTTAGAGCCCAAAAATCCCCAAAATTCACCCCAAAATTTCCTGCTGAAAGTGGAAATTTTTAAAGCCCCAAAATCCCCAAAATTCCCCCCAAAATTCCCACCTAAAATCCCTCAAAAAACCCCAAAATTCCCACTAAAAATTGGGATTTTTAGAGCCCCCAAAATCCCAAAAATTCACCCAAAAATTGGAATTTTTAAAGTCCCAAAATCCCCTAAATTCACCCCAAAATTTCCACCCAAAATCCCCTAAATTCACCCCAAAATTCCCACTAAAAATTGGAACTTTTAGAGCCCCAAAATCCCCCAAAATTCACCCAAAATGCCCCAAAAATGACCCCAAAAATTCCCATTAAAAATCGGGATTTCAGAGCCCCAAAATCCCAAAAATTGACCTAAAAATTCGCCCCAAAAATCAGGATTTCAGAGCCCCAAAATCCCCAAAAATGACCCCAAAGTTCTGATTGAAAAATGGGATTTTTGAAGCCCCAAAATTACCCAAATTCACCCCAAAATTCCCACCCAAAATCCCCCAAAATTCTCACTAAAATTGAGATTTTTGGAGGCCCCAAATCCCCAAAAATGACCCCAAAATTCCCACTAAAAATTGGAATTTTTAGGAGCCCCAAAATCCCCAAAATTCACCCAAAAATTGGAATTTTTGAAGTCCCAAAACCCCCAAAATTCACCCCAAAATTCCCACTAAAAATTTGGATTTTTAAAGCCCCAAAATCCCCCAAATTCACCCAAAATTCCGACTGAAAATTGGGATTTTTGATGCCCCAAAATCCCCAAAATTCTCCCCAAAAATCCCAAAAAACCCCCAAACCCCCTCCCAGTACAAACCAGTAAAGAAAAACCCCAAACCAGTATAAACCAATACAAACCAGTCACCTCAAATCCCTTCCCAGTTCATCCCACTTCATCCCAGTGACCCCTAAACCCTGTCCCAGTACAAACCAGTAAGGAAAACCCCCAAACCAGTACAAACCAGTATAACCCAGTACAAACCAGTAGAAACCAGTATAAACCAGTAACTCCCAGTATCCCCCAGCGCCGGGCCCTGGCCCTGAGCCGCTCCCTGGAGGCCACCGAGCATCGAGAGATCCCAGTTCAAACCAGTACGGACAGGTGAGGGCACTGGGACGGGGACTGGGGGTCACTGGTTTATACTGGGATGGACTGGGACTGGGTTTGGGGTCACTGGTTTATACTGGGATGGACTGGGAGTGGGTTTGGGGTCACTGGTTTATACTGGGATGGACTGGGAGTGGGTTTGGGGGTTACTGGTTTATTCTGGTTTAAACTGGTTTTAGGGTTTCTGGGCGTGGTGTAACCTTTGCCCCTCCCCCCACAGGTGAACGACCACGCCCTTTGTCAGGCCACGCCCCCTTCCCTTATATGGAGCGACAAGGGCGGGACAAACTGGGCGGGGCCTGGGGGTTACTGGGTTGTACTGGGAGGGAGTGGGAGGGGCCAACGCGGCTCTGACCCCGCCCACCGCGCCGAGATGCAAATTTATGTAAATGAGAGCACAAATAAACGCGAATGACATCACTTACCACAGGGACTGGGAGTTGCTGGTTTGTACTGGGAGGGGCCTGGGCGTGGCTCTGACCCCACCCACCTCACTGATGCGCCAGCCTTATGTAAATTTATGCAAATGAGAGGCGAAATAAATGCGGGTGACGTCAATTGTACACCGAGGAGCAAAGCGGCGCCGGGGGAATGATGGGATAAACCGAGGCACAGAGCGGCGCAGGGCATGACGGGATACACCGAGGCGCAAAGTGGCACTGCAGGGAATGACGGGATACACCGAGGCACAGAGTGCCGCAGGGCATGACGGGATACATCGAGGCGCAAAGCGGCACCGCGGGGCATGACGGGATACACCGAGGCGCAAAGTGGCACCGCAGGGCATGACGGGATACACCGAGGCGCAAAGCGGCACCGCGGGGCATGACGGGATACACCGAGGCGCAAAGTGGCACTGCAGGGAATGACGGGATACACCGAGGCACAGAGTGCCGCAGGGCATGACGGGATACACCGAGGCGCAAAGCGGCGCGGGGCATGACGGGATACACCGAGGCGCAAAGCGGCGCCGCAGGGCATGACGGGATACGCCGAGGCGCAAAGCGGCGCCGCAGGGCATGACGGGATACGCCGAGGCGCAAAGCGGCACCGCGGGGCATGACGGGATACACCGAGGCGCAAAGCGCCGCCGCAGGGCATGACGGGATACACCGAGGTGTAATTCGGCGCGGGGCATGACGGGATACACCGAGGCGCAAAGTGGCACCGCAGGGCATGACGGGATACACCGAGGCGCAAAGCGGCACCGCGGGGAATGACGAGATACACCGAGGCGCAAAGCGGCGTGGGGCATGACGGGATACACCGAGGCCCCAAATGACCCCAAAATTGTCCCGAATTTCCCCCCCAAAAAATCCGCCCCAAATTTCCCCAAAAATCCCCAAAATTCCCCTCAAATTTCCCCAAAATGTAAAAAAATTCCCAAAATTTCCTCAAAAGTCACAAAATATTCCCAAAATTTCTTCAAAAATCCCCCAAAATTCTTCAAAATTCCACAAATATCTCCCCCAAAATTGTCCCCAAATCCCCCCAAAATCGACCAAAATTCTCCCGAAATTCCCCCCAAAAACAGCCCACAAAAATTCCCAAAATTTCCTCAAAAATTCCCCAAATTTTACCAAAATCCAAAAAAAATTCCCAAAATTTTGTCAAAAATCCCCCCAAATTCCCCAAAATTATCAAAATTTTTTTCAAAAATCCTCCAAATTCTCCCAAATTTCAGCAAAATCTAAAAAAAATCCCAAAATTTCTGCAAAAATCCCCCCAAATTCCCAAAATTTCCCTCCCAAATCACCCAAAATTTCCCCCGATATGACCCAAAATGGTCCAAAAATTCCCAGGATTTCACCATTCCTTCTTTGAATTCCTCCGAATCCCCCGGATTTCCCCCTAAAATTCCCAAATTTTCCCAAAGTTCCCCCAAATAACCCCCAAATTTCCAGAAAAAAAAAACAAATTTCCCCCCAAAAGTCCCAAATTTTTTCCCAAATTCCTCCCAAAATCCCCCAAAATTTCCCCCCAAATCCCCTGAATTTTCTCAAAATCCCCAAAATTCCCCCAATTTTTTCCAAATTACCCAAATTTTCCCCCAAATTCTACCAAATTTCCCAAAAAATTCCCCCAAATTTGCCCCAAAATGACCCCAAATCATCAAAATTCTCCCAAAATTCCTTCAAAACTCTCCAAAATTCCCCCAAATTTTCCCAAAATCCGCCAAATTCTCTCCCTGCAGAGCGCCCACTGGTGGCCCTCGAGGTTGGAAAGTTTTGGGGGAAAAAACCCGAAATTTGGGGTGAAAATTCGAGAATTTGGGGGAAATTTGGGATTTTTGGGGTCGTTTTTAGGGGAATTCTGGGGGGAAAATGGAGGATTTGGAAAATCTGGGAGAATTTTGGGGAAATTTTGGGAGATTTGGAGTGAAAATTGGGAATTTGGGGATTTTGGGGGGAATTTTTAGGGGATTTTGGGGGAAAATCAGGAAAATTTTGGGATTTTTTGATGGTTTGGGGTCGTTTTTAAGGGGATTTTTGGGGAAAATTTGGGGGAAAGCCCCCAAAATTTGGGAAAATTGGGAAAAAAAATGGGAACATTTGGGGGGATTTGAAAGATTTGGGAATTTTTGCGGAAAATTTTGGCGAATTTTGGGGGAATTTTTTGAGGATTCTGTGGGAAACTTTCGGAATATTATAAAAAATTGGGAAAAATTGAGAAAAATGGGGAAAAATTGGGAAAAAATTGGGAAAAATGGGGAAAAATTGGGAAAAAATTGGGAAAAATGGGGAAAAATTGGGAAAAAATTGGGAAAAATAAGGGAAAATTTTGGGAATTTTTTCGAGGAAAAAAATTGGAATTTTTTGGGGGGCAAATTTGGAGTTTTTGGGAAATTTGGGGATTTTTGTGGGAATTTTGAGGGATCCCCGCTCTGCCCCATAGATCCCGAATCCCAAACCCCGCCCCACAGATCCCATCCCCGCCCCACAGATGGCTCCTGCCCCACAGATTGTCCCACCCCCGTCTCTGCCCCACAGGAGCCGCTGGAGCCGCCCCACAGGATCCGGCGCCCCCGAGTGACCTCCTGAGCAACCCCTGCCACGGTGAGCCCCACGGCTGAGCCCTGACCCACGGATCTGAGACCCACGGCTGAGCCCTGACCCACAGATCCCGGACCCACAGATCCCTGCCCCACAGATCCCTGCCTTGCCAGGGGCCGGGGCTCAGGCCTTGGCCTTTTGGATTCATGGAACACATCCAGGTTTGCTCAGCACCAGAGACACCTTTGCCTTGTCTGTCCCCACCTGTCACCAGTGCCTGCAGTGATGGAACCTGGGGACACTTTCTCCATTGGGTCTCTCTGTGTGTCCCATTAAAACTGCAAAAAACTTCAGTGTTTTAATTTACCTTTGAGTTCTTGAGAAGTTTTTGGAACACTCTTTCAGGGACAGAGTTGAATGGAAACACCAAATCCACGGGAGGGTCATTCAAGTCCTTGTGCTGTTTCTGTGCTGCTGAGCTGGGCCGGGCTCCTGGCACAGAGGCAGCTCCTGGCAACAAAGGAAACTTTTAGAAAGACATTTCCCCTGAGGAGAAATCCTCCTTCAGATGGGTCACCTGTATTATTTGAAATGTAGACTCAGAGTGAAAGTTTACAGTGGCATAACAACCTTTTCTGTTCCTTTCTCATTAATTGTTAACTCTCTCCTTTTTGTTTGTTATGGTTAATTTTGCTTTTAACAGTAGAGAACATCATTCTTACATGGAATATTAGGTTTTGCACTTAGGCTAATTGATATCTACGCCTATAGAACCCATACCTATGGAATATTAAGTTTTAAATACAATACGTACGTTTCATGAGCAGAAAACCACGTTGAACTAAACAAGTGTCCCCCGGCCCCTCCAGGATCCCTAACTGTTCCCTCAGCGCCCATTCGCCCGCCCCCAAAGCGTCCCCGGATCCCTTGAACGCTCCGACCCCACAGATTCCCCTTAGAGCGACTTCAGGGAATTCATCTCCAATCATCCCCCCTGGCCTCGGAGCCCCTCGGAACACGGTTCTGCGCCTAAAAACTCCTGCCCCGCCCCGCGCCCTAGAGAGCTCGGTGACAGCTCCCCAAGCTCCCCGCAAGTGACCTCAAACCCCGGCTCGGACACAAAAGTGTCCCCAAAGCGCCTTCCCGGAGCCCCAGACGCCGCGTTCGAGCCACTTCCGGGACTACAGCTCCCAGCATGCTCCGCGGCGCACTTAGCGCGCTACTCCAGCCGTGACTCCATCTCCCATCATGCCCCGCGCCCCGCCGACAGCCATTGGAGCTGCGCCTCCACCTCCCGTGATGCTCCGCGGCGCCGTTCAACCCTGTTCTACCCGCGCCTACAACTCCCATCATCCCCCGCGCCCCAGAGAGTCCCCTCAGAGCCCCCCAGGTGCCCGCCCGGACCCCGAAGGGCCCCGGATTCCCCTCCCTGACCTCCAAGTGCCCCCCTGGACCCCGAATTGTCCGACAGAATCCCTAAGTGCTCCTCCAAGTGTCCGCCCGGTTCCCAAACGTGTCCTCCAGACCCTCAAGTTCTCTCCAAATTCCCTGCCCCAAATGTGCCCCAGAAATGTCTCCATGAACCCCAAAGTTGCCCCTTTTACCCTGTCTGAGAAAATGCTAAAGAAGATGACAAAAGGACTAAAAATAGAGCAAATCAGCATGAAGAAGAAGAAATCAATAGCCAGTAGTGGTCAATCAATTCATGAAGAGAAGTGTGTTACTTAGAACCAATGACCAATAACTTTCTTCGTTGCTAAAAATATATTGATTTTTTAATGTCAATATAAAAATTAGGTAATAAAATATAGAAAAATGTTATTATAAAACTGAAAAATAAATTTCTAATTTTATTATTTACATAAGTTTGTTTTTATAAAAAAATGCAGAATTTTCTTTGATGTTTTGGGAGCGCAGTCCACGGTGGGTGATGTCACACGTGGTGAGGTTGGGTGAGAAGCAGGTTGTCCAAACAGGGTCAGCCTGCAAGGGGCTCATTCTTTGCTGTGCTCAGAACTCCTAAGGAGACATTCAGCACCAAGATCACCTAAAGAACGCTTCAGTCAACTCTTCAATGAAATGAAAAATAAAAAAAATACTCCTGCAATTAAAAAACCAAAAATCACGAGGTGCGCTTTGATATCTTCCTCCTTAAGAGAATTCCGAACTGATTCCAAGCAGCTGCACAAGCCATGGAGACTTGAAGACAACTGAAGGAAGACCAAGAGCTCCGCAGGGATTTCGGTGGTTTTTTATCCGGTGGATTTGGGGCTGAGTCCAGGAGCCCCGAGGAACAGACCCCTGAGGAACACCACTGGTGACCGGCTGCCAGCTGGATGCAGCGCCATTCCCCACCACCCTCTGCCTTTGCCTCCCCAGCAAAGAGTGCTCCTGTCCAAGCCGTGGGCCGCCAGCTTTCCCAGGAGTGTGCTGTGGGAGACAGTGTCAAAGGCCTTGCTGAAGTCCAAACAGACAACATCCAAAGCCTCTCCCACATCCACCACGCAGGTCACCTGTTCATAGAAGAGGCAGGTTGGTCAAACAACACCTGCCCCTCCTAAACCCGTGCTGGCTGGCTCTGATCCCCGGGCCGTCCTGTAGGTGCTGCATGATGACACTCAATATAAACTGCTCCATGACCTTACCGGGTACTGAGGTCAGGCTAACTGGCCTCTAATTACCAGTTCCTCCTTCCCACCCTTTGTGTGAATGGCTGTCACATTGGCCAGTTTCCGGTCCTCCGGAACCTCACCAGTGAGCCAGGACTGTTGGTAAATGACGGAGAGCGGCTTCACAAGCTCATCTGCCAGCTCCCTCATCACCCTGTGGTGGATCCCACTTGGGCCCACAGATCTGTGAACATCCATTTGGCTCAGCAGTTCTCTGGCTGCCTCCTCCTGGATAACAGGGGCACCATTCTATTCCCTGACACCATCTACCAGCCCAGGAGGGCAGCTGTCCTGAGGACAAGCCATATTTCCACTAAAGACTGAGGCAAAGAAGGCTTTAAGCACTTCTGCCATCTCCTCATCTGCAGTTCCTAAGTTCCCTCCCACATCCAGTAGAGAACAAAGGTCGGTTTTTAGCCTTCCTTTTGCCGTTAATATATTTGTAAAACCATTTTTTATTTTCCTTCACAAACTTGCTGCCGTTGGTAGGACATTTAGTGACAGAAGCTGCAGCTCGTTCTCCAGGAAGGGTTCTTGGAAAGAGCAGACAGGACTGTGGAGAAGATTCTGGGAAAGCTGAAACAGCTTTTAAAAAATGAAACAAAAATGGAAAGAACCAATCCAAGATGGTTTTCTCTATTTATTTCTATGCTCCCCTTTTCCATTTTGCACTACTTCTCCATCCCATTAACTACAAATGGATCTCACCTCTAAGATCCATGACTTGGCAAGTTTTAGACGCTGTAAAATACCATGAGCTACACACAATTTGCCTGCCCCCGTTTCTCTTGGAAAGCAATGCTGGAGACGCAAGTGCAGTGCTTGGGCCAGGTACGAATTCTGCATTCAAGGAATGTTCTCTGACAGTGTGTGACCCTCAACAGGGACAATGCACAGCAGCGGCCAAGGGGATTGCTCTGCCACAGTGCAGGAGTCAAGGCTCTGGGTCTTGGCTCAACGGGGCAAAGTTCCCGTGTTTGGAAGGCTCAGGGGCTGCCCCCGGGGCGCGCGGGGCTCGGCGTGGCGCTGAGCGGGCAACGGACAAACGGCCCCGGGGAAAAACGGCCCCGGGGCTTCAGTTGCAGCGGCAGCAATGGCAGCAGCGGCAGCAGCGGCAGCAGCGGCAGCAGCGGCAGCAGCAAAAAAATGCTACTCTTGTGACTCCCTCCTGCTTCTCCCCTCCCTCTCCTGCAGTCCCACACCGGCTCCCACTCTCCCTGTCCCGGTGTCCCCCTCCTCTCCCAGTGTCCCTCTCCCCTGCAGGGCCGGGCCATGCCCCCGGCCCGCCCCCGGCCCCGGGCGGGGCTGCCCCGTCCCCGCCCCCGGGCCTCCCACCGCGCTCTCGCCTCCGCCCGCCTCCGGCTGTCCTGGCGATGGCGGTGCTGGGCGGGGATCGGTGCCTGGGCCAGGGACAGTATCGCCGCGCTTTGCCTCCGCCTGTTCCGAGCCCGGCCCCGGCCCCTCCCGGGCCCCGCGGACACACGCGGCGCGGCCGCTCCCGCCGCCTGCGCTGCGCCTTCCCCGGCCCGAGCTCCGCCGCTGGCCAGCGCGGCCGCAGGCCCCGAGCCGCCAGTGTCGCCTTCCCAGGAGCGAACGCCTGGGGATGCCCGGCCTGGGGTGGTTGAGGGGTGCTCAGGGGCCGTTCCTGGCCCCAGGCCGAGCGCTGACAGCCGCGTCTCTCCGGCAGGGAAGGCGCAGCGGGGCCTCCAGGAGCTGTACCGGCTGGGTTCGCTGCTGGGGCGCGGCGGCTTCGGAACTGTCTTCGCGGCGACGCGGCTTTCGGATGGCGCCCCGGTGAGCGGCGGGCGCAGGAGGAGGGGGTGTAGGAGGAGGAGGAGGAGAAGGGCGGAGGAGGAGGAAGAGGATGGGGCTGGGCAGGGCGGGCGGTGAGCTCAGCCCGCTGCTCCCCTTGCCTTGCAGGTGGCCATCAAAAGGGTGCCACGGAACCGCGTCCGGCACTGGGGAGAGCTGGTGAGTGAGCGGGGGCCAGCGGGAGAAGCCGGGGCGTGCCGGGCGGGGACGAGCCGAGGCCCGGCAGGGTGGAATCCGCCAGGACGCCTCGAGGGAGAGCGGGCGTGCGGCCACTGGAGGGTGCAGAACATCCCGGGCAGGGTGAGCGCTTCCCCACCCCTGGCAGGGCCTCAGCCCCACTGACGGCATCGTGGTCCTCCCGCAGTCCAACGGCACCAGCGCACCGCTGGAGATCGTGCTGCTGGACAGGGTCTCCACTGGCTTCCCTGGTGTCGTCCAGCTGCTGGAGTGGGTGGAGCTCTCCAACGACATCGTGATGGTGCTGGAGCGCCCGGAGCGGTGTCAGGACCTCCAGCATTTCATTCGGACACGGAGGTTCCTGTCCGAGGAGGTGGCGCGGGAGCTGTTCTGCCAGGTCCTGGAAGCCGTGCGGCACTGCACCAGCTGCGGGGTCCTGCACAGGGACATCAAACCCCAGAACATCTTGGTTGACCTGGCTACCGGGCAGGCCAAATTGTTTGACTTTGGCTGTGGCACCTACCTGCAAGAGACAACATACACTCAATTTGCAGGTGAGCCCACGCAGGGGTGTGCTCCCGGTCCCAGCATCTCATGGCCCAGCCTGGGTGTGGCAGCAGGGACTCTCCCTTTTGCTGCCAGACACGGCACTGAGTCTTCAGCCAAGTGGCTTTTGAGCAGGGGTGTGTGGGGGGCCAGCTTCCAGCCCTGCTGGCAGCCTTTGCCAGCCACTCTGCCCAGGACTGGCGCTGGGGTTGGGGCAGGCAGCTCGACAAAAACACCTGTGGGTGAGAGTAGCAGAGAAGCGGGGGCTAGAAGCAGTGCAGCAGCCAGTTTGGTGTGCAGGCAAGAATGGGCTTGGGCTGCTCTGCCTGCCTTATTTGCCCTGGCTTCATAATGTTTTTTGGGGCAATGCAGGCAGGGAGGATGAGGGCATGGTTTTTCCCCGGCGCTGAGTGGGTTTTTCCTTTGGATGTCATGGCCAGGCCTTGCCACGGCTTCCGCTGCCCCCTTCTGACACTAGTAGCTTTTTTTGCAACCCTGAGTTTGTAAACAAGTCACTGGTGCTGGTGAGAGAGCAGCAGGTCACCCCCCGTGCCACTGGTGCAACCCCCGCATGCCCAGGGATGCTGGGGCCAGGCTCTGGGAGCAGCAGCATCCCCCTGATGAACTCCATCTGTATTCCATAGGAACACCATCCTACAGCCCCCCGGAATGGACCCACTGTGGCTGGTACTATGGCGAGCCAGCTACCATCTGGTCCCTGGGCATCCTGCTGCACCAGATGGTCTGTGGAAGACACCCTTTCAGGAGGGGTCAGAAGATCAGCTGGGGCCATCAGCTCTCCCTGCCACAACGGCTCTCTCAAGGTGGATGCTCATCTCTGGGCACGGGGGGAATACCAGTGCTGGGAAACAGCAGTTGGCTTGTGAGCATCCTGCTTTGGCAGCTGCTGAGGAGGTGGCACATGTCCTGCTCTCCTGATCTCCTCCAAAACAGGGAATTGGTGGGAAAGTTTGGGCCCCGCTCTGAGCACATGCAGCATGGCCTGGGCATGGAAATAGTGGGACAGGAGCTTTCTCCAACTGACTGGTGGCTTCTGGTTTCTCTCCCCAGATTGCCAAGATCTGATCAGGTGGTGTTTATCAGTGCACTCCTTGGACAGGCCCTCATTAGAAGACCTGTTCTGTGATCCTTGGATGCAGGATACTCATCTGCCGTAGAAGAAGGGAGAGAGCCACAGGCACACTTTGATGCAGGGCCCTGGTAAGTTCCAGCTGCACACATGCCTCGGCGATCAGAAGCAGAGCAACCCAGACTTTTTGTCCTGCCTGTGTCACTGCGCAGGGCTCATGGGATGGGCACAGGCAGCCCTCGTGCTGGAGCCGAGCTGCTCTGCCCAGCACTGGTGGCTGCCATCCAGGCTGGTTTTGCTTGTCCTGGTTCACTGACAGCTGGGGCCCTGGGCAGAGCCCTGAGAGCCTGGTCTCACCCCCAGGGAACGAGAAGGAGCCCCTGGAGAAGCTGGACAAGGTGGGGCTGCTGCTGCTGGAGACAGCGAGGACAACATCAAGGATGAAAACCTCTTCTGGGACCTGGCCACCACAAAGGTGAAGATGATTGACTTCGATTCTGGCACCTTCTTCAAAGCCAGGCTCCACAGCCAATTTGCAGATGAGTCCACACACAGGGGGATGCTCCCAGATTTGGGCATTGCATGGCCTGTCCAGGAACCACAGGTTCCTCCCTTTGCTGGGGCAGGTCCAACTGATTGTTCAGTGGGCTGCCAAGCTGCTTTTTGGCAGGGCTGGGGGCACAGGCTGGGGTGGTTACGAAATGGGAGTTGGCTCCTGGCCCTGCCAACAGCCCCCACCACCCACCGTGCCCTGGGCTGGGGCTGGGGCAGCCAGCCCGACACAAACAAACCCCCAAGGTGGGAGCAGAGGTGGGACTCCAGAGCCTGTCCATGGGCTGCTTTGCTTTGCAGGCAAGGAAGGGCTTGGGCTGCTCCGCTGCCCTTGTTTGCTTTGGGATCACCATTTTTTTGGGGGGCAGTGCAGGGGGGAAGAGTGAAAGCACGGGCTTCCCTCACTGGTGGGTGGGTTTTTCCCAAGCATGTCGGAATTGGCCCTTCCTCAAGCCCCTGACAGAGATCACATCTTTTACCTTTTCCCTTGTTTCCCCTTTTTGTCTGTTAATTTGTTGTTTGTTTTTCTAAAGGAAGTGTTCTAGGTGGTGTCCAGTTTGGATTGGGAAGTGCTTGGGACCATCTGTGGCGTGGATGGGCCGCGCCCTTGGAGAAGGCTGAGGACGTGGTTTGGGAGCAGCTTTTCTTCCCGCGGCGGATGGCGTGAGGTGGGTCCCCGTCTTCTTGGCACGGGTGGGGTAAGAGCTTTTGGGAGATGGCAGCCAGCACAGGAGCATCTTGCTCTGGGCAGCTGCTGAGGGCTGGATGCGCCGTGGCTGGCTGCAGGCTGGGCACACGTCCTGCCAGCAATGATGGGCAGCTTTGGGCCCAGCCCTGAGCACGGCCAGCGTGGCCTGGGCACCGCGGGCGGCTGGGACAAGGGCACAGGAGCCTTCAGCTGACGGGCGGTTTCTGGTTTCTGTCCTTGCAGCCGGGCTCTGCGGGTGCTGAGGCTGCTCTGGGCTCTGCCAGGGCTCTGCTGGGCTCAGCACCGGGCCGGAATCAGCCAAAGAAGAAACGGTGTGCCCTGCAGCAGAGACTTGCCTTGAGCATTTTGGCAATGCGGCTCAAGTTTGCAGAGTGTACATCTCCAAGAGAAAACATGATACCGCCCAAAAAATAAACTTCTTCAATACCTTCTGAAATGAAATCAATCTGGGATGGCCCCAAATGACATTTTTAAGCTTGCTCAAGCTGTAGCTCAGCTCTTCTCTGAACAGTTCTGTACTCCACCTGCCTTTTCCTTCACAATGCTCTCTATTTTTCCCCAGTGAGTTCCCAGCCCATGCCAGTCTCCATCACACTGTTGCCTTCCTTGGTGCCCCTCAGCATGAGGAAGACTGAGTCCCAGGCTTAGGGACTGGCACTGGCTGAAGAGTAGCAATGTCTCAGAGGCCCAGAGACATTTTAGTGTCATTCAGAGCTGCTCTCCAGCCCTCAGCTCTCCTCACTGCTGAGTTCCCACTCCCTTTTTGTCGTCCTTCCAGCAGGATGACCAAGGGGCTCTTAGATGTCTCTGTATCCATGCACAGAAGGCTCTGTCTGTGCCAGGGTTTCCATAATGTCTTTGTACCCATGGGTATGGAATGAACACAGAGAGGGAAAGTGTCAGGCACGGTGCTTGTGCACTCCTTCCTTTCTATACAAGACACATCCATGCACACCTCACATACAGATGTATTAAAAGGATAGGGATGGATAGAGATTTTCCACAGAGCTCTTAACTTTGGCTCACTTGTAAGCCGGAAGCCAGGGGATTTTTTCCCAGCTTTGTGTGAGTAGGTGTCTAAGAGCTGAGGAGAGCAGCATTTAGAAGCAGTTTCAGGATTTCTAGGCAGGAAATGGAGCTGACAACCATCAGTGTAACTCGCTGTATTCATCGGGATGGGATGCTGGTTCTTTAGGAATGTGGCACAATGGAGACACAAGACTTGGAACAATCCCAGCTCTCTGTGGATTTGTGCAAAGGGAGAGCAGCAGGAAAACTTTGTGTCTGCTTTGGGGGACACAAGGTCCACGGAGCTGGGGTGGCAGAGGGAAACGCAGGCTGGTGGCAGGTGAAGTCCTGTTTCATGACATCCCAGAGTGGCACAGGACAAAGCTAAAAGCACCCACCACCCCACTGATGAAATCCTTGGGCTGCTACACACAGTATAGGAAAAACTGCTGTCACACAATCCATTGGGATTTAAAACTTTCATTTGCAACACTTTTGCTCCAAGTTTCAAACTGCCAAATTTTTACACTCAAGATGCAGTTGTGCACAATCCATCTTTCAATTTCCTATTGCTTTAAGTTTAAATTTACTTCATATTAGGAAATAATTCCAACATCTGCAAAAGAATGCAGCTGATGAATCCTTGCCACGAGCACATTTACAAAGCAACTGAGTTCTCATTTCAAAACATCACTTACATCTTTTTAATCCACACTTATGGAAGACTTTTAACCACACAGTTTTGGGGCAGTTTTTATCTTTTGTATTTTTTCCGGTTTTCTCTTTTCTCTTTTTTTTTCATCCTTTTTTTTTTTTTTAACAGAAAACACATCCTAAAGAATGTGTTTCCTTTGTTCCCTGTTCCTGTATGGAGCAGCTCCCTTCCCACTGGCCCTGCAGGGCTGAGGCTTTTCCCCGTTGCTGGGCACAGACTGATGGAGCAGCACTGCTGAACACAGGGACACACAGAGGGAGCAGAAGCAGCTGCCTGTGTCCACCTGCAGCTCCAAGGCCCAAACTGGTTCCCCCCTGTCCCAGCTGTTGGGGGGTCACACTTTTATTGGGGTCCCTCATCTATTCAGTCCCCACCCTCCCCGGGCTGCTGGGAGTCCCAGGAACCCAAAAAGCTCCCCCCTCTTCTGTCTCCCCACTTACGGGTACTGGGACTGACTGGGCCCATACTGGGACTGACCGGTGTTATAAATGCATATTATAAACTTGGCTTTTTGCAAGATGTGTTCTATATGGTTAAGAATATTGTGTAATGATATAAGTTTTTTTAGTTCTGCTATTAGTAAAGAAAATTAGGCATAGAGGTACTAGATGATATAGTATGCTTAAACTGTCTGTTTGGTCGGGATAACATCTAGTGAACATGTAAAGGAGACTCTGCTATTGAGATACCAACTATCAGCATCTACCATATGAAGAAAGTACGGACCAAGGCCCAAGCTGGAGGTGATAATGAAGACACAGCCAAGAAACACGCATGCCCTAAAACAGCGGACCCAAGGAGGCACCATGCAAAACAGTTCCCGGAATATGGAAACTAGTTTATGGAAAAATATGAACATTCAACAGGTTGATACAATGGAAATGGTATTTAAAGAATGACTCTGATACAGCAGAACGTGGACTTGGCTAAATGCCAAGTCAACCGGCCAAACGTACTTAGCTTTTTTTTTTTATCTCCTAACTGACTCATTTTCTATTAAACCTGTTTCTGAAAATTTACATAGAAAGTGAACCTTGTTTTTCACAGACTGGGCTCATACTGGGACTGACCGGGCTCATACTGGGAGCAGCCACTGCCGGCACCGGGACCCCCCAAAAACACCTCCCGGGGAGCCCCCGATGTCCCCCCGAGGGGCATCTGCTGCTCGGCTTTGCAGCCCCGTGAGTTCCAAACATCCCCCCAACAAACCCCAAACCCAGGGACCCCCCGGGATATTTGGGGCGAGCTCCCCCTCCCCGGCCCCCTGCGGGATGGGGGGGATGATCCCGGCGGTGCCGCCAATTCAGGGAGCGCTGGAGTCGCCGCTCCCTCCGCTCGTCTTCTCCTCCCGCTCCTGCCGCCGCTGCGCCTCTTCCTCCCTCCCTCCTCCTCCTCCCCCGGGCCCGGGCCCCGCCTGGGAGGGCGGGGACAAGGAAAGGGCGGGAACTGGGCGGGGAAAGAGGCGGGGTCAGGGACAGGGCGGGAATCGTGAGGGGAAAGAGTCGGGGCGAAGGCGACGCGTCGTCGTAAAACCGCCCGGGTTCGCTTAAAATCACCAAAATGCGCCTAAATTTCTCCAAAAGGGCTTAAAATCCACCCTAACACGGATCAGGTTTGGCCTCAAATCACCCTAAGAGGCCTGCAATCCCCACAAAGTGGCCTAAAATCACCCAAAGGGCACTAAAAGCCACCCTATAGCCACAGGGTTCGGTCTAAAATCAGCCCGTTGGGGATAAAATCATCTAAAGGGGTCTAAAACCAACCAATATCGTCTAAAATTGCCCCGACTGGTTTAAATCCACACAAAATGGCAAAAAATCCCCTTAAAACTCCTAAAAAGGGCGTCAAATCAACCCTGAAAAGACCTGGTTTGGCTTAAAATCAATGAAATGTACCTAAAGCCCACCCTAAAACCCACCAGATTTGGCCTAAAATCATCCAAAGGGGCCGAAAATCCACCCTAAACCTGCCCAGTTTGGCCTAAAATTACCCAAACCCGCCTAAAATCTCCGGGACTGGGACCGAGAGCGGGACCGAGAGCGGCAGCGGAACCAGCCCCGAGACTGGCACCGCCCAGGGACGGGGACTGAGAACGAGATTGGCGCCGGGAGCGCTCCGGGACCAAGAGCGGCACCGGGACCGGCACCGGGACCGGCACCGCCCGGAGACCGGGACTGAGACCGGCAAAAAATGGCTCGAACGGCACCAAAAACGCCCCTGAAGAGACCAAAAATGCCCGAAAAGTGACAGAAAATGGCCACAAAATGGCCCCCAAATGACCCAAAACTGACTAGAAATGCCACTGAAATTACAAAATATGGCTGAAAATGACCCAAAGCGTGACCAAAAATGACCCAAGAGTGACAGAAAATTGCCCAAAATGCCGCAGGATGGGGGAGAGCCCGGAGACACAGAATTCCCAAAAAATTTAAAAAAAAAATCCCCCCAAAATTGCATACAAAAGGAAAACTATAGAAAAAAAACAAACTGAAAAAAGCCTCAAAATAGCTCAAAAAAGAAAAAAACCCAGAAAATGCCTGCAAAAATTCCAGTAATATTCCCAAAATTTCCCAGACTACCCAGAATTTCCCAAATTCCAAAAAATGTCCAAAAATTTCCCTAAACACCAACAAAAATCACCCAGAAAATAAAATAAATAATAAAAAACCCCAAACCCTAAAAATGTCCAGAAATATTTAAAAAACCCCCCAAACTCCCCAAAAAATCTCCAAAATTATCTAAAAATCCCCCAACTCCTCAGATTTCTCAAAATTCCCAACATATTCCCCAAAGCCCGCAAACAGCAACAGAAAACACTCTAAAAATGCAAAAACACCACCCCAAAGTCCTAAAAATACCTCAAAAATCCCCTCAGAATACACAAGACGTCCCCCAAAATGAAAAAAAATCCCTCCAAAATTCCCAAAAATCCCACGACCCCCTAGAACTGCCAAAATCCTTGAAAATTCACAGAAATTCCTACACTTGCTCTCAATGAAGTTGTGCAGCAGGCAGGACTTGCCCGTGCCGTGCTGCCACTCACCGAGAACTTGAAGAGGATATCTAGGAAAAAGAATTCCCCAAATTCCCAAGTTAGGACCCAAAATTACCCAAAATTCCCACCCTTTGACCCGAAATTCCACAAGTTCCTGCGTTTGGACCCAAAATTCCTCCAAAATTCCTCACAGAGGCCCCAAAATTCAAAAAAAAAAATCCCAACAGAGCGCCCAAAATTGCCCAATTTGGACCCCAAATTTCCAAGAATTAGCTGTACAGAGCCAAAAATTCACAAAAATTTCCTTTATGGGCCCCAAAACTCCACTATAGAGATGCCAAGACTCCCCCAGACCCCCTCACATCCCATGCAGAGAACCCCAGATCCCCTATAGGGTCCCCCAGGCGCCCCCGGACCCTCTATCGAGCCCCTACATATCCCCTCAGACCCCCCTGGGGACCTCCAGACCCCCCCAGACCCCCCAAATCCCCCACAGGGACCCACAGACACCCCCAGACCTCTCCGGACCCGCTACAGGCTCCCGCTGACCCCTAGAGATCCCCTACAGACCCCCCAACCCCCCAAAACGCCACGGAGACCCCCCAAATCCCCCACAGACACCCAGACACCATTTAGGGACGCCCGGAGCCCCTTTACGGACCCCGCTGGACCCTCTACAGAGCCCCAGACCCCGACAGAGCCCCGAGACCCGCCCAGCCCCCTTTAGGGATCCCCAGACCGCCCCAAAGCCCCTACAGACCGCCCCAAATCTCCTGCAGATCCCCCACCAAATCCTCTAAGGAGACTTCCAGGTCCTCTCAGACCCCTATAGATCCCCTATGGATCCCCTATGGATCCCCTATAGATCCCCTATAGATCCCCCATTCCCCCACCGCAGGTCTCGGACACGCCGGAGCCGACTCGGGAGACCGGGAACAACGATGGCGGCGCCCGGGAGAGCCACCTCTGGGTCGTCTGCGCATGCGCTGGACGGAACGCGCCAGCAGATGGGCGGGGCCCAAGGAAAAGAGGCGTGGCCAATGAAAGGGCGGGGAACGAATGGAACGAGGCGGGGTCAGAGAAAGGGCGGGAACTGGGCGGGGAAAGGGGCGGGGTCCAGGAAACGGCGGGAATTCTGAGGGGGAATGGGCGGGGTCAAGGGAACGCGCGGTCCTAAAAGGGCCCGGTTTGGCTTAAAATCACCCAAAAGACCCTAAAATCTCCGGCACCGAGACCGAGACCAGCACCAGAAACGGCACCAGCACCAAGACCGAGACCGAATCCGGAACCGAGACCCGCACCGCTCCGGGACCGGCACTGTGGGACCGACACCGAAACCGGCACCAGAACTGGTACCGGAACCGAGACTGAGACCGACACCGACACTGGGACCGGCGCCGGGAGCGCTTCGGAACCGGCACCGGCACCAGGACTGCTCCAGGACTGCGGCCAGAACCCAGACCGGGAGCGCTCCGGGATCGAGACCGAGACAGGCACCGGAACCAGCAACGAGACTGGCACCGCTCCGGGACCAAGACTGGGATTGGCACTGGGAGCACTCCGGGACCAAAAACGGCACCGGCACCGCTCCGACACCGAGACTGAGACCAGGACTGAAACTGGAACCGGCACTGGCACCGAGACTGGCACCGCTCCGGGATCGAGATCGGCACCGCGACCGGAATCAGCACCGGGAGCGCTCCGGGACCGAGACTGAGACCGAGGCCGAAACAGGGACCGGGATCGGACCCGGAATCGCTCCGGGATCGGCTCCAGGATCGCTCCGGGACCGCCGCGTTCGCTGCGGGGAGTTTTGGCCGCGCCGCCGGGCGGGACTGGGAGGGACGGGGAGGTTGCCCTGGGCCGGGCGGGACCGCCTCGGTTCGCATCGTTCCGAGGCGGCCACCCCGGTCCAGATGATCCCAGTCTCTATGGTTCTGATCCAGATGGTCCAGCCTGTGAAATCCCAGTCCATGTGATCCCAGTCCATGTGATCAAGAACTCTCCAAGTTTGATTTACTATCAAACCACATCCCACCCACCCAGCCCCACACAATCCCGATCCCAACATCCGCCCACAAAAATATCCCCAAACCAACTGTTCCATTTAGAGTTGTAACCCGTTCATTCTTATCCCATCCCCACTCACGTGGACCACCATGATACCCTGAGGTTGCCAGGTTCAGGTGACGACTTCTGGGATGTGATTCTTGAGTACTGGTATATCTAACAGTGGCTTCAGACCACGGCCACTCAGCTGGCTCCTGGCCATGGGAGTGTGGCAGGATACAGAGAAGTATTAATAATGTTAACATGGTTATTTTGTTTTCATGTCACTTGAAGTGTCCCCTCGGAGTTCTCCTGCAATAGGAAAACACAGAAAAATCTGCCACCTAAGGGCAGAACATTAAAACGATGGAATTATCCAGCGGGTATTTATCCGATGTTCTTTTCCTAAGGCATCAGATGCTATCCACGCAACTTTATTCAGAGAAGTTTTCAACACAAGTGGTACTTCTCCCACCGTAGGGAGGTCTACCAAAACAGGGTGTCCCGGGTCATGAACTGGATTTTCGGGATCATTTGGTCCTCTTTGTGAGGAGATTAAGCTCAGAGGATTTGGGCAAAAAGCAGTAATTTTGGGGCACCCATTTACCCCCCATCTTTCATTTTCACTTTGCACAGCTTTATGCAACCGGCCATCCCAGCCTCCCTCTTGTGGTTTCAGAAGTCGTTTTAAAAGACCGTTAGTCCTTTCTACAATTCCGTTAGCTTGAGGATAATAGGGAGTGTGAAAAGTCCATTTTATCCCTTCACCTTTTGCCCATTCCTGTACTACTTTAGCAGTAAAGTGTGACCCATTATCAGATTGAATTTCCTGTGGTTTTGGGAAAGTCCCAAACCATATCTGCAATGCTTTAACAGTGTTTTCCCCTGTAGCCCTTTTAAATGCCTCGGCTTGAACTGATCCAGATGTAATCTCAACCCCCACTAACACAAAATGTTTACCTCCTGATTGCTTAAAGGGACCCATGTAATCTACCTGCCATGCATCCCATAAGCCTTTACCTGTCCTCAAGTGTAGTGGGTCATCCTCTAAAGGATGTCTTTCTAGCCGTTTGCGACGCTGCTCACAGGCTGAAATGCAGGTGTTACACATTTCTCTGGTAATGGGCCAAGCCCGGGCATGAGCTTCCTTGTATAAATCTTTTGTACCTGTGTGTTGTCGTTTTACATGCAGCCATTCTAATAAGTGCTCCCAATCTTCAGTGATTTCATCCTTTTTCAGAGGACTTAATTTTGCTAATTCATCAGCTCTGTTATTCCATTCTCCTGCTGGATTATCATCTGTCTGGTGAGAGGCTACCCACCCTACAGCAAAATTCCCTTGACTTGCAATTTGTAAAATTTCTTGCCACTTTTCTTTCTGCCACACTGGAATTCTGTTAACTTCCCGATCATTCTGTTGCCAGAAAGGCAGCCATTCAGTGCAGCCCTTATATACAGCATAGGAGTCAGTGTAAATACAGACAAGAGAGGTGTTTTGTGCCTCCCTCTGGAAAACACTCCAAACAGCTCTAAGTTCCCCAATTTGGGCACTGCCTTCCCCTTCTGTAATGATCCGCTCTCCAGAAGAAGTGTGCAAAGCTACAGCTCTGTATTTCCACACTTTTCCTTCACGCTTAGCTGAGGCCTCAGTAAACCATGAATGTGCTGTTTGCTCAGGGGAGAAGGGAGGGGCTATTTTAAGAACTGAGGCAGGTTTGTCTTGGCTGCTGTTCAGATTCTCTGTGTGTTGTATTGGTAAATTTTTCACAGCGCCTTCAGTAATTGAAAAGATGTTATTAGAATGCTCTATTTGTGCATACCATTTCCTTACTGAGGCTCGTTGTGCTACCCCTTCAGGAGGTGGAGTCCCTGTGATCACTATTTTAATGACTTTAAAGGGACCTCTCAACACAACTGGTTGTTTTCTTGTGATTTTTTCTACTTCTATAAGAGCCTGGGTAACAACAAATAAGCCTTTCTCCCAAGTTGTATATCTTTTTTCAGCATCTTTCAAGCCACGGGAGTAGAAGCTAACAGGTCTGATTGGGCCTTCAGGACCCCTTTGCCATATATGTACTGACAATCCTGAGGTAGCAAATCCCCATTCTACCTGAAAAGGATCTGCTGGGTGGATAGGGCCTAGGGCCTGATGAGCTGTGGCTTCAAAAATCAACAATTGTAATGCTTCTTCCTGAGAAGGGCTCCAGTCCCATTTTACTCCCTTTCTCAACAAATCATCAAGAGGTCTGGCAATAATTGAAAAATCTGGAATGTGTTTTCTCCAAAATACCAATAGTCCTAGAGCTTGTTGGAGTTCTTTTCTAGATTCGGGCATCTTGATTTGATCTAAAGAAGTTAGGGTGTCTGGTGGGATGCATGTCATACCTCCTTTCCACCACATGCCTCAAAATTTCACTTCTTGAGAAGGTTTTTGTATTTTTTCTGAGGGGATCTGCAAACCAAGGCTTTCTAAGTGGGAAATTATTTTCTGTTGAACATCCTCCACTACTTCTTTTTCTTCCCCTCCCACTAAAATATCATCTATGGATTGGTAAACAGCTACAGTGTCAGGTTTAGATAGTTCTTCTAATTCTTGGGCTAAAGCATGGTGGGCTAAAGTGGGGGAGTGTCGCTACCCTTGGGGTAGACGTGTGAAGGTATATTGCTGTCCCTCCCATGTAAAGGCAAAACGGTCCATATCTTCTTGTTGTATGGGTATCATGAAAAACATGTCTTTAACATCTATTGTTGCCATAATAGAGTGAGCTTTTTCCTGAATTGATATTATTAATTCAGCTGTATTTGGGACCGCTGCTGTAAGAGGGTCTGTGTTGGCATTAAGCCGTCTGTAATCAACTGTCAGTCTCCACTTTCCATTGGGTTTTTTAACTGGCCAGATTGGTGAGTTAAAAGCGCTGTGAGTGTTAACAATTACTCCTTGATCTTTCAATTCCTGAATGACTGGCTTGATGCCATCTTTAGCACCAGAGGGTAAAGGATATTGTTTCACAGAAGTGATTTTGCTGAACGGTAGGGAAGGAGCTGTTTGTAGCAGCCTGATGTTAAGGCTGGGAGCTCCAAAAGACCAGAGAAAGCCTTCTGAGTCTTCCCATTGTCTCCCAGCAAGTATATCCATCCCTAACAAACTGTCAGGAATGTTTCCAATGACCATTTGGACAGCTATTGGGTTGTCTTCTCCGGGCAGTCTGAGTTTTACTAGAGCCATACTCATAGACTCTGTAGTTCCTAGGGCATTTAAAACACAACATCGTTTTTTGCTGGGAACAAGCCCACACTTTTGGGCATGTGTGATTTTCAATGCACTGATTTGGGCCCCTGTGTCCACAACAAAAGTTATTAATATTTGTTTGGGGCCAACTATTGCTGTAATCAATATGTCCCCTGTTCTCGGGTCCTTTGTGAGCTTCCTCAAAAACATCCAGTCTCCGTTTCTTCGCTCACTATCAAGAAACGGAGTTTCTAGTTTAAAGGAGGTTGGTGTGTTTCACTTCCCTGAAGCGGGGAGAGAGCATGCTGTGTCTCATTGCTTAAAACCTGTGTTGGGGAATGTTGTGGCTGGTTGCCCAAGGCTTGTGGAAGAGGAGGTGCACTGGGTTGTTGGTTGGATGATTCCAACACAATAGGTTTGGGACAGGGCCAATTGGAAATTATTTTAGCCGATTTATCATAAGGCAAGTTATCCATTGCTTCTCGTGGAACTCCCCTTTTCAGCCCTAGCAACCACAGCTGCTGCCGGCTGGAAATTTGTTTTCCCTTTTCTGGTTTTTCATTAGGAGAAGCAATGTGCCTGACTCCTCTGGGTTTTTCTGGTTTGTCCTCTGAGTACTTCACTGGTCCATATTTTCTACTGTAACTTATTAACTCCTCTGCTACCTCACTCCATGTCCAAAGTTTATGACTGCTGTTAGATTGTGTGCTAGGAGTTGTGAAAGGTGAGGAGTCAGTGGAACCAGTTTGATCTCTTGTATGTCCGAGAAATCTTTCAAGTCTATCTACCGGAGTGATAGATGCTATTGTTTTTTGAAGAAGAATTGCTGTTGGTTTAAGAGACTCTGGCAGACCTCGAATTAAAGGGGTCATAATCTCAGGTTTGACAGGCTGTTGCATTGGCGACTCACAGGCAGAGATTAATTTTCTTTCATGTATCATTTGCAAGCATGCAGCTTTGTGTATGTTTTCTAGGAGTTGGTCTGAGGTGCCGACTATTGCCAGAGGGTCACCCCTCTCAAGGGGGTTTAACCCCCCTGCCCAGTGAGCTGCACGCTGTGTCAGGGAGCATGGAGCATGTGTGTTTCCTGTTGTTAAGAAAACTCCATGTCCCCAGTAGCCACTTGCTTCTTGTTCACTTAATTTAATTTGGTCACCCCCTGTGAGGGAAACTCTGAAAACATACTCCGTCTCTGATTCACTAGGGAGGCGGGAGTATTGTGTCTTTAATTTAGCTAATTCAGTGGCTGTGTATGGTATTTCTTTGGTGGTTATGTGGGGATCACCATCTTCTTCATTTATATAATTATATTCTGTTTTGATGAGAGGTCTCAAGTTGGAGCAACAGTGTTCCCCACAATTTTGCATGTGTACTAATTCTTTCTGAGTGTATATTTGTTTCATGTTGTATGTCTCCTTTCCTTCTATTTCTGTGGGTAAATCTGCAGATTTTAAATTTTTGCTTCGCTCTTCTGCAAGAGAAATCTGCAGCAAATAAATCTGATTTCTTTCCTGTTCTGATTGGTTTTGCAAAGCTTCTACCAAATTCTGCAGGGATTCTATGACTGCTTTTTCTTCACTTACCCGCTCAAAACGGGTTTCTATGGCTGCCGAAAGACAGGCCCCCAAAACTGAGCAAAGAATGGTTTTATTTCTGCCCAGTTTGTATCTAGCATCATGTTGCAAAGAATATATTCTATCTACAATGTTTTCAAAGTTAAACCAATTATTCTGTGCCCACCTTTCTCCATCTGGAGAAGGTCTAGCACTATGTTTTGCTAGCAAAGCATAAAATGCATTCTTATCTTTTTCACTCATTTTGTGCAGGGGCCAAAAGCACTCTCAGGGAGGTACGCTTCAAGTTACACCAAAGGCACAGCTAAAACTGTGTTTCCCTTCGCTTCCCTGGAATGGGCGAGGAGACCAAAACTGCCTGGGAGGTTCACTTTAGTTACAAATGGTTGTCTCCTCAACTACACCAAGCAGCCCAAAACACAAAAAAAAAAAAAAACAACCAAAAAAACCAACCCAAAGAAAACTAACTACAGTCCCATCTTTTGCACAATGAGATCCTTTTGTGAAATCCTGATGACAGGGAGTGCTATTCGCCTGGGTGTATACAGTTGGCGGGAATTTTCCCTGACCCCCCTTGCTTTCTAACAGCGCTCACCCAAGTGGCGTGCTAGGTGCGGCTGAGACGAGGGTCCTTCCCCTGTTACAAGCTATACAAAACCCGCAACCCCTCTGTCCATCAAGATCCTGTCTGTGACGCCCATTTCATGTCAGGGTCCGCAAATATATGCAGGGAACCTGATGGTTTGTTTTAGGGATCTCAGAGCGCAAAAGACACAGCAGGAACAACTCAGTTTACTCCATCAAAAATGCACCTTTATTTAGTGCCAACAAATGCCATAGTGGGGAGAGAAATAAAAAATAGTAGGAAAGAGAGAGAAAGAGGGGACGGGGATTATAGCTACAAATGTGGAGGGTCGAGTCTTCGACGCCTAACGATGCCTATAGACGCGATCTTCTCCAGTGGGGTGATCACAAAAGTGAGCGGGCGTCTCCAGAGGTTTTATAGGTTGGTCAAGGCGGGAAGCAAAGCAAGGGGCACAGAGCCAAAGCGGGAACCAGCTGTGTAAAGGCTGAGTGCTCAGGAACAAGCTGCAAACCGTACCTCCAGTACGGACAGCCCAGTTTGGACAGGCAGCCTTGGCTCAGTCCACTGTGACCAGTTCCATTGTTCTTGCACTCCGCTCTCATGGAGATGCATACCAGTCCTCCGAGACTTGGCAAGCGTTCCACCTCAGCCAGGCCAGGGGCTGCTTTCAGAGTCTGGGGTCTCAGTCCTCAATCATTGGAGACAGTCGTGAGGCATATCACATCCTTGGACAGACTCTGACAGCTTCCTGTCATGGGCAGAGTGGGAGCTCCAGGCAAAAGCTTCATTTCTTCATTGGAGAAACTCCTGCTGAGTCATGAGGTGGAGAAATGACACCCAACAGACACCATGGATCCTCAAACCCCTCCAGGATGCCTGACTTTTCAAATTCCATCTAAGAGAGGAGACTGGGAGTGGCTGGATCCAATCCTAGTCCCAGACTTTGTCAAAGGTTTACGTGTAAAAGACTGGACAGGTGGAATTGAACTGCAATGCAATTTGTCCCCCAGGATTACCGATTCAATACCAGATATATTTCCATAAATACAGCTATGATTGATTCTGATCAGGATTAGACAGAAAGATTTATTTACACAACAGAGCAAATAGAAAAAAGAGAGTTATTTACTCCACAGTATAGGAGCTGTAACAATTATATAGAATATAGTGCTCTAGGAAGCAATTTTGAAGTAAACAGAGCCTTGTTGGACTTGTTTGAGCCCATTCCAGGCAGAGCCTCCTGCTCCATGAGGAACTGCCTTTCCTGTGCCATGACCAGGGCAGGTCCCGCTGCAGGAAAAGCCCCAGGCCAGCCCCAACACAACGAAGGGCTCGGGCACAAGTGCAGAGTGCCGTGCTGGGAGCTGTGCCAGGGAGAGCCTGAGGCACCAAAGGCACCTTGGCAGCAGCAGCTGCTTCCAGGCCATGGCCAGAAGCCTCCCTTGGCAGCCCGGCCTGCTGGCCCCCACTGCACAGCTGCTGCTTCAGGGCTCATTTCTGCCTGGGCTCTGCCCCAGCCCGCAGAGTGACACCTCAGCCCTGACTCTGGCACAGCCGCTGTGCCTGAGCCCTGCAAAGCCTCAAGGTCACCTGCGCCTCCCTGGCTCTGGCAGCCCCTGGGGCAGGGGGGGAAAGGCCAGAGAAGGGGCTGGCTTTGGCTGCTGGATGTGGGCTCCAGCAGAGACAAGGAGGAGTCAAGGGAGTGGATGGAGTCCAGCCAGCAGCCCCTTCTCCCCATGCAATCCTGGAATGGTTGGGATGGGAAGAGCTCTGCAGGGCTCATCTCATCCAAAGGCCTGCGATGAGCAGGGACATCTTTCACCAGATCAGGTTGTTCAGAGCCCTGTCCCAGCTGGACTTGAATGTTTCCAGGGAGGGGGCATTGACCAGCTCTCTGGGAAAGCCTGTCCTGGTGGATCACCAGCCTCATGCTCAAAAATTTCTTCCTTATCTCTCCGCATCTGAACCTCCCTTCCTTCAGTTTAAAACCAGCACCCTTTGTCCTATTGAGACAGGCCCTCCTAAAACCTTTGTCCACCATTGCATTCCCATTGAGCCAGGTTTCCGTGGCAGTTGCCGGGACAGGTGACCCAGGTGTGGTGTCCCAGTGAGGGCTGCCATGGAACCAGTGCCCAGCACTGCCCCTTTCTGCCTGGCTGAGCTGCCTTTGGCCCTGGCAGCGGCGTTTGCTGCTGGTTCCGCGGCGCCTGAGCAGCCGGCGCGGCACAGGGCAGGTGGCCGTGGCACAGCCCCCAGCAAGGGATCCCCTCTGGCTCTGGCCACTGACACCAGACCTGGGCAAGGGGCCCAGGCACTGGGCTCAGGCCAGTGTCCGTGGCCACAGCTCCTTGCCATGGCCCCGGGCAGCTTGGGATGATGATCCAGCCTCCCTCCTGGCCCAGGCCTGGGCTGCAGCGCCCTTCCCCACAGCCTGTGTGCACAGAAGCACTTCCAGGGCTCTCTGCATTTCCCTTGCCCTCACTCTTGCCTCACTCACACACCTCCCAACAACCCACCTGGAGCTTTGACTTGCAAGGAGTTCAAAGCTTGTCTGTCCTTGAGGAGTTGGTCTAATTCTGCCTCCAGCCGACTCTAAATTTTTGTTTATTGTACATCTTCGTTGGTGTCTAAAACCTTCCTTGCATGGTTCTGCCTTGGGGAAGGGGAACCTCCTTGGTGACACCTTGGGCTTGCCACAAATTGAGGAGATTGTTTGGAACTTAGGAGGTTTTGATTGCTAAGAAAGGAAGGAAACCTCTCTTTGTCTGAGTGAACCCAGTTCTCTGAGCAAAGCAGGTCCCAGGTGAGTGAGGAGAGGCAGGATGGGGTTAGGGAATGTGGAGCATGGTTGTCCAAAGTGGATCAGAGCTCAAGGCACAGCTCCTCTGACCAGGCCAGACTTCCTTAGGAGAGACCCTGGATCAGTATCAGTCACTTGAATGCTGCAATGACCTCTGCTCTCAAGAGAAAAATACCCCCTTTGAAAAGAAGAGTGTTGATTCCTTCGACGCTCTTTGAAATATTTCTCCATAACTCTAGGAAAAAAGACTTCCTAAGGAACTGCACCAGGCCAGAAGGAAATCAAGGCACAGCCGTGGTTTGTCAGGACTTGCTTTCTCCTAATGAGCCCAGTGATGCATTTGGTGCTGAGCCCTGGAACCTCAGGGCCTGAGAAGAGATTGCACAAACCTTTCCAGGAGTCAAAGTCAGAGGAAAAACCCAAAGTGTCTGGAAGCATTAAAGGGTCACCCTGAGGTCCATCCCCAACACAGGTTCCTCATGGAGTCCTTGGAGGAGAGAATTGGAGGCCAGGATTGCACCAAAACCTCTCAGAGACTCAGTGTGGGAAGGAAAAACCCAAAGTACCTTAAACACCCTGAGTATCTCAAAGCATTAATGAGCCCCACTGAGTGTCAATGCACAGCTCTCAAGGGACTCCTTAAAGCAGATAATTGGGGCCATGATTGCACAAACCTCTCAGAGACTCAGTGGCAAAAAGAAGTGCTTAAATGACCCGGATTACCTTGAAGCGTGAATGAGCTCCACCGAGTGTTGTTACTGAGTAAAAATCTCAAGGGACTGATTAGAGCAAATAATTGGAGGCCACGAGTGCACAAACCTCTCAGACTCAGTGTCAAAAAAAAGTCCTTGAATAAACCTTGAGTAGCCGGAATTACTGACGGGCCCCACTGAGTGCTTTTACTGATTGAGAATCTCAAAGGACTTGTTAAAGTAGATAATTTGGGCAACAATGGCACAAACCTTTCACAAAGTCAGTTTTAAAAGGGAAGCATCAAGTACCTTTAAAAACCTGAAGTGCTTTGAAGCATTAATGAGTGCACTGAGTGTCATTACTGACAAAGCCTCTCAAGGGACTAATTAAAGCAGATAACTGGAGGCCGTGATTGCACAAACCTCTCTGAGACTCCAAGGCAAAAGCAAAGCCCTAAGTCCTTTGAAAAGCCTGCAGTCCCTGGGAGCATTAAGGAGCCCCCAGGGCCATTCCTGACCAAGGCTCCCCAGGGACTCCTTCCAGCACATCCTTGAGGCCACTGGGATGGGAGGGGGATGCCGAGGGCAGGACAAGGGGCTGACAGTGCCCAGCCTCGCCGGGGCTGTGCCAGGAGGCCCCAGGGCCTCAGGACAAGGTGACTCCTCACGGCCCTTGGTGGCACAGAGGCTGCTGTGGCCCAGGGCACCAAGACTTGGCTTCTCTTTGTCCCCACGTGTCATCACTGCCTGCAGTTCTCTGCTCTGGCTGGGGCCTGGGGACACTTTCTCTGTCGTGTCCCTCAGCGGGACCCAGTAAAACTTCAAGAAACTTTGGAGCTGGATTCTGACTTTGAATTCTTGAGAGGTTTCTCCAGCTCCCTCTCAGGGACTGATGTTCAGGGCCTCAGCACAAGCCTGGAGAGGGTCACTCAAGCCCTTGTGCCGTGTCTGTGCTGCTGAGCTGGGCCGGGCTCCTGGCACAGAGGCAGCTCCTGGCAAGGGCAGCGCTGCAGAGAGACAGCTCTGCCCAGGAGCAGCTCCTGTGCCCAGCCCAGCAGGGCTGGGGCACTGCCTGCAGCCACCCCGGGCACAGCACACAGGCACAGAGGGCTTCAACTCAGCCTGGGCTGGCAGCACGGAGCAGAGCTCACTGAGGGCTCACTGGGGGACAAATCCTCGCAGCGTTAGGAAGAGTCACTCCCAGGCTGGGGGAAGAGAAGCTGCAGCTCCTGCAGGGATCTCCTGAAGCTGGCACATCCCACAGCTTTAAGGCCCTTCCAGGAGGACTCTCAGCGTGGCTGCAGAGCAGGCATGTGGCCCCAGGGCAGGGCTGGGTGTCCCTGCTGCAGCACCCGAGGCACAGCACAGGGCAGCTCCCTGTTGCCGGGCTCTGCTGCAGGGCTGAGCAGCCGGGGCTGCAGCCAGGGGTGCCCAGGGCTGTCGAGCAGAGCAGGGTCCTGCAGCCCAGGGCGCTGCGCTGGGCCAGGGACCCTGCTGCCTGCCAGGGACAGCTCTCAGCTGGCCCGGGGAGCTGCTGCCAGCGCTGGGGAGAAGCTGTGGGGGGAAGGAGCCGCCCTGAGCAGGGCAGGTGCTGCTGCTGAGAGGGGCTGTGTGGGGCAGGGCTGCTCCCAGCTCCAGACCAGCCTGGGCACAGCTCCGGAGGACACTTGCCAAAGGAAGCTAAGCCTGGTATTGCTGCAAAGACCAGGAGCTTTCCTGAGAGTGTTTTCAATTTCCTGCTTGGAGAAGGATGGGAAAGTTGGGGTGATGACAAAAACATTTTTGCTTTTTATGCATTTTTCATTTATTCGTAGCTCTGTTAACTACTATTATGTAGTTATAAAACTATTATCTTTAATCAACTCTATTCAACTACTATGACTCTATTCAACTACTTTTATATACTTGTATTACTATAATCTTTCATTAACTCTACAACATTTCCTACCCTTTATCTTAGATTTTAGAACAATAAGCTTCAAAATATATTCCTGAAATACTGCCCAGTCTTATTGTCAGGAAGTGGACCTACAGGATGAACATTTTGTTTTTAAACCAGAGTGTGAGCAGTCAGAAAAAAAAGTGGCACAAAGAAGCCCTTGGACCTACTCCAATGGGTTGACCCAGGGGTTTGTAGCTGTGGATACTGAATTTCCTATTCGATGTTTCTGTTAAATATCCTAATTAATCAACCTCTAATCAATTGTTGAAATCAGGGGCTGGGTGTTCCTCATTCCCACTGAGACACCTGGAAGTTTCCAAGAAAGGTCTGGTTTTTACTTTACTGTTGTAACGCTGTTGCAAGGGGTTTTTTTCTCTTCTGATTATAGGCAAAAGAGGATGAGTGAAGCAGAACAGGAATTGTAATCACAGAACCACAGAACATTCTGAGTTGAAAGGGACACCTAGGATCATCAGAGTCACGTTTAATCATTTACAGAGACTCCTGATTTGTAACTTTGGGTGGTCAGTCTCTCTGCTGGGAGCCTCCTAAAGGGCCTTCAGCCACTCCTCAGCCCTCAGCAGCAGCAGCAGCATCCCCTTTGCAGGGCCCAGCAGGGCTCTCCTGAGCTGCCCTTGCCCAGCTGCAGACAGACCCTGCCCCAGGCCGGGCCCTGCAGACAGGCAGGTTTCTGTAGGGCTGGGCCCAGGGCGCAGAGGGTGGCATGGGCTCTGTGAGCACTGGCAGGGACAAGGCTCCTCTCAGGAGGGAAATGTCCAGGCCCAGGGAGAGGCTTGGGGAAGGAGAGGGGGCTGAACAGAGCAGTGCTGGGGGCAGGAGGGCACTGTGGGTGTGTGGGAGGTGCTGTGCACAGCTGGGCACGGGAACACTGTCCTGAGTGCCTGGCTGTGTCTGCCCTGCCCTCCCAGGCACAGCCCCACAACATCTTCTCTTGGTTCTGCCCTCCCCTGATACTGTCACTGTCATCTGGTGCTCTCAGGGAGGCTCTGGCATTTGCAGCAGCTGAGCCAGGCACTGCCCTTGGGATTCTTGCCAGGCAGCTGTGTCCATGGGAATGGGGTGTCCGAGCTTCCCTGTGAGCTGTGTGGCTGTGGGCAAAGCAGTCCATGGGAAAGGGGAATGAGCTGAGCCCCCTCCCTGAGACCCCATCATGGGCACACCCGGGGATCTCCTTGCTGCGTCCTTCCAAGCTCTGAGCTGCCCTCCTGCCTGCAGATCTGTGCCAGAGCCTCTGGCAGTTCCCTGAATGTGCCACGGGGAAGTGCAGAGATGCCACAGCTGAGGAAATGCTGTTGGGTTTGCCAAGGGAGCTGTGAGTGTCCTTGGCAGAAGGGGGTGCTGAGGACCTTGCCCAGAGACCTTTGGAGAGGGTGAGACATTCAGGGATCCCTCTGCTCTGGGCAAGGTCTGGTGCAGCAGAAATGCTGGGGATTTCTGACCTCAGTATACCAGGAATGATGTGTGGGCAGGAAAATAATGCCTATAATTCCTTCCTGTTCTCCATGCCCTTTAGAAGTGGGAGTGAAGATGGCAACAAGCCTTTCTGCATTAGGAGTGATTCCACTGACAAATCCTGAATATCCAGGCTTGTCCCTCTGCCACATGGCCAAAAACCCAGGGCAGCAGGGCAGGGACGGCTCCTGGAGAGCCCCCATGCACAGGCCTGGCTGCTCCTGGCACACTCAGACAGCACAACTGGAGCTCAGGCAGGGACCTGGGTGAAGGTTTTCCCAGAGCAGGAACAAGGGTGGGTGAATCACAGTGGGACAGTCTACAGGGAATGACCCATGTTTGGCTCAAAGCAGCCTGTCCTGACTTGTCACTGACCTTTATCCATGAACATGTCCCCATGTGCAGCCACAGCAAATGTCCAACAGCAGCTCCATCAGCCGCTGCCCTCCTGCTGGCATTGGCAGACACGCGGCAGCTGCAGCTCCTGCACTTCTGCCTCTTCCTGGGCATCTCCCTGGCTGCCCTCCTGGGCAACGGCCTCGTCATCAGTGCCATAGCTTGCGGCCACCACCTGCACAGCCCCATGTTCTTCTTCCTGCTCAACCTGGCCCTCAGCGGCCTGCACCACTGTCCGCAAAGCCATGCACAATTCCCTCTGGGACACCAGGACCATCTCCTACACGGGAGGTGCTGCACGGGTCTTTTTCTTTCTGTTCTTCATGTCAGCAGAGTATTTGCTCCTGACCATCATGTGCTATGACCGCTCTGTGTCCATCTGCAGACCCCTGCACTACGGGACCCTCCTGGGCAGCAGAGCTTGTGCCCACATGGCAGCAGCTGCCTGGGCCAGTGCCTTTCTCAATGCTCTCATGCACACGGCCAATACATTTTCCCTGGCCCTGTGCCATGGCAATGCCCTGGGCCAGTTCTTCCACGAGGTTCACCAGATCCTCAAGCTCTCCTAGTCCAACTACTGCTTCAGGGAGTTTGGGTTCATTGGTTTTTCCATCTCTTTAGGATTACGTTGTTTTGTGTTCATTGTTTTCTCCTCTGTGCAGATCTTCAGGGCCGTGCTGAGGATCCCCTCTGAGCAGGGATGACGTCACAAAGCCTTTTCCACCTGCCTCCATCACCTGGCCGTGGTCTCCCTGTTCCTCAGCACCGTCATGTTTGCTCACCTGAAGCCCCCCTCCATCTCCTCCCCATCCCCGGATCTGGCCCTGTCAGTTCTGTTCTCGCTGGTGCCTCCAGCCCTGAACCCCCTCATCTGCAGCCTGAGGAAGCAGGAGCTCGAGGCTACAGAGTGGAAGACTGATGGCTGGATGGTTTCACAAATGTTAAACTGCTGGACAGTTTCTCAAAATCACTTGTCATAAAAGTAATTTTTGATACCTCTTGTTGCTTTACTTTGGAGGTTCTTTTCCTTTGTTTTACTTTTGTAATATTGTCCACAAAGCAGTGTCACTGTTTGTGCCATTTCTCATTTTGTTTCTCTCCACCTTCCCTGTGGCCACAGACTGTGTCAATGAGGGGCTGCACTCCTGGTGGCTTTAAAGGAACCCAAGGATCTGGCAGGCAAGTTTTCTGCAGAGATCCCCCTTTGGTTCTCTTCTCTGGATGAGAGCTGGGGGCAGATCAGTGCTGGCACAGCAGCTGTGCCCAGGAGCAGCAGCCCTTGGTGTTGGCAGCGCTGCTCCCGTGGCCCTGCCCCGCTGCCCTCCTGGCCCTGGTGTTGCTGTAGGGCCGGAGTGCTCTCGGCGCCGGGCACAGGGCTGGGGCTGGCAGTGCCGGGGCTGCAGCAGGGACAGGCCATGGGC
Organism: Chamaea fasciata; assembly: GCF_029207755.1. Classification (NCBI taxonomy): domain Eukaryota; kingdom Metazoa; phylum Chordata; class Aves; order Passeriformes; family Sylviidae; genus Chamaea; species Chamaea fasciata. The sequence continues at coordinate 161,147 of NW_027094144.1, forward strand.
TCCGCTGGGGCAGCGCTGACGCCTCAGGGCAGGGCCTCGCTGCTCCAGGCTCCTTGCCCAGGCTCTCTCCAGAACACGCCCAGGCCCAATGCTGTGCACGGAAAAGCCCCGTGAGCAGCCCCAGGGTGGCCGTGGGCAGGCTGGGGGCAAACAGCACGGCTGGGGCTCTGCAGGGTCCCTGGGGGAGACGGGAAGGAGCAGCAGAGCAGGGGCTGATCCATCCCCACTGTGCTGGACACCCCCGGGCAGCGTCCCAGAGCGTCCTCATGCCCCTGCCAACAACATCCCCCCTCTGCAGCCCTGGCCTCTCTCCCAGCTCACACGGGGGCCGCATCCTTGCAGGCACAGACATGGCAGCTCTGGCTCAGGAGCCCCTGTTTGCAGTGCCCAGAGCAGGCCTGAGCACCCCCATGGTGTTGGTGTGGGGAGATGAACCTGAGGGAGCACAAATGCCATCAGCCCCTGGGGCCAGGAAGGCCTGGGGGACAGGAGGGAAACCACTCAGTTCTGTCGTGGCCTCTGAAGTCAGCCAGAAAGTTTGTTCCCATCAGCTGGGAGTTTCCTGTGCCACTGCAGATGTTGTTGCTCAGAGCCAAGCGCTGCCTGGCAGCCACCCCCAAATTGCCCTGAGCATTTCCTTTGCTTCACCCTGGCTTTCTTTTCCTGGTACAAATTTCTCCCTATTGCCCATCCCTGCTCTCTCCCCAGCAAACAGCCCATCCCTGGTTGCCCTTTCCTCTCTGGGCCCACTCCCCATTTCACTTCCTGAGATGGCATCATGGGAATATCCCTTGGCGTGCAGGATCATCCTCCAAGTGCTTCAGGAATTGTCTGCAGGCTCCTGCAGTGCCTTGTGCTGCTCCCTTGCCAGAGGCACCACAGGCCAGGGGGGCACGTGTGGGCTGCCGGGGCTGACAGCAAGGCCAGGCACACGCGAGGAATTGCTGGGCATCGCCTGCGCTGGGCAGGGCTGACTGTGCCAAAGGCCAGCTGCCCTTGGTGGCTGCAGGAAAAGTCCAGAGCCCAAAGAGCCTCCATGGCTGTGCTGGAGACCAGGGCTTGGGGAGGGAAAGGCAGGGCTGCTGCGGGATGGGCAGGGGATTGAATTCCAGCACTCATCCTGTTCTCTGAAGATCCTGGCACCATGCTGGTCCCTGTTGCAGCCTGAAGCAGAGCAGATGTTTATGGGACAGGAGCCCTCTGGGGCTCTCCGGGACATGCACCTTGCAAGGTGCGCTGCTCCCCCTACAGCTGTTCTCTGAGAGATGCCAATCCCAGCTCGGCACCTCGCGGCACAAGTGGCACCGCCTGTTCATGCACACACAGCTGATGTCTGCCTGGAAAGGGGCACAGGTTTTCGTACTTGTGCATTTCATAATATACAAGCATATTTTTATTATCTGGGTCGTTTGAGTAGTTGAGGAAATGGCAAAGTTTTCCCACCAGAAATTTCCTGGATCTACTATATTCTTCTACTGGTGGCATAACAAGAAATACTGCTCTTCTCTAGTTGTGTCAAAAAGATTCCGTTTATTATTTTCTTCACCTATTCCTTCTGGTGTTTCTAGCTCTCCTGTTTCAATTGCCATGACTAAGGACATTTCTTTACTAGACCAGCTGGATCTATGTCCTTCCCGAGTCTCCCTGATTTCCTCCTCCAGACACTCTCTGGTCATTCAAGTGCCTCTCAACTGACTGGTTTCATGCTTTGATCTTCAGGGAGTTACCCAATCTCTCTGAAGTTCACAGAAGTATCGTATCAGTCAACATCTTAAGTGTGTTTGTATCTATCACAGAATTTCCTTTTCGTATGTCTTTGTCGAAAACTCTTCCTGCATGGAAAGCCCTTGGGGATGGTGGACATGTCAGATGCTGCTGGGACATCACAGAGAGCTGAGGGAAGAGCTGGGATGCTTATTAAACTGTATGGTGTTCAACTTCTGTTTGTTGGCAAGAAACCTTTCTGTGCCTCTGAGTCTCACCAGTCCTGGAGCCCCAAAGGACACAAACCTGGTGAGTTGTGGTTCCCACTCCGGTGGCACTTGCACCTTGGCTCTGCACAGGAGAGCTCTTCATCCACTTGTTCTCTTTTCCTTCCTCTAGGCATGGAGGGAGCTCCTGTCTTCAGCGTGTGCAAAAAACAAATCTGGCCAGAATCGGGGCAGGGAGGCTTTGGGGAGACCTTGGGATCTGTGCTGGGCACAGGAGGTCTTTTCCATTGGTCTGAGAGTGTCTGCTGTGGAAAGTGGATGTTAATACCCAGCAGAGAAATGACTTTTGCATTTTACGGAGCTGTGCCTTCCCCTGGGTTTGTGTGCTGACAAGAAATGAACATCCCTCTGTGTCTCAGGCAGCTCCTCCAAGGAAAGCAGGTGGGAATTGGAGCCAAGGAGCTGAAAGCTGCAGGTGCAGCCTGGGGTGGAAGGAGCTCAGATTTGCACAAGGCTGCTCTGAGTCCCAGGGCTTGGATGGGGGAAATGGTGGGGTGGGGGTAGGGACAGAGTCTGATTGATTGTCAGTCAGGAAGGGCCTTGATTTTCATAGCTATTCAAAGTGAATTAGAAGGTACTTGTGATTTATTAAAAAAATATGAATATCGAGCTAATACTGATATCCAACTGAGGGGGACAAAAACTTTCTAACAGTTTAAAGTTAGAAAGTGTATGTCTGTTGCAGCACCGGGCGGCATGCGGGGTGGCTCCCAAATACACACCGCAATTTACAGACAATCACAGAGTCCTTTTATTTACAAAGATGTTGAATACCCAAAACACAAATGCGTACTCAGAGCCCCCCCCCCCCCATCCCATTCTCCGCTTAGTATGGTAACTAGCGAAAAAACAATTAAGCATGCTAGTTTGGCCTTGGAAATGGGTCGGTGCTCCTTTTCAAGGGGAGGGGGGCTTAAAATAAGAAAGTAAGATGAGTCGTCCTTGCTCTGAACTTTCTACCTTTTCAATGCAAATGTGACAAATGAGCTCTGGTAGGACTCCCATTTCTCCAGGTGCATGACTTTCAATGGGTTTCTGAATAGGGAGTTTCTGTAATCGTCTTGTGCTCCTAAATCTATTTATCAGGTTCTCTGTTCTTCATTACAAACCCAGCTAAGCAAAACATAAAGTTGACAAGCAATCAGTTATTGAGGCCTGGGAAAGTTAATTCAAATCTGGTTTCCCTTAACTAACCACAAACTTTTAATTTTTAGCAAACTTTAATTAACTCCTACAAAGCTTATCTCTAACTAAAATCTTAACCTCTCTAAAATCCTTAATTCTTTAAAGTCTATGTCTCACTTGGATTCAATGCCAATTGGAGATTGCGCATATCAGTGTATTAATAGGGAATAAAACCTCTAAACAGGACCATAAAAATCTTTTCTCAGTGTCCTTTAAAATATTATACATTCACTTGGAGGACAGTTCTAAAATCTGTCCAATTAACCAGAAAAATTTGAAAACTTAAATCAAATTATTCCCCGAGGCTTGGCCTGTTAACGCGTTCTGAATGTTGATGGAGCCCTGGGCCACTGAATTCCTGAACTGAAGAGCTGAAGGCTGAACAAGCCTCTGGAGAAGTCCAACCCAGCAGCAGCCTCCAAGTGTCTGAGGGAGGGTGTCACAGCTCCCACTAAGGCCACCCCTGCCCAGAGACCGTGGGGGAATGGGCAGACAAGGAGAGCGTCCCTGGGGCTGGGCAAGCAGAACTCAGAGGCACCAGCGGGTCCTGGTGGGAAACGGAGTGTGGGATGTGTCTGTGAAAGCCCTGCCTGGGCTGTGCCAAGCAGGACAGAGAAGCCCTGAGCCCCAACCCCCAAACAACTCTCTCCGTGAGACATTGCAAAGGAATTACAATTGTTTGTGTACTCTGAGTTGGAAACAATGGAGAAGTACCAACAAGAGATTCTCAGAAGCTTAAAACAACAAAACAGCCTTTACTGGCAACTTTAGAGAATCAGGGAAACTTGAGCAAAAGCTTTACTATGACATTCAGTCAACAAAAAAACACTGCTCAAAGCGTTAACTTGGCCCATTCAGCTTCACAAACTGGAAGCCTGCTCAATTTTAAGTTAAGCAAAATTTGCAAGAAGAGGGAATTAGAAGAGGAAGACACAGAAAGAGAGAAAGACAAATAAAATATAGAGAGATAGAGAGAGAGATAGAGAGAAGAACACACCCTGCTACCAGCTCCTGGATTCCAGCAGTGTTCAGACAGAAATTCCAAGAGGAGCTAGGGTCAACGTGTGTGCTTGCCTTGTGGTCAGCCTAAAATACCCCTTGGTCTTCCTGGGCCCCTCCCCCAGATGGGACTTTGGGTCATCTGGTCACTCAGGAGCTGGGCTGGGGGCTGCAGAGGTGGGTGTGGAGCATTGCCTTTGGTGTGCCAGGGATTGGCAGACACTGCTGGGCTGGGATAGAGGCTCTGGGGGATTTGGGTTACAGGGTCAAGTCAATGCTTTGAGAAGTGCTGGGGTTCAGGGCAGGGTAAGGCTGCCTCTGCCCCTTCCTCCCCCTCACACGAAATGTTTCCAGCCAACAATCTCCTCCAGTCTCTCACAAGAGGCAATGTTGGAGGTGGAATCCCAGTTCTGGCCGTGGGCACCTGGACGAGAAGGACAGTTCTTTTCCGTAGGAAGGAAAGTACAGAGCCCCAGGGTTTGGAAGGCAGGTGAGAGACTCACTAGGCCAAGGTCACCCAGACTTGTCATTAATGGCAGATTTTGTCTGGGAGCAGGCTTTGGATAGAGGGAATTTTTGGAGGTGGAATCCCAATCTCAGCCATGGGCACCTGGAGAAGCAGGACAGGGTTTTTTTCCCATTGGAAGGAAAGCACAAAGCCTTCCCTAGAGTTTTGGGGACAGATGGGAAGTGACCCTTGTGAAACCACTGCCAGCCAGACTTGTCCTGACAATATTCCCATGGGAACTATCCCTGGATATAAGGAAGTTTAGCAGTGAAATCTGAATTCTGGCCGTGGCTGGTGCATTTGCCAGCATTGCCATGGGTTAGCACAGGAGGGGGAGATTTCCCCTTCGAGAGAAGCTCGTATTTCAGTTTTTGCATTCAGGCAGCTCCAGATCCCTCAGCTTTGGTTGCACAGCAGCTGGAAATGCAAGCGCAGGAGCTCTCTTTGGGCCCAGCCACAGCAGGTGACAGCAAGGACAGGGCCCTGGCAGTGTGACATGTGCAGAGAGTGCCTTCAGCAAACGCTGGGGGCTGGAACTCTGTGCAGAAAAGGCCCCGGGGGGTCTCTGCACCCAGGCTAAAGGAACAAAGTTCCATTTCTGGCCTGGCTGGGGAGCACCACAATGGTGCCTTTTCAGGGCAAGCTTCCATTGCCGGCTGTTCTCTGAGCCCCAGAGGGGATTCCGGGGGGCCAAGGGACTGAGAGAGGGACTGTGCAGGAGCCGGGAACAGTGAGAGAGCCCAGGCTCTGGATTTGTGTTTATTTTAGAACTTCCTGTGCGTCTAAAACATTGCTTGCATGGTTCTGCCTTGGGAAAGGGGAACTTCCTTGGTGGCACCTTGGGCTTGGCACACACCTGAGGATGTTATAAATGATCAGAGCCAATTTCCAAAATCAAAGATTTATTTAACAAATTTGAAAAGCAATTTCGGGAAACGCCACGATAAATCAGGACAACATCGATCGAATGTTGGGTGGACAACCCGGGAGCAGCAAAGGGTGCTTCTCCGGAGTACTGCCCACAAATTCGGGGTCTCAGGGGAGGTGTTTTATACCATTTTTCTACCCTGAGGCGAAAACAAGACGGTAACAAAGAACCCGAAGAACATGACATCATGTACATAACATAATCATTGAAATGTCTGGTGTCCGCAAGGGATATCTGAAAGAGTTTCCTGAGAAATTGAGAAGACGTCTGAATGAAAAGTCTCCGAATCTTCTGTCAGAAGGTTTCTGCCCAGATTGGTATCGGATCTCCTGATGAGCTGTGAAGATGTGGTCAGCCCATGCTTAATGGGCCGTTTCCCGGTTACCTCTCTGGCAGATGTCGAGGTAACACCTTTGGACTGTGAAAAGACTGTGGTATGCGAAGAGATGCCCTGGAACTCTTTCCAGGAATTCAGGGGTTTTTTACATTCCACTGCAAAGTTTTAATACACACAATTTTAATCCACGAATTTAATACTATGTATCCATTACAAGGAGATTGTCTGTTTTCAGTGGGGAAGCTCAGGGGTTTTAGATTGCTAAAATAAAAGAAAGGAAACCCCTCGTTGCCTGAGTGCACCCAGTTCTCCGAGCAAAGCAGGTCCCACGTGAGCGAGGAGAGGCAGGATGGAGTTGGGGAATGTGGAGCAAGGTTGTCCACTGGGTCAGAGCTCAAGGCACAGCTTCTCTGAGCAGGCCAGACCTGCCTGCTTAGGAGAGTCCCTGGGTCAATATGAGTCACGGAATGCTGCAATCACCTCTGCTCTCAAGAGAAAAATACACCCTTGAAAATAGGAATGTGCGTTTATTAGAAGCCCTTTGAAATATTTCTCCGTAACTCTAGGAAAAAAGATCTCCCAATGAATTGCAACAGACCACGGGGAAATCAAGGGAGAGCTGAGAGATGAATTTCAAAGGAGGTAAGGATTTGAGAAAAGTTCATGTTTTAGCTAAAGATAAGCTTTGCCAGAATTAGTTCAAGTAGGTAGATAGATAAGCTGTGCTGGAAAGAATTAGAAGTTAATGGTTAGATGAAAGGATTGCGATCAAGGATAACGATCCTGGATCTAAATAACTAATTGCTTGTCATTTTTGTGTTTGTTTAGCTGTGTTTATAATGAGAAACAGAAGAAACTGATAAATAGATTTAGGAACACAGACAATTGTAAATCCTCGAGCATCCTAAAACCCATTCAACAGTCACGGAGAAAGGAAACAGGAGTTTGACCAGTTATCATTTATCTTGATATCCATTGAAAAGGTTGAAAGTTTACAATGAGGAAGACTCCACTTACTTCCTTTTTTTACGCCCCCTCCCCATATAAAGGACCACTGACCCAATTCAAAGAACAAACTACACACGCTTAATAGCTTTTTAGCTAATTATAATATGAAGCAGAGAATGGGAGGTTTTAGTGCTATAAATATGTATTAGTATTTTGGATAGTCAACACTTTTGAAAAGAAAGAGATTTTGTAACTTGGCAGTGCATTTTAGGGAGTGATCGCACACAACTGCCTGGCGTTGCATTAAACATATACTTTCTAACTCTAAACTGTTAGAGAGTCTTCTGTCTGTCACAGTTGGGTATCGATAGTAGATCAATATCCATATTTTAATAAGTCAGCAGTGGCACAGGAAACTCCCAGCTGATGGGAACAAACTTTCTGGCTGACTTCAGAGGCCACGACAGAACTGAGTGGTTTCCCTCCTGTCCCCCAGGCCTTCCTGGCCCCAGGGGCTGATGGCATTTGTGCTCCCTCAGGTTCATCTCCCCACACCAACACCATGGGGGTGCTCAGGCCTGCTCTGGGCACTGCAAACAGGGGCTCCTGAGCCAGAGCTGCCGTGTCTGTGCCTGCAAGGATGCGGCCCCCGTGTGAGCTGGGAGAGAGGCCAGGGCTGCAGAGGGGGGATGTTGTTGGCAGGTGCATGAGGACGCTCTGGGACGCTGCCCGGGGGTGTCCAGCACAGTGGGGATGGATCAGCCCCTGCTCTGCTGCTCCTTCCCGTCTCCCCCAGGGACCCTGCAGAGCCCCAGCCGGGCTGTTTGCCCCCAGCCTGCCCACGGCCACCCTGGGGCTGCTCACGGGGCTTTTCCGTGCACAGCATTGGGCCTGGGCGTGTTCTGGAGAGAGCCTGGGCAAGGAGCCTGGAGCAGCGAGGCCCTGCCCTGAGGCGTCAGCGCTGCCCCAGCGGAGCCCATGGCCTGTCCCTGCTGCAGCCCCGGCACTGCCAGCCCCAGCCCTGTGCCCGGCGCCGAGAGCACTCCGGCCCTACAGCAACACCAGGGCCAGGAGGGCAGCGGGGCAGGGCCACGGGAGCAGCGCTGCCAACACCAAGGGCTGCTGCTCCTGGGCACAGCTGCTGTGCCAGCACTGATCTGCCCCCAGCTCTCATCCAGAGAAGAGAACCAAAGGGGGATCTCTGCAGAAAACTTGCCTGCCAGATCCTTGGGTTCCTTTAAAGCCACCAGGAGTGCAGCCCCTCATTGACACAGTCTGTGGCCACAGGGAAGGTGGAGAGAAACAAAATGAGAAATGGCACAAACAGTGACACTGCTTTGTGGACAATATTACACAAGTAAAACAAAGGAAAAGAACCTCCAAAGTAAAGCAACAAGAGGTATCAAAAATGACTTTTATGACAAGTGATTCTGAGAAACTGGCCAGCAGTTTAATGTTTGTAAAACCATCCAGCCATCAGTCTTCCACACTGCAGCCTCGAGCTCCTGCTTCCTCAGGCTGCAGATGAGGGGGTTCACGGCTGGAGGCACCAGCGAGAACAGAACTGACAGGGCCAGATCCGGGGATGGGGAGGAGATGGAGGGGGGCTTCAGGTGAGCAAACATGACCGTGCTGAGGAACAGGGAGACCACGGCCAGGTGATGGCGGCAGGTGGAAAAGGCTTTGTGACGTCATCCCTGCTCAGATGGGATCCTCAGCACGGCCCTGAAGATCTGCACAGAGGAGAAAACAATGAAAACAAACCAACCAAATACCAAAGAGGCACTAACAGCCAAAAGTTCTTTTCTTACCTGGCGGGTTGGAGGCTGGGGGCTGCTGCTCCCTGGGGAGCTGCTGGAAGCTGCAGGGCTGGATCCTGAGCACCTCCCGGTCGAGCGGGGGCAGCTGCCCCCCGTAGAGCTCCAGGAAGCGGCTGGGGGCCCCCTCCTGTCCGTGCAGCCACAGCCGCTCCCCGTGGAAGCCGAGGAAGTGGCAGGGCGGGATCCGCAGCACCTCCCGCGGGGCGGGCAGTGGCCGCTGCCCATAGAGCTCCTGGAAGCGGCTCGGCCCCTCCCGCCGGGCCGGCCCCGGCCGCTCCCTGTGCAGCAGGTGGAAGCCGCAGGGCGGGCGCCAGGCGAGCGGCGGCCGTTCCCTGGGCGGCTGCTGGAAGCGGCCGGGCCGGGGACAGCGCAGCTCCCGGCCGTCCGGCAGCACCCGCTCCCTGTGCAGCAGAAGGAAGCCGCGGGGCGGGCGCCCGGGCGGCAGCGGCGGCCGCTCCCTGGGCAGCGGCTTGAAGCCGCAGGGCGGGCGCCTGCGCCCCTCCCGCCCCGCCGCCGGCCGCTGCCTGTTGGCCGCGCTCCGGCGCCTGATGCGGAGCAGGAGGTCGGGGCGGTCGCGGCGAAACCAGGGGTTCCTGTAGTGGAGCCAGGCGCCGGCATCGCCCGGCGCGGCTGCGCCAACCCAGCCCGGCCCCTTGCGGAAGCCGTAGCGGTTCAGCTGGCGCAGGAAGCTGCGAAACTGCGTGGCCCGGAAGGTGTGCGGGGCCGGCCCCTGCGAGCCGCCCGGGCCGAGCAGCTCCCGCTCCAAGAGGGAGCGGTCGATGAGCAGCCCCCGCGCCTGGCTGTCCCAGCGCACGGAGCGGACGCGGGGGCTGTTTGCCAGGCGCCACAGCTTGGCGGGGAAGGTGCCGGCGCTGAGCCCGGCGGGCAGCGGCAGCTCCGGCATGGCGTCCATCGCCGACTGTGGCCACAACGACCGGAGACCAACGGCCGCGGCTCGGCTCGGCTCGGCTCGGCTCGGCTCGGCTCGGCTCGGCTCGGTTCGGCTCGGCTCGGCTCGGCTCGGCTCGGTTCGGCTCGGCTCGGCTCGGCTCGGCTCGGTTCGGCTCGGCTCGGCTCGGCTCGGCTCGGCTCGGCTCGGCTCGGCTCGGCTCGGTTCGGCTCGGCACGGGAAGCCCCTGGGCAGGGTGGGCTCTGGGAGCTGTGGTGGACTCTGTCCCCATGCTGCATCCTGTGCCTGGGTCACCGTCGGTGACGGAGGAAAAGGCCATTGCTTTGTCTTGGCTGGGGAAAGGATGAAAAGGGGACATTAGAAAGCATTCTTTTGGCCACCTTTTCAGCAGACTAACTGTTTTTTTCTCGCCATCTCTGCCTGTTTTTTGCAGAGTTGGAACATTTCTCATGATTCGCTGTCAGCAACAGCAGCAGGAAGGGGCAGTGATTTTGTCAGCATTGTCATCAAAACGCTAGTGCTGCCCCATGGATGGATGTTGCTTTATGCAAGGGATGAAAGGCCTTCACTTGTAGGGAGCTCACGCCGCTGTCTTCCCAAATGACGTTGCCATTTTCTTTCCTCAGGAATCGCTTCTTCTGTTTTTCCCCCCATCTGGGGAGATTTCCAATGCAAATGCCTCCTGCAGCCAGCTCTTGCCAATGCAGACTGACCAAGGAGATCTTGCAATGGACAGAGACTCCCTAGAGCTGGTGTGGAGAGGTGAGGGGGGAAGGTTTGTCCTTTAGTCTTGAAGTCTTGTTGGGGAGCTGATTGTGCTTGGGGGGACTGACAAAAATGATGTGTCCTGAAAAACCACAGAGACTTTGGGGTTGTCATGTTGGGGCAGAAATTTCTGTCTGAGAACTTTTTGAAAAGTTTCAATTAACCTTTTTTTTTTTTATTTCTTTCTTTTTCTTTTTCCCTGCAGAGATCCTTTTCCATACCTTTTGGGGAACTTCCCTCTGCTGGTCTCCCAGGTCAGGCCATTTCCCAAGGTTCCTTCCCAAAGTGAGGAGTAGCCCATGGCCTCCACTCTCCACTGGAACCAAAGGAAGCACAGAGCTTGCTGTTGTGGGAGAAGAGCTTCTCTTTCCTTTCCCTTTGGGGCAGGTTGGTATGTTCTCATTTGATAAAGGGAGGTTTAAACTCTGGAGGTGTTGCATTTCAAACTGCTCCAGCCTCGAGCTCTGGTGTGGGTATCCTTGGACAAAAGGCCTCCCTGTGTGAGCTCCCAGTGGGCTGGTTCAGTAAGGAAGTTGATATTTCAGGCTTGTGACTGCTGAAAGCAGTTGGTGTCTGGAGGTGTCCGGAGCTGAGAGCGACTACTTTTCTCGCCTGGCTGCAGAAAAGGTAGTTGGAAAGTGGGGATTGCACTTGCAGAGATGGCAATCAGGGGTGTTTTCCAAGAAATGGGCTGGCAGAGAGGCAGGTCTTGTGCTCAACTGGCTGTGTGTTTGTTTTGGTGGTGGGGAGATGTTGTAATGAATCAGCCGAGACTCCATATCCTTCATGCAGATAAAGCCAATTCTTTATTCACATCGCTTCTTTTGTCCAGTTTTCAGGGACCTCATGCACCACACCCGTTGGCGGGTAGTTTCCTTACTGCCTCATTTATTGGTCAGAAGGTCATTTGTGTATGTGCTAAGTTTCAGGTTGTTTCCATTTTTCCTTGGTGGGTTCTGATGGAACAGAGCTAATATTTATGCAGATGCACTTGTTTTTCTCCCTAAGAATAGGCTGTTGTGTGAACAAACTTCTCTTTCTCTAAACAGTTTTCAACTGGGAGCTTGCAGGCTATTGCTAGCTGCTTAGCTAAAGTAGCATGGCCTCATCCATATTCCATAAGACCTTTCTTTAATAACATTTGACCTTTACCTGTCTGCAACAGGGAGAGTCACAGACACAGACACAGACACCAGCTGAAGCAACAGTGTCATTTACTATCATGCAGGAGTGCAAAGACAAATCAGAAAAGAAGAAGGTAAGCAATGCACCTTATCACTGGTACAAAAGGTTGCGTCTAGTGGTTAAGAAAGATACATCAGCAGACACCCTTTTTACTTTATCCTTCATCCAGATCCACTCATCAGGTGGGGAAAGCTGTCCCAGCAAAGCTCGGGAAAGTCCCTGCGAGGAACTAGGAAATCCTACACTGCCTCCCCCTTTCTTGGCCACCAGGCTTCTGACTGCACTGTGAGAGTAGCCCAGCTTTGACAGTGGTGAACGAGCAATCTGACAGACCTTCTGGGGCAGGAGATCTGATTTCCTTCTCCTCTTGGTTTTCTCCCTGAGCCTGTCCAGGGCTCAAGGAGGAACCAAGGCCAGATGTGGCCTTGTCTGGTTTCTTCATGCTGAAAGGTAAAGACGTGTTTCACCAATGAATGAATGCATAGATCCTAATGATAGTAACACTTGGTTAAGGAGCAGATCCATTGAAAGTTTGGTTGGAAGGGTCATCCAGAGGGCAGATTTAGCTCAGGGCCTGTTGCTCAGGCCTTAGTCCTTCAGTATTTTGTGGTGCAAATCAATGCCCTGGAAAGCTGGAAACAAATGAGTCCCTCTTGAGCACGTTTCAGAGCGGGAGCAGGATTAGCCCTGCAAGGCCGGGCTAGGGCCAAGAGCAGAGGGCCAGCAGGCTGCATTTGCCCAGAGGCAGCCGTCCAGACCAAGAAGGCCACTGGTGCCCAGGGCCTGAGGTGCCCGAGGCTGCCTCCCCGCTGTGCAGCTCTGCAGAGCCCGTGGAGCGCAGGATCCCGGGCAGCCAGGGCGGCCTGGCTGCCTTGGAGCACGAGGGGTGTCCCAGAATGCTGCGGCCCTTGGCTTTTTAACTGTTGCTCAGAGTCTTGTCATTAGTCCACACTGTCTGACATGTTTTCCTTTCCTCTGGCATATTGAAGAGATCTTTTTGAGAAAAGTGGCTGATGTAGCTTCTCCTGGTGCTGGTGCTTTTGTCTGCAGGTCAGGGCAGGTGGTTTGAACCAAGGACGGAGTCCGCAGTTAACACTGCAGTTTTGCCAAGCCAAGAAAACCATTCACAACTGGGTGACCGATGCTGAGCAGCTTTGCTAGTTTTTGGAAAGTTATCACCTTAAAAAACCCAACAAATGTTCCTACATGAGGGTACCAGCAGTGTACCAAAGATCCCAACTTTTTCCACCTCTTTTCTGTGTCTTTGGTGTTTCTAAGTTCCCCATTCCCCAGCAGGAATGAAAGCATGTATGATAATGTGAGTGATTTGAGAGCTCTGTGTTGTGCCCTGCCACATCAGCGTTGATGACAGGCTGGACATGGGCAGGTGTGTCGAGTTCAATTCATCCCAGTTCTGTGCCAACAGCAGCCCCAAGATGCCGAGAAGAGCAAGGACGGTGGGTGGGTGTGCACGCACAGCCCTGTGGCCTGACTGCTGTTTGGGCAGAAGGTTCTCAACAGCAGTACATCTTCACTCCCCCAAGTGGGAAGAATATATCAGATCTATATGAAATGAAAATATTTATGAAACTGCACTCAATGGTACATATTTATATGTATCATAGATGCAATTTATCAAATATAATGCTGCATATTCTATATTTTGATATGCCATAATCAATAGAATCTATCAAATCTAGAGTTGATCTTTCCCTAAGCTATTGCCTGTGGGTCCTAGAGGCCATCTCCTAGTGTTACTACATTTGTGCCTTCTGGTACTAGTTCTTATAGCAGCAACTCCCCTGGGAGTTCCTCCAGGGAACTTCACAGCAAGGGCTTCCATCACTGTCGTGGCTGTGGGAACTTGTTGCTTGCCATTTCTCCCCCAGAATCCTTGTGGATTCTGGAGCATGTCAGCACAGGTGTCCATGGCCCTTCCTTCATCCCCAGCCTGCAGCACTCACAGCCCTGCGGCCTCCCCCTTGCTGCAGCTCGTTTGCAAAGTGCTGCCAAAGGCAGCGGAGCTGGCTCAGGATCCCTGTTGGCTCCTGGGCTCCAGGATGACCTTCAGAGGGACACTTGGAGCGCTTCCTGAAGAGCTGCCCGTGGCATGGCGAGTGGATTTGTCCTCCCTGGGTGCCTCTGGTTGGAGCTGGATGCTCCGTGGAATCCCGGAGTTTTCTCAGCAGCCTTTGCAGCGAGTTCTCAGCCAAGGTGTGGCTCTGCTGCCATCCCAAATCTGTGCTTTCCTTGCGCAGCCTGAGTGCAAGTGGGGCATGTGCTGGGCACGGATGGAGATTTCCATGGCCAAAATCCTCCAGTATATAAAACTGCTCATTGCTCTGGACAGCACAAATCACAAAACACCCATCGCAGTTGACAATTGTAATTTCTTGCAGATTCCTACAGCTGCACTGCTGATCGACAAATACACCAGAATTGATTTCACATGGAAAATGTCATTTATTACAAATTGCTACACCTGCGCTGACAATACAGAACTATGCCGATGTCAATTTGAGTCTTAAAAAAAGGAATTTATTAGATTTTTACAATGCTATGTAAAAATATAGAAATATCCACTTCAGTTAAGAAAACTTAATTTATTGCCAACATCTACAACAAGTCACTAGACACAAAGATCAATTAGGTGTTTAGCAACTTAATTTATTACATATTACTGCAAGCCTAAAGCCCATCTAGGAATACAAAAATATCAGTATTTCTATCTAAACCGTTGTCTACAAAGATCTCAGTCGATACAATGACACAACTATACATCTCCATACATGTTTAAATAGAAAGATACACCCAGATACACCCACCTCAAAATACAGAAGTCAGTACACAGATGTAAATAGAAAACTGGATATATTTACTTCTAGGAATACCAATATACCTATTTAAAGAGCCATATAACTCCAACTGCTTGAATAGAAATACCTACACAACTGTATTCATAGGAAATAGAATTAAAACACACATAGAACAGCATACTTACATATACATATACTTACATCCATCCATACATATGTTATTACAAAGATGTATGCATATATACAGACACATATATATGTAGCATACATTTATAAATATACAAAGATACATACAGAAATATTCCTATACAAATAGTAACTTGCATATATAAATATCCATGTAATTATTCCTCTCTATGCTACAGTCCATATATCTTTAAACAGAAATCTAAGCAGAGGGATTCCCGCCGCCCCATCTTCAAAGCCTTTCACTCTGTTCTTGCTTCCTCCCCTGCAGAGCAGCACCCCTGGACAAGGACAGCAGATGGCACTGGCTCAGGGGACAGTGCCTGGGGCCACCAGCAGCTCCCAGCGCTCCAGGGACAGCCGGGGCTGGAACTGCTGCTCCGCTCGGCCCGGCCGCCAGCTCGGACCCAGCACGGCAACAGGGGACACAGGGGGCACAGGGGGAGAAACAAGAGCTGAAACAGGCAGCTGAGGGGGGAAAAGGTAAAAATGCAGCCTAGGCCTACACAAACATCACTCTATCCGTCTCTATCGATTCACAGACCGTCACGGGGCTTTGCTTTGTGATGTCAGGGCACGGTTGCCACGTGGTCGTGGTGACATCGCAAGGTTGCCTTGGTGCCCGGAAGGCCTCAGGGGTGTCAGAGCAGCTCTTGGGCTTGCTCGGTGCAGGAACTTGGTCCTGTGCTTGAGGCTTTTGTCAGTGGGCAGCTGCTGACTGACAGGAGACTCCTTTTAGCTAGCGTTAGAGCGCAGTCTGCAAACTTGCACAGCAGTTGCCACAATGATTGGGCAACTCGCCGCTGCAGTTTTCACTGTTTATGGAGTTACTTATTCCTGCTATTTCCTGACTAACCTGGCACGTAAGTAGAGGTTTTCCCTGGGTGTCACCTAACCTGGTTTTTGTGTCTTCCTGCTCTTTCTTAGTGACTGAGTTGATTTGGAAACAGAAAGGCCATTGGGATGCCGCTTGGGTAAAGCTCCTGTCAACACGTTCAGCTCAAAAGGGGGTGTGTGTAGCCAGGGCCGTGTGGGCAGCATTTGCAAGGGAGCCTGCAGGAGTTGCGTTCCCTCCGTGGGAGAGTCTGTGGCAGCAGAGTTTGCCAATTCCTCCATTGCTGGGTCAAGCAGGACAACTTTGAAAATGTAGACTGGGAGGCCTTCTTGGAAGGTCTTCTAAAAATGCTCTGGTTGTCTCCAGTTTTCTCAAAGCATCTGCTTCATTTTCCCTTGTCCACTGCAGGTCACCTGAGCCGGGTATTCAGAGGTGCTGATCCCGAGGTAAGTAAGGAAAGAACATTTGATGTTCCTGGTGTTTAAAATTGTGCGGCAAGCTGTGAGCTTGGCCTGTGGCAGTAGAGTGTAGAGGGCCAGCTGAGTAGGCTGCAAGAAAATCCATTTCCATGTCTGCTGCAGCAAGAGCAAAGGCATCACTGCCTATTTCCTAATTTTCCATTCCAGAGCTTTAAAAGAACTAAAAGATAAGTTTTGCAGAGAGAATGTGCTTCCTGATAGTAGTCAGGGGGGAATATGTAATTTGGAGCCATTTGCAGTGTCCAGTTGAATCAGCCCATTAGAATTTAGTCAGAGTGACTTAGAATCCCCTTGCTCTCAAAGATGATGATTTGTGCTTAGTAGAGCTGGTCCTAGAGCTGAAGAGAAAGAAGGTTCTAAATGATAGGTCATGGCCTGTGTCTCACGCTCCTGTCTGTCCACAGATCCCAGAACCAAGAGCAGACTCTCCTCTGGCTTCCTCTGCTCCTGGACAAGAAGCCAACGCAGAGCCAAATGACCCCAAGGCTCCAGCTGTGGTCACACCACAGCCGGAACTTTCCCAGACAGTAAGTGCCACTTCTGGAGGGTGCTGTCTTTAGTGCGAGGCAGAGCTGGAAGTTTCTGAGCAGCCAGCTCTTGCTGTTGGTGGCTGAGGATGCTGAGTGCTGCAGTCCTGCCAGACCCAGCCATTCCCCTCAGCCAGTGACAGCTGGAAAATGGGCTTTGAGCTGCCATGTTTAGGCCCCTGCTTGCTGGGATTCTGATAGGGGCCAGCCTGGAGCAGGAAGGTTCCCTGTCTGCAGAGGAGGGAGCATGTCAAAGGCACTGTGCTCAGCCTTGGTGGATACGTGGGGGACGCTGTGGTCTGGGGACACCTGTCCCTCTCCACAGACGTGCCAAGTACCCACAGGCACCAAAAAGTCTTGATCTGAGAACACAAGCTCTTTGGGGTGGTTCGTGCCCATGAGCTTCTTGGCTGTGCTTACCCGGGAGCATTTCAGAGACACACTGGGGACGTGGAGTTGCTGTTTGAAGAGAGGGATTTTGGTGCCTTTGTTGCCAGGTTGTTCTTTTGCCTCTTCAGGCAGAGCAGTCAGTAGCAGAGCTGACAGGCACTCGGAGTCCACCCGTCTTTTGGCTTTTAATAAGCTGCTAAGAGATGATGTGTTGTCCGTGAATCTTTGGGGGGCCACTCTTCTCTTGTGTGGCAAAAGACACGTTCCCTGTCAGCTTCCAAAGAGGCTGTTGGAGCTTCAGCCCCAGATGGAGGCTGATTGTACTGCTAGTGTCACAGTGGGACAGAGTGAAGGGCAGGAAGAGGGGAATTCAATGGAGCTCTTGGGACTGAGGAGGCCAGGAGTCCCCCAGGCACTGAAAGCACAGAGCCTTGTCATCTGCAGAGATCAGCACTGGGACAGGAGGGTTACAGTGGAAGCAGAGGTGGGCAGGGAAGCAGAAAGAAGTGGCTGAATGAATATGATTTGTACGCTGAAAAAGGAAAAAGCTGAGCCTGATGGCATCTCCCAGTCACTTGCTCTGCATTTGTGTGTACAGAACGTGGAGGCAAAGGCACAAGCCGAGCCGCCTAAACCTCCGAGTGACACGATGGCAGCGAGGAGGAAGAGCAGGGAAGACATCAGAAGAACTGAGGATCAATGGAAACTCCATCAGGAGAGGGGCAATCAACAAAACCATGTAAGCGGAGGAGTAGTAGCCACTCCCCTGATGGAAGGTTCTGTCTCCTGTTCTTTACGGAACTTTGGAGACAAGCTGCAGGCAGAGCTGCAGAAAACTCGGGCTAGGATCAAGGCATGGGAGAAGAGGCTGGAGGAAGAAATGGAGATTCAAACAGAATGCCGAGCGAAAATTTGTCTCCTCCTTGAGAAGCAAGAGGCTCTACAGAAACAAGTGAGTGAATGAGCAATAGCCACTGCAGTCACCAACCTGGTGCTTTCTGCCCTTCTTGCCTTTCCCCTGCAGAGCAGCAGGGGGGTGGGGTGATGCCTCTGAGTGCCGTCCTGCTCCGGTGTGTGTCACAGGCACTCTGAAGGACACTCCCTGCTCTGCTGAATCTCAGCTGCTGCCCTGCACAGTGGCACTAGTGCTTTGGCCTTTTGGCCAGCAGTCATCTGAATGCATTCCTGCTGGCCTCTTCCCGCTCTCCTTGTTTCTTGAGATGTTCTTGCAGGTGAACACGGTGACCCAGATGGATCTGGAAAGAAGCTGTCTGTATCCCTTGTGAATCTGGTCCTCTCCCTTTCCTCAGAGTCGATGACTCTTGGCTGACAGGGACAAGCTGGACTCTCTGACTGCTTTGTTCTCTTTGACTTGAGGTGGAAGTGTTGACATCTCGCCTGGCAGCCTGCAAAGATTTCCATCAAGTGACTGGCAGCAAGGAGGCCCAAGATTCCTGTGAGGCACAGAAACTGTCCCAAGCAGCAGCGCTGCCGGTTGGGCATGTTCAGAAGATGCCGGAAGAAAAGAGGACTGCATGGGAGAAGGTAGAACATTTGAACAAAGAGCTGCAAGTGTGTCTGCAGCCCTTGGAGGGGGAAAAGCGTCCTTGGGAGAAAGTGGAATGGTCATTTTGGCAGTCACCCTTCAGAAAACCCACGCAAATGCATTTTGGAGAAAATGGACAATGAATCTGGCCTTGCACTCCAGTCAAACCAGCCTTTGGCTTTGAGCCATCCAGTTTGAGGAGTGGACATCAAAACAAACCCATGGCAGAGCCCTGCATGTGGCTGACAGCATCTTGCTAAGGGCTTGCATTTGAAATGGGATCTGGGGCTAATCTCTGCCAGCCACTTTTCTTTCTGACACCAACTCCTTTGTTGTCTCAGATCTCCACAGGCTCTTCTGTTGAACCTGCAGGAGCAGCAGTGTCACCTGAAGGCACTAGTGCTGGCCAAGCTGTGCAGTGGAACCCGGGCAGTTCGTTCATCTCCAGCACTGACATGGCTTCTGCTCAGCAACAGGAGATGGAGGATGATGAGGATGAGTCCCTGGAGCTCCTGAGTATGTCTTGTGTCTTTCTTCTCTGAGGGACAGTGTATTGTGTGCACGTGCCAGCACAGCTGGACCCAATGATCCTCCTCACTTTGGTGTCCCAGGAGCATTTAGGGCTCCCCACAGGAGAGGCTGTGCTCCAAGGCAGCAAGAGTGCTCTGGGTGTTCCCGCTGCCTCTGAGGGCAGCTTGGACGTGCCTGGGGTTTGCCTGAGCTTCCCCAGCTGCTAAAGGCAGAAGCAGGGGTTGTCCTTGCATCAGCAGAAGGCTGTGAGCTAGCAAATGATCTGGGCAAGTCCTGTGTGCTAGTGGCCAAACTGGATAGAATAGTCAGCTTCCTAAATTCTCCTTAGACTCCTGACTTCTCATCTGCCATCCGAGCAAAAAAAACCTTCACGGAAATTGATTGGTTTTGGCATTTTGTCTTTTGGTTGTGGTTTTAGTTTGGGGTTTTTTCCGGATTTTTTTTGGGTAGAGGTTTTTTCTCCATCTTGAAGGAGCTCTTCTGCCCCATGTGTCTTAGTGGCGTCATTTTGATGACTGTTCTTATTTACCACTACTACATCAGCAGGTTTTTTAATGAGAATATTATATATTTGTCAGTGAGGACTCTTTGGAAAGAACATCAGGTGACAGCAGAAACAGAGAGCAAGATCTGGTTTTTTTGGGCCCCCAATGAAAAAAATCAGATCTTTTTATTACAATCTGCATTTCATATCCTAGTTTTGTTCCTAGAAAGATACATCCAAGAGACATAGGTCTGGGACATGATCAGATAAAAGTGCGCTGTAGGCATTTCTCAGGAGTGAGCCTTCAGCCCCTCTGCTGTATATTCCTCAGATCCATGACACTTTTTCCTACCTGATTCCCAGTCATTCCCATGACTGTTAGAATGCTACCCACTGGCCCAAGCCCTGCTCAGATCAGTCTCTAGGAAAACACATCAAGCCCTTTGTGATTCTACAGCACAAGTCATTGAAGCTGCTTCTTGCCCAGAGCAGCTGCCGGTCCTGTGCCCTCAGATAAGATCTGGTGGGGCTGAGAAGAGAGCTCAGCTGACTCTCTGTCTCCCGTCACCTGTTGGCACAAAAGGGCACTGACGTGCACCTGGGTGTGTCTGCTCTCCAAGCCAATCCTGCCGTGTCCTCAGTGGGGGCACCAGCTTGGAAGGGGCTGGGTGTGGCCGTGCCTTCTTGCCATTGCTTGTCAGTGCTGGTGCCTGGGCTTTGGCAGCTTTGTGGCGGTGGCTGCCCTGGCCCTGAGGGCTGGTGTGAGCACCGAGGCTGGAGCCTTCCTTAGCTGGGAGAGTCCCGCTGCCGGCCGGCCGCTGCAGCGCGGAGCTGCCCCGAGGCAGCAGCCCCTGCTCTGGGCCGGCTCCTGCATGGCCTGGGCTGGGCTCACAGAGGGTCAGCATCTCCTCTGGGCAGCTGTCCGTGTCCCGCCGGCACCTGAGGAGCACTGCTGTCCCTGCTGCCCTTGCCCGCTGCGGGAAGGTGGGCACGTGTGCGGGGCTGAGAGGGCGAGTGCAATGGCAGGGACTGATCCCTGCTGTCAGGGGGAGGAGAAGCAGTGTGGTTCTTCACGTGGGCCACGGGCAAGGGCGTCTTCCAGCTCAGCCTGCTCATCAAGGGTGAGGGTCCTGCTGCTGAAGGCCCCTTGGGATTGGTTAGAGCATGAGCTGCTTGGGTTTACAAAGGGAAAGGCATTCTTTTGGCAAACTGCTGCAAGGTGGGGAAGATGCCCTCCTCTCCTGGGAATGCATCTCCCTGTGCTTTGTTTTCTGCCAAGGCATCTCTTCAAAGGACTGTAGAAATCAGTGCTGGCCTGCTTGTGCTGCAGAGCTGCCTGTCTTGTTGCAATTGTTGTTGTTGTTGTTGTTACCCAGCTGGCCACAAAGGGCTCAGAAGGCCAGACTGTACAGCCCCAGCAGGGCTGCCTTTTGTATCTCTTGGATAGTGGGATCTCTGCTTTCAAGTGAACATCTTGCATTTTGTTTCCTTCAGGGCAAAGGGCGAGCATGGAAAATCCCCGAAGGAAATACATGGAAGAGGAAATTGTTGGCAGAGGGTGAGTCCAACCACAGTTACTTGTACGCAATCATGGGGCAACGATTTGCTGCTGGAATATCTGTCAAGGGTGAAGTCAGGCAAGTTGCAAACATATTCAGACACTGGGGTTAGTCTGCCCCATCTCTCAGTACCAGCCAGAATTTGGAAGTGTGGTCAGAAGGAATTGTCAAAGACACTTGGATTTCATTGCCAGAAACAGCAACCACCCCTTTTTGTAGCAGGCAGATAACTGTTTGAAGGAACATTTCTTCCCAAGAGTTTGCTGAAGGAAATAGTGTGATCAGGATAAAAACTGCCCAGTTTAGAAACTGAAATCCAAGATGAAAGAATCACCTGGCCTTTTGAGCTGAGGCACTAAACCCCAATGCTTCAGAAACAGGCCCAGTGCCCATGCACTGGAGAGGAAAATGCATCATCTGCCTTCTGGCAGAGCCCTCCTGCATGCTGCAGGTTGGAGGCATTTCCAGCAGACATCTCCTGTCTGGACTGGCTTTCACTCCAACGTCTAAATGGCTTCTCCATTTTTTGTTGCTGTTTTGTTTCTAGGGCTTTTGGAGAGGTTTGCAGAGCCATCAACACGGCCACAGGAAGACAGGTAAATGTCAAGAGCCCCTGCAGATTCTGCTGCTCTCCAGGGCTTTCCTCTCTCGTGTCAGCTGTGGCTGCAGCTGTGGCTAGAGCTGTGCTGCAAAGGCACAAGAAGCACAGACTGGTGCCAGCCAGCCAGCTGCACTTGGGACAGTCTTTGTCCTGCTCAGCTGCCAGAAGGAAGGCAAGGAGGGCAGCGGTTCCTTTCAGAGAAGGACGCTCTCCCTGGCTCTCAATTGCTCCAACAAAGGTGGTGCCTTGGAGCATCTCACTGCTCTCTGGGGCTACGGCTTCAGAGTCCTCAATTCCCATTTCTGGCTGCCAGCAAATACATCTGAATGTTCCTGGCAGTTCCTTAGCCACCTGCAGTGCTGCACTTGGGAACTGCACGTAGGGAGAGATCTGCAAGGCAACCCTAAAAGCCCCAAGCCCTGCCTATAGCCCGAGATGTATCCACAGAGTACCAAGGCACGCATTTCTTCCTCTGAAGTACGGACAGAGAAACCGAGAGTGTGCTCAGAGCTTTGGGGGGTGAGAGTTGACACACCATTTTTAACAAGTGGACAAGGCAAATTGTGGTCAGTGGCCACGTGTCCTGGAACTGGCCCCCAAAGGAGCAGAGAAATGAGCTGTAGGAATGTCAGTTCCTAATTACTCCTTTATCTAATTACAAGGCACTTTGGCAGAGCTCACCTGTGTCATTGCAAAATCTCTCTCCCCATGTGTGTTGTGGTCTCATTCCACCTGCTTCTAAAGTTACTGATTTTCTGTGTCATTCTAGGTGGCCATCAAGAAAATCAATCTTCAAGGACTGAATAGGAATCAACAAGCGCTTAATGAAATCATGATCATAAAGAAGAATAAGGGTCCCCATATTGTGGATTATTTAGACAGGTGAGTGGTCATGGTCTCTTCCCATGAAGGTTTGTTTACATAGTAAAAGCATGCGAGGTTAAAACCCCACTTTGGACACTGGCAGAAAATAGAGCTGTTAATAATCAGTTAATTATTATTTCTCTACTCATCTCCAGTGGATGGGAAGAGAGTGTATTTTGCCTGCATGTGTCTTCCCTGGCTTTCAAACACTGAGTTGGAACATTGGCCAAAAACCTGAATCAACCCTCCCATACTAAGTCAATACCTTGTAAGCTCACTGCCTCCATGTTGTCTCAGGATTGATTTTTTCAAGTTTCTTCAATGCTGATGAAGCATGCTAGGGAGGATTTCCCTTGGATTGTTACCCCTCTTTTCCAGGGCTGGCCATGCCAGGAACACTAGGTGTTCCTTTCCAGAAATACCATGCGGGACAGGCTTTTCATCTTGGCTGATACTAAACTGTACTTTTTGCTTACTGGCCATTTAAAATATCACCTTTTTCACAGATGTGCTGTTCTCCTTGAGACTGCACAGACTGTAAACAATGCACAGCCTGGAGGGCATGTCTATTCCTTGAATTCTGTCCTTGTCACAAAGGGACCCGGAAACAAGAATCAAGCAAAGAAACCAATGTATGCATGTTCATCTGCACGGCCTTGTTCCCTTCTTTCAGCTACCTTGTGCTCGACGAACTCTGGCTGGTGATGGAGTACATGGATGGAGGCTCTCTGGATGATGTCATCGCTGAGGTTCGCCTATGTGAACACCACGTTGCAACCATCAGTCGAGAGGTGAGGGATCCCATCTGTGCTTTCCGAGGGCTTGGGCAGTATTGTCTGGGAAAGGGGCTCAGGACAGGAGCGATTCCGTGAGCCAGGCTTTGTTTCTGTGTTGCTGATATGCTCTGGGCAAGCAAGAGCATCTCAAGCAAACTGCCTGCCAGTGCCCCTGCACTCACTGGACTCTGTTCTTGTCCTCTTCTCTCCTGCTGTTGCATTCTCACTCTGGCTCTTGTATTTGCTCTTCTCCATCTTGCCTCTCTAAACTTTGGCCTGTCTGCACTGCATTCCTTGCCTGTAAAAGCAAAGGTGGGGGTGGCACTGTTTGAAAGGAGCAGCAAAGAAGAAAGACTCATTTCTCTGAGTCCTCAGCTGGAAAGGTTAGCAGTGCAGCCAGAATGCTCTGTACTTCTGAGCACATGCACTGCAGCAGCAGTCGTCCTGGCTGGTTTGCAGGGCAGAGTCTACACCAGCCGTTGCTGTTGCTCTTTGACAAGCTGACATGCCTTTCTTTAGAAAGGTGCTGCTCTGCCTGTGTTGGAGCAGCGAGCTCTTGCCCTCAATGGCACTGTCTTCTGCCATTACTCCCCATTCCCCTGCAGAGGGTATCTTGGAGAGCTCTTTCCTTTGTTGTGTGATGAAATCACATCACTGATTTTTGCCCTCCTGTTTCTGGTTTCTCTCTCAGTGCCTGCAAGGACTGCATTTTCTCCATTCCAACCACGTGATACACCGAGATGTGAAGAGCCTCAACATTCTCCTCAAAACGGATGGCTCTGTCAAGCTGGGTCAGTATATTCTTGGGCAGGTGCAGCATTCCAGGGATATGTGGGCTGTGGGGCTGCTTTTGAGTGAGTGCCAGCCCCCCCAAAATGGTGCTGGTGGCAGTGCAGGGAGCCT
Organism: Chamaea fasciata; assembly: GCF_029207755.1. Classification (NCBI taxonomy): domain Eukaryota; kingdom Metazoa; phylum Chordata; class Aves; order Passeriformes; family Sylviidae; genus Chamaea; species Chamaea fasciata. Next base: position 185,220 of record NW_027094144.1, read on the forward strand.
GTTGTGAGCTGACCACGCGGTGGCAACGTGCACAGACCTATGGCAAGGATCGAGCAGTGCACAGTGGCATTGCTCTGTGTGTGTCCCTTCCAGAGGGAGGGGGCTACAAGTCTAAAGCTTCAGGGGAAGAAAAGACACTGCTGGAGGCCGTGTAAAAAATGTGGGGATTTTTGAAGCAGCCAATGCCATATTTCCTTGGCTAAAGTCCTGAGGAAACAGAGCAGGGACAGTTGTCTAGGAGATTCAGTAGCACATTCTCCAACTTCAACTGGGCAATTCTTTTCCTTGCTTTCCTAATTGCACAGGATTCAAATAAAAACCTTCTTTTGCTTTCTCCCCAGCTGATTTTGGCCTCTCTGCTCAACTCACCCCTGAGCAGAGTAGACGGAGAACGGTGACCGGGACTGCTTGGTGGATGGCGCCTGAAATTGCAAAAGCTGAGTCCTATGGCCCCAAAGCAGACATCTGGTCTTTTGGAATTGTGGGCATTGAAATGGTGGAAGGAGAACCTCCTTACGGGAATAAAGGTCCTCTCGTGGTAAGGTGTAAATACTCTCTGATCCCGCTGTCTTTCTCCCCCATCCCACGTTCTGTGTGCCATTGGACAAAATCCCATTGCCATCTGCTGGAACTACTTCCACCACGGTCCCTTTCTGAAAAAGTCCCGGCAGCACATCAGCATCTGCTGGGGTTTTGGTTGCATCCGTGGGGGAACTCAAGCCTTAGCCCAGGCAGACAATCTCCCTTCTCAGGCAACATTTGGCTTTGGCTTAGAAGTCGTTCCAGCTCTTTTGGCCGTGTAGATGGCCCTACTAACAGGAAACAAGCATCTTAGAGCTGCTGTTATCTTTCCTGAAATGAAGGAAAGTAACCCAAACCCAACAAAGTTTCTAAAACAGTGGTTTGGAGAGAAGTGTACCCCCATTCTTCTCACAGGGAAACTTGCCTTAACTGAGGGATTTCCTTTCTTTACTTTTAATTACCATTGTTTTCAAGAACCAAGGAAAAAGCTTGATGACTTTTATAGCAGCTGTGCTTAAGGGACCAACAAGTGCTGCAGAGATGCTTTTCATGTCATACTCCTTGGAAATACTAGAGTGAGTTAGTAGAGCAAAGTCACTCTTCCAACTAGCCTGTCAAGCTGGTCAGGTGAATCCTCGGAGAAGCAAAGGTGCTTTTGCTAATATAGTTTCCACTAAAGAGGTCAGTCAATGAAATCAGCTGCCAGGGCAAGATCTGCTGGATGCTGGAAAAGCTGTGACTGCATCAGGCTTTGGGTTTTTTGTTGGTCCAGGAAAGTCATCTCTTCCTCTGTGCCACGGCAGAAACTGCCACTGCAGAGTGCAGCTGAAACAATGGGATCTGGGAGAGCAGTTCCAGATGTGAAAGAAGCAGCTGAGAGACTCGTCTTTCCTTTTTCTCCAGGCTCGATTCCTGATAGCCACCAAAGGGATCCCAGAGCTGCGGCAGCCCAAGCTCCTCTCCCCTTTGCTGCGTGACTTCCTGAGCTGCTGCCTGCAGAGAGACGAGGAGCGGCGCTGGTCTGCCAAGGAGCTGCTGCAGGTAAAATGCCAAGGGGCTGCGGGGGAAACAGTGTCCCAGGGACGGGCTCCTCCTGCACTGAAGTGCCAGGCATCAGATGAGCCTCGTCCTCCTCGCCTCCACTCTTGGTGCTGTTCAAATGAGAACAGCCAGGAATCCTAGACTGGGCTGGGCTGGCAGGGACCTGTAAGGGTCGTCTGGTCCAAGTGCCCCGCAATGAGCAGGGGCGTCTTTAAAGAGATCAGGATGCTCAGACCTGAAATATTTCCAGGCCTGGGACATTTAGCAGCTCTTGCAGTAAGCTGTGCCACTGTTGTCCCACTGTTGCTCCTTAGACCTACTCTGACTCAATCCCCATTTTCATTGAAAAAAAGATTACCCTGCCTTTGGGGCTCTTAGCTTGAAAAGTAATGGTTCATTCTTGGCTTTTTTGTTTTCCTTTGTGCAGCATCCATTTGTAACATCGGCCAAGCCTACATCCAGCCTGGTGCCACTCATCCTTACCTTTAAGAGGTGGAAGGAGTTGACAGGAATGGACCAGTCACTTAAAAACTTTTTCTTCCATCACCAGCATCGTAGTGGATTGTAGAGTAGGATTTTAGCCTAGGATTGTAGGGTAGTATTTTGGCCTAGGATTGTAAATAAAGTTTCTGAAACCTCAAGTCATTTTGACGATTCTCCTCCTTCTGAGCCTGTGAGAATGCTCAACATTTCCTTCTGAACTGTCCATTTTTGCTTAGAGGTGGAAAGTGACATTGATGCCTTCTTTGGTACGGTTTGAAGGGGGAGTAGGCTCTTCTTTCGTCATGCTCTCCGGACCGCAGTGCCTTTGGAATATGGCCCAGGGGCTGGGTTTTACCCAGCTGTGGCACTTGTGTTTGAGGCAGAAAGGGCAGTGGCATTTGCAGGCAGAACCAAAGGACGAGTGGGGCAGCCCAAATACCCTGTGCAGATGCAGGCCTTGAGCTCTGACTCGAGAGCCTTTGGGTTGCTGCCACTTGCATTTGTATCCCTAAGTGCAATCTCTTTGTCTGGGGGAGAGTTTTGCCCAAGTGAGACAGCAGAAAGATCAGGGAGGCTGCTGGGAAAGGCGCAGAGCTGGTGCAGAGCTGTCAGCGGCTGCAGGGTGAGCCCAGGCCCCGCCTTGCCCAGGCTGGAGCCCCAGCAGAGCCCTGGCAGAGCCCGGAGCAGCCTGAGCCGGGGCAGAGGCAGCTGCAAGGAGGCCCTTGGAGCTGCAAGAGGCAGCAGCCCGGCCCTGGGTGCCTCTTGGGGGCCCCGGGCGAATCCTGCGCTCTCAGAGCCCAGCTGGCAGCCGGCTGCTCCCGAGGGGAAGCGTGGCCGTGCTGGGCACAGCACAGACCGGTGGCATCGGCCGTCCAGAGCGTGCACAGGAGCAGAGAAAGGCAAACCACAGCCGAGGGCTGCAGGCCTGGCTGAGGATTGCCACCCTTGTGCCGGCTGCCCTCTAACTCCTGGCCAAGGTGAGCAGTGTGTGCAGCGCTCTGGGCACAGGGGAGGGAGCCGGGCTGCTCCGCAGGCTCCGGCACAGGGCAGCCTCCTTCAGGCACGGCGCTTCTGCCGGGGAAGCGAGGCCAGCGGCAGGCAGGGACAGCTTGTCAGGTCACATCTGCAGGAGCCGGGGCCTCACACGGCTCTGGGAGGAAGCACCTGCAGTGCTGGAGTTGTGCACTGAGCCAGAGCAAAGGGGTGAAATGCAGAGTGTTCTGCAGAAATATTCCGGGGCGCCAGGCCAGCCTGCTTTGAGCTCTCTGGCACACAGCAAGCACTGTGCAATGCAGCCCTGAGCTGCTGGGAGAGGGGTGTTAGAAAGGAGCCAACTCTTAGATGAAATTAAATGGGGAAAAAGTCCTCAAAGCCAAAGAGAACTGTTTCTTAGGAAGGATTCCCCTGAGCTGGGTGTGTATCTCCCTCTCCCAAGAGCCAAACACACACACAACACACACACAGAAAATGCTGCTTTTTACTGCCTTTCCCAGTCCAGGGTGAACCGTGTCCCCTTTCCCTTTGGCTGGGTAAAAGGAAACTTGTATTCTGTCCCCACCGCCTCCTTTTCTGTCCCCTCCCCTCTTCTCCTACTTCCCTTGTGGTTTGATCTTCACGCTGGCCTTTCTCCCAGCTCACAGCAACACCCAACAAATCAACTAGAACCAATCCAAACCCTAAATAACAACCCCAAGAACCAACAGTTTTCGTTCTTTCTTCTAATAACCCTGCAGCTGCAGCAAAATATTACCTCCTATCTCACTGAGGGAATCGGGCATGAGCCTGTGGCTCGTGCTTGAGCAGTGAACTGATTTGGAAGGGAGCAGAAGGGTTTCAGTAGGCAGTTTGTGTTTTTCTTCTGAATTGCTGAAGGAAAGACACACTATGGCTTCAGTCAGCAAAAACATTTTCAAGGTGCATTGAGGACATGCTTGTGAGCAATTCCCAGAGAAGGCAGGTTTTGAGAAAATGTTGAACTGTAACAAATTGTGAATTCCCTTTGCATTAACAGAGTGTTGAGCCCTCTATTCCTCCGTAGCAGTGATTGATGTGTGCAAGTGGCTACCTTAGCCTTGAGAATAGAGTAGTCTTCCTAAGAATGTAGCTGGAATGCATTCAAGGGGAAAAGAGTGGTTGTAGGAGGCTCTTGGGCATCAGAGGAGAATTGCAGGAATGGGATGTTCCCCAAATGACCACCTGAGACTCGCAAGAGAGCCCTACTCTCCTGTCAGTAACTTCTGAGAAGTGGTTTAAATATGTCAACTAATTTGAGGGAATGTTTAGCCTGTGAGTTTCAGCAAAGTAATGAGTAGGTCTTATTTCCATGGTTACAAATGAGTAGGTGGGATTTCTGGCTGAGCATGTGTTAGGAAAGTGATTCCCCACGCACCCAGCACTGAAATAAAGTCATGCCTCCTTTCTCACACCGAGCTGGCACCAGGGATCGGAGCCCTTCTTGGTAACTTTGATTTTAGTCGCTTCTATTGAAAGGTGAAAATGAAACCTTTTCCAGCTGTTCCCCTCGGGTTTACATTTCTGGGGGCCACAGCTCTGTGCTGCAGGTGGCCCGGGTGTGTGCAGAGCAATGCAGCCTCCACAAAGCCCTTGGTTTCCCCACAAGTCGTCATGATTTGTTGCCAGGTGTGCCCAGCTGTGGCAGGAGAAAGAGCCCGCAGTGCAGTGGGCGCCGTGCCCTGCCCAGCCAGGGCTCTCTGGCACAGAGGAGCAGCAGCAGCACCTTTCAACCCACTCCTGCCCTGGCCTCACCTGGGACACAGAAGCCTCTGGAAATCAGCACCACCTGGCCCCTTCCCAGCCTGGAGCAGCTCCTGCTGGTGGGCACATCCTGCACTTCTACTGCTTCCGAACAGGAATCAAGGCACAGGGGGAGACGGACATACAGAGAAGCCCTGGGCTAGTGCAATAAATGGGCAAATGCATGGGGGAATGTGTTAGGAATCATTTCAGCTGTCATGCCAATCCTGCCTTCTCTCCTTTTCTCCCTTCACGTTTCCTGTTCTTTTCCCTCTCACATTTCCACCCCTTCCCCCTCTCGAGTCTCACAGTTTTCCTGTCATGTTTGCCTCCCAAGTTTTACTCATTTTCCCCACCCTTTTCAGCTCCCTTTCCTCACGCTTTGCCTCTCACATTTCCCCAACTTCCCGCTTTTTCCTGCTTTTTTGTTCTCTCACGATTCTCACAATTTTCCCCTCACTTATCCTGCCCTTTTCTCCCTTCATGCTTTTCTCCTTTCCTCAGTCATTTTTCTCCAAGTTGTCTCCTCATGTTTCTCACTTTTGCCCTCATGTTTCCCAGGCTTTCCCTCTTACATTTCTCCCACTTTTCCCCTCACGTTCATCATTCTTTTCCCCTCATGTTGCTTCTACTTTTCCTCTAGCATTTTCTGCCCTTTTTTCACTCCTGTTTTCTGCCACTTTTCCCATCCAACTTCCCACCCTTTTTTTCCCCCTAATGTTTTCTGCCTTTTTCTGCCCTCTGGTTTCTCCCTCTTTTCCCCTCAGGATTCTCACAATGTTCCCCTCACATTTGCTGCCTGTTTCTCTCTCTCTGCCAGTAATTTTCTCCCTCTCTTCCCCTCACATTTCCCTCCATTTTTTCCTCTATGTTTTTCAGCCTTCCCTGATCATGTTTCTTAGAATTTTCCCATCATATTTCCTGCCTTTTCCTCCTCTCACCTTCCTCTCCTATTTTCACTCACATCTTCACCATTTTCCCCTCAGTTTTCTCAGCCTTTCCCACTCAGGTTTCCTTCCCTTTTCCTCCCTCACACTTCCCTCCTTTTTCCACTCCCATTTCTCACACTTGTCACCTCATGTTTTCTGCCTTTTTTCCCCTCACATTTCTTAACCCACTGCTTCCTGTCAGTGACTCTTCCTCTTCAGTAGTTGATGAGCTTCTTTTCTTCTTTCCTGCAATCCCCTCCTCCAAAGAATGGGTGCCAGAGCAGCGCTCCAAGAAGCCCCTGCCCGTGTGTCTGCTGAACAGAATGGCTGTGCTCGACTTGAACAATCTCGTGAAGAACAACCTAAACTGCAGTGGACTTTCAATTCGCTCTGTTCTTCATAGTGTTCTAAAGAAATGGGTACCCTGAGGGATACACGTCGCAGGTGCGCAGCCGCTGCACCATCCGCCTCAAGCAGATCCCATCTCCGTTTTCATCACCTCACACTCACTGTGACTCCTGCCTGGATGAAACCACTTGTGATGCTGCTTGATGCTAATTGGAGTCCATGTGCACAAGAAGTGCTTTTAGCCCTCTTTCAAAAAAAAAAAAAAAAGTTTTTATTTTAAAACGTTCAGTGCCTGGAGTTTCGTTCTATTTTCCCCTATTTGAATTGCCTTGACATCAAAGTACTGCCAGTTGGCGTTCCAAACTGGCTGGTCTGTGTTTGTGTGCACAGAGCAAAGGTGCCAGACCGTGTCCTTTTCCCGGGTGTCCGTTAATGTCCATTCCAACAGACACTGCAGGGGGGCTCAGCCTGCCCCACACAGGATGGCAGCCAGAGGGCTGAGGCTGCGCCTCCTAGTGAGATCAGCCGCCCTGGCAGCCCGGCCCCAGCCGCCATCTTGTGTGTGGTTCTCCAGCCCTGGCCGCCATCTTGTGTGTGGCTCCCTCAGCCCTGGCCGCCATCTTTTGCACTGACCTAGTCCAGCTCTTAAGCGAATGTGTTGCTGTTGTGTCGGCAGTCAGGGTCCGCCCCAAAGACACCAACACCAGCAGGACAGGCTACAGGGAATGGCACGGGTTTGGCTCAAAGCAGCCAGTCCTGACTTGTCACTGTCCTTTATCCATGAACATGTCCCCATATGCAGCCACAGCAAATGTCCAACAGAAGCTCCATCAGCCACTTCCTCCCGCTGGCGTTGGCAGACACGCGGCAGCTGCAGCTCCTGCACTTCTGCCTCTTCCTGGGCATCTCCCTGGCTGCCCTCCTGGGCCACGGCCTGGTCACCAGCGCCGTAGCCTGCGGCCACCACCTGCACAGCCCCATGTTCTTCTTCCTGCTCAACCTGGCCCTCAGCGACCTGGGCTCCATCTGCACCACTGTCCCCAAAGCCATGCACAATTCCCTCTGGGACACCAGGACCATCTCCTACGCAGGATGTGCTGCACTGCGGAGGATTTCGGCGAGGGAAGAATGCAATCAATCAATATGATTGGTAAAGCATTGTTCAACTTTATTGCTCATAACATCCGTTCTTATACTTTTGCCCGAAGCGTTCAGCATACTTGTCAAATTATAATTGGTTAGCATACACTACTCATCTATACTTGATTGGCTATATCAAGCGTGAGAAGGTTCCTCCTCTTGGCATGCTGAAAACTTTGTATACGTGCTTACTGCTATGCTCTATTAACCACAAGTTCTTTTATCTTTGGCCTGTATCCGTGCTTACTGCTGTCCCAAGGACGGCTTGTCTCAGCAGCGCGTAGGCTGCTAGCACTTGGTATCGGGCCATAAGGCCTCTAAATATCGGTGGCCTTGCACTGCTAACCATTCTTCAACAATTCCCTCTTTTTTATTTTGTGCAACAAACCCAGCATGTTGAGTAGTTACTGTTTCTGCTACACGATACATCATCTGTTGCAAGCAGCAAAAAAAGCAAGGTACAAAAAGGACAAGCAGTAAAATAACAATCACAATATTGATTACATGTTGCAGTAGGGAGGTTATCCAAGGCCCTAGCCCGAAAGATCATAGCCAATCTGTTAAAGCCAAGCCTGTGTCTTGCTGCAAATCACTAGTGAGTTCTTGCAACTTAGCTATTTGGGTATGAATTGACATGGAGTGATCTCTCTGTATTACCTTGTCAAACTGCCAGAGCAGTTGTAGGTTTTCTCTTGCCCTTAAGTCTTCAATTAAGTGTACCGCCTCTAACCCTGGATGTCCCGTATCGATGTCGCTCTTGCAGGGTCATTAGCAGGACGGATCCATTTACTAGGTATCCATTGGGGCCCTGTGGGGGTAAGAACACAAACATAACCTCTACCCATGTACTGAACCTCTGCGGGACCTTCCCATACTCCAGTTGTGGGATCTCGGTACATGACTTTAAACAATGGCTTAGTTGCTTCCTCCTTTACTTCCCCTGAGTGGATGACCGCAGGGGGCTCCGAGTGGTCCCCCATTACACACAGATAGTTTAATACAAATAGTGTTTTTGATAGCATGGTCTGCACATCCACCTCCTCCTTCTATTTTAACAGATAATCCTTGAGTGTTTGGTGGGCTCGCTCCACAATCGCCTGACCTGTTGGTGAATGTGGGATACCTGTGATGTGTGTCACACCCCACTTCTGTAAGAACCTTTGGATCCTGCTGCTCACATATGCAGGGCCATTGTCTGTCTTAATCTGTTCTGGCACCCCCATCACCTCAAAGCAAGTAGTTAGGTGTTGTACCACGTGGAGAGCTTTCTCTCCCGGCTGCGCTGAAGCCCAAATAAATTTACTGAAAGGATCAATTGTAACATGCACATATTTCAATCTACCAAAGGAGGATACGTGAGTTACATCCATTTGCCAGATCTGATTGGGTCCAAGGCCCCGTGGGTTTACTCCCATCCCTAGTCCAGGCCCATGCTGACTGCAGAGAGGACAGGATCTGACAATACCACGGGCATCATTCAGAGATATGCGAAACTGTTTCTTTAGGCCTCGCGCATTCTGGTGAAAAGTCTCATGAGCAATACGTGCCTGCTGAAATCCGTCTTGTGGCACTGCAACAGAAACCAACTGATCAGTTATGGCATTACCCTGACCCAAACCTTCTGACCATTTGTGGCTTCGAATATGCAAAATTGCAAAAGGAGCTGAGCGCAGCTGAACAGCTTGCCTCAGCTGTCTCAAAAGTTCCCATAACCTGTCATTCCTTATATCCTTTATCAATGCATCCTCAATCCGCAGCACCACCCCTACTACGTATAATGAGTCTGTGACAACATTTACACCAGGACCAGGCCAATTCATAATGACCCAAAGGACAGCCCTTAATTCTAGCGTCTGCAATGTGTCCTCAGTAGTCGCGTCCAATGATTTCTTTATCCACGTGCCCTCCTCCATCCAAACAGCTGCTGCTCGTCTGGATTTTCTGCCCGCATCTGTGTATACAGTCAGTGCATTTTCCAACGCTCTGTGGGACACACGTGGTTTGTCTATCCATTCATTGGAGCGCACCCACTGTAGTACAGGGTTTTTGAGCGATCTTAACTGCACATCCTGTGCTGTTCCCAAAAGACTGTCCTGTAATTCAGGGGAATGATAAAGATACCACGTCAGGTCCTCATTCTGAAGTGGCAGATAGATTGTGTTCGGTTCTGCCCCTGTAACCTGTCGGCACTGAATTCGGCCTTTTTTAATTAAGGCAGCAAGGTTAGCAACACGGCTCTGAATCGTGGTACGGGGCTGTACCATTGTGAAAAGCCATTCCAGCACCAGTGGCGTATCCTTGGCATCCAGCTGGGTGAGAGCTCCCATAAAATGGTTTGGCCCAGCAAGAATCGTGAGATCCACTGCAGTATCGGGTAGCATCCGTGACACAGTTCGGTTAGCTATGGTATCTGCTGACTGTTGCAGCAGTCCGTGCTGTTGCTGAGACAGCACAACTGGCGATGCAGGATCAGTGCCTTTCAACAGTGGACGAAGGGCTTCCAAATCGTCCATGGAGAAGCCAACCACAGGCCGGAGCCACTGGAGATCTCCAAGAAGGTGCTGTGCATCATGTAGAGTAGCAATCTGAGTCCGCAGCTCCAGCTTCTGTGGTGAGATGGTAATGTCAGCTATCGTCCACCCTAAATACCTCCAAGGAGCAGTGCGCTGGATTTTTTCAGGAGCTACTACCAGTCCATTCTTTGCCAGTGTGGTAACAAGAATTTCCTCCTGCTGCCCGGTGAATGGGTCCTTTTGCGCAAGGAGAATATCATCCATATAATGGTAAATCACCGTGTGCTGCCAAGCTTGATGCAAGGGCTGTAAGGCAGTAGCAACAAACAGCTGACACAGAGTCGGTGAATTGCGCATGCCTTGCGGAAGGACCACCCATTCAAAGCGTTGAGAAATTGCCTCCCTGTTAACTGCAGGCAGGGTAAAGGCAAACCGCTGAGTGTCCTTTGGGTGCGAGGCAATTGTGAAAAAACAATCCTTAAGATCAACAATCAAAATAAACCAGTTTTGAGGCATCATAGTCGGATTGGGTAGCCCTGGTTGCAATGCCCCCATTGGCTGCATTTGGTTATTGACGGCACGAAGGTCGCAAAGCAGCCGATATTTGCCAGATTTCTTCCTTACGACAAAGATAGGGATATTCCATGGGCTTGTGGAAGGCCGTACATGCCCCTCCTATAATTGTTCCTTGACCAAGGCATGTGCTTGGCAGAGGCTTTCCTTTTTCAGCAGCCACTGCTCAATCCATACAGGTGTATCCGTCAACCATGTCAATTGGATTGGGAAAGCCCAAGAAGTGACCGCACTCAAAAAGGGCCATCACCCGTGGTCAATTTGAGGCCCAGCTGGGATAAAATGTCTCTACCGATCAGGGCCTGCACTCCTGTAGAGAGGTTCATTACTGTCACTGTTGTGGATGCAGATTTTCTGTCAATGGTGATAGAGACTGGTTTGAGGCTTCTTTGTACTGGTTTCATGCCTCCCACTCCTTCAACTGAATCTGCCCTACTCTGGAGAGGCCACTGTAATGGCCAACAGCATCTGGAAACAATAGTTACATCCGCACCTGTGTCTAGAAGCACTCGAAGGCGAATGTGATGTTGTTCTTGTTGAAGAAAAGCTATTACAAGCGGACGCTGATCCATAGAGAGGGTGAGCAGAACCAGTCCACCGGTGGAACCAAATCCTCTTGTTCCCCGCAGTGGTCCCTTAGCTTCTTGCACCAACTGAGGCACTGGAAGTAGTTGGGCTATTCGGCTTCCTGCTGGAATACTTAGTGGAGGAAAATGTGTGAATGCCATTATCATGATTTCTCCAGTGTAATCTGCATCAATTACTCCGGGTATTATCATTAGTCCTTTCAGGGCGGCAGATGACCGTCCCAGTAACAAAGCTCCAAATGACTGTCCATTAACTTTAACAGGTTCTTTAATTCCAGTAGGGATTTTAATAGGTTTATTGTCCTTTAGCGCAACACCTACTGCAGCTGCCAAGTCCAGGCCCATGCTTCTCCTTGTGGCAGGGCGTAGGCTGCCGGCAGGGAGGAGGGGGAGGCTGGGTAGACTTGAGCTGCTGTTGGTGTCGTTGCGCCGCGGCTCCTCGCGCTCCGCCCTCCGTTTCCCGACTTCTTTCGGCAGGCGTCTGTTGAGTGGTTGTCCGCTTGACAATTCTGGCACCAGACTTGTCCCACTCGGCACTCCTTCCTCATATGTCCGGACTTGCCACATTGGAAGCATTTTAACTGCGCCTTAGGCTTAGTGGACCCTTGGTTCCTTCCTGCACGTAATGGTTGCAGCGCGGCAGCAGCAAAAGCCTGAGTTTGTGACTGCCCCCCCTTGATAGTTTCTGTCAGGTCCTTAACAGCCTCAACTAGCATAGCCTGCATTCCCTGAGGGATCCTACTCATATGATCTAAATACTGCACTACACCCCAATCGCCCGGGAGAGTAACAAGAATTGCTTTTGTTTGGGGATTACAATTTTGCATGACACACTCCCACAAAAGTGCTCCTTGCATGTATAAAGGAACACCAGCCCTTTCAATTGCTGCTGAGACACGATCGACAAATGCAGAAAATGACTCTTGGTTTCCCTGCTTCACATTCATATAAGACGGTGCAGCACTATCAGTTCTAACCTTTCTGTATGCCAGCCTTGCTAGCCGCAGAGTCTCTCTTATGAGATCAGGACCTAACATTGCCTGAGCCTGTGGTGTTGAAAAATTTCCTGTTCCCATATAATGCTCTAGTGTGGCCCCCCGCAAAGGATCACCTGGCCCCCTCTGCACATTAATTGCTTCTTGACACAATGCCTGCCAATGAGCCTGCCAAAGCATTATTTGTGATTGAAACATAATCATTTTCAAAAGATTTTTCATGTCTTCCTGGAGCAACAGTCCAGCTCCCCAAATATAATTTAGCACTTGTTTGGTAGGCTCACCCTGCAGTCCAGATTCATTGACCGTGTTCCGCAATTGCATTAATAGCTTCCAATCTAAAGGGGATACTGTTACATCCATCCCTCCTGCAGCGTTAGGCATGTATACCACTGGAAACGCTTGTTTATCTTCCTGTATTTCTTGTCATGTTGCTACAGCACCTGAATCTCCGCTCTCCAAAGCTTGCCTCATAATGCCCTGCCAATCAACTCTGCCCCTAATTTTGCACCGACCCTTTTGAGCACTGTTTCCATTCTCATGATAACGGGCTGCCTCATCCTCTAAGGTAGCTTCCTCAGAGGGTGACAGTCCTCCCCCCCAATCGCTCGGATGCGGCGGGGCGGACGGCAAGGGCTCATCTGGGGTCCTAGGTGGTAATGTCAGCCCATTCACAGTGATCGGCTGTGGCATGTTTTCCCCACCAAACGTAATCATTCCCTCCTTTGCAGGAGCTGATTTCCCTTCCAAGTGCAAGGCTGCTGCTACGGCAACGCGTCTTTCTGCTTTAAATTTTTCTAGGCAATTAACAACAGCGCGCCACGGTCGAGTTAACTTTATTGCTGCCTTATCATCATCTCTTACAGCCTGCCACAGGCAATCCCCCACCTTTTGCCATTCCTCGAACTGATATACCCTGTCAGGGTCTCGGAAAAAACCCTTTTTCTCAGCATACTCTAGGAGGCCAGGAAGTTCCTTTTTCAAATCTACCTCCTGCACGCCCCGCTTTTTTAAAAAGCATTTAAACAAATCATAGGCCACCTGTTTCTCCACTGCTACCCCTAACAAATTATCTCAAGGGGAGCAGTCAGGAAAAGCTGTACCTTTTACCAGTGCGCGCGCATGCAGCCTGTGCGAGATGGCACTACGTTGGTTTAGCAAGCTTCCTTCTGTAAGGTCAGCCTAGGCACAGAGCGGGGTGTACGCCAGCGTACAGGAGACCTTCTGCCTTCCGAGCGCTGCTTCTCGGAGCTTCGCCGCTCGCTGACCTCCGGGTGAGTATCACGAGTGCAGTCCCAGTCGCTACCACGTCGGGGGTCACCAACTGCACAGGATTTCGGCGAGGGAAGAATGCAATCAATCAATATGATTGGTAAAGCATTGTTCAACTTTATTGCTCATAACATCCGTTCTTATACTTTTGCCTGAAGCATTTAGCATACTTGTCAAATTATAATTGGTTAGCATACACTACTCATCTATACTTGATTGGCTATACCAAGCGTGAGAAGGTTACTCCTCTTGGCAGGCTGAAAACTTTGTATATGTGCTACTGCTACGCTCTATTAACTACAAGTTCTTTTTATCTTTGGCCTGTATCCGTGCTTACTGCTGTCCCAAAGACAGCTTGTCTCAGCAGCGCGTAGGCTGCTAGCACTTGGTATCGGGCCATAAGGCCTCTAAATATCGGTGGCCTTGCTCTGCTAACCATTCGTCAACAACATCCCACTTGAAAGGTCCATTCAGTGTGAAAGGATTTTGAAAAGAAGAGGAAGAGTATCAAGCAGAGGGAGGAAAAAGTGCAGAAATGGCAGAAATGTGCTCTACTGAGAGCACATCTACAACAGTGACAAGGTAGGAGTCTGGATTTGCTTTATTTTGGTGTTGTTGTCTTCCCCAAATTTGTGGATAAAATTCAAGGGAATGCATGATGTACTTTCTTTTACATCCTATGTATTGAGATAAGATGGAAATCCAGTGTACAAATGGAAGTGCACTTTGGAGAGGCTGGAAATGTTGGGCTAAATTGGAGCCTGTATTTGTAATTAACTTTCAGCTGTGAGAAACAACACTTATGGTAGAGATGCAGTAAATGGTTTTCAGGTAAATGTGGCTATTATTTAGGGAAATTGTAAAATATTGATATGCATGTCGTTTGGATTGAAACTGGAAAGAAATGGTTTATGAAGTAGATCAGATCTTCGGAGGAAACGCAGATGATTCTCTTAGCTAAATCAGAGAGGGTTGGCAGAAAAATGAAATGGATGGGATTTTGGTTGAATTTTTATCACTGGTAGAAATGGCAGCCTGTGTCTGTGGTACTGCTAATAGGGGTAATCCTATTCCTGGGTTCTGCATCTGTTTCCCAGGAGACAGCAGTGGTGGGAATGTTTGGGTGCCAGGCTGTTGCCGTGCTCATAACGGGTTGACACCCATGGAGTGTTGGGGGCGCCAGGCGGTTGCTGTGGCCCCAGTGGGCTCCTGGAGTGTTTGGGGTGAGTGTGCAGTGCTGGGCACGGCCCTGGGCAGAGCAGCCTTGTGCCTGAGGGCAGGGGGAGGCCTCAGGAGGCTCTGGAGGATCAGCTGTGCCAGGGAAGCCCTCCTGCCAGCAGGGAAGCCCTCCTGCCAGCAGGCCTGTGGTGGTGGCTGAGTTACTTGCACCCTGGGACTCAACCAGAATGCTCAACTTTTAACTTGCTGTCAGGCCTTAAACAAGATTTCCCTTCTTTCTAGATGATGCTGAAATGTTGTCCAAATGCGGTAAGCTGTGTCTGTGTTAGAATATCCTCCTTTCCTCATTGTTTGACCCATGTTATTTTTAGTGCAATAGCATTGTATCTGTCCAAAAGAGTGTTCTAGAAAGAAGTTGCTGTCATGGTGCATTGCTGTTTCTAAATGACATTGCAGATATTTGAGACATGTTCAGGTGCTAATGACTGCTTTTTTCCTGAAATGATTTTTTAGGGTTCTTGTAGGTGGAAATGAGTGTTCTTTCAGCTTGAATGAAATGTTCTCAAAAGATGGTGTTGGGCCTAGACAGGCTTGACTTGTGTCATGAGGTCATTCAGGGCTCAGATGCACTGCAAGTGATTGCATTTGTCATTTTCCACTTAATTTCTGAGCCACAGAATAGGCTGGTTTAAAGAGCTTTAAGCAACAAATGTTGAAGAGACTTACAGATTTATTTTGCCTTATGTCTGTGATTGCGTGCAATGATCAGGTTCTGTTCCTTAACCCCCAGGAGAAATGCCATGTCTGTAAGTGCACGGTGAGATCAGGCCAGACTTGCTGTGGACAGGGCTCTGCAAGTTGTCCTTGTGGTCTGAATCTGAGTTTTAATTGTGTTCTGGACAGAAGGGCCGGCGATTGCTGCGCCGTGTTTTGGATGCGTGCAAAGCAGCAGGGAAGTTGGAGCTTGAGCAGGAGGACGCTGAGGTGGTTTTGTCGGAGCACCGGGGGCTCAGTGGGAGGTGTGTGAGACGTGAGGCAATTTGCAGGCAGCCTTTGGGGTGCTGGCTGTGCCGCTGCCGTCGGTGGTGCAGGAGCAGCCATGGGGTGTCAGCATTGCCCCACCTTCCCGCTGCGTGTCCCCGAGGCCGCCGCCACTGTCCCGGCACACTGTGCTGGCATTTCCAGAGTGCCAGCAAGGGTGCTGGGCTTGCTGCAAAGTCCTGTGCTTGCCTTGTGCATGTAGATGATGTTTTCAAATGAATTTTAGCTGGAAAAAGGGAATTTTCAGAACGGGAATGAGGGACAGAGAAGAAAATGGAGATTTTCTGGAAATGTTTTTGCTAATGTTGCTCCAAATGCCTGTGTGGGATAACCCTGTTGTAGACTGCATCTTTTTGGATCCTTTCAGAGACGTCTGTCTGGGTGATGTTGCCATTCCAGGGCTGGTGTTCTGGGACGTGAGATGTGTCCTTTGTGCCATTGTTATAGCTTTTCCCAACCACAGCTGGAGTGTTGGGAGAGTTCACTCTCTCTGTTTCCCTGGGTTTGGGATCTTGGGGCCTGTGCTGTCCCTCTGGAAGAAACCTGTTATAATCCCTCTATGAAATTGAGATAGGAAGGTACATAAGAGTTAAAATCTCTTTTAAGAGTGGTGTATTACAAGTGCAAGATTTTGTTTGAGGAAAACATTCCCTAAAACTAAAAGAATAACTAAAGAAGGAGATATTTTAAATAGGAATTGAAACTATTAATCAATCTTAAGAATGGAATGGATGATTTGATCTGAGGTTCACATCTTACAGACTGCTTGTCATGTGGCTCCAGAGGGTTTTGTTTTGTTGTTTTTTGGTTTTGTTTTTTGAATAATCTGGTTCAAGCATAATTGCAACTAGAAAATCAAATGCTTTTCAATTGGTTCTGATGCCATGTCAGTGGTGTTTGGTTTAGAAGCTCTCTGTAGCACTGCCCTTTATCAGCTGTTGAATTGCAGAAATAGGAGCAGTATTTCATCTTGCTAAGAGAAAGCATTTTAATAGTGCTGTGGATACGGGGGTAAATTGCAGTAATTGAAGATTAAAAAACTATTCTCCAAGTGTTCCTAGAGCTTAAAAAAAGAGCTCAGAGAAGTTGTGTGTATGTGTGTGTGGGGAAACAGGATGTTCTGCCCAGGCTGGCAGAGCATCTCTATATATGTTCATTGTTGAACCAGAACTAATGATAACACTTAAATGACAGGTACTCTGGGTGATAAAAATGAATGGTTTGGTAAATGGGGGAGATGACACCGTTAGGCAGAATAACTGGGCCATTTAGTGAGCTGTGCTAATACAGACCAGTGTATTATTACTCAGTGCACTTTTTGTGAGCAGGGGCATTCTTGGGTTACAAGGCACTTTCTGAGCAAAGCTTCAAAATTTATTGTGACTATTCGGTGTGACTCTTTGCGGACAAAACCTGAATGATGATAAATTCATAGGAAAAGTAGAATTTAGTTCCAGCAGAGGGGCATTTGATACTAATACTGGTGACGTCCCACTTGAATGGTCCATTCAGTGTGAAAGGATTTTGAAAAGAAGAGGAAGAGTATCAAGCAGAGAGAGGAAATAGTGCAGAAATGGTGGAAATGTGCTCTACTGAGAGCACATCTACAACAGTGACAAGGTAGGAGTCTGGATTTGCTTTATTTTGGTGGTGTTGTCTTCCCCAAGTTTGTGGATAAAATTCAAGGGAATGCATGATGTACTTTCTTTTACATCCTATGTATTGAGATAAGATGGAAATCCAGTGTACAAATGGAACTGCACTTTGGAGAGGCTGGAAATGTTGAGCTAAATTGGAGCCTGTATTTGTAATTAACTTTCAGCTGTGAGAAACAACACTTGTGGTAGAGATGTAGTAAATGGTTTTCAGGTAAATGTGGCTATTATTTAGGGAAATTGTAAAATATTGATATGCATGTCGTTTGGATTGAAACTGGAAAGAAATGGTTTATGAAGTAGATCAGATCTTGGGAGGAAACGCAGATGATTCTCTTAGCTAAATCAGAGAGGGTTGGCAGCAGAATGAAACGGATGGGATTTTGGTTCAATTTTTATCACTGGTAGCAATGGCAGCCTGTGTCTGTGGTACTGCTAATAGGGGTAATCCCATTCCTGGGTTCTGCATCTGTTTCCCAGGAGACAGCAGTGGTGGGAATGTTTGGGTGCCAGGCTGCTGCTGTGCTCATAACGGGTTGACATCCATGGAGTGTTGGGGGCGCCAGGCGGTTGCTGTGGCCCCAGTGGGCTCCTGGAGTGTTTGGGGTGAGTGTGCAGTGCTGGGCACGGCCCTGGGCAGAGCAGCCTTGTGCCTGAGGGCAGGGGGAGGCCTCCGGAGGCTCTGGAGGATCAGCTGTGCCAGGGAAGCCCTCCTGCCAGCAGGGAAGCCCTCCTGCCAGCAGGCCTGTGGTGGTGGGTGAGTTACTTGCACCCTGTGACCCAACCAGAATGCTCAACTTTTAACTTGCTGTCAGGCCTTCAAACAAGATTTCCCTTCTTTCTAGATGATGCTGAAATATTGTCCAAATGCGGTAAGCTGTGTCTGTGTTAGAATATCCTCCTTTCCTCATTGTTTGACCCATGTTATTTTTAGTGCAATAGCATTGTATCTGTCCAAAAGAGTGTTCTAGAAAGAAGTTGCTGTCATGGTGCAATGTAGTTTCTAAATGACATTGCAGGTATTTGAGACATGTTCTGGTACTAATGACAGCTTTTTTCCTGAAATGATTTCTTTAGGGTTCTTGTAGGTGGAAATGAGTGTTCTTTCAGCTTGAATGAAATGTTCTCAAAAGATGGTGTTGGGCCTAGACAGGCTTGACTTGTGTCATGAGGTCATTCAGGGCTCAGATGCACTGCAAGTGATTGCATTTGTCATTTTCCACTTAATTTCTGAGCCACAGAATAGGCTGGTTTAAAGAGCTTTAAGCAATAAATGTTGAAGAGACTTACAGATTTATTTTGCCTTATGTCTGTGATTGCGTGCAATGATCAGGTTCTGTTCCTTAACCCCCAGGAGAAATGCCATGTCTGTAAATGCACGGTGAGATCCGGCCAGACTTGCTGTGGACAGGGCTCTGCAAGTTGTCCTTGTGGGCTGAATCTGAGTTTTAATTGTGTTCTGGACAGAAGGGCCGGCGATTGCTGCGCCGTGTTTTGGATGCGTGCAAAGCAGCAGGGAAGTTGGAGCTTGAGCAGGAGGACGCTGAGGTGGTTTTGTTGGAGCACCGGGGGCTCAGTGGGAGGTGTGTGAGACGTGAGGCAATTTGCAGGCAGCCTTTGGGGTGCTGGCTGTGCCGCTGCCGTCGGTGGTGCAGGAGGAGCCATGGGGTGTCAGCATTGCCCCACCTTCCCGCTGCGTGTCCCCGAGGCCGCCGCCACTGTCCCGGCACACTGTGCTGGCATTTCCAGAGTGCCAGCAAGGGTGCTGGGCTTGCTGCAAAGTCCTGTGCTTGCCGTGTGCATGTAGATGATGTTTTCAAATGAATTTTAGCTGGAAAAAGGGAATTTTCAGAACGGGAATGAGGGACAGAGAAGAAAATGGAGATTTTCTGGAAATGTTTTTGCTAATGTAGCTCCAACTGCCTGTGTGGGATAACCCGGTTGTAGACTGCATCTTTTTGGATCCTTTCAGAGACGCCTGTCTGGGTGATGTTGCCATTCCAGGGCTGGTGCTCTGGGACGTGAGATGTGTCCTTTGTGTCATTGTTATAGCTTTTCCCAACCACAGCTGGAGTGTTGGGAGAGTTCACTCTCTCTGTTTCCCTGGGTTTGGGATCTTGGGGCCTGTGCTGTCCCTCTGGAAGAAACCTGTTATAATCCCTCTATGAAATTGAGATAGGAAGGTACATAAGAGTTAAAATCTCTTTTAAGAGTGGTGTATTACAAGTGCAAGATTTTGTTTGAGGAAAACATTCCCTAAAACTAAAAGAATAACTAAAGAAGGAGATATTTTCAAAAGGAATTGAAACTATTAAACAGTCTTAAGAACGGAATGGATGATTTTATCTGAGGTTCACATCTTACAGACTGCTTGTCATGTGGCTCCAGAGGGTTTTGTTTTGTTTTGTTTTGTTTTGTTTGAATAATCTGGTTCAAGCATAATTGCAACTAGAAAATCAAATGCTTTTCAATTGGTCCTGATGTCATGTCAGTGGTGTTTGGTTTAGAAGCTCTCTGTAGCACTGCCCTTTATCAGCTGATGAATTGCAGAAATAGTAGCAGTATTTCATCTTGCTAAGAAAAAGCATTTTAATAGTGCTGTGGATACGGGGGTAAATTGCAGTAATTGAAGATTAAAAAACTATTCACCAAGTGTTCCTAGAGCTTAAATAGAGAGCTCAGAGAAGTTGTGTGTGTGTGGGGGGGGAAACAGGATGTTCTGCCCAGGCTGGCAGTGCATCTCTATGTATGTTCATTGTTGAACCAGAAATAATGGTAACACTTAAATGACAGGTACTGTGGGTGATAAAAATGAATGGTTTGGTAAATGGGGGAGATGACACCGTTAGGCAGAATAATTGGGCCATTTAGTGAGCTGTGCTAACACAGACCAGTGTATTATTACTCAGTGCACTTTTTGTGAGCAGGGGCATTCTTGGGTTACAAGGCACTTTCTGAGCAAAGCTTCAAAATTTATTGTGACTATTCGGTGTGACTCTTTGCGGACAAAACCTGAATGATGATAAATTCATAGGAAAAGTAGAATTTAGTTGCAGCAGAGGGGCATTTGATACTAATACTGGTGACATCCCACTTAAATGGTCCATTCAGTGTGAAAGGATTTTGAAAAGAAGAGGAAGAGTATCAAGCAGAGAGAGGAAATAGTGCAGAAATGGCAGAAATGTGCTCTACTGAGAGCACACCTACAACAGTGACAAGGTAGGAGTCTGGGTTCGCTGTATTTTGGTGGTGTTGTCTTCCCCAAATTTGTGGACAAAATTCAAGGGAATGCATGATGTACTTTCTTTTACATCCTATGTATTGAGATAAGATGGAAATCCAGTGTACAAATGGAAGTGCACTTTGGAGAGGCTGGAAATGTTGGGCTAAATTGGAGCCTGTATTTGTAATTAACTTTCAGCTGTGAGAAACAACACTTATGGTAGAGATGCAGTAAATGGTTTTCAGGTAAATGTGGCTATTATTTAGGGAAATTGTAAAATATTGATATGCATGTCGTTTGGATTGAAATTGGAAAGAAATGGTTTATGAAGTAGATCAGATCTTGGGAGGAAATGCAGATGATTCTCTTAGCTAAATCAGAGAGGGTGGGCAGCAGAATGAAATGGATGGGATTTTGGTTGAATTTTTATCACTGGTAGCAATGGCAGCCGGTGTCTGTGGTACTGCTAATAGGGGTAATGCTATTGCTGGGTTCTGCATCTGTTTCCCAAGAGAAAGCAGTGGTGGGAATGTTTGGGTGCCAGGCTGCTGCTGTGCTCATAATGGGTTGATGCCCATGGAGTGTTGGGGGCGCCAGGCGGTTGCTGTGGCCCCAGTGGGCTCCTGGAGTGTTTGGGGTGAGTGTGCAGTGCTGGGCACGGCCCTGGGCAGAGCAGCCTTGTGCCTGAGGGCAGGGGGAGGCCTCAGGAGGCTCTGGAGGATCAGCTGTGCCAGGGAAGCCCTCCTGCCAGCAGGGAAGCCCTCCTGCCAGCAGGCCTGTGGTGGTGGCTGAGTTACTTGCACCCTGTGACCCAACCAGAATGCTCAACTTTTAACTTGCTGTCAGGCCTTCAAACAAGATTTCCCTTCTTTCTAGATGATGCTGAAATATTGTCCAAATGCGGTAAGCTGTGTCTGTGTTAGAATATCCTCCTTTCCTCATTGTTTGACCCATGTTATTTTTAGTGCAATAGCATTGTATCTGTCCAAAAGAGTGTTCTAGAAAGAAGTTGCTGTCATGGTGCAATGTAGTTTCTAAATGACATTGCAGGTATTTGAGACATGTTCAGGTGCTAATGACTGCTTTTTTCCTGAAATGATTTTTTAGGGTTCTTGTAGGTGGAAATGAGTGTTCTTTCAGCTTGAATGAAATGTTCTCAAAAGATGGTGTTGGGCCTAGACAGGCTCGACTTGTGTCATGAGGTCATTCAGGGCTCAGATGCACTGCAAGTGATTGCATTTGTCATTTTCCACTTAATTTCTGAGCCACAGATTAGGCTGGTTTAAAGAGCTTTAAGCAATAAATGTTGAAGAGACTTACAGATTTATTTTGCCTTATGTCTGAGATTGCGTGCAATGATCAGGTTCTGTTCCTTAACCCCCAGGAGAAATGCCATGTCTGTAAGTGCACGGTGAGATCAGGCCAGACTTGCTGGTGACAGGGCTCTGCAAGTTGTCCTTGTGGGCTGAATCTGAGTTTTAATTGTGTTCTGGACAGAAGGGCCGGCGATTGCTGCGCCGTGTTTTGGATGCGTGCAAAGCAGCAGGGAAGTTGGAGCTTGAGCAGGAGGACGCTGAGGTGGTTTTGTCGGAGCACCGGGGGCTCAGTGGGAGGTGTGTGAGACGTGAGGCAATTTGCAGGCAGCCTTTGGGGTGCTGGCTGTGCCGCTGCCGTCGGTGGTGCAGGAGCAGCCATGGGGTGTCAGCATTGCCCCACATTCCCGCTGCGTGTCCCCGAGGCCGCCGCCACTGTCCTGGCACACTGTGCTGGCATTCCCAGAGTGCCAGCAAGGGTGCTGGGCTTGCTGCAAAGTCCTGTGCTTGCCGTGTGCATGTAGATGATGTTTTCAAATGAATTTTAGCTGGAAAAAGGGAATTTTCAGAACGGGAATGAGGGACAGAGTAGAAAATGGAGATTTTCTGGAAATGTTTTTGCTAATGTAGCTCCAAATGCCTGTGTGGGATAACCCTGTTGTAGCCTGCATCTTTTTGGATCCTTTCAGAGACGCCTGTCTGGGTGATGTTGCCATTCCAGGGCTGGTGCTCTGGGACGTGAGATGTGTCCTTTGTGTCATTGTTATAGCTTTTCCCAAACACAGCTGGAGTGTTTGGAGAGTTCAATCTCTCCGTTTCCCTGGGTTTGGGATCTTGGGGCCTGTGCTGTCCCTCTGGAAGAAACCTGTTATAATCCCTCTATGAAATTGAGATAGGAAGGTACATAAGAGTTAAAATCTCTTTTAAGAGTGGTGTATTACAAGTGCAAGATTTTGTTTGAGGAAAACATTCCCTAAACCAAAAAGAATAACTAAAGAAGGAGATATTTTAAATAGGAATTTAAACTATTAATCAATCTTAAGAATGGAATGGATGATTTGATCTGAGGTTCACATCTTACAGACTGCTTGTCATGTGGCTCCAGAGGGTTTTGTTTTTTGTTTTTTGTTTTTTTTTTTGAATAATCTGGTTCAAGCATAATTGCAACTAGAAAATCAAATGCTTTTCAATTGGTCCTGATGTCATGTCAGTGGTGTTTGGTTTAGAAGCTCTCTGTAGCACTGCCCTTTATCAGCTGATGAATTGCAGAAATAGTAGCAGTATTTCATCTTGCTAAGAGAAAGCATTTTAATAGTGCTGTGGATACGGCGGTAAATTGCAATAATTGAAGATTAAAAAGCTATTCACCAAGTGTTCCTAGAATTTAAATAGAGAGCTCAGAGAAGTTGTGTGTGTGTGGTCGGAAACAGGATGGTCTGCCCAGGCTGGCAGAGCATCTCTATGTATGTTCATTGTTGAACCAGAACTAATGATAACACTTAAATGACAGGTACTGGGGGTGATAAGAATGAATGGTTTGGTAAATGGGGGAGATGACACCGTTAGGCAGAATAACTGGGCCATTTAGTGAGCTGTGCTAACACAGACCAGTGTATTATTACTCAGTGCACTTTTTGTGAGCAGGGGCATTCTTGGGTTACAAGGCTCTTTCTGAGCAAAGCTTCAAAATTTATTGTGACTATTCAGTGTGACTCTTTGCGGACAAAACCTGAATGATGATAAATTCATAGGAAAAGTAGAATTTAGTTGCAGCAGAGGGGCATTTGATACTAATACTGGTGACATCCCACTTGAATGGTCCATTCAGTGTGAAAGGATTTTGAAAAGAAGAGGAAGAGTATCAAGCAGAGAGAGGAAATAGTGCAGAAATGGTGGAAATGTGCTCTACTGAGAGCACATCTACAACAGTGACAAGGTAGGAGTCTGGGTTCGCTGTATTTTGGTGGTGTTGTCTTCCCCAAATTTGTGGATAAAATTCAAGGGAACGCATGACGTACTTTCTTTTACATCCTATGTATTGAGATAAGATGGAAATCCAGTGTACAAATGGAAGTGCACTTTGGAGAGGCTGGAAATGTTGGGCTAAATTGGAGCCTGTATTTGTCATTAACTTTCAGCTGTGAGAAACAACACTTGTGGTAGAGATGCAGTAAATGGTTTTCAGGTAAATGTGGCTATTATTTAGGGAAATTGTAAAATATTGATATGCATGTCGTTTGGATTGAAATTGGAAAGAAATGGTTTATGAAGTAGATCAGATCTTGGGAGGAAATGCAGATGATTCTCTTAGCTAAATCAGAGAGGGTTGGCAGCAGAATGAAATGGATGGGATTTGGGTTGAATTTTTATCACTGGTAGCAATGGCAGCCTGTGTCTGTGGTACTGCTAATAGGGGTAATCCTATTGCTGGGTTCTGCATCTGTTTCCCAGGAGAGAGCAGTGGTGGGAATGTTTGGGTGCCAGGCTGTTGCCGTGCTCATAACGGGTTGACGTCCATGGAGTGTTGGGGGCGCCAGGCGGTTGCTGTGGCCCCAGTGGGCTCCTGGAGTGTTTGGGGTGAGTGTGCAGTGCTGGGCACGGCCCTGGGCAGAGCAGCCTTGTGCCTGAGGGCAGGGGGAGGCCTCAGGAGGCTCTGGAGGATCAGCTGTGCCAGGGAAGCCCTCCTGCCAGCAGGGAAGCCCTCCTGCCAGCAGGCCTGTGGTGGTGGGTGAGTTACTTGCATCCTGTGACCCAACCAGAATGCTCAACTTTTAACTTGCTGTCAGGCCTTCAAACAAGATTTCCCTTCTTTCTAGATGACGCTGAAATATTGTCCAAATGCGGTAAGCTGTGTCTGTGTTAGAATATCCTCCTTTCCTCATTGTTTGACCCATGTTATTTTTAGTGCAATAGCATTGTATCTGTCCAAAAGAGTGTTCTAGAAAGAAGTTGCTGTCATGGTGCAATGTAGTTTCTAAATGACATTGCAGGTATTTGAGACATGTTCTGGTACTAATGACAGCTTTTTTCCTGAAATGATTTCTTTAGGGTTCTTGTAGGTGGAAATGAGTGTTCTTTCAGCTTGAGTGAAATGTTCTCGAAAGATGGTGTTGGGCCTAGACAGGCTCGACTTGTGTCATGAGGTCATTCAGGGCTCAGATGCACTGCAAGTGATTGCATTTGTCATCTTCCACTTAATTTCTGAGCCACAGATTAGGCTGGTTTAAAGAGCTTTAAGCAACAAATGTTGAAGAGACTTACAGATTTATTTTGCCTTATGTCTGTGATTGCGTGCAATGACCAGGTTCTGTTCCTTAACCCCCAGGAGAAATGCCGTGTCTGTAAGTGCACGGTGAGATCAGGCCAGACTTGCTGTGGACAGGGCTCTGCAAGTTGTCCTTCTGGGCTGAATCCGAGTTTTAATTGTGTTCTGGACAGAAGGGCCGGCGATTGCTGCGCCGTGTTTTGGATGCGTGCAAAGCAGCAGGGAAGTTGGAGCTTGAGCAGGAGGACGCTGAGGTGGTTTTGTCGGAGCACCGGGGGCTCAGTGGGAGGTGTGTGAGACGTGAGGCAATTTGCAGGCAGCCTTTGGGGTGCTGGCTGTGCCGCTGCCGTCGGTGGTGCAGGAGCAGCCATGGGGTGTCAGCATTGCCCCACATTCCCGCTGCGTGTCCCCGAGGCCGCCGCCACTGTCCTGGCACACTGTGCTGGCATTCCCAGAGTGCCAGCAAGGGTGCTGGGCTTGCTGCAAAGTCCTGTGCTTGCCGTGTGCATGTAGATGATGTTTTCAAATGAATTTTAGCTGGAAAAAGGGAATTTTCAGAACGGGAATGAGGGACAGAGTAGAAAATGGAGATTTTCTGGAAATGTTTTTGCTAATGTAGCTCCAAATGCCTGTGTGGGATAACCCTGTTGTAGCCTGCATCTTTTTGGATCCTTTCAGAGACGCCTGTCTGGGTGATGTTGCCATTCCAGGGCTGGTGCTCTGGGACGTGAGATGTGTCCTTTGTGTCATTGTTATAGCTTTTCCCAAACACAGCTGGAGTGTTTGGAGAGTTCAATCTCTCCGTTTCCCTGGGTTTGGGATCTTGGGGCCTGTGCTGTCCCTCTGGAAGAAACCTGTTATAATCCCTCTATGAAATTGAGATAGGAAGGTACATAAGAGTTAAAATCTCTTTTAAGAGTGGTGTATTACAAGTGCAAGATTTTGTTTGAGGAAAACATTCCCTAAACCAAAAAGAATAACTAAAGAAGGAGATATTTTAAATAGGAATTTAAACTATTAATCAATCTTAAGAATGGAATGGATGATTTGATCTGAGGTTCACATCTTACAGACTGCTTGTCATGTGGCTCCAGAGGGTTTTGTTTTTTGTTTTTTGTTTTTTTTTTTGAATAATCTGGTTCAAGCATAATTGCAACTAGAAAATCAAATGCTTTTCAATTGGTCCTGATGTCATGTCAGTGGTGTTTGGTTTAGAAGCTCTCTGTAGCACTGCCCTTTATCAGCTGATGAATTGCAGAAATAGTAGCAGTATTTCATCTTGCTAAGAGAAAGCATTTTAATAGTGCTGTGGATACGGCGGTAAATTGCAATAATTGAAGATTAAAAAACTATTCACCAAGTGTTCCTAGAATTTAAATAGAGAGCTCAGAGAAGTTGTGTGTGTGTGGTCGGAAACAGGATGGTCTGCCCAGGCTGGCAGAGCATCTCTATGTATGTTCATTGTTGAACCAGAACTAATGATAACACTTAAATGACAGGTACTGGGGGTGATAAGAATGAATGGTTTGGTAAATGGGGGAGATGACACCGTTAGGCAGAATAACTGGGCCATTTAGTGAGCTGTGCTAACACAGACCAGTGTATTATTACTCAGTGCACTTTTTGTGAGCAGGGGCATTCTTGGGTTACAAGGCTCTTTCTGAGCAAAGCTTCAAAATTTATTGTGACTATTCAGTGTGACTCTTTGCGGACAAAACCTGAATGATGATAAATTCATAGGAAAAGTAGAATTTAGTTGCAGCAGAGGGGCATTTGATACTAATACTGGTGACATCCCACTTGAATGGTCCATTCAGTGTGAAAGGATTTTGAAAAGAAGAGGAAGAGTATCAAGCAGAGAGAGGAAATAGTGCAGAAATGGTGGAAATGTGCTCTACTGAGAGCACATCTACAACAGTGACAAGGTAGGAGTCTGGGTTCGCTGTATTTTGGTGGTGTTGTCTTCCCCAAATTTGTGGATAAAATTCAAGGGAACGCATGACGTACTTTCTTTTACATCCTATGTATTGAGATAAGATGGAAATCCAGTGTACAAATGGAAGTGCACTTTGGAGAGGCTGGAAATGTTGGGCTAAATTGGAGCCTGTATTTGTAATTAACTTTCAGCTGTGAGAAACAACACTTGTGGTAGAGATGCAGTAAATGGTTTTCAGGTAAATGTGGCTATTATTTAGGGAAATTGTAAAATATTGATATGCATGTCGTTTGGATTGAAATTGGAAAGAAATGGTTTATGAAGTAGATCAGATCTTGGGAGGAAATGCAGATGATTCTCTTAGCTAAATCAGAGAGGGTTGGCAGCAGAATGAAATGGATGGGATTTGGGTTGAATTTTTATCACTGGTAGCAATGGCAGCCTGTGTCTGTGGTACTGCTAATAGGGGTAATCCTATTGCTGGGTTCTGCATCTGTTTCCCAGGAGAGAGCAGTGGTGGGAATGTTTGGGTGCCAGGCTGTTGCCGTGCTCATAACGGGTTGACGTCCATGGAGTGTTGGGGGCGCCAGGCGGTTGCTGTGGCCCCAGTGGGCTCCTGGAGTGTTTGGGGTGAGTGTGCAGTGCTGGGCACGGCCCTGGGCAGAGCAGCCTTGTGCCTGAGGGCAGGGGGAGGCCTCAGGAGGCTCTGGAGGATCAGCTGTGCCAGGGAAGCCCTCCTGCCAGCAGGGAAGCCCTCCTGCCAGCAGGCCTGTGGTGGTGGGTGAGTTACTTGCATCCTGTGACCCAACCAGAATGCTCAACTTTTAACTTGCTGTCAGGCCTTCAAACAAGATTTCCCTTCTTTCTAGATGACGCTGAAATATTGTCCAAATGCGGTAAGCTGTGTCTGTGTTAGAATATCCTCCTTTCCTCATTGTTTGACCCATGTTATTTTTAGTGCAATAGCATTGTATCTGTCCAAAAGAGTGTTCTAGAAAGAAGTTGCTGTCATGGTGCAATGTAGTTTCTAAATGACATTGCAGGTATTTGAGACATGTTCTGGTACTAATGACAGCTTTTTTCCTGAAATGATTTCTTTAGGGTTCTTGTAGGTGGAAATGAGTGTTCTTTCAGCTTGAGTGAAATGTTCTCGAAAGATGGTGTTGGGCCTAGACAGGCTCGACTTGTGTCATGAGGTCATTCAGGGCTCAGATGCACTGCAAGTGATTGCATTTGTCATCTTCCACTTAATTTCTGAGCCACAGATTAGGCTGGTTTAAAGAGCTTTAAGCAACAAATGTTGAAGAGACTTACAGATTTATTTTGCCTTATGTCTGTGATTGCGTGCAATGACCAGGTTCTGTTCCTTAACCCCCAGGAGAAATGCCGTGTCTGTAAGTGCACGGTGAGATCAGGCCAGACTTGCTGTGGACAGGGCTCTGCAAGTTGTCCTTCTGGGCTGAATCCGAGTTTTAATTGTGTTCTGGACAGAAGGGCCGGCGATTGCTGCGCCGTGTTTTGGATGCGTGCAAAGCAGCTGGGAAGTTGGAGCTTGAGCAGGAGGACGCTGAGGTGGTTTTGTCGGAGCAGCGGGGGCTCAGTGGGAGGTGTGTGAGACGTGAGGCAATTTGCAGGCAGCCTTTGGGGTGCTGGCTGTGCCGCTGCCGTCGGTGGTGCAGGAGCAGCCATGGGGTGTCAGCATTGCCCCACCTTCCCGCTGCGTGTCCCCGAGGCCGCCGCCACTGTCCTGGCACACTGTGCTGGCATTTCCAGAGTGCCAGCAAGGGTGCTGGGCTTGCTGCAAAGTCCTGTGCTTGCCGTGTGCATGTAGATGATGTTTTCAAATGAATTTTAGCTGGAAAAAGGGAATTTTCAGAACGGGAATGAGGGACAGAGTAGAAAATGGAGATTTTCTGGAAATGTTTTTGCTAATGTAGCTCCAAATGCCTGTGTGGGATAACCCTGTTGTAGACTGCACCTTTTTGGATCCTTTCAGAGACGCCTGTCTGGGTGATGTTGCCATTCCAGGGCTGGTGCTCTGGGACGTGAGATGTGTCCTTTGTGTCATTGTTATAGCTTTTCCCAACCACAGCTGGAGTGTTTGGAGAGTTCACTCTCTCTGTTTCCCTGGCTTTGGGATCTTGGGGCCTGTGCTGTCCCTCTGGAAGAAACCTGTTATAATCCCTCTATGAAATTGAGATAGGAAGGTACATAAGAGTTAAAATCTCTTTTAAGAGTGGTGTATTACAAGTGCAAGATTTTGTTTGACGAAAACATTCCCTAAACCAAAAAGAATAACTAAAGAAGGAGATATTTTAAATAGGAATTTAAACTATTAATCAATCTTAAGAATGGAATGGATGATTTGATCTGAGGTTCACATCTTACAGACTGCTTGTCATGTGGCTCCAGAGGGTTTTGTTTTTTGTTTTTTGGTTTTTTTTTTTGAATAATCTCGTTCAAGCATAATTGCAACTAGAAAATCAAATGCTTTTCAATTGGTCCTGATGTCATGTCAGTGGTGTTTGGTTTAGAAGCTCTCTGCAGCACTGCCCTTTATCAGCTGATGAATTGCAGAAATAGTAGCAGTATTTCATCTTGCTAAGAGAAAGCATTTTAATAGTGCTGTGGATACGGGGGTAAATTGCAATAATTGAAGATTAAAAAGCTATTCACCAAGTGTTCCTAGAATTTAAATAGAGAGCTCAGAGAAGTTGTGTGTGTGTGTGGGGAAACAGGATTGTCTGCCCAGGCTGGCAGAGCATCTCTATGTATGTTCATTGTTGAACCAGAACTAATGATAACACTTAAATGACAGGTACTCTGGGTGATAAAAATGAATGGTTTGGTAAATGGGGGAGATGACACCGTTAGGCAGAATAACTGGGCCATTTAGTGAGCTGTGCTAACACAGACCAGTGTATTATTACTCAGTGCACTTTTTGTGAGCAGGGGCATTCTTGGGTTACAAGGCACTTTCTGAGCAAAGCTTCAAAATTTATTGTGACTATTCGGTGTGACTCTTTGCGGACAAAACCCGAATGATGATAAATTCATAGGAAAAGTAGAATTTAGTTGCAGCAGAGGGGCATTTGATACTAATACTGGTGACATCCCAATTGAATGGTCCATTCAGTGTGAAAGGATTTTGAAAAGAAGAGGAAGAGTATCAAGCAGAGAGAGGAAATAGTGCAGAAATGGCGGAAATGTGCTCTACTGAGAGCACATCTACAACAGTGACAAGTTAGGAGTCTGGGTTCGCTTTATTTTGGTGGTGTTGTCTTCCCCAAATTTGTGGATAAAATTCAAGGGAATGCATGACGTACTTTCTTTTACATCCTATGTATTGAGATAAGATGGAAATCCAGTGTACAAATGGAAGTGCACTTTGGAGAGGCTGGAAATGTTGGGCTAAATTGGAGCCTGTATTTGTCATTAACTTTCAGCTGTGAGAAACAACACTTGTGGTAGAGATGCAGTAAATGGTTTTCAGGTAAATGTGGCTATTATTTAGGGAAATTGTAAAATATTGATATGCATGTCGTTTGGATTGAAATTGGAAAGAAATGGTTTATGAAGTAGATCAGATCTTGGGAGGAAATGCAGATGATTCTCTTAGCTAAATCAGAGAGGGTTGGCAGCAGAATGAAATGGATGGGATTTGGGTTGAATTTTTATCAATGGTAGCAATGGCAGCCTGTGTCTGTGGTACTGCTAATAGGGGTAATCCTATTGCTGGGTTCTGCATCTGTTTCCCAGGAGACAGCAGTGGTGGGAATGTTTGGGTGCCAGGCTGTTGCCGTGCTCATAATGGGTTGACGTCCATGGACTGTTGGGGGCGCCAGGCGGTTGCTGTGGCCCCAGTGGGCTCCTGGAGTGTTTGGGGTGAGTGTGCAGTGCTGGGCACGGCCCTGGGCAGAGCAGCCTTGTGCCTGAGGGCAGGGGGAGGCCTCAGGAGGCTCTGGAGGATCAACTGTGCCAGGGAAGCCCTCCTGCCAGCAGGGAAGCCCTCCTGCCAGCAGGCCTGTGGTGTTGGTTGAGTTACTTGCACCCTGTGACCCAACCAGAATGCTCAACTTTTAACTTGCTGTCAGGCCTTCAAACAAGATTTCCCTTCTTTCTAGATGACGCTGAAATATTGTCCAAATGCGGTAAGCTGTGTCTGTGTTAGAATATCCTCCTTTCCTCATTGTTTGACCCATGTTATTTTTAGTGCAATAGCATTGTATCTGTCCAAAAGGGTGTTCTAGAAATAAGTTGCTGTCATGGTGCAATGTAGTTTCTAAATGACATTGCAGGTATTTGAGACATGTTCTGGTACTAATGACAGCTTTTTTCCTGAAATGATTTCTTTAGGGTTCTTGTAGGTGGAAATGAGTGTTCTTTCAGCTTGAATGAAATGTTCTCGAAAGATGGTGTTGGGCCTAGACAGGCTCGACTTGTGTCATGAGGTCATTCAGGGCTCAGATGCACTGCAAGTGATTGCATTTGTCATT
Organism: Chamaea fasciata; assembly: GCF_029207755.1. NCBI lineage: Eukaryota > Metazoa > Chordata > Aves > Passeriformes > Sylviidae > Chamaea > Chamaea fasciata. The sequence continues at coordinate 216,485 of NW_027094144.1, forward strand.
TTCCACTTAATTTCTGAGCCACAGATTAGGCTCGTTTAAAGAGCTTTAAGCAACAAATATTGAAGAGACTTACAGATTTATTTTGCCTTATGTCTGAGATTGCGTGCAATGATCAGGTTCTGTTCCTTAACCCCCAGGAGAAATGCCATGTCTGTAAGTGCACGGTGAGATCAGGCCAGACTTGCAGTGGATAGGGCTCTGCAAGTTGTCCTTGTGGGCTGAATCCGAGTTTTAATTGTGTTCTGGACAGAAAGGGCCGGTGATTGCTGCGCCGTGTTTTGGATGCGTGCAAAGCAGCAGGGAAGTTGGAGCTTGAGCAGGAGGACGCTGAGGTGGTTTTGTCGGAGCACCGGGGGCTCAGTGGGAGGTGTGTGAGACGTGAGGCAATTTGCAGGCAGCCTTTGGGGTGCTGGCTGTGCCGCTGCCGTCGGTGGTGCAGGAGCAGCCATGGGGTGTCAGCATTGCCCCACCTTCCCGCTGCGTGTCCCCGAGGCCGCCGCCACTGTCCCGGCACACTGTGCTGGCATTTCCAGAGTGCCAGCAAGGGTGCTGGGCTGGCTGCAACGTCCTGTGCTTGCCGTGTGCATGTAGATTATGTTTTCAAATGAATTTTAGCTGGAAAAAGGGAATTTTCAGAACGGGAATGAGGGACAGAGAAGCAAATGGAGATTTTCTGGAAATGTTTTTGCTAATGTAGCTGCAACTGCCTGTGTGGGATAACCCTGTTGTAGACTGCACCTTTTTGGATCCTTTCAGAGACGCCTGTCTGGGTGATGTTGCCATTCCAGGGCTGGTGCTCTGGGACGTGAGATGTGTCCTTTGTGTCATTGTTATAGCTTTTCCCAACCACAGCTGGAGTGTTTGGAGAGTTCACTCTCTCTGTTTCCCTGGGTTTGGGATCTTGGGGCCTGTGCTGTCCCTCTGGAAGAAACCTGTTATAATCCCTCTATGAAATTGAGATAGGAAGGTACATAAGAGTTAAAATCTCTTTTAAGAGTGGTGTATTACAAGTGCAAGATTTTGTTTGAGGAAAACATTCCCTAAACCAAAAAGAATAACTAAAGAAGGAGATATTTTAAATAGGAATTTAAACTATTAATCAATCTTAAGAATGGAATGGATGATTTGATCTGAGGTTCACATCTTACAGACTGCTTGTCATGTGGCTCCAGAGGGTTTTGTTTTTTGTTTTTTTTTTTTTTTTGAATAATCTGGTTCAAGCATAATTGCAACTAGAAAATCAAATGCTTTTCAATTGGTCCTGATGTCATGTCAGTGGTGTTTGGTTTAGAAGCTCTCTGTAGCACTGCCCTTTATCAGCTGATGAATTGCAGAAATAGTAGCAGTATTTCATCTTGCTAAGAGAAAGCATTTTAATAGTGCTGTGGATACGGGGGTAAATTGCAATAATTGAAGATTAGAAAACTATTCACCAAGTGTTCCTAGAATTTAAATAGAGAGCTCAGAGAAGTTGTGTGTGTGTGTGGGGAAACAGGATGGTCTGCCCAGGCTGGCAGAGCATCTCTATGTATGTTCATTGTTGAACCAGAACTAATGATAACACTTAAATGACAGGTACTGTGGGTGATAAAAATGAATGGTTTGGTAAATGGGGGAGATGACATCGTTAGGCAGAATAACTGGGCCATTTAGTGAGCTGTGCTAACACAGACCAGTGTATTATTACTCAGTGCACTTTTTGTGAGCAGGGGCATTCTTGGGTTACAAGGCTCTTTCGGACCAAAGTTTCAAAATTTATTGTGACTGTTCGGTGTGACTCTTTGCGGACAAAACCTGAATGATGATAAATTCATAGGAAAAGTAGAATTTAGTTGCAGCAGAGGGGCATTTGATACTAATACTGGTGACATCCCACTTGAATGGTCCATTCAGTGTGAAAGGATTTTGAAAAGAAGAGGAAGAGTATCAAGCAGAGAGAGGAAATAGTGCAGAAATGGTGGAAATGTGCTCTACTGAGAGCACATCTACAACAGTGACAAGGTAGGAGTCTGGGTTCGCTGTATTTTGGTGGTGTTGTCTTCCCCAAGTTTGTGGATAAAATTCAAGGGAATGCATGACGTACTTTCTTTTACATCCTATGTATTGAGATAAGATGGAAATCCAGTGTACAAATGGAAGTGCACTTTGGAGAGGCTGGAAATGTTGGGCTAAATTGGAGCCTGTATTTGTCATTAACTTTCAGCTGTGAGAAACAACACTTGTGGTAGAGATGCAGTAAATGGTTTTCAGGTAAATGTGGCTATTATTTAGGGAAATTGTAAAATATTGATATGCATGTCGTTTGGATTGAAATTGGAAAGAAATGGTTTATGAAGTAGATCAGATCTTGGGAGGAAATGCAGATGATTCTCTTAGCTAAATCAGAGAGGGTTGGCAGCAGAATGAAATGGATGGGATTTGGGTTGAATTTTTATCACTGGTAGCAATGGCAGCCTGTGTCTGTGGTACTGCTAATAGGGGTAATCCTATTGCTGGGTTCTGCATCTGTTTCCCAGGAGAGAGCAGTGGTGGGAATGTTTGGGTGCCAGGCTGTTGCCGTGCTCATAACGGGTTGACGTCCATGGAGTGTTGGGGGCGCCAGGCGGTTGCTGTGGCCCCAGTGGGCTCCTGGAGTGTTTGGGGTGAGTGTGCAGTGCTGGGCACGGCCCTGGGCAGAGCAGCCTTGTGCCTGAGGGCAGGGGGAGGCCTCAGGAGGCTCTGGAGGATCAGCTGTGCCAGGGAAGCCCTCCTGCCAGCAGGGAAGCCCTCCTGCCAGCAGGCCTGTGGTGGTGGGTGAGTTACTTGCATCCTGTGACCCAACCAGAATGCTCAACTTTTAACTTGCTGTCAGGCCTTCAAACAAGATTTCCCTTCTTTCTAGATGACGCTGAAATATTGTCCAAATGCGGTAAGCTGTGTCTGTGTTAGAATATCCTCCTTTCCTCATTGTTTGACCCATGTTATTTTTAGTGCAATAGCATTGTATCTGTCCAAAAGAGTGTTCTAGAAAGAAGTTGCTGTCATGGTGCAATGTAGTTTCTAAATGACATTGCAGGTATTTGAGACATGTTCTGGTACTAATGACAGCTTTTTTCCTGCAATGATTTCTTTAGGGTTCTTGTAGGTGGAAATGAGTGTTCTTTCAGCTTGAGTGAAATGTTCTCGAAAGATGGTGTTGGGCCTAGACAGGCTCGACTTGTGTCATGAGGTCATTCAGGGCTCAGATGCACTGCAAGTGATTGCATTTGTCATCTTCCACTTAATTTCTGAGCCACAGAATAGGCTGGTTTAAAGAGCTTTAAGCAATAAATGTTGAAGAGACTTACAGATTTATTTTGCCTTATGTCTGTGATTGCGTGCAATGACCAGGTTCTGTTCCTTAACCCCCAGGAGAAATGCCGTGTCTGTAAGTGCACGGTGAGATCAGGCCAGACTTGCTGTGGACAGGGCTCTGCAAGTTGTCCTTGTGGGCTGAATCTGAGTTTTAATTGTGTTCTGGACAGAAGGGCCGGCGATTGCTGCGCCGTGTTTTGGATGCGTGCAAAGCAGCTGGGAAGTTGGAGCTTGAGCAGGAGGACGCTGAGGTGGTTTTGTCGGAGCACCGGGGGCTCAGTGGGAGGTGTGTGAGACGTGAGGCAATTTGCAGGCAGCCTTTGGGGTGCTGGCTGTGCCGCTGCCGTCGGTGGTGCAGGAGCAGCCATGGGGTGTCAGCATTGCCCCACATTCCCGCTGCGTGTCCCCGAGGCCGCCGCCACTGTCCTGGCACACTGTGCTGGCATTTCCAGAGTGCCAGCAAGGGTGCTGGGCTTGCTGCAAAGTCCTGTGCTTGCCGTGTGCATGTAGATGATGTTTTCAAATGAATTTTAGCTGGAAAAAGGGAATTTTCAGAACGGGAATGAGGGACAGAGTAGAAAATGGAGATTTTCTGGAAATGTTTTTGCTAATGTAGCTCCAACTGCCTGTGTGGGATAACCCTGTTGTAGACTGCACCTTTTTGGATCCTTTCAGAGATGCCTGTCTGGGTGATGTTGCCATTCCAGGGCTGGTGCTCTGGGACGTGAGATGTGTCCTTTGTGTCATTGTTATAGCTTTTCCCAACCACAGCTGGAGTGTTTGGAGAGTTCACTCTCTCTGTTTCCCTGGGTTTGGGATCTTGGGGCCTGTGCTGTCCCTCTGGAAGAAACCTGTTATAATCCCTCTATGAAATTGAGATAGGAAGGTACATAAGAGTTAAAATCTCTTTTAAGAGTGGTGTATTACAAGTGCAAGATTTTGTTTGAGGAAAACATTCCCTAAACCAAAAAGAATAACTAAAGAAGGAGATATTTTAAATAGGAATTTAAACTATTAATCAATCTTAAGAATGGAATGGATGATTTGATCTGAGGTTCACATCTTACAGACTGCTTGTCATGTGGCTCCAGAGGGTTTTGTTTTTTGTTTTTTTTTTTTTTTTGAATAATCTGGTTCAAGCATAATTGCAACTAGAAAATCAAATGCTTTTCAATTGGTCCTGATGTCATGTCAGTGGTGTTTGGTTTAGAAGCTCTCTGTAGCACTGCCCTTTATCAGCTGATGAATTGCAGAAATAGTAGCAGTATTTCATCTTGCTAAGAGAAAGCATTTTAATAGTGCTGTGGATACGGGGGTAAATTGCAATAATTGAAGATTAGAAAACTATTCACCAAGTGTTCCTAGAATTTAAATAGAGAGCTCAGAGAAGTTGTGTGTGTGTGTGGGGAAACAGGATGGTCTGCCCAGGCTGGCAGAGCATCTCTATGTATGTTCATTGTTGAACCAGAACTAATGATAACACTTAAATGACAGGTACTGTGGGTGATAAAAATGAATGGTTTGGTAAATGGGGGAGATGACATCGTTAGGCAGAATAACTGGGCCATTTAGTGAGCTGTGCTAACACAGACCAGTGTATTATTACTCAGTGCACTTTTTGTGAGCAGGGGCATTCTTGGGTTACAAGGCTCTTTCGGACCAAAGTTTCAAAATTTATTGTGACTGTTCGGTGTGACTCTTTGCGGACAAAACCTGAATGATGATAAATTCATAGGAAAAGTAGAATTTAGTTGCAGCAGAGGGGCATTTGATACTAATACTGGTGACATCCCACTTGAATGGTCCATTCAGTGTGAAAGGATTTTGAAAAGAAGAGGAAGAGTATCAAGCAGAGAGAGGAAATAGTGCAGAAATGGTGGAAATGTGCTCTACTGAGAGCACATCTACAACAGTGACAAGGTAGGAGTCTGGGTTCGCTGTATTTTGGTGGTGTTGTCTTCCCCAAATTTGTGGATAAAATTCAAGGGAATGCATGACGTACTTTCTTTTACATCCTATGTATTGAGATAAGATGGAAATCCAGTGTACAAATGGAAGTGCACTTTGGAGAGGCTGGAAATGTTGGGCTAAATTGGAGCCTGTATTTGTCATTAACTTTCAGCTGTGAGAAACAACACTTGTGGTAGAGATGCAGTAAATGGTTTTCAGGTAAATGTGGCTATTATTTAGGGAAATTGTAAAATATTGATATGCATGTCGTTTGGATTGAAATTGGAAAGAAATGGTTTATGAAGTAGATCAGATCTTGGGAGGAAATGCAGATGATTCTCTTAGCTAAATCAGAGAGGGTTGGCAGCAGAATGAAATGGATGGGATTTGGGTTGAATTTTTATCACTGGTAGCAATGGCAGCCTGTGTCTGTGGTACTGCTAATAGGGGTAATCCTATTGCTGGGTTCTGCATCTGTTTCCCAGGAGAGAGCAGTGGTGGGAATGTTTGGGTGCCAGGCTGTTGCCGTGCTCATAACGGGTTGACGTCCATGGAGTGTTGGGGGCGCCAGGCGGTTGCTGTGGCCCCAGTGGGCTCCTGGAGTGTTTGGGGTGAGTGTGCAGTGCTGGGCACGGCCCTGGGCAGAGCAGCCTTGTGCCTGAGGGCAGGGGGAGGCCTCAGGAGGCTCTGGAGGATCAGCTGTGCCAGGGAAGCCCTCCTGCCAGCAGGGAAGCCCTCCTGCCAGCAGGCCTGTGGTGGTGGGTGAGTTACTTGCATCCTGTGACCCAACCAGAATGCTCAACTTTTAACTTGCTGTCAGGCCTTCAAACAAGATTTCCCTTCTTTCTAGATGACGCTGAAATATTGTCCAAATGCGGTAAGCTGTGTCTGTGTTAGAATATCCTCCTTTCCTCATTGTTTGACCCATGTTATTTTTAGTGCAATAGCACTGTATCTGTCCAAAAGAGTGTTCTAGAAAGAAGTTGCTGTCATGGTGCAATGTAGTTTCTAAATGACATTGCAGGTATTTGAGACATGTTCTGGTACTAATGACAGCTTTTTTCCTGCAATGATTTCTTTAGGGTTCTTGTAGGTGGAAATGAGTGTTCTTTCAGCTTGAGTGAAATGTTCTCGAAAGATGGTGTTGGGCCTAGACAGGCTCGACTTGTGTCATGAGGTCATTCAGGGCTCAGATGCACTGCAAGTGATTGCATTTGTCATCTTCCACTTAATTTCTGAGCCACAGAATAGGCTGGTTTAAAGAGCTTTAAGCAATAAATGTTGAAGAGACTTACAGATTTATTTTGCCTTATGTCTGTGATTGCGTGCAATGACCAGGTTCTGTTCCTTAACCCCCAGGAGAAATGCCGTGTCTGTAAGTGCACGGTGAGATCAGGCCAGACTTGCTGTGGACAGGGCTCTGCAAGTTGTCCTTCTGGGCTGAATCCGAGTTTTAATTGTGTTCTGGACAGAAGGGCCGGCGATTGCTGCGCCGTGTTTTGGATGCGTGCAAAGCAGCTGGGAAGTTGGAGCTTGAGCAGGAGGACGCTGAGGTGGTTTTGTCGGAGCACCGGGGGCTCAGTGGGAGGTGTGTGAGACGTGAGGCAATTTGCAGGCAGCCTTTGGGGTGCTGGCTGTGCCGCTGCCGTCGGTGGTGCAGGAGCAGCCATGGGGTGTCAGCATTGCCCCACATTCCCGCTGCGTGTCCCCGAGGCCGCCGCCACTGTCCTGGCACACTGTGCTGGCATTTCCAGAGTGCCAGCAAGGGTGCTGGGCTTGCTGCAAAGTCCTGTGCTTGCCGTGTGCATGTAGATGATGTTTTCAAATGAATTTTAGCTGGAAAAAGGGAATTTTCAGAACGGGAATGAGGGACAGAGTAGAAAATGGAGATTTTCTGGAAATGTTTTTGCTAATGTAGCTCCAACTGCCTGTGTGGGATAACCCTGTTGTAGACTGCACCTTTTTGGATCCTTTCAGAGATGCCTGTCTGGGTGATGTTGCCATTCCAGGGCTGGTGCTCTGGGACGTGAGATGTGTCCTTTGTGTCATTGTTATAGCTTTTCCCAACCACAGCTGGAGTGTTTGGAGAGTTCACTCTCTCTGTTTCCCTGGGTTTGGGATCTTGGGGCCTGTGCTGTCCCTCTGGAAGAAACCTGTTATAATCCCTCTATGAAATTGAGATAGGAAGGTACATAAGAGTTAAAATCTCTTTTAAGAGTGGTGTATTACAAGTGCAAGATTTTGTTTGAGGAAAACATTCCCTAAACCAAAAAGAATAACTAAAGAAGGAGATATTTTAAATAGGAATTTAAACTATTAATCAATCTTAAGAATGGAATGGATGATTTGATCTGAGGTTCACATCTTACAGACTGCTTGTCATGTGGCTCCAGAGGGTTTTGTTTTTTGTTTTTTTTTTTTTTTTTGAATAATCTGGTTCAAGCATAATTGCAACTAGAAAATCAAATGCTTTTCAATTGGTCCTGATGTCATGTCAGTGGTGTTTGGTTTAGAAGCTCTCTGTAGCACTGCCCTTTATCAGCTGATGAATTGCAGAAATAGTAGCAGTATTTCATCTTGCTAAGAGAAAGCATTTTAATAGTGCTGTGGATACGGGGGTAAATTGCAATAATTGAAGATTAGAAAACTATTCACCAAGTGTTCCTAGAATTTAAATAGAGAGCTCAGAGAAGTTGTGTGTGTGTGTGGGGAAACAGGATGGTCTGCCCAGGCTGGCAGAGCATCTCTATGTATGTTCATTGTTGAACCAGAACTAATGATAACACTTAAATGACAGGTACTGTGGGTGATAAAAATGAATGGTTTGGTAAATGGGGGAGATGACATCGTTAGGCAGAATAACTGGGCCATTTAGTGAGCTGTGCTAACACAGACCAGTGTATTATTACTCAGTGCACTTTTTGTGAGCAGGGGCATTCTTGGGTTACAAGGCTCTTTCGGACCAAAGTTTCAAAATTTATTGTGACTGTTCGGTGTGACTCTTTGCGGACAAAACCTGAATGATGATAAATTCATAGGAAAAGTAGAATTTAGTTGCAGCAGAGGGGCATTTGATACTAATACTGGTGACATCCCACTTGAATGGTCCATTCAGTGTGAAAGGATTTTGAAAAGAAGAGGAAGAGTATCAAGCAGAGAGAGGAAATAGTGCAGAAATGGTGGAAATGTGCTCTACTGAGAGCACATCTACAACAGTGACAAGGTAGGAGTCTGGGTTCGCTGTATTTTGGTGGTGTTGTCTTCCCCAAATTTGTGGATAAAATTCAAGGGAATGCATGACGTACTTTCTTTTACATCCTATGTATTGAGATAAGATGGAAATCCAGTGTACAAATGGAAGTGCACTTTGGAGAGGCTGGAAATGTTGGGCTAAATTGGAGCCTGTATTTGTAATTAACTTTCAGCTGTGAGAAACAACACTTGTGGTAGAGATGCAGTAAATGGTTTTCAGGTAAATGTGGCTATTATTTAGGGAAATTGTAAAATATTGATATGCATGTCGTTTGGATTGAAATTGGAAAGAAATGGTTTATGAAGTAGATCAGATCTTGGGAGGAAATGCAGATGATTCTCTTAGCTAAATCAGAGAGGGTTGGCAGCAGAATGAAATGGATGGGATTTGGGTTGAATTTTTATCACTGGTAGCAATGGCAGCCTGTGTCTGTGGTACTGCTAATAGGGGTAATCCTATTGCTGGGTTCTGCATCTGTTTCCCAGGAGAGAGCAGTGGTGGGAATGTTTGGGTGCCAGGCTGTTGCCGTGCTCATAACGGGTTGACGTCCATGGAGTGTTGGGGGCGCCAGGCGGTTGCTGTGGCCCCAGTGGGCTCCTGGAGTGTTTGGGGTGAGTGTGCAGTGCTGGGCACGGCCCTGGGCAGAGCAGCCTTGTGCCTGAGGGCAGGGGGAGGCCTCAGGAGGCTCTGGAGGATCAGCTGTGCCAGGGAAGCCCTCCTGCCAGCAGGGAAGCCCTCCTGCCAGCAGGCCTGTGGTGGTGGGTGAGTTACTTGCATCCTGTGACCCAACCAGAATGCTCAACTTTTAACTTGCTGTCAGGCCTTCAAACAAGATTTCCCTTCTTTCTAGATGACGCTGAAATATTGTCCAAATGCGGTAAGCTGTGTCTGTGTTAGAATATCCTCCTTTCCTCATTGTTTGACCCATGTTATTTTTAGTGCAATAGCATTGTATCTGTCCAAAAGAGTGTTCTAGAAAGAAGTTGCTGTCATGGTGCAATGTAGTTTCTAAATGACATTGCAGGTATTTGAGACATGTTCTGGTACTAATGACAGCTTTTTTCCTGAAATGATTTCTTTAGGGTTCTTGTAGGTGGAAATGAGTGTTCTTTCAGCTTGAGTGAAATGTTCTCGAAAGATGGTGTTGGGCCTAGACAGGCTCGACTTGTGTCATGAGGTCATTCAGGGCTCAGATGCACTGCAAGTGATTGCATTTGTCATCTTCCACTTAATTTCTGAGCCAGAGAATAGGCTGGTTTAAAGAGCTTTAAGCAATAAATGTTGAAGAGACTTACAGATTTATTTTGCCTTATGTCTGTGATTGCGTGCAATGACCAGGTTCTGTTCCTTAACCCCCAGGAGAAATGCCGTGTCTGTAAGTGCACGGTGAGATCAGGCCAGACTTGCTGTGGACAGGGCTCTGCAAGTTGTCCTTGTGGGCTGAATCTGAGTTTTAATTGTGTTCTGGACAGAAGGGCCGGCGATTGCTGCGCCGTGTTTTGGATGCGTGCAAAGCAGCAGGGAAGTTGGAGCTTGAGCAGGAGGACGCTGAGGTGGTTTTGTCGGAGCACCGGGGGCTCAGTGGGAGGTGTGTGAGACGTGAGGCAATTTGCAGGCAGCCTTTGGGGTGCTGGCTGTGCCGCTGCCGTCGGTGGTGCAGGAGCAGCCATGGGGTGTCAGCATTGCCCCACCTTCCCGCTGCGTGTCCCCGAGGCCGCCGCCACTGTCCTGGCACACTGTGCTGGCATTTCCAGAGTGCCAGCAAGGGTGCTGGGCTTGCTGCAAAGTCCTGTGCTTGCCGTGTGCATGTAGATGATGTTTTCAAATGAATTTTAGCTGGAAAAAGGGAATTTTCAGAACGGGAATGAGGGACAGAGTAGAAAATGGAGATTTTCTGGAAATGTTTTTGCTAATGTAGCTCCAAATGCCTGTGTGGGATAACCCTGTTGTAGACTGCACCTTTTTGGATCCTTTCAGAGACGCCTGTCTGGGTGATGTTGCCATTCCAGGGCTGGTGCTCTGGGATGTGAGATGTGTCCTTTGTGTCATTGTTATAGCTTTTCCCAACCACAGCTGGAGTGTTTGGAGAGTTCACTCTCTCTGTTTCCCTGGGTTTGGGATCTTGGGGCCTGTGCTGTCCCTCTGGAAGAAACCTGTTATAATCCCTCTATGAAATTGAGATAGGAAGGTACATAAGAGTTAAAATCTCTTTTAAGAGTGGTGTATTACAAGTGCAAGATTTTGTTTGAGGAAAACATTCCCTAAACCAAAAAGAATAACTAAAGAAGGAGATATTTTAAATAGGAATTTAAACTACTAATCAATCTTAAGAATGGAATGGATGATTTGATCTGAGGTTCACATCTTACAGACTGCTTGTCATGTGGCTCCAGAGGGTTTTGTATTTTGGTTTTTTTTTTTTTTGAATAATCTGGTTCAAGCATAATTGCAACTAGAAAATCAAATGCTTTTCAATTGGTCCTGATGTCATGTCAGTGGTGTTTGGTTTAGAAGCTCTCTGTAGCACTGCCCTTTATCAGCTGATGAATTGCAGAAATAGTAGCAGTATTTCATCTTGCTAAGAGAAAGCATTTTAATAGTGCTGTGGATACGGGGGTAAATTGCAATAATTGAAGATTAGAAAACTATTCACCAAGTGTTCCTAGAATTTAAATAGAGAGCTCAGAGAAGTTGTGTGTGTGTGTGGGGAAACAGGATGGTCTGCCCAGGCTGGCAGAGCATCTCTATGTATGTTCATTGTTGAACCAGAACTAATGATAACACTTAAATGACAGGTACTGTGGGTGATAAAAATGAATGGTTTGGTAAATGGGGGAGATGACATCGTTAGGCAGAATAACTGGGCCATTTAGTGAGCTGTGCTAACACAGACCAGTGTATTATTACTCAGTGCACTTTTTGTGAGCAGGGGCATTCTTGGGTTACAAGGCTCTTTCGGACCAAAGTTTCAAAATTTATTGTGACTGTTCGGTGTGACTCTTTGCGGACAAAACCTGAATGATGATAAATTCATAGGAAAAGTAGAATTTAGTTGCAGCAGAGGGGCATTTGATACTAATACTGGTGACATCCCACTTGAATGGTCCATTCAGTGTGAAAGGATTTTGAAAAGAAGAGGAAGAGTATCAAGCAGAGAGAGGAAATAGTGCAGAAATGGTGGAAATGTGCTCTACTGAGAGCACATCTACAACAGTGACAAGGTAGGAGTCTGGGTTCGCTGTATTTTGGTGGTGTTGTCTTCCCCAAGTTTGTGGATAAAATTCAAGGGAATGCATGACGTACTTTCTTTTACATCCTATGTATTGAGATAAGATGGAAATCCAGTGTACAAATGGAAGTGCACTTTGGAGAGGCTGGAAATGTTGGGCTAAATTGGAGCCTGTATTTGTCATTAACTTTCAGCTGTGAGAAACAACACTTGTGGTAGAGATGCAGTAAATGGTTTTCAGGTAAATGTGGCTATTATTTAGGGAAATTGTAAAATATTGATATGCATGTCGTTTGGATTGAAATTGGAAAGAAATGGTTTATGAAGTAGATCAGATCTTGGGAGGAAATGCAGATGATTCTCTTAGCTAAATCAGAGAGGGTTGGCAGCAGAATGAAATGGATGGGATTTGGGTTGAATTTTTATCACTGGTAGCAATGGCAGCCTGTGTCTGTGGTACTGCTAATAGGGGTAATCCTATTGCTGGGTTCTGCATCTGTTTCCCAGGAGAGAGCTGTGGTGGGAATGTTTGGGTGCCAGGCTGTTGCCGTGCTCATAACGGGTTGACGTCCATGGACTGTTGGGGGCGCCAGGCGGTTGCTGTGGCCCCAGTGGGCTCCTGGAGTGTTTGGGGTGAGTGTGCAGTGCTGGGCACGGCCCTGGGCAGAGCAGCCTTGTGCCTGAGGGCAGGGGGAGGCCTCAGGAGGCTCTGGAGGATCAGCTGTGCCAGGGAAGCCCTCCTGCCGGCAGGGAAGCCCTCCTGCCAGCAGGCCTGTGGTGGTGGGTGAGTTACTTGCACCCTGTGACCCAACCAGAATGCTCAACTTTTAACTTGCTGTCAGGCCTTCAAACAAGATTTCCCTTCTTTCTAGATGACGCTGAAATATTGTCCAAATGCGGTAAGCTGTGTCTGTGTTAGAATATCCTCCTTTCCTCATTGTTTGACCCATGTTATTTTTAGTGCAATAGCATTGTATCTGTCCAAAAGAGTGTTCTAGAAAGAAGTTGCTGTCATGCTGCAATGTAGTTTCTAAATGACATTGCAGGTATTTGAGACATGTTCTGGTACTAATGACAGCTTTTTTCCTGAAATGATTTCTTTAGGGTTCTTGTAGGTGGAAATGAGTGTTCTTTCAGCTTGAGTGAAATGTTCTCGAAAGATGGTGTTGGGCCTAGACAGGCTCGACTTGTGTCATGAGGTCATTCAGGGCTCAGATGCACTGCAAGTGATTGCATTTGTCATTTTCCACTTAATTTCTGAGCCACAGATTAGGCTGGTTTAAAGAGCTTTAAGCAATAAATGTTGAAGAGACTTACAGATTTATTTTGCCTTATGTCTGAGACTGCGTGCAATGATCAGGTTCTGTTCCTTAACCCCCAGGAGAAATGCCATGTCTGTAAGTGCACGGTGAGATCAGGCCAGACTTGCTGTGGACAGGGCTCTGCAAGTTGTCCTTGTGGGCTGAATCTGAGTTTTAATTGTGTTCTGGACAGAAGGGCCGGCGATTGCTGCGCCGTGTTGTGGATGCGTGCAAAGCAGCAGGGAAGTTGGAGCTTGAGCAGGAGGACGCTGAGGTGGTTTTGTCGGAGCAGCGGGGGCTCAGTGGGAGGTGTGTGAGACGTGAGGCAATTTGCAGGCAGCCTTTGGGGTGCTGGCTGTGCCGCTGCCGTCGGTGGTGCAGGAGCAGCCATGGGGTGTCAGCATTGCCCCACCTTCCCGCTGCGTGTCCCCGAGGCCGCCGCCACTGTCCTGGCACACTGTGCTGGCATTTCCAGAGTGCCAGCAAGGGTGCTGGGCTTGCTGCAAAGTCCTGTGCTTGCCGTGTGCATGTAGATGATGTTTTCAAATGAATTTTAGCTGGAAAAAGGGAATTTTCAGAACGGGAATGAGGGACAGAGTAGAAAATGGAGATTTTCTGGAAATGTTTTTGCTAATGTAGCTCCAAATGCCTGTGTGGGATAACCCTGTTGTAGACTGCACCTTTTTGGATCCTTTCAGAGACGCCTGTCTGGGTGATGTTGCCATTCCAGGGCTGGTGCTCTGGGACGTGAGATGTGTCCTTTGTGTCATTGTTATAGCTTTTCCCAACCACAGCTGGAGTGTTTGGAGAGTTCACTCTCTCTGTTTCCCTGGGTTTGGGATCTTGGGGCCTGTGCTGTCCCTCTGGAAGAAACCTGTTATAATCCCTCTATGAAATTGAGATAGGAAGGTACATAAGAGTTAAAATCTCTTTTAAGAGTGGTGTATTACAAGTGCAAGATTTTGTTTGAGGAAAACATTCCCTAAACCAAAAAGAATAACTAAAGAAGGAGATATTTTAAATAGGAATTTAAACTATTAATCAATCTTAAGAATGGAATGGATGATTTGATCTGAGGTTCACATCTTACAGACTGCTTGTCATGTGGCTCCAGAGGGTTTTGTTTTTTGGTTTTTTTTTTTTTTTGAATAATCTGGTTCAAGCATAATTGCAACTAGAAAATCAAATGCTTTTCAATTGGTCCTGATGTCATGTCAGTGGTGTTTGGTTTAGAAGCTCTCTGTAGCACTGCCCTTTATCAGCTGATGAATTGCAGAAATAGTAGCAGTATTTCATCTTGCTAAGAGAAAGCATTTTAATAGTGCTGTGGATACGGGGGTAAATTGCAATAATTGAAGATTAGAAAACTATTCACCAAGTGTTCCTAGAATTTAAATAGAGAGCTCAGAGAAGTTGTGTGTGTGTGTGGGGAAACAGGATGGTCTGCCCAGGCTGGCAGAGCATCTCTATGTATGTTCATTGTTGAAGCAGAACTAATGATAACACTTAAATGACAGGTACTGTGGGTGATAAAAATGAATGGTTTGGTAAATGGGGGAGATGACATCGTTAGGCAGAATAACTGGGCCATTTAGTGAGCTGTGCTAACACAGACCAGTGTATTATTACTCAGTGCACTTTTTGTGAGCAGGGGCATTCTTGGGTTACAAGGCTCTTTCGGACCAAAGTTTCAAAATTTATTGTGACTGTTCGGTGTGACTCTTTGCGGACAAAACCCGAATGATGATAAATTCATAGGAAAAGTAGAATTTAGTTGCAGCAGAGGGGCATTTGATACTAATACTGGTGACATCCCACTTGAATGGTCCATTCAGTGTGAAAGGATTTTGAAAAGAAGAGGAAGAGTATCAAGCAGAGAGAGGAAATAGTGCAGAAATGGTGGAAATGTGCTCTACTGAGAGCACATCTACAACAGTGACAAGGTAGGAGTCTGGGTTCGCTGTATTTTGGTGGTGTTGTCTTCCCCAAATTTGTGGATAAAATTCAAGGGAATGCATGACGTACTTTCTTTTACATCCTATGTATTGAGATAAGATGGAAATCCAGTGTACAAATGGAAGTGCACTTTGGAGAGGCTGGAAATGTTGGGCTAAATTGGAGCCTGTATTTGTAATTAACTTTCAGCTGTGAGAAACAACACTTGTGGTAGAGATGCAGTAAATGGTTTTCAGGTAAATGTGGCTATTATTTAGGGAAATTGTAAAATATTGATATGCATGTCGTTTGGATTGAAATTGGAAAGAAATGGTTTATGAAGTAGATCAGATCTTGGGAGGAAATGCAGATGATTCTCTTAGCTAAATCAGAGAGGGTTGGCAGCAGAATGAAATGGATGGGATTTGGGTTGAATTTTTATCACTGGTAGCAATGGCAGCCTGTGTCTGTGGTACTGCTAATAGGGGTAATCCTATTGCTGGGTTCTGCATCTGTTTCCCAGGAGAGAGCAGTGGTGGGAATGTTTGGGTGCCAGGCTGTTGCCGTGCTCATAACGGGTTGACGTCCATGGAGTGTTGGGGGCGCCAGGCGGTTGCTGTGGCCCCAGTGGGCTCCTGGAGTGTTTGGGGTGAGTGTGCAGTGCTGGGCACGGCCCTGGGCAGAGCAGCCTTGTGCCTGAGGGCAGGGGGAGGCCTCAGGAGGCTCTGGAGGATCAGCTGTGCCAGGGAAGCCCTCCTGCCAGCAGGGAAGCCCTCCTGCCAGCAGGCCTGTGGTGGTGGGTGAGTTACTTGCATCCTGTGACCCAACCAGAATGCTCAACTTTTAACTTGCTGTCAGGCCTTCAAACAAGATTTCCCTTCTTTCTAGATGACGCTGAAATATTGTCCAAATGCGGTAAGCTGTGTCTGTGTTAGAATATCCTCCTTTCCTCATTGTTTGACCCATGTTATTTTTAGTGCAATAGCATTGTATCTGTCCAAAAGAGTGTTCTAGAAAGAAGTTGCTGTCATGGTGCAATGTAGTTTCTAAATGACATTGCAGGTATTTGAGACATGTTCTGGTACTAATGACAGCTTTTTTCCTGCAATGATTTCTTTAGGGTTCTTGTAGGTGGAAATGAGTGTTCTTTCAGCTTGAGTGAAATGTTCTCGAAAGATGGTGTTGGGCCTAGACAGGCTCGACTTGTGTCATGAGGTCATTCAGGGCTCAGATGCACTGCAAGTGATTGCATTTGTCATCTTCCACTTAATTTCTGAGCCAGAGAATAGGCTGGTTTAAAGAGCTTTAAGCAATAAATGTTGAAGAGACTTACAGATTTATTTTGCCTTATGTCTGTGATTGCGTGCAATGACCAGGTTCTGTTCCTTAACCCCCAGGAGAAATGCCGTGTCTGTAAGTGCACGGTGAGATCAGGCCAGACTTGCTGTGGACAGGGCTCTGCAAGTTGTCCTTGTGGGCTGAATCTGAGTTTTAATTGTGTTCTGGACAGAAGGGCCGGCGATTGCTGCGCCGTGTTTTGGATGCGTGCAAAGCAGCAGGGAAGTTGGAGCTTGAGCAGGAGGACGCTGAGGTGGTTTTGTCGGAGCACCGGGGGCTCAGTGGGAGGTGTGTGAGACGTGAGGCAATTTGCAGGCAGCCTTTGGGGTGCTGGCTGTGCCGCTGCCGTCGGTGGTGCAGGAGCAGCCATGGGGTGTCAGCATTGCCCCACCTTCCCGCTGCGTGTCCCCGAGGCCGCCGCCACTGTCCTGGCACACTGTGCTGGCATTTCCAGAGTGCCAGCAAGGGTGCTGGGCTTGCTGCAAAGTCCTGTGCTTGCCGTGTGCATGTAGATGATGTTTTCAAATGAATTTTAGCTGGAAAAAGGGAATTTTCAGAACGGGAATGAGGGACAGAGAAGCAAATGGAGATTTTCTGGCAATGTTTTTGCTAATGTAGCTGCAACTGCCTGTGTGGGATAACCCTGTTGTAGACTGCACCTTTTTGGATCCTTTCAGAGACGCCTGTCTGGGTGATGTTGCCATTCCAGGGCTGGTGCTCTGGGACGTGAGATGTGTCCTTTGTGTCATTGTTATAGCTTTTCCCAACCACAGCTGGAGTGTTTGGAGAGTTCACTCTCTCTGTTTCCCTGGGTTTGGGATCTTGGGGCCTGTGCTGTCCCTCTGGAAGAAACCTGTTATAATCCCTCTATGAAATTGAGATAGGAAGGTACATAAGAGTTAAAATCTCTTTTAAGAGTGGTGTATTACAAGTGCAAGATTTTGTTTGAGGAAAACATTCCCTAAACCAAAAAGAATAACTAAAGAAGGAGATATTTTAAATAGGAATTTAAACTATTAATCAATCTTAAGAATGGAATGGATGATTTGATCTGAGGTTCACATCTTACAGACTGCTTGTCATGTGGCTCCAGAGGGTTTTGTTTTTTGTTTTTTTTTTTTTTTTGAATAATCTGGTTCAAGCATAATTGCAACTAGAAAATCAAATGCTTTTCAATTGGTCCTGATGTCATGTCAGTGGTGTTTGGTTTAGAAGCTCTCTGTAGCACTGCCCTTTATCAGCTGATGAATTGCAGAAATAGTAGCAGTATTTCATCTTGCTAAGAGAAAGCATTTTAATAGTGCTGTGGATACGGGGGTAAATTGCAATAATTGAAGATTAGAAAACTATTCACCAAGTGTTCCTAGAATTTAAATAGAGAGCTCAGAGAAGTTGTGTGTGTGTGTGGGGAAACAGGATGGTCTGCCCAGGCTGGCAGAGCATCTCTATGTATGTTCATTGTTGAACCAGAACTAATGATAACACTTAAATGACAGGTACTGTGGGTGATAAAAATGAATGGTTTGGTAAATGGGGGAGATGACATCGTTAGGCAGAATAACTGGGCCATTTAGTGAGCTGTGCTAACACAGACCAGTGTATTATTACTCAGTGCACTTTTTGTGAGCAGGGGCATTCTTGGGTTACAAGGCTCTTTCGGACCAAAGTTTCAAAATTTATTGTGACTGTTCGGTGTGACTCTTTGCGGACAAAACCTGAATGATGATAAATTCATAGGAAAAGTAGAATTTAGTTGCAGCAGAGGGGCATTTGATACTAATACTGGTGACATCCCACTTGAATGGTCCATTCAGTGTGAAAGGATTTTGAAAAGAAGAGGAAGAGTATCAAGCAGAGAGAGGAAATAGTGCAGAAATGGTGGAAATGTGCTCTACTGAGAGCACATCTACAACAGTGACAAGGTAGGAGTCTGGGTTCGCTGTATTTTGGTGGTGTTGTCTTCCCCAAATTTGTGGATAAAATTCAAGGGAATGCATGACGTACTTTCTTTTACATCCTATGTATTGAGATAAGATGGAAATCCAGTGTACAAATGGAAGTGCACTTTGGAGAGGCTGGAAATGTTGGGCTAAATTGGAGCCTGTATTTGTCATTAACTTTCAGCTGTGAGAAACAACACTTGTGGTAGAGATGCAGTAAATGGTTTTCAGGTAAATGTGGCTATTATTTAGGGAAATTGTAAAATATTGATATGCATGTCGTTTGGATTGAAATTGGAAAGAAATGGTTTATGAAGTAGATCAGATCTTGGGAGGAAATGCAGATGATTCTCTTAGCTAAATCAGAGAGGGTTGGCAGCAGAATGAAATGGATGGGATTTGGGTTGAATTTTTATCACTGGTAGCAATGGCAGCCTGTGTCTGTGGTACTGCTAATAGGGGTAATCCTATTGCTGGGTTCTGCATCTGTTTCCCAGGAGAGAGCAGTGGTGGGAATGTTTGGGTGCCAGGCTGTTGCCGTGCTCATAACGGGTTGACGTCCATGGAGTGTTGGGGGCGCCAGGCGGTTGCTGTGGCCCCAGTGGGCTCCTGGAGTGTTTGGGGTGAGTGTGCAGTGCTGGGCACGGCCCTGGGCAGAGCAGCCTTGTGCCTGAGGGCAGGGGGAGGCCTCAGGAGGCTCTGGAGGATCAGCTGTGCCAGGGAAGCCCTCCTGCCAGCAGGGAAGCCCTCCTGCCAGCAGGCCTGTGGTGGTGGGTGAGTTACTTGCATCCTGTGACCCAACCAGAATGCTCAACTTTTAACTTGCTGTCAGGCCTTCAAACAAGATTTCCCTTCTTTCTAGATGACGCTGAAATATTGTCCAAATGCGGTAAGCTGTGTCTGTGTTAGAATATCCTCCTTTCCTCATTGTTTGACCCATGTTATTTTTAGTGCAATAGCATTGTATCTGTCCAAAAGAGTGTTCTAGAAAGAAGTTGCTGTCATGGTGCAATGTAGTTTCTAAATGACATTGCAGGTATTTGAGACATGTTCTGGTACTAATGACAGCTTTTTTCCTGCAATGATTTCTTTAGGGTTCTTGTAGGTGGAAATGAGTGTTCTTTCAGCTTGAGTGAAATGTTCTCGAAAGATGGTGTTGGGCCTAGACAGGCTCGACTTGTGTCATGAGGTCATTCAGGGCTCAGATGCACTGCAAGTGATTGCATTTGTCATCTTCCACTTAATTTCTGAGCCACAGAATAGGCTGGTTTAAAGAGCTTTAAGCAATAAATGTTGAAGAGACTTACAGATTTATTTTGCCTTATGTCTGTGATTGCGTGCAATGACCAGGTTCTGTTCCTTAACCCCCAGGAGAAATGCCGTGTCTGTAAGTGCACGGTGAGATCAGGCCAGACTTGCTGTGGACAGGGCTCTGCAAGTTGTCCTTCTGGGCTGAATCCGAGTTTTAATTGTGTTCTGGACAGAAGGGCCGGCGATTGCTGCGCCGTGTTTTGGATGCGTGCAAAGCAGCTGGGAAGTTGGAGCTTGAGCAGGAGGACGCTGAGGTGGTTTTGTCGGAGCACCGGGGGCTCAGTGGGAGGTGTGTGAGACGTGAGGCAATTTGCAGGCAGCCTTTGGGGTGCTGGCTGTGCCGCTGCCGTCGGTGGTGCAGGAGCAGCCATGGGGTGTCAGCATTGCCCCACATTCCCGCTGCGTGTCCCCGAGGCCGCCGCCACTGTCCTGGCACACTGTGCTGGCATTTCCAGAGTGCCAGCAAGGGTGCTGGGCTTGCTGCAAAGTCCTGTGCTTGCCGTGTGCATGTAGATGATGTTTTCAAATGAATTTTAGCTGGAAAAAGGGAATTTTCAGAACGGGAATGAGGGACAGAGTAGAAAATGGAGATTTTCTGGAAATGTTTTTGCTAATGTAGCTCCAACTGCCTGTGTGGGATAACCCTGTTGTAGACTGCACCTTTTTGGATCCTTTCAGAGATGCCTGTCTGGGTGATGTTGCCATTCCAGGGCTGGTGCTCTGGGACGTGAGATGTGTCCTTTGTGTCATTGTTATAGCTTTTCCCAACCACAGCTGGAGTGTTTGGAGAGTTCACTCTCTCTGTTTCCCTGGGTTTGGGATCTTGGGGCCTGTGCTGTCCCTCTGGAAGAAACCTGTTATAATCCCTCTATGAAATTGAGATAGGAAGGTACATAAGAGTTAAAATCTCTTTTAAGAGTGGTGTATTACAAGTGCAAGATTTTGTTTGACGAAAACATTCCCTAAACCAAAAAGAATAACTAAAGAAGGAGATATTTTAAATAGGAATTTAAACTATTAATCAATCTTAAGAATGGAATGGATGATTTGATCTGAGGTTCACATCTTACAGACTGCTTGTCATGTGGCTCCAGAGGGTTTTGTTTTTTGGTTTTTTTTTTTTTTTGAATAATCTGGTTCAAGCATAATTGCAACTAGAAAATCAAATGCTTTTCAATTGGTCCTGATGTCATGTCAGTGGTGTTTGGTTTAGAAGCTCTCTGTAGCACTGCCCTTTATCAGCTGATGAATTGCAGAAATAGTAGCAGTATTTCATCTTGCTAAGAGAAAGCATTTTAATAGTGCTGTGGATACGGGGGTAAATTGCAATAATTGAAGATTAGAAAACTATTCACCAAGTGTTCCTAGAATTTAAATAGAGAGCTCAGAGAAGTTGTGTGTGTGTGTGGGGAAACAGGATGGTCTGCCCAGGCTGGCAGAGCATCTCTATGTATGTTCATTGTTGAACCAGAACTAATGATAACACTTAAATGACAGGTACTGTGGGTGATAAAAATGAATGGTTTGGTAAATGGGGGAGATGACATCGTTAGGCAGAATAACTGGGCCATTTAGTGAGCTGTGCTAACACAGACCAGTGTATTATTACTCAGTGCACTTTTTGTGAGCAGGGGCATTCTTGGGTTACAAGGCTCTTTCGGACCAAAGTTTCAAAATTTATTGTGACTGTTCGGTGTGACTCTTTGCGGACAAAACCTGAATGATGATAAATTCATAGGAAAAGTAGAATTTAGTTGCAGCAGAGGGGCATTTGATACTAATACTGGTGACATCCCACTTGAATGGTCCATTCAGTGTGAAAGGATTTTGAAAAGAAGAGGAAGAGTATCAAGCAGAGAGAGGAAATAGTGCAGAAATGGTGGAAATGTGCTCTACTGAGAGCACATCTACAACAGTGACAAGGTAGGAGTCTGGGTTCGCTGTATTTTGGTGGTGTTGTCTTCCCCAAATTTGTGGATAAAATTCAAGGGAATGCATGACGTACTTTCTTTTACATCCTATGTATTGAGATAAGATGGAAATCCAGTGTACAAATGGAAGTGCACTTTGGAGAGGCTGGAAATGTTGGGCTAAATTGGAGCCTGTATTTGTAATTAACTTTCAGCTGTGAGAAACAACACTTGTGGTAGAGATGCAGTAAATGGTTTTCAGGTAAATGTGGCTATTATTTAGGGAAATTGTAAAATATTGATATGCATGTCGTTTGGATTGAAATTGGAAAGAAATGGTTTATGAAGTAGATCAGATCTTGGGAGGAAATGCAGATGATTCTCTTAGCTAAATCAGAGAGGGTTGGCAGCAGAATGAAATGGATGGGATTTGGGTTGAATTTTTATCACTGGTAGCAATGGCAGCCTGTGTCTGTGGTACTGCTAATAGGGGTAATCCTATTGCTGGGTTCTGCATCTGTTTCCCAGGAGAGAGCAGTGGTGGGAATGTTTGGGTGCCAGGCTGTTGCCGTGCTCATAACGGGTTGACGTCCATGGAGTGTTGGGGGCGCCAGGCGGTTGCTGTGGCCCCAGTGGGCTCCTGGAGTGTTTGGGGTGAGTGTGCAGTGCTGGGCACGGCCCTGGGCAGAGCAGCCTTGTGCCTGAGGGCAGGGGGAGGCCTCAGGAGGCTCTGGAGGATCAGCTGTGCCAGGGAAGCCCTCCTGCCAGCAGGGAAGCCCTCCTGCCAGCAGGCCTGTGGTGGTGGGTGAGTTACTTGCATCCTGTGACCCAACCAGAATGCTCAACTTTTAACTTGCTGTCAGGCCTTCAAACAAGATTTCCCTTCTTTCTAGATGACGCTGAAATATTGTCCAAATGCGGTAAGCTGTGTCTGTGTTAGAATATCCTCCTTTCCTCATTGTTTGACCCATGTTATTTTTAGTGCAATAGCATTGTATCTGTCCAAAAGAGTGTTCTAGAAAGAAGTTGCTGTCATGGTGCAATGTAGTTTCTAAATGACATTGCAGGTATTTGAGACATGTTCTGGTACTAATGACAGCTTTTTTCCTGAAATGATTTCTTTAGGGTTCTTGTAGGTGGAAATGAGTGTTCTTTCAGCTTGAGTGAAATGTTCTCGAAAGATGGTGTTGGGCCTAGACAGGCTCGACTTGTGTCATGAGGTCATTCAGGGCTCAGATGCACTGCAAGTGATTGCATTTGTCATCTTCCACTTAATTTCTGAGCCAGAGAATAGGCTGGTTTAAAGAGCTTTAAGCAATAAATGTTGAAGAGACTTACAGATTTATTTTGCCTTATGTCTGTGATTGCGTGCAATGACCAGGTTCTGTTCCTTAACCCCCAGGAGAAATGCCGTGTCTGTAAGTGCACGGTGAGATCAGGCCAGACTTGCTGTGGACAGGGCTCTGCAAGTTGTCCTTGTGGGCTGAATCTGAGTTTTAATTGTGTTCTGGACAGAAGGGCCGGCGATTGCTGCGCCGTGTTTTGGATGCGTGCAAAGCAGCAGGGAAGTTGGAGCTTGAGCAGGAGGACGCTGAGGTGGTTTTGTCGGAGCACCGGGGGCTCAGTGGGAGGTGTGTGAGACGTGAGGCAATTTGCAGGCAGCCTTTGGGGTGCTGGCTGTGCCGCTGCCGTCGGTGGTGCAGGAGCAGCCATGGGGTGTCAGCATTGCCCCACCTTCCCGCTGCGTGTCCCCGAGGCCGCCGCCACTGTCCTGGCACACTGTGCTGGCATTTCCAGAGTGCCAGCAAGGGTGCTGGGCTTGCTGCAAAGTCCTGTGCTTGCCGTGTGCATGTAGATGATGTTTTCAAATGAATTTTAGCTGGAAAAAGGGAATTTTCAGAACGGGAATGAGGGACAGAGTAGAAAATGGAGATTTTCTGGAAATGTTTTTGCTAATGTAGCTCCAAATGCCTGTGTGGGATAACCCTGTTGTAGACTGCACCTTTTTGGATCCTTTCAGAGACGCCTGTCTGGGTGATGTTGCCATTCCAGGGCTGGTGCTCTGGGATGTGAGATGTGTCCTTTGTGTCATTGTTATAGCTTTTCCCAACCACAGCTGGAGTGTTTGGAGAGTTCACTCTCTCTGTTTCCCTGGGTTTGGGATCTTGGGGCCTGTGCTGTCCCTCTGGAAGAAACCTGTTATAATCCCTCTATGAAATTGAGATAGGAAGGTACATAAGAGTTAAAATCTCTTTTAAGAGTGGTGTATTACAAGTGCAAGATTTTGTTTGAGGAAAACATTCCCTAAACCAAAAAGAATAACTAAAGAAGGAGATATTTTAAATAGGAATTTAAACTACTAATCAATCTTAAGAATGGAATGGATGATTTGATCTGAGGTTCACATCTTACAGACTGCTTGTCATGTGGCTCCAGAGGGTTTTGTATTTTGGTTTTTTTTTTTTTTGAATAATCTGGTTCAAGCATAATTGCAACTAGAAAATCAAATGCTTTTCAATTGGTCCTGATGTCATGTCAGTGGTGTTTGGTTTAGAAGCTCTCTGTAGCACTGCCCTTTATCAGCTGATGAATTGCAGAAATAGTAGCAGTATTTCATCTTGCTAAGAGAAAGCATTTTAATAGTGCTGTGGATACGGGGGTAAATTGCAATAATTGAAGATTAGAAAACTATTCACCAAGTGTTCCTAGAATTTAAATAGAGAGCTCAGAGAAGTTGTGTGTGTGTGTGGGGAAACAGGATGGTCTGCCCAGGCTGGCAGAGCATCTCTATGTATGTTCATTGTTGAACCAGAACTAATGATAACACTTAAATGACAGGTACTGTGGGTGATAAAAATGAATGGTTTGGTAAATGGGGGAGATGACATCGTTAGGCAGAATAACTGGGCCATTTAGTGAGCTGTGCTAACACAGACCAGTGTATTATTACTCAGTGCACTTTTTGTGAGCAGGGGCATTCTTGGGTTACAAGGCTCTTTCGGACCAAAGTTTCAAAATTTATTGTGACTGTTCGGTGTGACTCTTTGCGGACAAAACCTGAATGATGATAAATTCATAGGAAAAGTAGAATTTAGTTGCAGCAGAGGGGCATTTGATACTAATACTGGTGACATCCCACTTGAATGGTCCATTCAGTGTGAAAGGATTTTGAAAAGAAGAGGAAGAGTATCAAGCAGAGAGAGGAAATAGTGCAGAAATGGTGGAAATGTGCTCTACTGAGAGCACATCTACAACAGTGACAAGGTAGGAGTCTGGGTTCGCTGTATTTTGGTGGTGTTGTCTTCCCCAAGTTTGTGGATAAAATTCAAGGGAATGCATGACGTACTTTCTTTTACATCCTATGTATTGAGATAAGATGGAAATCCAGTGTACAAATGGAAGTGCACTTTGGAGAGGCTGGAAATGTTGGGCTAAATTGGAGCCTGTATTTGTCATTAACTTTCAGCTGTGAGAAACAACACTTGTGGTAGAGATGCAGTAAATG
Source organism: Chamaea fasciata (assembly GCF_029207755.1). Lineage (NCBI taxonomy): Eukaryota > Metazoa > Chordata > Aves > Passeriformes > Sylviidae > Chamaea > Chamaea fasciata. The sequence goes on from NW_027094144.1 coordinate 241,490, forward strand.
GTTTTCAGGTAAATGTGGCTATTATTTAGGGAAATTGTAAAATATTGATATGCATGTCGTTTGGATTGAAATTGGAAAGAAATGGTTTATGAAGTAGATCAGATCTTGGGAGGAAATGCAGATGATTCTCTTAGCTAAATCAGAGAGGGTTGGCAGCAGAATGAAATGGATGGGATTTGGGTTGAATTTTTATCACTGGTAGCAATGGCAGCCTGTGTCTGTGGTACTGCTAATAGGGGTAATCCTATTGCTGGGTTCTGCATCTGTTTCCCAGGAGAGAGCTGTGGTGGGAATGTTTGGGTGCCAGGCTGTTGCCGTGCTCATAACGGGTTGACGTCCATGGACTGTTGGGGGCGCCAGGCGGTTGCTGTGGCCCCAGTGGGCTCCTGGAGTGTTTGGGGTGAGTGTGCAGTGCTGGGCACGGCCCTGGGCAGAGCAGCCTTGTGCCTGAGGGCAGGGGGAGGCCTCAGGAGGCTCTGGAGGATCAGCTGTGCCAGGGAAGCCCTCCTGCCGGCAGGGAAGCCCTCCTGCCAGCAGGCCTGTGGTGGTGGGTGAGTTACTTGCACCCTGTGACCCAACCAGAATGCTCAACTTTTAACTTGCTGTCAGGCCTTCAAACAAGATTTCCCTTCTTTCTAGATGACGCTGAAATATTGTCCAAATGCGGTAAGCTGTGTCTGTGTTAGAATATCCTCCTTTCCTCATTGTTTGACCCATGTTATTTTTAGTGCAATAGCATTGTATCTGTCCAAAAGAGTGTTCTAGAAAGAAGTTGCTGTCATGCTGCAATGTAGTTTCTAAATGACATTGCAGGTATTTGAGACATGTTCTGGTACTAATGACAGCTTTTTTCCTGAAATGATTTCTTTAGGGTTCTTGTAGGTGGAAATGAGTGTTCTTTCAGCTTGAGTGAAATGTTCTCGAAAGATGGTGTTGGGCCTAGACAGGCTCGACTTGTGTCATGAGGTCATTCAGGGCTCAGATGCACTGCAAGTGATTGCATTTGTCATTTTCCACTTAATTTCTGAGCCACAGATTAGGCTGGTTTAAAGAGCTTTAAGCAATAAATGTTGAAGAGACTTACAGATTTATTTTCCCTTATGTCTGAGACTGCGTGCAATGATCAGGTTCTGTTCCTTAACCCCCAGGAGAAATGCCATGTCTGTAAGTGCACGGTGAGATCAGGCCAGACTTGCTGTGGACAGGGCTCTGCAAGTTGTCCTTGTGGGCTGAATCTGAGTTTTAATTGTGTTCTGGACAGAAGGGCCGGCGATTGCTGCGCCGTGTTGTGGATGCGTGCAAAGCAGCAGGGAAGTTGGAGCTTGAGCAGGAGGACGCTGAGGTGGTTTTGTCGGAGCAGCGGGGGCTCAGTGGGAGGTGTGTGAGACGTGAGGCAATTTGCAGGCAGCCTTTGGGGTGCTGGCTGTGCCGCTGCCGTCGGTGGTGCAGGAGCAGCCATGGGGTGTCAGCATTGCCCCACCTTCCCGCTGCGTGTCCCCGAGGCCGCCGCCACTGTCCTGGCACACTGTGCTGGCATTTCCAGAGTGCCAGCAAGGGTGCTGGGCTTGCTGCAAAGTCCTGTGCTTGCCGTGTGCATGTAGATGATGTTTTCAAATGAATTTTAGCTGGAAAAAGGGAATTTTCAGAACGGGAATGAGGGACAGAGTAGAAAATGGAGATTTTCTGGAAATGTTTTTGCTAATGTAGCTCCAAATGCCTGTGTGGGATAACCCTGTTGTAGACTGCACCTTTTTGGATCCTTTCAGAGACGCCTGTCTGGGTGATGTTGCCATTCCAGGGCTGGTGCTCTGGGACGTGAGATGTGTCCTTTGTGCCATTGTTATAGCTTTTCCCAACCAGAGCTGGAGTGTTGGGAGTGTTCACTCTCTCTGTTTCCCTGGGTTTGGGATCTTGGGGCCTGTGCTGTCCCTCTGGAAGAAACCTGTTATAATCCCTCTATGAAATTGAGATAGGAAGGTACATAAGAGTTAAAATCTCTTTTAAGAGTGGTGTATTACAAGTGCAAGATTTTGTTTGAGGAAAACATTCCCTAAACCAAAAAGAATAACTAAAGAAGGAGATATTTTAAATAGGAATTTAAACTATTAATCAATCTTAAGAATGGAATGGATGATTTGATCTGAGGTTCACATCTTACAGACTGCTTGTCATGTGGCTCCAGAGGGTTTTGTTTTTTGGTTTTTTTTTTTTTTTGAATAATCTGGTTCAAGCATAATTGCAACTAGAAAATCAAATGCTTTTCAATTGGTCCTGATGTCATGTCAGTGGTGTTTGGTTTAGAAGCTCTCTGTAGCACTGCCCTTTATCAGCTGATGAATTGCAGAAATAGTAGCAGTATTTCATCTTGCTAAGAGAAAGCATTTTAATAGTGCTGTGGATACGGGGGTAAATTGCAATAATTGAAGATTAGAAAACTATTCACCAAGTGTTCCTAGAATTTAAATAGAGAGCTCAGAGAAGTTGTGTGTGTGTGTGGGGAAACAGGATGGTCTGCCCAGGCTGGCAGAGCATCTCTATGTATGTTCATTGTTGAACCAGAACTAATGATAACACTTAAATGACAGGTACTGTGGGTGATAAAAATGAATGGTTTGGTAAATGGGGGAGATGACATCGTTAGGCAGAATAACTGGGCCATTTAGTGAGCTGTGCTAACACAGACCAGTGTATTATTACTCAGTGCACTTTTTGTGAGCAGGGGCATTCTTGGGTTACAAGGCTCTTTCGGACCAAAGTTTCAAAATTTATTGTGACTGTTCGGTGTGACTCTTTGCGGACAAAACCCGAATGATGATAAATTCATAGGAAAAGTAGAATTTAGTTGCAGCAGAGGGGCATTTGATACTAATACTGGTGACATCCCACTTGAATGGTCCATTCAGTGTGAAAGGATTTTGAAAAGAAGAGGAAGAGTATCAAGCAGAGAGAGGAAATAGTGCAGAAATGGTGGAAATGTGCTCTACTGAGAGCACATCTACAACAGTGACAAGGTAGGAGTCTGGGTTCGCTGTATTTTGGTGGTGTTGTCTTCCCCAAATTTGTGGATAAAATTCAAGGGAATGCATGACGTACTTTCTTTTACATCCTATGTATTGAGATAAGATGGAAATCCAGTGTACAAATGGAAGTGCACTTTGGAGAGGCTGGAAATGTTGGGCTAAATTGGAGCCTGTATTTGTCATTAACTTTCAGCTGTGAGAAACAACACTTGTGGTAGAGATGCAGTAAATGGTTTTCAGGTAAATGTGGCTATTATTTAGGGAAATTGTAAAATATTGATATGCATGTCGTTTGGATTGAAATTGGAAAGAAATGGTTTATGAAGTAGATCAGATCTTGGGAGGAAATGCAGATGATTCTCTTAGCTAAATCAGAGAGGGTTGGCAGCAGAATGAAATGGATGGGATTTGGGTTGAATTTTTATCACTGGTAGCAATGGCAGCCTGTGTCTGTGGTACTGCTAATAGGGGTAATCCTATTGCTGGGTTCTGCATCTGTTTCCCAGGAGAGAGCAGTGGTGGGAATGTTTGGGTGCCAGGCTGTTGCCGTGCTCATAACGGGTTGACGTCCATGGAGTGTTGGGGGCGCCAGGCGGTTGCTGTGGCCCCAGTGGGCTCCTGGAGTGTTTGGGGTGAGTGTGCAGTGCTGGGCACGGCCCTGGGCAGAGCAGCCTTGTGCCTGAGGGCAGGGGGAGGCCTCAGGAGGCTCTGGAGGATCAGCTGTGCCAGGGAAGCCCTCCTGCCAGCAGGGAAGCCCTCCTGCCAGCAGGCCTGTGGTGGTGGGTGAGTTACTTGCATCCTGTGACCCAACCAGAATGCTCAACTTTTAACTTGCTGTCAGGCCTTCAAACAAGATTTCCCTTCTTTCTAGATGACGCTGAAATATTGTCCAAATGCGGTAAGCTGTGTCTGTGTTAGAATATCCTCCTTTCCTCATTGTTTGACCCATGTTATTTTTAGTGCAATAGCATTGTATCTGTCCAAAAGAGTGTTCTAGAAAGAAGTTGCTGTCATGGTGCAATGTAGTTTCTAAATGACATTGCAGGTATTTGAGACATGTTCTGGTACTAATGACAGCTTTTTTCCTGCAATGATTTCTTTAGGGTTCTTGTAGGTGGAAATGAGTGTTCTTTCAGCTTGAGTGAAATGTTCTCGAAAGATGGTGTTGGGCCTAGACAGGCTCGACTTGTGTCATGAGGTCATTCAGGGCTCAGATGCACTGCAAGTGATTGCATTTGTCATCTTCCACTTAATTTCTGAGCCAGAGAATAGGCTGGTTTAAAGAGCTTTAAGCAATAAATGTTGAAGAGACTTACAGATTTATTTTGCCTTATGTCTGTGATTGCGTGCAATGACCAGGTTCTGTTCCTTAACCCCCAGGAGAAATGCCGTGTCTGTAAGTGCACGGTGAGATCAGGCCAGACTTGCTGTGGACAGGGCTCTGCAAGTTGTCCTTGTGGGCTGAATCTGAGTTTTAATTGTGTTCTGGACAGAAGGGCCGGCGATTGCTGCGCCGTGTTTTGGATGCGTGCAAAGCAGCAGGGAAGTTGGAGCTTGAGCAGGAGGACGCTGAGGTGGTTTTGTCGGAGCACCGGGGGCTCAGTGGGAGGTGTGTGAGACGTGAGGCAATTTGCAGGCAGCCTTTGGGGTGCTGGCTGTGCCGCTGCCGTCGGTGGTGCAGGAGCAGCCATGGGGTGTCAGCATTGCCCCACCTTCCCGCTGCGTGTCCCCGAGGCCGCCGCCACTGTCCTGGCACACTGTGCTGGCATTTCCAGAGTGCCAGCAAGGGTGCTGGGCTTGCTGCAAAGTCCTGTGCTTGCCGTGTGCATGTAGATGATGTTTTCAAATGAATTTTAGCTGGAAAAAGGGAATTTTCAGAACGGGAATGAGGGACAGAGTAGAAAATGGAGATTTTCTGGAAATGTTTTTGCTAATGTAGCTGCAACTGCCTGTGTGGGATAACCCTGTTGTAGACTGCACCTTTTTGGATCCTTTCAGAGACGCCTGTCTGGGTGATGTTGCCATTCCAGGGCTGGTGCTCTGGGACGTGAGATGTGTCCTTTGTGTCATTGTTATAGCTTTTCCCAACCACAGCTGGAGTGTTTGGAGAGTTCACTCTCTCTGTTTCCCTGGGTTTGGGATCTTGGGGCCTGTGCTGTCCCTCTGGAAGAAACCTGTTATAATCCCTCTATGAAATTGAGATAGGAAGGTACATAAGAGTTAAAATCTCTTTTAAGAGTGGTGTATTACAAGTGCAAGATTTTGTTTGACGAAAACATTCCCTAAACCAAAAAGAATAACTAAAGAAGGAGATATTTTAAATAGGAATTGAAACTATTAATCAATCTTAAGAATGGAATGGATGATTTGATCTGAGGTTCACATCTTACAGACTGCTTGTCATGTGGCTCCAGAGGGTTTTGTTTTTTGTTTTTTGTTTTTTTTTTTTGAATAATCTGGTTCAAGCATAATTGCAACTAGAAAATCAAATGCTTTTCAATTGGTCCTGATGTCATGTCAGTGGTGTTTGGTTTAGAAGCTCTCTGCAGCACTGCCCTTTATCAGCTGATGAATTGCAGAAATAGTAGCAGTATTTCATCTTGCTAAGAGAAAGCATTTTAATAGTGCTGTGGATACGGGGGTAAATTGCAATAATTGAAGATTAAAAAGCTATTCACCAAGTGTTCCTAGAATTTAAATAGAGAGCTCAGAGAAGTTGTGTGTGTGTGTGGGGAAACAGGATTGTCTGCCCAGGCTGGCAGAGCATCTCTATGTATGTTCATTGTTGAACCAGAACTAATGATAACACTTAAATGACAGGTACTCTGGGTGATAAAAATGAATGGTTTGGTAAATGGGGGAGATGACACCGTTAGGCAGAATAACTGGGCCATTTAGTGAGCTGTGCTAACACAGACCAGTGTATTATTACTCAGTGCACTTTTTGTGAGCAGGGGCATTCTTGGGTTACAAGGCACTTTCTGAGCAAAGCTTCAAAATTTATTGTGACTATTCGGTGTGACTCTTTGCGGACAAAACCCGAATGATGATAAATTCATAGGAAAAGTAGAATTTAGTTGCAGCAGAGGGGCATTTGATACTAATACTGGTGACATCCCAATTGAATGGTCCATTCAGTGTGAAAGGATTTTGAAAAGAAGAGGAAGAGTATCAAGCAGAGAGAGGAAATAGTGCAGAAATGGCGGAAATGTGCTCTACTGAGAGCACATCTACAACAGTGACAAGTTAGGAGTCTGGGTTCGCTTTATTTTGGTGGTGTTGTCTTCCCCAAATTTGTGGATAAAATTCAAGGGAATGCATGACGTACTTTCTTTTACATCCTATGTATTGAGATAAGATGGAAATCCAGTGTACAAATGGAAGTGCACTTTGGAGAGGCTGGAAATGTTGGGCTAAATTGGAGCCTGTATTTGTCATTAACTTTCAGCTGTGAGAAACAACACTTGTGGTAGAGATGCAGTAAATGGTTTTCAGGTAAATGTGGCTATTATTTAGGGAAATTGTAAAATATTGATATGCATGTCGTTTGGATTGAAATTGGAAAGAAATGGTTTATGAAGTAGATCAGATCTTGGGAGGAAATGCAGATGATTCTCTTAGCTAAATCAGAGAGGGTTGGCAGCAGAATGAAATGGATGGGATTTGGGTTGAATTTTTATCAATGGTAGCAATGGCAGCCTGTGTCTGTGGTACTGCTAATAGGGGTAATCCTATTGCTGGGTTCTGCATCTGTTTCCCAGGAGACAGCAGTGGTGGGAATGTTTGGGTGCCAGGCTGTTGCCGTGCTCATAATGGGTTGACGTCCATGGACTGTTGGGGGCGCCAGGCGGTTGCTGTGGCCCCAGTGGGCTCCTGGAATGTTTGGGGTGAGTGTGCAGTGCTGGGCACGGCCCTGGGCAGAGCAGCCTTGTGCCTGAGGGCAGGGGGAGGCCTCAGGAGGCTCTGGAGGATCAACTGTGCCAGGGAAGCCCTCCTGCCAGCAGGGAAGCCCTCCTGCCAGCAGGCCTGTGGTGTTGGGTGAGTTACTTGCACCCTGTGACCCAACCAGAATGCTCAACTTTTAACTTGCTGTCAGGCCTTCAAACAAGATTTCCCTTCTTTCTAGATGACGCTGAAATATTGTCCAAATGCGGTAAGCTGTGTCTGTGTTAGAATATCCTCCTTTCCTCATTGTTTGACCCATGTTATTTTTAGTGCAATAGCATTGTATCTGTCCAAAAGGGTGTTCTAGAAATAAGTTGCTGTCATGGTGCAATGTAGTTTCTAAATGACATTGCAGGTATTTGAGACATGTTCTGGTACTAATGACAGCTTTTTTCCTGAAATGATTTCTTTAGGGTTCTTGTAGGTGGAAATGAGTGTTCTTTCAGCTTGAATGAAATGTTCTCGAAAGATGGTGTTGGGCCTAGACAGGCTCGACTTGTGTCATGAGGTCATTCAGGGCTCAGATGCACTGCAAGTGATTGCATTTGTCATTTTCCACTTAATTTCTGAGCCACAGATTAGGCTCGTTTAAAGACCTTTAAGCAACAAATATTGAAGAGACTTACAGATTTATTTTGCCTTATGTCTGAGATTGCGTGCAATGATCAGGTTCTGTTCCTTAACCCCCAGGAGAAATGCCATGTCTGTAAGTGCACGGTGAGATCAGGCCAGACTTGCTGTGGATAGGGCTCTGCAAGTTGTCCTTGTGGGCTGAATCCGAGTTTTAATTGTGTTCTGGACAGAAAGGGCCGGCGATTGCTGCGCCGTGTTTTGGATGCGTGCAAAGCAGCAGGGAAGTTGGAGCTTGAGCAGGAGGACGCTGAGGTGGTTTTGTCGGAGCACCGGGGGCTCAGTGGGAGGTGTGTGAGACGTGAGGCAATTTGCAGGCAGCCTTTGGGGTGCTGGCTGTGCCGCTGCCGTCGGTGGTGCAGGAGCAGCCATGGGGTGTCAGCATTGCCCCACCTTCCCGCTGCGTGTCCCCGAGGCCGCCGCCACTGTCCCGGCACACTGTGCTGGCATTTCCAGAGTGCCAGCAAGGGTGCTGGGCTGGCTGCAACGTCCTGTGCTTGCCGTGTGCATGTAGATTATGTTTTCAAATGAATTTTAGCTGGAAAAAGGGAATTTTCAGAACGGGAATGAGGGACAGAGAAGCAAATGGAGATTTTCTGGAAATGTTTTTGCTAATGTAGCTGCAACTGCCTGTGTGGGATAACCCTGTTGTAGACTGCACCTTTTTGGATCCTTTCAGAGACGCCTGTCTGGGTGATGTTGCCATTCCAGGGCTGGTGCTCTGGGACGTGAGATGTGTCCTTTGTGTAATTGTTATAGCTTTTCCCAACCACAGCTGGAGTGTTGGGAGAGTTCACTCTCTCCGTTTCCCTGGCTTTGGGATCTTGGGGCCTGTGCTGTCCCTCTGGAAGAAACCTGTTATAATCCCTCTATGAAATTGAGATAGGAAGGTACATAAGAGTTAAAATCTCTTTTAAGAGTGGTGTATTACAAGTGCAAGATTTTGTTTGACGAAAACATTCCCTAAACCAAAAAGAATAACTAAAGAAGGAGATATTTTAAATAGGAATTTAAACTATTAATCAATCTTAAGAATGGAATGGATGATTTGATCTGAGGTTCACATCTTACAGACTGCTTGTCATGTGGCTCCAGAGGGTTTTGTTTTTTGTTTTTTGTTTTTTTTTTTTGAATAATCTGGTTCAAGCATAATTGCAACTAGAAAATCAAATGCTTTTCAATTGGTCCTGATGTCATGTCAGTGGTGTTTGGTTTAGAAGCTCTCTGCAGCACTGCCCTTTATCAGCTGATGAATTGCAGAAATAGTAGCAGTATTTCATCTTGCTAAGAGAAAGCATTTTAATAGTGCTGTGGATACGGGGGTAAATTGCAATAATTGAAGATTAAAAAGCTATTCACCAAGTGTTCCTAGAATTTAAATAGAGAGCTCAGAGAAGTTGTGTGTGTGTGTGGGGAAACAGGATTGTCTGCCCAGGCTGGCAGAGCATCTCTATGTATGTTCATTGTTGAACCAGAACTAATGATAACACTTAAATGACAGGTACTCTGGGTGATAAAAATGAATGGTTTGGTAAATGGGGGAGATGACACCGTTAGGCAGAATAACTGGGCCATTTAGTGAGCTGTGCTAACACAGACCAGTGTATTATTACTCAGTGCACTTTTTGTGAGCAGGGGCATTCTTGGGTTACAAGGCACTTTCTGAGCAAAGCTTCAAAATTTATTGTGACTATTCGGTGTGACTCTTTGCGGACAAAACCCGAATGATGATAAATTCATAGGAAAAGTAGAATTTAGTTGCAGCAGAGGGGCATTTGATACTAATACTGGTGACATCCCAATTGAATGGTCCATTCAGTGTGAAAGGATTTTGAAAAGAAGAGGAAGAGTATCAAGCAGAGAGAGGAAATAGTGCAGAAATGGCGGAAATGTGCTCTACTGAGAGCACATCTACAACAGTGACAAGTTAGGAGTCTGGGTTCGCTTTATTTTGGTGGTGTTGTCTTCCCCAAATTTGTGGATAAAATTCAAGGGAATGCATGACGTACTTTCTTTTACATCCTATGTATTGAGATAAGATGGAAATCCAGTGTACAAATGGAAGTGCACTTTGGAGAGGCTGGAAATGTTGGGCTAAATTGGAGCCTGTATTTGTCATTAACTTTCAGCTGTGAGAAACAACACTTGTGGTAGAGATGCAGTAAATGGTTTTCAGGTAAATGTGGCTATTATTTAGGGAAATTGTAAAATATTGATATGCATGTCGTTTGGATTGAAATTGGAAAGAAATGGTTTATGAAGTAGATCAGATCTTGGGAGGAAATGCAGATGATTCTCTTAGCTAAATCAGAGAGGGTTGGCAGCAGAATGAAATGGATGGGATTTGGGTTGAATTTTTATCAATGGTAGCAATGGCAGCCTGTGTCTGTGGTACTGCTAATAGGGGTAATCCTATTGCTGGGTTCTGCATCTGTTTCCCAGGAGAGAGCAGTGGTGGGAATGTTTGGGTGCCAGGCTGTTGCCGTGCTCATAATGGGTTGACGTCCATGGACTGTTGGGGGCGCCAGGCGGTTGCTGTGGCCCCAGTGGGCTCCTGGAGTGTTTGGGGTGAGTGTGCAGTGCTGGGCACGGCCCTGGGCAGAGCAGCCTTGTGCCTGAGGGCAGGGGGAGGCCTCAGGAGGCTCTGGAGGATCAGCTGTGCCAGGGAAGCCCTCCTGCCAGCAGGGAAGCCCTCCTGCCAGCAGGCCTGTGGTGGTGGGTGAGTTACTTGCACCCTGTGACCCAACCAGAATGCTCAACTTTTAACTTGCTGTCAGGCCTTCAAACAAGATTTCCCTTCTTTCTAGATGACGCTGAAATATTGTCCAAATGCGTAAAGCTGTGTCTGTGTTAGAATATCCTCCTTTCCTCATTGTTTGACCCATGTTATTTTTAGTGCAATAGCATTGTATCTGTCCAAAAGGGTGTTCTAGAAATAAGTTGCTGTCATGGTGCAGTGTAGTTTCTAAATGACATTGCAGGTATTTGAGACATGTTCTGGTACTAATGACAGCTTTTTTCCTGAAATGATTTCTTTAGGGTTCTTGTAGGTGGAAATGAGTGTTCTTTCAGCTTGAATGAAATGTTCTCGAAAGATGGTGTTGGGCCTAGACAGGCTCGACTTGTGTCATGAGGTCATTCAGGGCTCAGATGCACTGCAAGTGATTGCATTTGTCATTTTCCACTTAATTTCTGAGCCACAGATTAGGCTCGTTTAAAGAGCTTTAAGCAACAAATGTTGAAGAGACTTACAGATTAATTTTGCCTTATGTCTGAGATTGCGTGCAATGATCAGGTTCTGTTCCTTAACCCCCAGGAGAAATGCCATGTCTGTAAGTGCACGGTGAGATCAGGCCAGACTTGCTGTGGATAGGGCTCTGCAAGTTGTCCTTGTGGGCTGAATCCGAGTTTTAATTGTGTTCTGGACAGAAAGGGCCGGCGATTGCTGCGCCGTGTTTTGGATGCGTGCAAAGCAGCAGGGAAGTTGGAGCTTGAGCAGGAGGACGCTGAGGTGGTTTTGTCGGAGCACCGGGGGCTCAGTGGGAGGTGTGTGAGACGTGAGGCAATTTGCAGGCAGCCTTTGGGGTGCTGGCTGTGCCGCTGCCGTCGGTGGTGCAGGAGCAGCCATGGGGTGTCAGCATTGCCCCACCTTCCCGCTGCGTGTCCCCGAGGCCGCCGCCACTGTCCTGGCACACTGTGCTGGCATTTCCAGAGTGCCAGCAAGGGTGCTGGGCTGGCTGCAACGTCCTGTGCTTGCCGTGTGCATGTAGATTATGTTTTCAAATGAATTTTAGCTGGAAAAAGGGAATTTTCAGAACGGGAATGAGGGACAGAGAAGCAAATGGAGATTTTCTGGAAATGTTTTTGCTAATGTAGCTGCAACTGCCTGTGTGGGATAACCCTGTTGTAGACTGCACCTTTTTGGATCCTTTCAGAGACGCCTGTCTGGGTGATGTTGCCATTCCAGGGCTGGTGCTCTGGGACGTGAGATGTGTCCTTTGTGTAATTGTTATAGCTTTTCCCAACCACAGCTGGAGTGTTGGGAGAGTTCACTCTCTCCGTTTCCCTGGCTTTGGGATCTTGGGGCCTGTGCTGTCCCTCTGGAAGAAACCTGTTATAATCCCTCTATGAAATTGAGATAGGAAGGTACATAAGAGTTAAAATCTCTTTTAAGAGTGGTGTATTACAAGTGCAAGATTTTGTTTGAGGAAAACATTCCCTAAACCAAAAAGAATAACTAAAGAAGGAGATATTTTAAATAGGAATTTAAACTATTAATCAATCTTAAGAATGGAATGGATGATTTGATCTGAGGTTCACATCTTACAGACTGCTTGTCATGTGGCTCCAGAGGGTTTTGTTTTTTGGTTTTTTTTTTTTTTGAATAATCTGGTTCAAGCATAATTGCAACTAGAAAATCAAATGCTTTTCAATTGGTCCTGATGTCATGTCAGTGGTGTTTGGTTTAGAAGCTCTCTGTAGCACTGCCCTTTATCAGCTGATGAATTGCAGAAATAGTAGCAGTATTTCATCTTGCTAAGAGAAAGCATTTTAATAGTGCTGTAGATACGGGGGTAAATTGCAATAATTGAAGATTAAAAAGCTATTCACCAAGTGTTCCTAGAATTTAAATAGAGAGCTCAGAGAAGTTGTGTGTGTGTGTGGGGAAACAGGATTGTCTGCCCAGGCTGGCAGAGCTTCTCTATGTATGTTCATTGTTGAACCAGAACTAATGATAACACTTAAATGACAGGTACTCTGGGTGATAAAAATGAATGGTTTGGTAAATGGGGGAGATGACACCGTTAGGCAGAATAACTGGGCCATTTAGTGAGCTGTGCTAACACAGACCAGTGTATTATTACTCAGTGCACTTTTTGTGAGCAGGGGCATTCTTGGGTTACAAGGCACTTTCTGAGCAAAGCTTCAAAATTTATTGTGACTATTCGGTGTGACTCTTTGCGGACAAAACCCGAATGATGATAAATTCATAGGAAAAGTAGAATTTAGTTGCAGCAGAGGGGCATTTGATACTAATACTGGTGACATCCCAATTGATTGGTCCATTCAGTGTGAAAGGATTTTGAAAAGAAGAGGAAGAGTATCAAGCAGAGAGAGGAAATAGTGCAGAAATGGCGGAAATGTGCTCTACTGAGAGCACATCTACAACAGTGACAAGTTAGGAGTCTGGGTTCGCTTTATTTTGGTGGTGTTGTCTTCCCCAAATTTGTGGATAAAATTCAAGGGAATGCATGACGTACTTTCTTTTACATCCTATGTATTGAGATAAGATGGAAATCCAGTGTACAAATGGAAGTGCACTTTGGAGAGGCTGGAAATGTTGGGCTAAATTGGAGCCTGTATTTGTCATTAACTTTCAGCTGTGAGAAACAACACTTGTGGTAGAGATGCAGTAAATGGTTTTCAGGTAAATGTGGCTATTATTTAGGGAAATTGTAAAATATTGATATGCATGTCGTTTGGATTGAAATTGGAAAGAAATGGTTTATGAAGTAGATCAGATCTTGGGAGGAAATGCAGATGATTCTCTTAGCTAAATCAGAGAGGGTTGGCAGCAGAATGAAATGGATGGGATTTGGGTTGAATTTTTATCAATGGTAGCAATGGCAGCCTGTGTCTGTGGTACTGCTAATAGGGGTAATCCTATTGCTGGGTTCTGCATCTGTTTCCCAGGAGAGAGCAGTGGTGGGAATGTTTGGGTGCCAGGCTGTTGCCGTGCTCATAACGGGTTGACGTCCATGGAGTGTTGGGGGCGCCAGGCGGTTGCTGTGGCCCCAGTGGGCTCCTGGAGTGTTTGGGGTGAGTGTGCAGTGCTGGGCACGGCCCTGGGCAGAGCAGCCTTGTGCCTGAGGGCAGGGGGAGGCCTCAGGAGGCTCTGGAGGATCAACTGTGCCAGGGAAGCCCTCCTGCCAGCAGGGAAGCCCTCCTGCCAGCAGGCCTGTGGTGGTGGGTGAGTTACTTGCACCCTGTGACCCAACCAGAATGCTCAACTTTTAACTTGCTGTCAGGCCTTCAAACAAGATTTCCCTTCTTTCTAGATGACGCTGAAATATTGTCCAAATGCGGTAAGCTGTGTCTGTGTTAGAATATCCTCCTTTCCTCATTGTTTGACCCATGTTATTTTTAGTGCAATAGCATTGTATCTGTCCAAAAGGGTGTTCTAGAAATAAGTTGCTGTCATGGTGCAATGTAGTTTCTAAATGACATTGCAGGTATTTGAGACATGTTCTGGTACTAATGACAGCTTTTTTCCTGAAATGATTTCTTTAGGGTTCTTGTAGGTGGAAATGAGTGTTCTTTCAGCTTGAATGAAATGTTCTCGAAAGATGGTGTTGGGCCTAGACAGGCTCGACTTGTGTCATGAGGTCATTCAGGGCTCAGATGCACTGCAAGTGATTGCATTTGTCATTTTCCACTTAATTTCTGAGCCACAGATTAGGCTCGTTTAAAGAGCTTTAAGCAACAAATGTTGAAGAGACTTACAGATTTATTTTGCCTTATGTCTGAGATTGCGTGCAATGATCAGGTTCTGTTCCTTAACCCCCAGGAGAAATGCCATGTCTGTAAGTGCACGGTGAGATCAGGCCAGACTTGCTGTGGATAGGGCTCTGCAAGTTGTCCTTGTGGGCTGAATCCGAGTTTTAATTGTGTTCTGGACAGAAAGGGCCGGCGATTGCTGGGCCGTGTTTTGGATGCGTGCAAAGCAGCAGGGAAGTTGGAGCTTGAGCAGGAGGACGCTGAGGTGGTTTTGTCGGAGCACCGGGGGCTCAGTGGGAGGTGTGTGAGACGTGAGGCAATTTGCAGGCAGCCTTTGGGGTGCTGGCTGTGCCGCTGCCGTCGGTGGTGCAGGAGCAGCCATGGGGTGTCAGCATTGCCCCACCTTCCCGCTGCGTGTCCCCGAGGCCGCCGCCACTGTCCCGGCACACTGTGCTGGCATTTCCAGAGTGCCAGCAAGGGTGCTGGGCTGGCTGCAACGTCCTGTGCTTGCCGTGTGCATGTAGATTATGTTTTCAAATGAATTTTAGCTGGAAAAAGGGAATTTTCAGAACGGGAATGAGGGACAGAGAAGCAAATGGAGATTTTCTGGAAATGTTTTTGCTAATGTAGCTGCAACTGCCTGTGTGGGATAACCCTGTTGTAGACTGCACCTTTTTGGATCCTTTCAGAGACGCCTGTCTGGGTGATGTTGCCATTCCAGGGCTGGCGCTCTGGGACGTGAGATGTGTCCTTTGTGTCATTGTTATAGCTTTTCCCAACCACAGCTGGAGTGTTGGGAGAGTTCACTCTCTCCGTTTCCCTGGCTTTGGGATCTTGGGGCCTGTGCTGTCCCTCTGGAAGAAACCTGTTATAATCCCTCTATGAAATTGAGATAGGAAGGTACATAAGAGTTAAAATCTCTTTTAAGAGTGGTGTATTACAAGTGCAAGATTTTGTTTGACGAAAACATTCCCTAAACCAAAAAGAATAACTAAAGAAGGAGATATTTTAAATAGGAATTTAAACTATTAATCAATCTTAAGAATGGAATGGATGATTTGATCTGAGGTTCACATCTTACAGACTGCTTGTCATGTGGCTCCAGAGGGTTTTGTTTTTTTTTTTTTTTTTTTTTTTTTGAATAATCTGGTTCAAGCATAATTGCAACTAGAAAATCAAATGCTTTTCAATTGGTCCTGATGTCATGTCAGTGGTGTTTGGTTTAGAAGCTCTCTGTAGCACTGCCCTTTATCAGCTGATGAATTGCAGAAATAGGAGCAGTATTTCATGTTGCTAAGAGAAAGCATTTTAATAGTGCTGTGGATACGGGGGTAAATTGCAATAATTGAAGATTAAAAAACTATTCTCCAAGTGTTCCTAGAGCTTAAATAGAGAGCTCAGAGAAGTTGTGTGTGTGTGTGTGGGGAAACAGGATGTTCTGCCCAGGCTGGCAGAGCATCTCTATGTATGTTCATTGTTGAACCAGAACTAATGATAACACTTAAATGACAGGTACTCTGGGTGATAAAAATGAATGGTTTGGTAAATGGGGGAGATGACACCGTAAGGCAGAATAACTGGGCCATTTAGTGAGCTGTGCTAACACAGACCAGTGTATTATTACTCAGTGCACTTTTTGTGAGCAGGGGCATTCTTGGGTTACAAGGCACTTTCTGACCAAAGCTTCAAAATTTATTGTGACTATTCGGTGTGACTCTTTGCGGACAAAACCCGAATGATGATAAATTCATAGGAAAAGTAGAATTTAGTTGTAGCAGAGGGGCATTTGATACTAATACTGGTGACATCCCACTTGAATGGTCCATTCAGTGTGAAAGGATTTTGAAAAGAAGAGGAAGAGTATCAAGCAGAGAGAGGAAATAGTGCAGAAATGGTGGAAATGTGCTCTACTGAGAGCACATCTACAACAGTGACAAGGTAGGAGTCTGGGTTCGCTGTATTTTGGTGGTGTTGTCTTCCCCAAATTTGTGGATAAAATTCAAGGGAATGCATGACGTACTTTCTTTTACATCCTATGTATTGAGATAAGATGGAAATCCAGTGTACAAATGGAACTGCACTTTGGAGAGGCTGGAAATGTTGGGCTAAATTGGAGCCTGTATTTGTAATTAACTTTCAGCTGTGAGAAACAACACTTGTGGTAGAGATGCAGTAAATGGTTTTCCGGTAAATGTGGCTATTATTTAGGGAAATTGTAAAATATTGATATGCATGTCGTTTGGATTGAAATTGGAAAGAAATGGTTTATGAAGTAGATCAGATCTTGGGAGGAAATGCAGATGATTCTCTTAGCTAAATCAGAGAGGGTTGGCAGCAGAATGAAATGGATGGGATTTGGGTTGAATTTTTATCACTGGTAGCAATGGCAGCCTGTGTCTGTGGTACTGCTAATAGGGGTAATCCTATTGCTGGGTTCTGCATCTGTTTCCCAGGAGACAGCAGTGGTGGGAATGTTTGGGTGCCGGGCTGTTGCCGTGCTCATAACGGGTTGACGTCCATGGAGTGTTGGGGGCGCCAGGCGGTTGCTGTGGCCCCAGTGGGCTCCTGGAGTGTTTGGGGTGAGTGTGCAGTGCTGGGCACGGCCCTGGGCAGAGCAGCCTTGTGCCTGAGGGCAGGGGGAGGCCTCAGGAGGCTCTGGAGGATCAACTGTGCCAGGGAAGCCCTCCTGCCAGCAGGGAAGCCCTCCTGCCAGCAGGCCTGTGGTGGTGGGTGAGTTACTTGCACCCTGTGACCCAACCAGAATGCTCAACTTTTAACTTGCTGTCAGGCCTTCAAACAAGATTTCCCTTCTTTCTAGATGATGCTGAAATATTGTCCAAATGCGGTAAGCTGTGTCTGTGTTAGAATATCCTCCTTTCCTCATTGTTTGACCCATGTTATTTTTAGTGCAATAGCATTGTATCTGTCCAAAAGAGTGTTCTAGAAAGAAGTTGCTGTCATGGTGCAATGTAGTTTCTAAATGACATTGCAGGTATTTGAGACATGTTCTGGTACTAATGACAGCTTTTTTCCTGCAATGATTTCTTTAGGGTTCTTGTAGGTGGAAATGAGTGTTCTTTCAGCTTGAGTGAAATGTTCTCGAAAGATGGTGTTGGGCCTAGACAGGCTTGACTTGTGTCATGAGGTCATTCAGGGCTCAGATGCACTGCAAGTGATTGCATTTGTCATTTTCCACTTAATTTCTGAGCCACAGATTAGGCTGGTTTAAAGAGCTTTAAGCAACAAATGTTGAAGAGACTTACAGATTTATTTTGCCTTATGTCTGTGATTGCGTGCAATGATCAGGTTCTGTTCCTTAACCCCCAGGAGAAATGCCATGTCTGTAAGTGCACGGTGAGATCAGGCCAGACTTGCTGTGGATAGGGCTCTGCAAGTTGTCCTTGTGGGCTGAATCCGAGTTTTAATTGTGTTCTGGACAGAAGGGCCGGCGATTGCTGCGCCGTGTTTTGGATGCGTGCAAAGCAGCAGGGAAGTTGGAGCTTGAGCAGGAGGACGCTGAGGTGGTTTTGTCGGAGCACCGGGGGCTCAGTGGGAGGTGTGTGAGACGTGAGGCAATTCGCAGGCAGCCTTTGGGGTGCTGGCTGTGCCGCTGCCGTCGGTAGTGCGGGAGCAGCCATAGGGTGTCAGCATTGCCCCACCTTCCCGCTGCGTGTCCCCGAGGCCGCCGCCACTGTCCCGGCACACTGTGCTGGCATTTCCAGAGTGCCAGCAAGGGTGCTGGGCTTGCTGCAAAGTCCTGTGCTTGCCGTGTGCATGTAGATGATGTTTTCAAATGAATTTTAGCTCGAAAAAGGGAATTTTCAGAACGGGAATTAGGGACAGAGTAGAAAATTGCGATTTTCTGGAAATGTTTTTGCTAATGTAGCTGCAACTGCCTGTGTGGGATAACCCTGTTGTAGACTGCACCTTTTTGGATCCTTTCAGAGACGCCTGTCTGGGTGATGTTGCCATTCCAGGGCTGGTGCTCTGGGACGTGAGATGTGTCCTTTGTGTCATTGTTATAGCTTTTCCCAACCACAGCTGGAGTGTTGGGAGTGTTCACTCTCTCTGTTTCCCTGGGTTTGGGATCTTGGGGCCTGTGCTGTCCCTCTGGAAGAAACCTGTTATAATCCCTCTATGAAATTGAGATAGGAAGGTACATAAGAGTTAAAATCTCTTTTAAGAGTGGTGTATTACAAGTGCAAGATTTTGTTTGAGGAAAACACTCCCTAAACCTAAAAGAATAACTAAAGAAGGAGATATTTTAAATAGGAATTTAAACTATTAATCAATCTTAAGAATGGAATGGATGATTTGATCTGAGGTTCACACCTTACAGACTGCTTGTCATGTGGCTCCAGAGGGTTTTGTTTTTTGTTTTTTGTTTTTTTTTTTGAATAATCTGGTTCAAGCATAATTGCAACTAGAAAATCAAATGCTTTTCAATTGGTCCTGATGTCATGTCAGTGGTGTTTGGTTTAGAAGCTCTCTGTAGCACTGCCCTTTATCAGCTGATGAATTGCAGAAATAGTAGCAGTATTTCATCTTGCTAAGAGAAAGCATTTTAATAGTGCTGTGGATACGGGGGTAAATTGCAATAATTGAAGATTAAAAAGCTGTTCACCAAGTGTTCCTAGAATTTAAATAGAGAGCTCAGAGAAGTTGTGTGTGTGTGGTCGGAAACAGGATGGTCTGCCCAGGCTGGCAGAGCATCTCTATGTATGTTCATTGTTGAACCAGAACTAATGATAACACTTAAATGACAGGTACTGTGGGTGATAAAAATGAATGGTTTGGTAAATGGGGGAGATGACAGCGTTAGGCAGAATAACTGGGCCGTTTAGTGAGCTGTGCTAACACAGACCAGTGTATTATTACTCAGTGCACTTTTTGTGAGCAGGGGCATTCTTGGGTTACAAGGCACTTTCTGAGCAAAGCTTCAAAATTTATTGTGACTATTCGGTGTGACTCTTTGCGGACAAAACCTGAATGATGATAAATTCATAGGAAAAGTAGAATTTAGTTGCAGCAGAGGGGCATTTGATACTAATACTGGTGACATCCCACTTGAATGGTCCATTCAGTGTGAAAGGATTTTGAAAAGAAGAGGAAGAGTATCAAGCAGAGAGAGGAAATAGTGCAGAAATGGTGGAAATGTGCTCTACTGAGAGCACATCTACAACAGTGACAAGGTAGGAGTCTGGGTTCGCTGTATTTTGGTGGTGTTGTCTTCCCCAAATTTGTGGATAAAATTCAAGGGAATGCATGACGTACTTTCTTTTACATCCTATGTATTGAGATAAGATGGAAATCCAGTGTACAAATGGAAGTGCACTTTGGAGAGGCTGGAAATGTTGGGCTAAATTGGAGCCTGTATTTGTAATTAACTTTCAGCTGTGAGAAACAACACTTGTGGTAGAGATGCAGTAAATGGTTTTCAGGTAAATGTGGCTATTATTTAGGGAAATTGTAAAATATTGATATGCATGTCGTTTGGATTGAAATTGGAAAGAAATGGTTTATGAAGTAGATCAGATCTTGGGAGGAAATGCAGATGATTCTCTTAGCTAAATCAGAGAGGGTTGGCAGCAGAATGAAATGGATGGGATTTTGGTTGAATTTTTATCACTGGTAGCAATGGCAGCCTGTGTCTGTGGTACTGCTAATAGGGGTAATCCTATTGCTGGGTTCTGCATCTGTTTCCCAGGAGACAGCAGTGGTGGGAATGTTTGGGTGCCGGGCTGTTGCCGTGCTCATAACGGGTTGACGTCCATGGAGTGTTGGGGGCGCCAGGCGGTTGCTGTGGCCCCAGTGGGCTCCTGGAGTGTTTGGGGTGAGTGTGCAGTGCTGGGCACGGCCCTGGGCAGAGCAGCCTTGTGCCTGAGGGCAGGGGGAGGCCTCAGGAGGCTCTGGAGGATCAGCTGTGCCAGGGAAGCCCTCCTGCCAGCAGGGAAGCCCTCCTGCCAGCAGGCCTGTGGTGGTGGGTGAGTTACTTGCACCCTGTGACCCAACCAGAATGCTCAACTTTTAACTTGCTGTCAGGCCTTCAAACAAGATTTCCCTTCTTTCTAGATGACGCTGAAATATTGTCCAAATGCGGTAAGCTGTGTCTGTGTTAGAATATCCTCCTTTCCTCATTGTTTGACCCATGTTATTTTTAGTGCAATAGCATTGTATCTGTCCAAAAGAGTGTTCTAGAAAGAAGTTGCTGTCATGCTGCAATGTAGTTTCTAAATGACATTGCAGGTATTTGAGACATGTTCTGGTACTAATGACAGCTTTTTTCCTGAAATGATTTCTTTAGGGTTCTTGTAGGTGGAAATGAGTGTTCTTTCAGCTTGAATGAAATGTTCTCGAAAGATGGTGTTGGGCCTAGACAGGCTCGACTTGTGTCATGAGGTCATTCAGGGCTCAGATGCACTGCAAGTGATTGCATTTGTCATTTTCCACTTAATTTCTGAGCCACAGATTAGGCTGGTTTAAAGAGCTTTAAGCAATAAATGTTGAAGAGACTTACAGATTTATTTTGCCTTATGTCTGAGATTGCGTGCAATGATCAGGTTCTGTTCCTTAACCCCCAAGAGAAATGCCGTGTCTGTAAGTGCACGGTGAGATCAGGCCAGACTTGCTGTGGACAGGGCTCTGCAAGTTGTCCTTGTGGGCTGAATCTGAGTTTTAATTGTGTTCTGGACAGAAGGGCCGGCGATTGCTGCGCCGTGTTTTGGATGCGTGCAAAGCAGCAGGGAAGTTGGAGCTTGAGCAGGAGGACGCTGAGGTGGTTTTGTCGGAGCACCGGGGGCTCAGTGGGAGGTGTGTGAGACGTGAGGCAATTTGCAGGCAGCCTTTGGGGTGCTGGCTGTGCCGCTGCCGTCGGTGGTGCAGGAGCAGCCATGGGGTGTCAGCATTGCCCCACCTTCCCGCTGCGTGTCCCCGAGGCCGCCGCCACTGTCCCGGCACACTGTGCTGGCATTTCCAGAGTGCCAGCAAGGGTGCTGGGCTTGCTGCAAAGTCCTGTGCTTGCCGTGTGCATGTAGATGCTGTTTTCAAATGAATTTTAGCTGGAAAAAGGGAATTTTCAGAACGGGAATGAGGGACAGAGTAGAAAATGGAGATTTTCTGGAAATGTTTTTGCTAATGTAGCTGCAACTGCCTGTGTGGGATAACCCTGTTGTACCCTGCATCTTTTTGGATCCTTTCAGAGACGCCTGTCTGGGTGATGTTGCCATTCCAGGGCTGGTGCTCTGGGACGTGAGATGTGTCCTTTGTGTCATTGTTATAGCTTTTCCCAACCACAGCTGGAGTGTTTGGAGAGTTCACTCTCTCTGTTTCCCTGAGTTTGGGATCTTTGGGCCTGTGCTGTCCCTCTGGAAGAAACCTGTTATAATCCCTCTATGAAATTGAGATAGGAAGGTACATAAGAGTTAAAATCTCTTTTAAGAGTGGTGTATTACAAGTGCAAGATTTTGTTTGAGGAAAACATTCCCTAAACCTAAAAGAATAACTAAAGAAGGAGATATTTTAAATAGGCATTTAAACTATTAATCAATCTTAAGAATGGAATGGATGATTTGATCTGAGGTTCACATCTTACAGACTGCTTGTCATGTGGCTCCAGAGGGTTTTGTTTTTTTTTTTTTTTTTTTTTTTTTTAAATAATCTGGTTCAAGCATAATTGCTACTAGAAAATCAAATGCTTTTAAATTGGTCCTGATGTCATGTCAGTGGTGTTTGGTTTAGAAGCTCTCTGTAGCACTGCCCTTTATCAGCTGATGAATTGCAGAAATAGGAGCAGTATTTCATCTTGCTAAGAGAAAGCATTTTAATAGTGCTGTGGATACGGGGGTATATTGCAATAATTGAAGATTAGAAAACTATTCACCAAGTGTTCCTAGAATTTAAATAGAGAGCTCAGAGAAGTTGTGTGTGTGTGGTCGGAAACAGGATGGTCTGCCCAGGCTGGCAGAGCATCTCTATGTATGTTCATTGTTGAACCAGAACTAATGATAACACTTAAATGACAGGTACTCTGGGTGATAAAAATGAATGGTTTGGTAAATGGGGGAGATGACACCGTTAGGCAGAATAACTGGGCCATTTAGTGAGCTGTGCTAACACAGACCAGTGTATTATTACTCAGTATTATTACTCACTTTTTGTGAGCAGGGGCATTGTTGGGTTACAAGGCTCTTTCTGACCAAAGCTTCAAAATTTATTGTGACTATTCGGTGTGACTCTTTGCGGACAAAACCTGAATGATGATAAATTCATAGGAAAAGTAGAATTTAGTTGCAGCAGAGGGGCATTTGATACTAATACTGGTGACATCCCACTTGAATGGTCCATTCAGTGTGAAAGGATTTTGAAAAGAAGAGGAAGAGTATCAAGCAGAGGGAGGAAATGGTGCAGAAATGGTGGAAATGTGCTCTACTGAGAGCACATCTACCACAGTGACAAGGTAGGAGTCTGGGTTCGCTTTATTTTGGTGGTGTTGTCTTCCCCAAATTTGTGGATAAAATTCAAGGGAATGCATGACGTACTTTCTTTTACATCCTATGTATTGAGATAAGATGGAAATCCAGTGTACAAATGGAAGTGCACTTTGGAGAGGCTGGAAATGTTGGGCTAAATTGGAGCCTGTATTTGTCATTAACTTTCAGCTGTGAGAAACAACACTTGTGGTAGAGATGCAGTAAATGGTTTTCAGGTAAATGTGGCTATTATTTAGGGAAATTGTAAAATATTGATATGCATGTCGTTTGGATTGAAATTGGAAAGAAATGGTTTATGAAGTAGATCAGATCTTGGGAGGAAATGCAGATGATTCTCTTAGCTAAATCAGAGAGGGTTGGCAGCAGAATGAAATGGATGGGATTTGGGTTGAATTTTTATCACTGCTAGCAATGGCAGCCTGTGTCTGTGGTACTGTTAATAGGGGTAATCCTATTGCTGGGTTCTGCATCTGTTTCCCAGGAGACAGCAGTGGTGGGAATGTTTGGGTGCCAGGCTGTTGCCGTGCTCATAACGGGTTGACGTCCATGGAGTGTTGGGGGCGCCAGGCGGTTGCTGTGGCCCCAGTGGGCTCCTGGAGTGTTTGGGGTGAGTGTGCAGTGCTGGGCACGGCCCTGGGCAGAGCAGCCTTGTGCCTGAGGGCAGGGGGAGGCCTCAGGAGGCTCTGGAGGATCAGCTGTGCCAGGGAAGCCCTCCTGCCAGCAGGGAAGCCCTCCTGCCAGCAGGCCTGTGGTGGTGGGTGAGTTACTTGCACCCTGTGACCCAACCAGAATGCTCAACTTTTAACTTGCTGTCAGGCCTTCAAACAAGATTTCCCTTCTTTCTAGATGACACTGAAATATTGTCCAAATGCGGTAAGCTGTGTCTGTGTTAGAATATCCTCCTTTCCTCATTGTTTGACCCATGTTATTTTTAGTGCAATAGCATTGTATCTGTCCAAAAGAGTGTTCTAGAAATAAGTTGCTGTCATGGTGCAATGTAGTTTCTAAATGACATTGCAGGTATTTGAGACATGTTCTGGTACTAATGACAGCTTTTTTCCTGAAATGATTTCTTTAGGGTTCTTGTAGGTGGAAATGAGTGTTCTTTCAGCTTGAATGAAATGTTCTCGAAAGATGGTGTTGGGCCTAGACAGGCTCGACTTGTGTCATGAGGTCATTCAGGGCTCAGATGCACTGCAAGTGATTGCATTTGTCATTTTCCACTTAATTTCTGAGCCACAGATTAGGCTGGTTTAAAGAGCTTTAAGCAACAAATGTTGAAGAGACTTACAGATTTATTTTGCCTTATGTCTGTGATTGCGTGCAATGATCAGGTTCTGTTCCTTAACCCCCAAAAGAAATGCCATGTCTGTAAATGCACGGTGAGATCAGGCCAGACTTGCTGTGGACAGGGCTCTGCAAGTTGTCCTTGTGGGCTGAATCTGAGTTTTAATTGTGTTCTGGACAGAAGGGCCGGCGATTGCTGCGCCGTGTTTTGGATGCGTGCAAAGCAGCAGGGAAGTTGGAGCTTGAGCAGGAGGACGCTGAGGTGGTTTTGTCGGAGCACCGGGGGCTCAGTGGGAGGTGTGTGAGACGTGAGGCAATTTGCAGGCAGCCTTTGGGGTGCTGGCTGTGCCGCTGCCGTCGGTAGTGCGGGAGCAGCCATAGGGTGTCAGCATTGCCCCACCTTCCCGCTGCGTGTCCCCGAGGCTGCCGCCACTGTCCCGGCACACTGTGCTGGCATTTCCAGAGTGACAGCAGAGATGCTGAGCTTGCTGCAACGTCCTGTGCTTGCCGTGTGCATGTAGATGATGTTTTCAAATGAATTTTAGCTCGAAAAAGGGAATTTTCAGAACGGGAATTAGGGACAGAGAAGAAAATGGCGATTTTCTGGAAATGTTTTTGCTAATGTAGCTGCAACTGCCTGTGTGGGATAACCCTGTTGTAGACTGCACCTTTTTGGATCCTTTCAGAGACGCCTGTCTGGGTGATGTTGCCATTCCAGGGCTGGTGCTCTGGGACGTGAGATGTGTCCTTTGTGTCATTGTTATAGCTTTTCCCAACCACAGCTGGAGTGTTGGGAGTGTTCACTCTCTCTGTTTCCCTGGGTTTGGGATCTTGGGGCCTGTGCTGTCCCTCTGGAAGAAACCTGTTATAATCCCTCTATGAAATTGAGATAGGAAGGTACATAAGAGTTAAAATCTCTTTTAAGAGTGGTGTATTACAAGTGCAAGATTTTGTTTGAGGAAAACATTCCCTAAACCAAAAAGAATAACTAAAGAAGGAGATATTTTAAATAGGAATTGAAACTATTAATCAATCTTAAGAATGGAATGGATGATTTGATCTGAGGTTCACATCTTACAGACGGCTTGTCATGTGGCTCCAGACGGTTTTGTTTTTTGGGTTTTTTTTTTTTTTTTAAATAATCTGGTTCAAGCATAATTGCTACTAGAAAATCAAATGCTTTTAAATTGGTCCTGATGTCATGTCAGTGGTGTTTGGTTTAGAAGCTCTCTGTAGCACTGCCCTTTATCAGCTGATGAATTGCAGAAATAGTAGCAGTATTTCATCTTGCTAAGAGAAAGCATTTTAATAGTGCTGTGGATACGGGGGTAAATTGCAATAATTGAAGATTAGAAAACTATTCACCAAGTGTTCCTAGAATTTAAATAGAGAGCTCAGAGAAGTTGTGTGTGTGTGGTCGGAAACAGGATGGTCTGCCCAGGCTGGCAGAGCATCTCTATGTATGTTCATTGTTGAACCAGAACTAATGATAACACTTAAATGACAGGTACTGTGGGTGATAAAAATGAATGGTTTGGTAGATGGGGGAGATGACACCGTTAGGCAGAATAACTGGGCCATTTAGTGAGCTGTGCTAACACAGACCAGTGTATTATTACTCAGTGCACTTTTTGTGAGCAGGGGCATTCTTGGGTTACAAGGCAATTTCTGACCAAAGCTTCAAAATTTATTGTGACTATTCGGTGTGACTCTTTGCGGACAAAACCTGAATGATGATAAACTCATAGGAAAAGTAGAATTTAGTCGCAGCAGAGGGGCATTTGATACTAATACTGGTGACATCCCACTTGAATGGTCCATTCAGTGTGAAAGGATTTTGAAAAGAAGAGGAAGAGTATCAAGCAGAGAGAGGAAATAGTGCAGAAATGGCGGAAATGTGCTCTACTGAGAGCACATCTACAACAGTGACAAGGTAGGAGTCTGGGTTCGCTGTATTTTGGTGGTGTTGTCTTCCCCAAATTTGTGGATAAAATTCAAGGGAATGCATGACGTACTTTCTTTTACATCCTATGTATTGAGATAAGATGGAAATCCAGTGTACAAATGGAAGTGCACTTTGGAGAGGCTGGAAATGTTGGGCTAAATTGGAGCCTGTATTTGTCATTAACTTTCAGCTGTGAGAAACAACACTTGTGGTAGAGATGCAGTAAATGGTTTTCAGGTAAATGTGGCTATTATTTAGGGAAATTGTAAAATATTGATATGCATGTCGTTTGGATTGAAATTGGAAAGAAATGGTTTATGAAGTAGATCAGATCTTGGGAGGAAATGCAGATGATTCTCTTAGCTAAATCAGAGAGGGTTGGCAGCAGAATGAAATGGATGGGATTTGGGTTGAATTTTTATCACTGGTAGCAATGGCAGCCTGTGTCTGTGGTACTGCTAATAGGGGTAATCCTATTGCTGGGTTCTGCATCTGTTTCCCAGGAGACAGCAGTGGTGGGAATGTTTGGGTGCCAGGCTGTTGCCGTGCTCATAACGGGTTGACGTCCATGGAGTGTTGGGGGCGCCAGGCGGTTGCTGTGGCCCCAGTGGGCTCCTGGAGTGTTTGGGGTGAGTGTGCAGTGCTGGGCACGGCCCTGGGCAGAGCAGCCTTGTGCCTGAGGGCAGGGGAAGGCCTCAGGAGGCTCTGGAGGATCAGCTGTGCCAGGGAAGCCCTCCTGCCAGCAGGGAAGCCCTCCTGCCAGCAGGCCTGTGGTGGTGGCTGAGTTACTTGCACCCTGTGACCCAACCAGAATGCTCAACTTTTAACTTGCTGTCAGGCCTTCAAACTAGATTTCGCTTCTTTCTAGATGATGCTGAAATATTGTCCAAATGCGGTAAGCTGTGTCTGTGTTAGAATATCCTCCTTTCCTCATTGTTAGACCCATGTTATTTTTAGTGCAATAGCATTGTATCTGTCCAAAAGAGTGTTCTAGAAAGAAGTTGCTGTCATGGTGCAATGTAGTTTCTAAATGACATTGCAGGTATTTGAGACATGTTCTGGTACTAATGACAGCTTTTTTCCTGCAATGATTTCTTTAGGGTTCTTGTAGGTGGAAATGAGTGTTCTTTCAGCTTGAATGAAATGTTCTCGAAAGATGGTGTTGGGCCTAGACAGGCTCGACTTGTGTCATGAGGTCATTCAGGGCTCAGATGCACTGCAAGTGATTGCATTTGTCATTTTCCACTTAATTTCTGAGCCACAGATTAGGCTGGTTTAAAGAGCTTAAAGTAACAAATGTTGAAGAGACTTACAGATTTATTTTGCCTTATGTCTGTGATTGCGTGCAATGATCAGGTTCTGTTCCTTAACCCCCAGGAGAAATGCCATGTCTGTAAGTGCACGGTGAGATCAGGCCAGACTTGCTGTGGACAGGGCTCTGCAAGTTGTCCTTGTGGGCTGAATCTGAGTTTTAATTGTGTTCTGGACAGAAGGGCCGGTGATTGCTGGGCCGTGTTTTGGATGCGTGCAAAGCAGCAGGGAAGTTGGAGCTTGAGCAGGAGGACGCTGAGGTGGTTTTGTCGGAGCAGCGGGGGCTCAGTGGGAGGTGTGTGAGACGTGAGGCAATTTGCAGGCAGCCTTTGGGGCGCTGGCTGTGCCGCTGCCGTCGGTGGTGCAGGAGCAGCCATGGGGTGTCAGCATTGCCCCACCTTCCCGCTGCGTGTCCCCGAGGCCGCCGCCACTGTCCCGGCACACTGTGCTGATATTTCCAGAGTGCCAGCAAGGGTGCTGGGCTTGCTGCAAAGTCCTGTGCTTGCCGTGTGCATGTAGATGATGTTTTCAAATGAATTTTAGCTGGAAAAAGGGAATTTTCAGAACGGGAATGAGGGACAGAGTAGAAAATGGAGATTTTCTGGAAATGTTTTTGCTAATGTAGCTGCAACTGCCTGTGTGGGATAACCTTGTTGCAGACTGCACCTTTTTGGATCCTTTCAGAGACGCCTGTCTGGGTGATGTTGCCATTCCAGGGCTGGTGCTCTGGGACGTGAGATGTGTCCTTTGTGTCATTGTTATAGCTTTTCCCAACCACAGCTGGAGTGTTGGGAGTGTTCACTCTCTCTGTTTCCCTGGGTTTGCGATCTTTGGGCCTGTGCTGTCCCTCTGGAAGAAACCTGTTATAATCCCTCTATGAAATTGAGATAGGAAGGTACATAAGAGTTAAAATCTCTTTTAAGAGTGGTGTATTACAAGTGCAAGATTTTGTTTGAGGAAAACATTCCCTAAACCTAAAAGAATAACTAAAGAAGGAGATATTTTAAATAGGAATTTAAACTATTAATCAATCTTAAGAATGGAATGGATGATTTGATCTGAGGTTCACATCTTACAGACTGCTTGTCATGTGGCTCCAGAGGGTTTTGTTTTTTGTTTTTTTTTTTTTTTTTTTGAATAATCTGGTTCAAGCATAATTGCAACTAGAAAATCAAATGCTTTTCAATTGGTCCTGATGTCATGTCAGTGGTGTTTGGTTTAGAAGCTCTCTGCAGCACTGCCCTTTATCAGCTGATGAATTGCAGAAATAGTAGCAGTATTTCATCTTGCTAAGAAAAAGCATTTTAATAGTGCTGTGGATACGGGGGTAAATTGCAATAATTGAAGATTAGAAAACTATTCACCAAGTGTTCCTAGAGCTTAAATAGAGAGCTCAGAGAAGTTGTGTGTGTGTGTGGGGAAACAGGATGGTCTGCCCAGGCTGGCAGAGCATCTCTATGTATGTTCATTGTTGAACCAGAACTAATGATAACACTTAAATGACAGGTACTCTGGGTGATAAAAATGAATGGTTTGGTAAATGGGGGAGATGACAGCGTTAGGCAGAATAACTGGGCCATTTAGTGAGCTGTGCTAACACAGACCAGTGTATTATTACTCAGTGCACTTTTTGTGAGCAGGGGCATTCTTGGGTTACAAGGCTCTTTCTGACCAAAGCTTCAAAATTTATTGTGACTATTCGGTGTGACTCTTTGCGGACAAAACCTGAATGATGATGAATTCATAGGAAAAGTAGAATTTAGTTGCAGCAGAGGGGCATTTGATACTAATACTGGTGACATCCCACTTGAATGGTCCATTCAGTGTGAAAGGATTTTGAAAAGAAGAGGAAGAGTATCAAGCAGAGAGAGGAAATAGTGCAGAAATGGTGGAAATGTGCTCTACTGAGAGCACATCTACAACAGTGACAAGGTAGGAGTCTGGGTTCGCTTTATTTTGGTGGTGTTGTCTTCCCCAAATTTGTGGATAAAATTCAAGGGAATGCATGACGTACTTTCTTTTACATCCTATGTATTGAGATAAGATGGAAATCCAGTGTACAAATGGAGGTGCACTTTGGAGAGGCTGGAAATGTTGGGCTAAATTGGAGCCTGTATTTGTAATTAACTTTCAGCTGTGAGAAACAACACTTGTGGTAGAGATGCAGTAAATGGTTTTCAGGTAAATGTGGCTATTATTTAGGGAAATTGTAAAATATTGATATGCATGTCGTTTGGATTGAAATTGGAAAGAAATGGTTTATGAAGTAGATCAGATCTTGGGAGGAAATGCAGATGATTCTCTTAGCTAAATCAGAGAGGGTTGGCAGCAGAATGAAATGGATGGGATTTGGGTTGAATTTTTATCACTGGTAGCAATGGCAGCCTGTGTCTGTGGTGCTGCTAATAGGGGTAATCCTTATGCTGGGTTCTGCATCTGTTTCCCAGGAGACAGCAGTGGTGGCAATGTTTGGATGCCAGGCTGTTGCCGTGCTCATAACGGGTTGACGTCCATGGAGTGTTGGGGGCGCCAGGCGGTTGCTGTGGCCCCAGTGGGCTCCTGGAGTGTTTGGGGTGAGTGTGCAGTGCTGGGCACGGCCCTGGGCAGAGCAGCCTTGTGCCTGAGGGCAGGGGGAGGCCTCAGGAGGCTCTGGAGGATCAACTGTGCCAGGGAAGCCCTCCTGCCAGCAGGGAAGCCCTCCTGCCAGCAGGCCTGTGGTGGTGGGTGAGTTACTTGCACCCTGTGACCCAACCAGAATGCTCAACTTTTAACTTGCTGTCAGGCCTTCAAACAAGATTTCGCTTCTTTCTAGATGATGCTGAAATATTGTCCAAATGCGGTAAGCTGTGTCTGTGTTAGAATATCCTCCTTTCCTCATTGTTTGACCCAGGTTATTTTTAGTGCAATAGCATTGTATCTGTCCAAAAGAGTGTTCTAGAAAGAAGTTGCTGTCATGGTGCAATGTAGTTTCTAAATGACATTGCAGGTATTTGAGACATGTTCTGGTACTAATGACAGCTTTTTTCCTGAAATGATTTCTTTAGGGTTCTTGTAGGTGGAAATGAGTGTTCTTTCAGCTTGAATGAAATGTTCTCAAAAGATGGTGTTGGGCCTAGACAGGCTTGACTTGTGTCATGAGGTCATTCAGGGCTCAGATGCACTGCAAGTGATTGCATTTGTCATCTTCCACTTAATTTCTGAGCCAGAGAATAGGCTGGTTTAAAGAGCTTTAAGCAACAAATGTTGAAGAGACTTACAGATTTATTTTGCCTTATGTCTGTGATTGCGTGCAATGATCAGGTTCTGTTCCTTAACCCCCAGGAGAAATGCCATGTCTGTAAGTGCACGGTGAGATCAGGCCAGACTTGCTGTGGACAGGGCTCTGCAAGTTGTCCTTGTGGGCTGAATCTGAGTTTTAATTGTGTTCTGGACAGAAGGGCCGGCGATTGCTGGGCCGTGTTTTGGATGCGTGCAAAGCAGCAGGGAAGTTGGAGCTTGAGCAGGAGGACGCTGAGGTGGTTTTGTCGGAGCACCGGGGGCTCAGTGGGAGGTGTGTGAGACGTGAGGCAATTTGCAGGCAGCCTTTGGGGTGCTGGCTGTGCCGCTTCCGTCGGTAGTGCGGGAGCAGCCATGGGGTGTCAGCATTGCCCCACCTTCCCGCTGCGTGTCCCCGAGGCCGCCGCCACTGTCCCGGCACACTGTGCTGGCATTTCCAGAGTGCCAGCAGAGATGCTGGGCTTGCTGCAACGTCCTGTGCTTGCCGTGTGCATGTAGATGATGTTTTCAAATGAATTTTAGCTGGAAAAAGGGAATTTTCAGAACGGGAATTAGGGACAGAGAAGAAAATGGAGATTTTCTGGAAATGTTTTTGCTAATGTAGCTGCAACTGCCTGTGTGGGATAACCCTGTTGTAGACTGCACCTTTTTGGATCCTTTCAGAGACGCCTGTCTGGGTGATGTTGCCATTCCAGGGCTGCTGCTCTGGGACGTGAGATGTGTCCTTTGTGCCATTGTTATAGCTTTTCCCAACCACAGCTGGAGTGTTGGGAGTGTTCACTCTCTCCGTTTCCCTGGGTTTGGGATCTTGGGGCCTGTGCTGTCCCTCTGGAAGAAACCTGTTATAATCCCTCTATGAAATTGAGATAGGAAGGTACATAAGAGTTAAAATCTCTTTTAAGAGTGGTGTATTACAAGTGCAAGATTTTGTTTGAGGAAAACATTCCCTAAACCTAAAAGAATAACTAAAGAAGGAGATATTTTAAATAGGAATTTAAACTATTAATCAATCTTAAAAATGGAATGGATGATTTGATCTGAGGTTCACATCTTACAGACTGCTTGTCATATGGCTCCAGAGGGTTTTGTGTTCTTTTTTTGAATAATCTGGTTCAAGCATAATTGCTACTAGATAATAAAATGGTTTTAAATTGGTCCTGATGCCATGTCAGTGGTGTTTGGTTCAGAAGCTCTCTGTAGCACTGCGCTTTATCAGCTGATGAATTGCAGAAATAGGAGCAGTATTTCATCTTGCTAAGAGAAAGCATTTTAATAGTGCTGTGGATACGGGGGTAAATTGCAATAATTGAAGATTAAAAAACTATTCTCCAAGTGTTCCTAGAATTTAAATAGAGAGCTCAGAGAAGTTGTGTGTGTGTGTGTGGGGAAACAGGATGGTCTGCCCAGGCTGGCAGAGCATCTCTATGTATGTTCATTGTTGAAGCAGAACTAATGATAACACTTAAATGACAGGTACTCTGGGTGATAAAAATGAATGGTTTGGTAAATGGGGGAGATGACACCGTTAGGCAGAATAACTGGGCCATTTAGTGAGCTGTGCTAACACAGACCAGTGTATTATTACTCAGTGCACTTTTTGTGAGCAGGGGCATTCTTGGGTTACAAGGCAATTTCTGAGCAAAGCTTCAAAATTTATTGTGACTATTCGGTGTGACTCTTTGCGGACAAAACCTGAATGATGATAAATTCATAGGAAAAGTAGAATTTAGTTGTAGCCGAGAGGCATTTGGTACTAATACTGGTGACATCCCACTTGAATGGTCCATTCAGTGTGAAAGGATTTTGAAAAGAAGAGGAAGAGTATCAAGCAGAGAGAGGAAATAGTGCAGAAATGGCGGAAATGTGCTCTACTGAGAGCACATCTACAACAGTGACAAGGTAGGAGTCTGGATTTGCTTTATTTTGGTGTTGTTGTCTTCCCCAAATTTGTGGATAAAATTCAAGGGAATGCATGACGTACTTTCTTTTACATCCTATGTATTGAGATAAGATGGAAATCCAGTGTACAAATGGAACTGCACTTTGGAGAGGCTGGAAATGTTGGGCTAAATTGGAGCCTGTATTTGTCATTAACTTTCAGCTGTGAGAAACAACACTTGTGGTAGAGATGCAGTAAATGGTTTTCAGGTAAATGTGGCTATTATTTAGAGAAATTGTAAAATATTGATATGCATGTCGTTTGGATTGAAATTGGAAAGAAATGGTTTATGAAGTAGATCAGATCTTGGGAGGAAATGCAGATGATTCTCTTAGCTAAATCAGAGAGGGTTGGCAGCAGAATGAAATGGATGGGATTTTGGTTGAATTTTTATCGCTGGTAGCAATGGCAGCCTGTGTCTGTGGTACTGCTAATAGGGGTAATCCTATTGCTGGATTCTGCATCTGTTTCCCAGGAGACAGCAGTGGTGGGAATGTTTGGGTGCCAGGCTGTTGCCGTGCTCATAACGGGTTGACGTCCATGGAGTGTTGGGGGCGCCAGGCGGTTGCTGTGGCCCCAGTGGGCTCCTGGAGTGTTTGGGGTCAGTGTGCAGTGCTGGGCACGGCCCTGGGCAGAGCAGCCTTGTGCCTGAGGGCAGGGGGAGGCCTCAGGAGGCTCTGGAGGATCAGCTGTGCCAGGGAAGCCCTCCTGCCAGCAGGGAAGCCCTCCTGCCAGCAGGCCTGTGGTGGTGGCTGAGTTACTTGCACCCTGTGACCCAACCAGAATGCTCAACTTTTAACTTGCTGTCAGGCCTTCAAACAAGATTTCCCTTCTTTCTAGATGACGCTGAAATATTGTCCAAATGCGGTAAGCTGTGTCTGTGTTAGAATATCCTCCTTTCCTCATTGTTTGACCCATGTTATTTTTAGTGCAATAGCATTGTATCTGTCAAAAAGAGTGTTCTAGAAAGAAGTTGCTGTCATGGTGCAATGCAGTTTCTAAATGACATTGCAGGTATTTGAGACATGTTCTGGTACTAATGACAGCTTTTTTCCTGAAATGATTTCTTTAGGGTTCTTGTAGGTGGAAATGAGTGTTCTTTCAGCTTGAGTGAAATGTTCTCGAAAGATGGTGTTGGGCCTAGACAGGCTCGACTTGTGTCATGCGCCACCTTCCCGCTGCGTGTCCCCGAGGCCGCCGCCACTGTCCCGGCACACTGTGCTGGCATTTCCAGAGTGCCAGCAAGGGTGCTGGGCTTGCTGCAAAGTCCTTTGCTTGCCGTGTGCATGTAGATGATGTTTTCAAATGAATTTTAGCTGGAAAAAGGGAATTTTCAGAACGGGAATGAGGGACAGAGTAGAAAATGGAGATTTTCTGGAAATGTTTTTGCTAATGTAGCTGCAACTGCCTGTGTGGGATAACTCTGTTGTAGACTGCACCTTTTTGGATCCTTTCAGAGACGCCTGTCTGGGTGATGTTGCCATTCCAGGGCTGGTGCTCTGGGACGTGAGATGTGTCCTTTGTGTCATTGTTATAGCTTTTCCCAACCACAGCTGGAGTGTTGGGAGTGTTCACTCTCTCTGTTTCCCTGGGTTTGCGATCTTTGCGCCTGTGCTGTCCCTCTGGAAGAAACCTGTTATAATCCCTCTATGAAATTGAGATAGGAAGGTACATAAGAGTTAAAATCTCTTTTAAGAGTGGTGTATTACAAGTGCAAGATTTTGTTTGAGGAAAACATTCCCTAAACCTAAAAGAATAACTAAAGAAGGAGATATTTTAAATAGGAATTGAAACTATTAATCAATCTTAAGAATGGAATGGATGATTTGATCTGAGGTTCACATCTTACAGACTGCTTGTCATGTGGCTCCAAAGGGTTTTGTGTTCTTTTTTTGAATAATCTGGTTCAAGCATAATTGCTACTAGATAATAAAATGGTTTCAAATTGGTCCTGATGCCATAACAGTGGTGTTTGGTTCAGAAACTCTCTGTAGCACTGCCCTTTATCAGCTGATGAATTGCAGAAATAGGAGCAGTATTTCATGTTGCTAAGAGAAAGCATTTTAATAGTGCTGTGGATACGGGGGTAAATTGCAATAAGTGAAGATTAAAAAACTATTCTCCAAGTGTTCCTGGAGCTTAAATAGAGAGCTCAGAGAAGTTGTGTGTGTGTGTGGGGAAACAGGATGGTCTGCCCAGGCTGGCAGAGCATCTCTATGTATGTTCATTGTTGAACCAGAAATAATGATAACACTTAAATGACAGGTACTCTGGGTGATAAAAATGAATGGTTTGGTAAATGGGGGAGATGACACCGTTAGGCAGAATAACTGGGCCGTTTAGTGAGCTGTGCTAACACAGACCAGTGTATTATTACTCAGTGCACTTTTTGTGAGCAGGGGCATTCTTGGGTTACAAGGCTCTTTCGGACCAAAGTTTCAAAATTTATTGTGACTGTTCGGTGTGACTCTTTGAGGACAAAACCTGAATGATGATAAATTCATAGGAAAAGTAGAATTTAGTTGCAGCAGAGGGGCATTTGGTACTAATACTGGTGACATCCCACTTGAATGGTCCATTCAGTGTGAAAGGATTTTGAAAAGAAGAGGAAGAGTATCAAGCAGAGAGAGGAAATAGTGCAGAAATGGCGGAAATGTGCTCTACTGAGAGCACATCTACAACAGTGACAAGGTAGGAGTCTGGGTTCGCTGTATTTTGGTGGTGTTGTCTTCCCCAAATTTGTGGATAAAATTCAAGGGAATGCATGATGTACTTTCTTTTACATCCTATGTATTGAGATAAGATGGAAATCCAGTGTACAAATGGAACTGCACTTTGGAGAGGGTGGAAATGTTGGGCTAAATTGGAGCCTGTATTTGTCATTAACTTTCAGCTGTGAGAAACAACACTTGTGGTAGAGATGCAGTAAATGGTTTTCAGGTAAATGTGGCTATTATTTAGGGAAATTGTAAAATATTGATATGCATGTCGTTTGGATTGAAATTGGAAAGAAATGGTTTATGAAGTAGATCAGATCTTGGGAGGAAATGCAGATGATTCTCTTAGCTAAATCAGAGAGGGTTGGCAGCAGAATGAAATGGATGGGATTTTGGTTGAATTTTTATCACTGGTAGCAATGGCAGCCTGTGTCTGTGGTACTGCTAATAGGGGTAATCCTATTGCTGGGTTCTGCATCTGTTTCCCAGGAGACAGCAGTGGTGGGAATGTTTGGGTGCCAGGCTGTTGCCGTGCTCATAACGGGTTGACGTCCATGGAGTGTTGGGGGCGCCAGGCGGTTGCTGTGGCCCCAGTGGGCTCCTGGAGTGTTTGGGGTGAGTGTGCAGTGCTGGGCACGGCCCTGGGCAGAGCAGCCTTGTGCCTGAGGGCAGGGGGAGGCCTCAGGAGACTCTGGAGGATCAACTGTGCCAGGGAAGCCCTCCTGCCAGCAGGGAAGCCCTCCTGCCAGCAGGCCTGTGGTGGTGGGTGAGTTACTTGCACCCTGTGACCCAACCAGAATGCTCAACTTTTAACTTGCTGTCAGGCCTTCAAACAAGATTTCCCTTCTTTCTAGATGACGCTGAAATATTGTCCAAATGCGGTAAGCTGTGTCTGTGTTAGAATATCCTCCTTTCCTCATTGTTTGACCCTTGTTATTTTTAGTGCAATAGCATTGTATGTGTCCAAAAGAGTGTTCTAGAAATAAGTTGCTGTCATGGTGCAATGTAGTTTCTAAATGACATTGCAGGTATTTGAGACATGTTCTGGTACTAATGACAGCTTTTTTCCCGCAATGATTTCTTTAGGGTTCTTGTAGGTGGAAATGAGTGTTCATTCAGCTTGAATGAAATGTTCTCGAAAGATGGTGTTGGGCCTAGACAGGCTCGACTTGTGTCATGAGGTCATTCAGGGCTCAGATGCACTGCAAGTGATTGCATTTGTCATCTTCCACTTAATTTCTGAGCCAGAGAATAGGCTGGTTTAAAGAGCTTTAAGCAACAAATGTTGAAGAGACTTACAGATTTATTTTGCCTTATGTCTGTGATTGCGTGCAATGATCAGGTTCTGTTCCTTAACCCCCAGGAGAAATGCCATGTCTGTAAGTGCACGGTGAGATCAGGCCAGACTTGCTGTGGACAGGGCTCTGCAAGTTGTCCTTGTGGGCTGAATCTGAGTTTTAATTGTGTTCTGGACAGAAGGGCCGGCGATTGCTGGGCCGTGTTTTGGATGCGTGCAAAGCAGCAGGGAAGTTGGAGCTTGAGCAGGAGGACGCTGAGGTGGTTTTGTCGGAGCACCGGGGGCTCAGTGGGAGGTGTGTGAGACGTGAGGCAATTTGCAGGCAGCCTTTGGGGTGCTGGCTGTGCCGCTTCCGTCGGTAGTGCGGGAGCAGCCATGGGGTGTCAGCATTGCCCCACCTTCCCGCTGCGTGTCCCCGAGGCCGCCGCCACTGTCCCGGCACACTGTGCTGGCATTTCCAGAGTGCCAGCAGAGATGCTGGGCTTGCTGCAACGTCCTGTGCTTGCCGTGTGCATGTAGATGATGTTTTCAAATGAATTTTAGCTGGAAAAAGGGAATTTTCAGAACGGGAATTAGGGACAGAGAAGAAAATGGAGATTTTCTGGAAATGTTTTTGCTAATGTAGCTGCAACTGCCTGTGTGGGATAACCCTGTTGTAGACTGCACCTTTTTGGATCCTTTCAGAGACGCCTGTCTGGGTGATGTTGCCATTCCAGGGCTGCTGCTCTGGGACGTGAGATGTGTCCTTTGTGCCATTGTTATAGCTTTTCCCAACCACAGCTGGAGTGTTGGGAGTGTTCACTCTCTCCGTTTCCCTGGGTTTGGGATCTTGGGGCCTGTGCTGTCCCTCTGGAAGAAACCTGTTATAATCCCTCTATGAAATTGAGATAGGAAGGTACATAAGAGTTAAAATCTCTTTTAAGAGTGGTGTATTACAAGTGCAAGATTTTGTTTGAGGAAAACATTCCCTAAACCTAAAAGAATAACTAAAGAAGGAGATATTTTAAATAGGAATTTAAACTATTAATCAATCTTAAAAATGGAATGGATGATTTGATCTGAGGTTCACATCTTACAGACTGCTTGTCATATGGCTCCAGAGGGTTTTGTGTTCTTTTTTTGAATAATCTGGTTCAAGCATAATTGCTACTAGATAATAAAATGGTTTTAAATTGGTCCTGATGCCATGTCAGTGGTGTTTGGTTCAGAAGCTCTCTGTAGCACTGCGCTTTATCAGCTGATGAATTGCAGAAATAGGAGCAGTATTTCATCTTGCTAAGAGAAAGCATTTTAATAGTGCTGTGGATACGGGGGTAAATTGCAATAATTGAAGATTAAAAAACTATTCTCCAAGTGTTCCTAGAATTTAAATAGAGAGCTCAGAGAAGTTGTGTGTGTGTGTGTGGGGAAACAGGATGGTCTGCCCAGGCTGGCAGAGCATCTCTATGTATGTTCATTGTTGAAGCAGAACTAATGATAACACTTAAATGACAGGTACTCTGGGTGATAAAAATGAATGGTTTGGTAAATGGGGGAGATGACACCGTTAGGCAGAATAACTGGGCCATTTAGTGAGCTGTGCTAACACAGACCAGTGTATTATTACTCAGTGCACTTTTTGTGAGCAGGGGCATTCTTGGGTTACAAGGCAATTTCTGAGCAAAGCTTCAAAATTTATTGTGACTATTCGGTGTGACTCTTTGCGGACAAAACCTGAATGATGATAAATTCATAGGAAAAGTAGAATTTAGTTGTAGCCGAGAGGCATTTGGTACTAATACTGGTGACATCCCACTTGAATGGTCCATTCAGTGTGAAAGGATTTTGAAAAGAAGAGGAAGAGTATCAAGCAGAGAGAGGAAATAGTGCAGAAATGGCGGAAATGTGCTCTACTGAGAGCACATCTACAACAGTGACAAGGTAGGAGTCTGGATTTGCTTTATTTTGGTGTTGTTGTCTTCCCCAAATTTGTGGATAAAATTCAAGGGAATGCATGACGTACTTTCTTTTACATCCTATGTATTGAGATAAGATGGAAATCCAGTGTACAAATGGAACTGCACTTTGGAGAGGCTGGAAATGTTGGGCTAAATTGGAGCCTGTATTTGTCATTAACTTTCAGCTGTGAGAAACAACACTTGTGGTAGAGATGCAGTAAATGGTTTTCAGGTAAATGTGGCTATTATTTAGAGAAATTGTAAAATATTGATATGCATGTCGTTTGGATTGAAATTGGAAAGAAATGGTTTATGAAGTAGATCAGATCTTGGGAGGAAATGCAGATGATTCTCTTAGCTAAATCAGAGAGGGTTGGCAGCAGAATGAAATGGATGGGATTTTGGTTGAATTTTTATCGCTGGTAGCAATGGCAGCCTGTGTCTGTGGTACTGCTAATAGGGGTAATCCTATTGCTGGATTCTGCATCTGTTTCCCAGGAGACAGCAGTGGTGGGAATGTTTGGGTGCCAGGCTGTTGCCGTGCTCATAACGGGTTGACGTCCATGGAGTGTTGGGGGCGCCAGGCGGTTGCTGTGGCCCCAGTGGGCTCCTGGAGTGTTTGGGGTCAGTGTGCAGTGCTGGGCACGGCCCTGGGCAGAGCAGCCTTGTGCCTGAGGGCAGGGGGAGGCCTCAGGAGGCTCTGGAGGATCAGCTGTGCCAGGGAAGCCCTCCTGCCAGCAGGGAAGCCCTCCTGCCAGCAGGCCTGTGGTGGTGGCTGAGTTACTTGCACCCTGTGACCCAACCAGAATGCTCAACTTTTAACTTGCTGTCAGGCCTTCAAACAAGATTTCCCTTCTTTCTAGATGACGCTGAAATATTGTCCAAATGCGGTAAGCTGTGTCTGTGTTAGAATATCCTCCTTTCCTCATTGTTTGACCCATGTTATTTTTAGTGCAATAGCATTGTATCTGTCAAAAAGAGTGTTCTAGAAAGAAGTTGCTGTCATGGTGCAATGCAGTTTCTAAATGACATTGCAGGTATTTGAGACATGTTCTGGTACTAATGACAGCTTTTTTCCTGAAATGATTTCTTTAGGGTTCTTGTAGGTGGAAATGAGTGTTCTTTCAGCTTGAGTGAAATGTTCTCGAAAGATGGTGTTGGGCCTAGACAGGCTCGACTTGTGTCATGCGCCACATTCCCGCTGCGTGTCCCCGAGGCCGCCGCCACTGTCCCGGCACACTGTGCTGGCATTTCCAGAGTGCCAGCAAGGGTGCTGGGCTTGCTGCAAAGTCCTTTGCTTGCCGTGTGCATGTAGATGATGTTTTCAAATGAATTTTAGCTGGAAAAAGGGAATTTTCAGAACGGGAATGAGGGACAGAGTAGAAAATGGAGATTTTCTGGAAATGTTTTTGCTAATGTAGCTGCAACTGCCTGTGTGGGATAACTCTGTTGTAGACTGCACCTTTTTGGATCCTTTCAGAGACGCCTGTCTGGGTGATGTTGCCATTCCAGGGCTGGTGCTCTGGGACGTGAGATGTGTCCTTTGTGTCATTGTTATAGCTTTTCCCAACCACAGCTGGAGTGTTGGGAGTGTTCACTCTCTCTGTTTCCCTGGGTTTGCGATCTTTGCGCCTGTGCTGTCCCTCTGGAAGAAACCTGTTATAATCCCTCTATGAAATTGAGATAGGAAGGTACATAAGAGTTAAAATCTCTTTTAAGAGTGGTGTATTACAAGTGCAAGATTTTGTTTGAGGAAAACATTCCCTAAACCTAAAAGAATAACTAAAGAAGGAGATATTTTAAATAGGAATTGAAACTATTAATCAATCTTAAGAATGGAATGGATGATTTGATCTGAGGTTCACATCTTACAGACTGCTTGTCATGTGGCTCCAAAGGGTTTTGTGTTCTTTTTTTGAATAATCTGGTTCAAGCATAATTGCTACTAGATAATAAAATGGTTTCAAATTGGTCCTGATGCCATAACAGTGGTGTTTGGTTCAGAAACTCTCTGTAGCACTGCCCTTTATCAGCTGATGAATTGCAGAAATAGGAGCAGTATTTCATGTTGCTAAGAGAAAGCATTTTAATAGTGCTGTGGATACGGGGGTAAATTGCAATAAGTGAAGATTAAAAAACTATTCTCCAAGTGTTCCTGGAGCTTAAATAGAGAGCTCAGAGAAGTTGTGTGTGTGTGTGGGGAAACAGGATGGTCTGCCCAGGCTGGCAGAGCATCTCTATGTATGTTCATTGTTGAACCAGAAATAATGATAACACTTAAATGACAGGTACTCTGGGTGATAAAAATGAATGGTTTGGTAAATGGGGGAGATGACACCGTTAGGCAGAATAACTGGGCCGTTTAGTGAGCTGTGCTAACACAGACCAGTGTATTATTACTCAGTGCACTTTTTGTGAGCAGGGGCATTCTTGGGTTACAAGGCTCTTTCGGACCAAAGTTTCAAAATTTATTGTGACTGTTCGGTGTGACTCTTTGAGGACAAAACCTGAATGATGATAAATTCATAGGAAAAGTAGAATTTAGTTGCAGCAGAGGGGCATTTGGTACTAATACTGGTGACATCCCACTTGAATGGTCCATTCAGTGTGAAAGGATTTTGAAAAGAAGAGGAAGAGTATCAAGCAGAGAGAGGAAATAGTGCAGAAATGGCGGAAATGTGCTCTACTGAGAGCACATCTACAACAGTGACAAGGTAGGAGTCTGGGTTCGCTGTATTTTGGTGGTGTTGTCTTCCCCAAATTTGTGGATAAAATTCAAGGGAATGCATGATGTACTTTCTTTTACATCCTATGTATTGAGATAAGATGGAAATCCAGTGTACAAATGGAACTGCACTTTGGAGAGGGTGGAAATGTTGGGCTAAATTGGAGCCTGTATTTGTCATTAACTTTCAGCTGTGAGAAACAACACTTGTGGTAGAGATGCAGTAAATGGTTTTCAGGTAAATGTGGCTATTATTTAGGGAAATTGTAAAATATTGATATGCATGTCGTTTGGATTGAAATTGGAAAGAAATGGTTTATGAAGTAGATCAGATCTTGGGAGGAAATGCAGATGATTCTCTTAGCTAAATCAGAGAGGGTTGGCAGCAGAATGAAATGGATGGGATTTTGGTTGAATTTTTATCACTGGTAGCAATGGCAGCCTGTGTCTGTGGTACTGCTAATAGGGGTAATCCTATTGCTGGGTTCTGCATCTGTTTCCCAGGAGACAGCAGTGGTGGGAATGTTTGGGTGCCAGGCTGTTGCCGTGCTCATAACGGGTTGACGTCCATGGAGTGTTGGGGGCGCCAGGCGGTTGCTGTGGCCCCAGTGGGCTCCTGGAGTGTTTGGGGTGAGTGTGCAGTGCTGGGCACGGCCCTGGGCAGAGCAGCCTTGTGCCTGAGGGCAGGGGGAGGCCTCAGGAGACTCTGGAGGATCAACTGTGCCAGGGAAGCCCTCCTGCCAGCAGGGAAGCCCTCCTGCCAGCAGGCCTGTGGTGGTGGGTGAGTTACTTGCACCCTGTGACCCAACCAGAATGCTCAACTTTTAACTTGCTGTCAGGCCTTCAAACAAGATTTCCCTTCTTTCTAGATGACGCTGAAATATTGTCCAAATGCGGTAAGCTGTGTCTGTGTTAGAATATCCTCCTTTCCTCATTGTTTGACCCTTGTTATTTTTAGTGCAATAGCATTGTATGTGTCCAAAAGAGTGTTCTAGAAATAAGTTGCTGTCATGGTGCAATGTAGTTTCTAAATGACATTGCAGGTATTTGAGACATGTTCTGGTACTAATGACAGCTTTTTTCCCGCAATGATTTCTTTAGGGTTCTTGTAGGTGGAAATGAGTGTTCATTCAGCTTGAATGAAATGTTCTCGAAAGATGGTGTTGGGCCTAGACAGGCTCGACTTGTGTCATGAGGTCATTCAGGGCTCAGATGCACTGCAAGTGATTGCATTTGTCATTTTCCACTTAATTTCTGAGCCACAGATTAGGCTGGTTTAAAGAACTTTATGCAATAAATGTTGAAGAGACTTACAGATTTATTTTGCCTTATGTCTGTGATTGCGTGCAATGATCAGGTTCTGTTCCTTAACCCCCAGGAGAAATGCCATGTCTGTAAGTGCACGGTGAGATCAGGCCAGACTTGCTGTGGACAGGGCTCTGCAAGTTGTCCTTGTGGGCTGAATCTGAGTTTTAATTGTGTTCTGGACAGAAGGGCCGGCGATTGCTGCGCTGTGTTTTGGATGCGTGCAAAGCAGCAGGGAAGTTGGAGCTTGAGGAGGAGGACGCTGAGGTGGTTTTGTCGGAGCACCGGGGGCTCAGTGGGAGGTGTGTGAGACGTGAGGCAATTTGCCGGCAGCCTTTGGGGTGCTGGCTGTGCCGCTGCCGTCGGTGGTGCAGGAGCAGCCATGGGGTGTCAGCATTGCCCCACCTTCCCGCTGCGTGTCCCCGAGGCCGCCGCCACTGTCCCGGCACACTGTGCTGGCATTCCCAGAGTGCCAGCAAGGGGGCTGGGCTTGCTGCAAAGTCCTGTGCTTGCCGTGTGCATGTAGATGATGTTTTCAAATGAATTTTAGCTGGAAAAAGGGAATTTTCAAAACGGGAATGAGGGACAGAGTAGAAAATGGAGATTTTCTGGAAATGTTTTTGCTAATGTAGCTGCAACTGCCTGTGTGGGATAATCCTGTTATAGACTGCACCTTTTTGGATCCTTTCAGAGACGCCTGTCTGGGTGATGTTGCCATTCCAGGGCTGGTGCTCTGGGACGTGAGATGTGTCCTTTGTGTCATTGTTATAGCTTTTCCCAACCACAGCTGGAGTGTTGGGAGTGTTCACTCTCTCTGTTTCCCTGGGTTTGCGATCTTTGGGCCTGTGCTGTCCCTCTGGAAGAAACCTGTTATAATCCCTCTATGAAATTGAGATAGGAAGGTACATAAAAGTTAAAATCTCTTTTAAGAGTGGTGTATTACAAGTGCAAGATTTTGTTTGAGGAAAACATTCCCTAAACCTAAAAGAATAACTAAAGAAGGAGATATTTTAAATAGGAATTTAAACTATTAATCAATCTTAAAAATGGAATGGATGATTTGATCTGAGGTTCACATCTTACAGACTGCTTGTCATATGGCTCCAGAGGGTTTTGTGTTCTTTTTTTGAATAATCTGGTTCAAGCATAATTGCTACTAGATAATAAAATGGTTTTAAATTGGTCCTGATGCCATGTCAGTGGTGTTTAGTTCAGAAGCTCTCTGTAGCACTGCGCTTTATCAGCTGATGAATTGCAGAAATAGGAGCAGTATTTCATCTTGCTAAGAGAAAGCATTTTAATAGTGCTGTGGATACGGGGG
This sequence comes from Chamaea fasciata, assembly GCF_029207755.1. Classification (NCBI taxonomy): domain Eukaryota; kingdom Metazoa; phylum Chordata; class Aves; order Passeriformes; family Sylviidae; genus Chamaea; species Chamaea fasciata. The sequence continues at coordinate 285,132 of NW_027094144.1, forward strand.
TAAATTGCAATAATTGAAGATTAAAAAACTATTCTCCAAGTGTTCCTAGAATTTAAATAGAGACCTCAGAGAAGTTGTGTGTGTGTGTGTGGGGAAACAGGATGGTCTGCCCAGGCTGGCAGAGCATCTCTATGTATGTTCATTGTTGAAGCAGAACTAATGATAACACTTAAATGACAGGTACTCTGGGTGATAAAAATGAATGGTTTGGTAAATGGGGGAGATGACACCGTTAGGCAGAATAACTGGGCCATTTAGTGAGCTGTGCTAACACAGACCAGTGTATTATTACTCAGTGCACTTTTTGTGAGCAGGGGCATTCTTGGGTTACAAGGCAATTTCTGAGCAAAGCTTCAAAATTTATTGTGACTATTCGGTGTGACTCTTTGCGGACAAAACCTGAATGATGATAAATTCATAGGAAAAGTAGAATTTAGTTGTAGCCGAGAGGCATTTGGTACTAATACTGGTGACATCCCACTTGAATGGTCCATTCAGTGTGAAAGGATTTTGAAAAGAAGAGGAAGAGTATCAAGCAGAGAGAGGAAATAGTGCAGAAATGGCGGAAATGTGCTCTACTGAGAGCACATCTACAACAGTGACAAGGTAGGAGTCTGGATTTGCTTTATTTTGGTGTTGTTGTCTTCCCCAAATTTGTGGATAAAATTCAAGGGAATGCATGACGTACTTTCTTTTACATCCTATGTATTGAGATAAGATGGAAATCCAGTGTACAAATGGAACTGCACTTTGGAGAGGCTGGAAATGTTGGGCTAAATTGGAGCCTGTATTTGTAATTAACTTTCAGCTGTGAGAAACAACACTTGTGGTAGAGATGCAGTAAATGGTTTTCAGGTAAATGTGGCTATTATTTAGGGAAATTGTAAAATATTGATATGCATGTCGTTTGGATTGAAATTGGAAAGAAATGGTTTATGAAGTAGATCAGATCTTGGGAGGAAATGCAGATGATTCTCTTAGCTAAATCAGAGAGGGTTGGCAGCAGAATGAAATGGATGGGATTTGGGTTGAATTTTTATCAATGGTAGCAATGGCAGCCTGTGTCTGTGGTACTGCTAATAGGGGTAATCCTATTGCTGGGTTCTGCATCTGTTTCCCAGGAGACAGCAGTGGTGGGAATGTTTGGGTGCCAGGCTGTTGCCGTGCTCATAACGGGTTGACGTCCATGGAGTGTTGGGGGCGCCAGGCGGTTGCTGTGGCCCCAGTGGGCTCCTGGAGTGTTTGGGGTGAGTGTGCAGTGCTGGGCACGGCCCTGGGCAGAGCAGCCTTGTGCCTGAGGGCAGGGGGAGGCCTCAGGAGGCTCTGGAGGATCAGCTGTGCCAGGGAAGCCCTCCTGCCAGCAGGGAAGCCCTCCTGCCAGCAGGCCTGTGGTGGTGGGTGAGTTACTTGCACCCTGTGACCCAACCAGAATGCTCAACTTTTAACTTGCTGTCAGGCCTTCAAACAAGATTTCGCTTCTTTCTAGATGATGCTGAAATATTGTCCAAATGCGGTAAGCTGTGTCTGTGTTAGAATATCCTCCTTTCCTCATTGTTTGACCCTTGTTATTTTTAGTGCAATAGCATTGTATCTGTCCAAAAGAGTGTTCTAGAAAGAAGTTGCTGTCATGGTGCAATGCAGTTTCTAAATGACATTGCAGGTATTTGAGACATGTTCTGGTACTAATGACAGCTTTTTTCCTGAAATGATTTCTTTAGGGTTCTTGTAGGTGGAAATGAGTGTTCTTTCAGCTTGAGTGAAATGTTCTCGAAAGATGGTGTTGGGCCTAGACAGGCTCGACTTGTGTCATGCGCCACCTTCCCGCTGCGTGTCCCCGAGGCCGCCGCCACTGTCCCGGCACACTGTGCTGGCATTTCCAGAGTGCCAGCAAGGGTGCTGGGCTTGCTGCAAAGTCCTTTGCTTGCCGTGTGCATGTAGATGATGTTTTCAAATGAATTTTAGCTGGAAAAAGGGAATTTTCAGAACGGGAATGAGGGACAGAGTAGAAAATGGAGATTTTCTGGAAATGTTTTTGCTAATGTAGCTGCAACTGCCTGTGTGGGATAACTCTGTTGTAGACTGCACCTTTTTGGATCCTTTCAGAGACGCCTGTCTGGGTGATGTTGCCATTCCAGGGCTGGTGCTCTGGGACGTGAGATGTGTCCTTTGTGTCATTGTTATAGCTTTTCCCAACCACAGCTGGAGTGTTGGGAGTGTTCACTCTCTCTGTTTCCCTGGGTTTGCGATCTTTGGGCCTGTGCTGTCCCTCTGGAAGAAACCTGTTATAATCCCTCTATGAAATTGAGATAGGAAGGTACATAAGAGTTAAAATCTCTTTTAAGAGTGGTGTATTACAAGTGCAAGATTTTGTTTGAGGAAAACATTCCCTAAACCTAAAAGAATAACTAAAGAAGGAGATATTTTAAATAGGAATTGAAACTATTAATCAATCTTAAGAATGGAATGGATGATTTGATCTGAGGTTCACATCTTACAGACTGCTTGTCATGTGGCTCCAAAGGGTTTTGTGTTCTTTTTTTGAATAATCTGGTTCAAGCATAATTGCTACTAGATAATAAAATGGTTTCAAATTGGTCCTGATGCCATAACAGTGGTGTTTGGTTCAGAAACTCTCCGTAGCACTGCCCTTTATCAGCTGATGAATTGCAGAAATAGGAGCAGTATTTCATGTTGCTAAGAGAAAGCATTTTAATAGTGCTGTGGATACGGGGGTAAATTGCAATAATTGAAGATTAAAAAACTATTCTCCAAGTGTTCCTGGAGCTTAAATAGAGAGCTCAGAGAAGTTGTGTGTGTGTGTGGGGAAACAGGATGGTCTGCCCAGGCTGGCAGAGCATCTCTATGTATGTTCATTGTTGAACCAGAAATAATGATAACACTTAAATGACAGGTACTCTGGGTGATAAAAATGAATGGTTTGGTAAATGGGGGAGATGACACCGTTAGGCAGAATAACTGGGCCGTTTAGTGAGCTGTGCTAACACAGACCAGTGTATTATTACTCAGTGCACTTTTTGTGAGCAGGGGCATTCTTGGGTTACAAGGCTCTTTCGGACCAAAGTTTCAAAATTTATTGTGACTGTTCGGTGTGACTCTTTGAGGACAAAACCTGAATGATGATAAATTCATAGGAAAAGTAGAATTTAGTTGCAGCAGAGGGGCATTTGGTACTAATACTGGTGACATCCCACTTGAATGGTCCATTCAGTGTGAAAGGATTTTGAAAAGAAGAGGAAGAGTATCAAGCAGAGAGAGGAAATAGTGCAGAAATGGCGGAAATGTGCTCTACTGAGAGCACATCTACAACAGTGACAAGGTAGGAGTCTGGGTTCGCTTTATTTTGGTGGTGTTGTCTTCCCCAAATTTGTGGATAAAATTCAAGGGAATGCATGATGTACTTTCTTTTACATCCTATGTATTGAGATAAGATGGAAATCCAGTGTACAAATGGAACTGCACTTTGGAGAGGCTGGAAATGTTGGGCTAAATTGGAGCCTGTATTTGTCATTAACTTTCAGCTGTGAGAAACAACACTTGTGGTAGAGATGCAGTAAATGGTTTTCAGGTAAATGTGGCTATTATTTAGGGAAATTGTAAAATATTGATATGCATGTCGTTTGGATTGAAATTGGAAAGAAATGGTTTATGAAGTAGATCAGATCTTGGGAGGAAATGCAGATGATTCTCTTAGCTAAATCAGAGAGGGTTGGCAGCAGAATGAAATGGATGGGATTTTGGTTCAATTTTTATCACTGGTAGCAATGGCAGCCTGTGTCTGTGGTACTGCTAATAGGGGTAATCCTATTGCTGGGTTCTGAATCTGTTTCCCAGGAGACAGCAGTGGTGGGAATGTTTGGGTGCCAGGCTGTTGCCGTGCTCATAACGGGTTGACGTCCATGGAGTGTTGGGGGCGCCAGGCGGTTGCTGTGGCCCCAGTGGGCTCCTGGAGTGTTTGGGGTCAGTGTGCAGTGCTGGGCACGGCCCTGGGCAGAGCAGCCTTGTGCCTGAGGGCAGGGGGAGGCCTCAGGAGACTCTGGAGGATCAACTGTGCCAGGGAAGCCCTCCTGCCAGCAGGGAAGCCCTCCTGCCAGCAGGCCTGTGGTGGTGGGTGAGTTACTTGCACCCTGTGACCCAACCAGAATGCTCAACTTTTAACTTGCTGTCAGGCCTTCAAACAAGATTTCCCTTCTTTCTAGATGACGCTGAAATATTGTCCAAATGCGGTAAGCTGTGTCTGTGTTAGAATATCCTCCTTTCCTCATTGTTTGACCCTTGTTATTTTTAGTGCAATAGCATTGTATGTGTCCAAAAGAGTGTTCTAGAAATAAGTTGCTGTCATGGTGCAATGTAGTTTCTAAATGACATTGCAGGTATTTGAGACATGTTCTGGTACTAATGACAGCTTTTTTCCTGCAATGATTTCTTTAGGGTTCTTGTAGGTGGAAATGAGTGTTCTTTCAGCTTGAATGAAATGTTCTCGAAAGATGGTGTTGGGCCTAGACAGGCTCGACTTGTGTCATGAGGTCATTCAGGGCTCAGATGCACTGCAAGTGATTGCATTTGTCATTTTCCACTTAATTTCTGAGCCACAGATTAGGCTGGTTTAAAGAACTTTATGCAATAAATGTTGAAGAGACTTACAGATTTATTTTGCCTTATGTCTGTGATTGCGTGCAATGATCAGGTTCTGTTCCTTAACCCCCAGGAGAAATGCCATGTCTGTAAGTGCACGGTGAGATCAGGCCAGACTTGCTGTGGACAGGGCTCTGCAAGTTGTCCTTGTGGGCTGAATCTGAGTTTTAATTGTGTTCTGGACAGAAGGGCCGGCGATTGCTGCGCCGTGTTTTGGATGCGTGCAAAGCAGCAGGGAAGTTGGAGCTTGAGGAGGAGGACGCTGAGGTGGTTTTGTCGGAGCACCGGGGGCTCAGTGGGAGGTGTGTGAGACGTGAGGCAATTTGCAGGCAGCCTTTGGGGTGCTGGCTGTGCCGCTGCCGTCGGTGGTGCAGGAGCAGCCATGGGGTGTCAGCATTGCCCCACCTTCCCGCTGCGTGTCCCCGAGGCCGCAGCCACTGTCCCGGCACACTGTGCTGGCATTCCCAGAGTGCCAGCAAGGGGGCTGGGCTTGCTGCAAAGTCCTGTGCTTGCCGTGTGCATGTAGATGATGTTTTCAAATGAATTTTAGCTGGAAAAAGGGAATTTTCAAAACGGGAATGAGGGACAGAGTAGAAAATGGAGATTTTCTGGAAATGTTTTTGCTAATGTAGCTGCAACTGCCTGTGTGGGATAATCCTGTTATAGACTGCACCTTTTTGGATCCTTTCAGAGACGCCTGTCTGGGTGATGTTGCCATTCCAGGGCTGGTGCTCTGGGACGTGAGATGTGTCCTTTGTGTCATTGTTATAGCTTTTCCCAACCACAGCTGGAGTGTTGGGAGTGTTCACTCTCTCTGTTTCCCTGGGTTTGGGATCTTGGGGCCTGTGCTGTCCCTCTGGAAGAAACCTGTTATAATCCCTCTATGAAATTGAGATAGGAAGGTACATAAAAGTTAAAATCTCTTTTAAGAGTGGTGTATTACAAGTGCAAGATTTTGTTTGAGGAAAACATTCCCTAAACCTAAAAGAATAACTAAAGAAGGAGATATTTTAAATAGGAATTGAAACTATTAATCAATCTTAAGAATGGAATGGATGATTTTATCTGAGCTTCACATCTTACAGACTGCTTGTCATGTGGCTCCAGAGGGTTTTGTGTTCTTTTTTTGAATAATCTGGTTCAAGCATAATTGCTACTAGATAATAAAATGGTTTTAAATTGGTCCTGATGCCATAACAGTGGTGTTTGGTTCAGAAGCTCTCTGTAGCACTGCGCTTTATCAGCTGATGAATTGCAGAAATAGGAGCAGTATTTCTTGTTGCTAAGAGAAAGCATTTTAATAGTGCTGTGGATACGGGGGTAAATTGCAATAATTGAAGATTAAAAAACTATTCTCCAAGTGTTCCTAGAGCTTAAATAGAGAGCTCAGAGAAGTTGTGTGTGTGTGTGTGGGGAAACAGGATGTTCTGCCCAGGCTGGCAGAGCATCTCTATGTATGTTCATTGTTGAACCAGAACTAATGATAACACTTAAATGACAGGTACTGTGGGTGATAAAAATGAATGGTTTGGTAAATGGGGGAGATGACACCGTTAGGCAGAATAACTGGGCCATTTAGTGAGCTGTGCTAACACAGACCAGTGTATTATTACTCAGTGCACTTTTTGTGAGCAGGGGCATTCTTGGGTTACAAGGCACTTTCTGAGCAAAGCTTCAAAATTTATTGTGACTATTCGGTGTGACTCTTTGCGGACAAAACCTGAATGATGATAAATTCATAGGAAAAGTAGAATTTAGTTGCAGCAGAGGGGCATTTGATACTAATACTGGTGACATCCCACTTGAATGGTCCATTCAGTGTGAAAGGATTTTGAAAAGAAGAGGAAGAGTATCAAGCAGAGAGAGGAAATAGTGCAGAAATGGCGGAAATGTGCTCTACTGAGAGCACATCTACAACAGTGACAAGGTAGGAGTCTGGGTTCGCTTTATTTTGGTGGTGTTGTCTTCCCCAAATTTGTGGATAAAATTCAAGGGAATGCATGATGTACTTTCTTTTACATCCTATGTATTGAGATAAGATGGAAATCCAGTGTACAAATGGAACTACACTTTGGAGAGGCTGGAAATGTTGGGCTAAATTGGAGCCTGTATTTGTAATTAACTTTCAGCTGTGAGAAACAACACTTGTGGTAGAGATGCAGAAAATGGTTTTCAGGTAAATGTGGCTATTATTTAGGGAAATTGTAAAATATTGATATGCATGTCGTTTGGATTGAAATTGGAAAGAAATGGTTTATGAAGTAGATCAGATCTTGGGAGGAAATGCAGATGATTCTCTTAGCTAAATCAGAGAGGGTTGGCAGCAGAATGAAATGGATGGGATTTTGGTTGAATTTTTATCACTGGTAGCAATGGCAGCCTGTGTCTGTGGTACTGCTAATAGGGGTAATCCTATTGCTGGGTTCTGCATCTGTTTCCCAGGAGACAGCAGTGGTGGGAATGTTTGGGTGCCAGGCTGTTGCCGTGCTCATAACGGGTTGACGTCCATGGAGTGTTGGGGGCGCCAGGTGGTTGCTGTGGCCCCAGTGGGCTCCTGGAGTGTTTGGGGTGAGTGTGCAGTGCTGGGCACGGCCCTGGGCAGAGCAGCCTTGTGCCTGAGGGCAGGGGGAGGCCTCAGGAGGCTCTGGAGGATCAGCTGTGCCAGGGAAGCCCTCCTGCCAGCAGGGAAGCCCTCCTGCCAGCAGGCCTGTGGTGGTGGCTGAGTTACTTGCACCCTGTGACCCAACCAGAATGCTCAACTTTTAACTTGCTGTCAGGCCTTCAAACAAGATTTCCCTTCTTTCTAGATGACGCTGAAATATTGTCCAAATGCGGTAAGCTGTGTCTGTGTTAGAATATCCTCGTTTCCTCATTGTTTGACCCAGGTTATTTTTAGTGCAATAGCATTGTATCTGTCCAAAAGAGTGTTCTAGAAAGAAGTTGCTGTCATGGTGCAATGTAGTTTCTAAATGACATTGCAGGTATTTGAGACATGTTCTGGTACTAATGACAGCTTTTTTCCTGCAATGATTTCTTTAGGGTTCTTGTAGGTGGAAATGAGTGTTCTTTCAGCTTGAATGAAATGTTCTCGAAAGATGGTGTTGGGCCTAGACAGGCTCGACTTGTGTCATGAGGTCATTCAGGGCTCAGATGCACTGCAAGTGATTGCATTTGTCATTTTCCACTTAATTTCTGAGCCACAGATTAGGCTCGTTTAAAGAGCTTTAAGCAACAAATGTTGAAGAGACTTACAGATTTATTTTGCCTTATGTCTGTGATTGCGTGCAATGATCAGGTTCTGTTCCTTAACCCCCAGGAGAAATGCCATGTCTGTAAGTGCACGGTGAGATCAGGCCAGACTTGCTGTGGACAGGGCTCTGCAAGTTGTCTTTGTGGGCTGAGTCCGAGTTTTATTTGTGTTCTGGACAGAAGGGCTGGCGATTGCTGCGCCGTGTTTTGGATGCGTGCAAAGCAGCAGGGAAGTTGGAGCTTGAGCAGGAGGACGCTGAGGTGGTTTTGTCGGAGCAGCGGGGGCTCAGTGGGAGGTGTGTGAGACGTGAGGCAATTTGCAGGCAGCCTTTGGGGTGCTGGTTGTGCCGCTGCCGTCGGTTGTGCGGGAGCAGCCATGGGGTGTCAGCATTGCCCCACCTTCCCGCTGCGTGTCCCCGAGGCCGCCGCCACTGTCCCGGCACACTGTGCTGGCATTTCCAGAGTGCCAGCAAGGGTGCTGGGCTTGCTGCAAAGTCCTGTGCTTGCCGTGTGCATGTAGATGATGTTTTCAAATGAATTTTAGCTGGAAAAAGGGAATTTTCAAAACGGGAATGAGGGACAGAGTAGAAAATGGAGATTTTCTGGAAATGTTTTTGCTAATGTAGCTGCAACTGCCTGTGTGGGATAATCCTGTTATAGACTGCACCTTTTTGGATCCTTTCAGAGACGCCTGTCTGGGTGATGTTGCCATTCCAGGGCTGGTGCTCTGGGACGTGAGATGTGTCCTTTGTGTCATTGTTATAGCTTTTCCCAACCACAGCTGGAGTGTTGGGAGTGTTCACTCTCTCTGTTTCCCTGGGTTTGGGATCTTGGGGCCTGTGCTGTCCCTCTGGAAGAAACCTGTTATAATCCCTCTATGAAATTGAGATAGGAAGGTACATAAAAGTTAAAATCTCTTTTAAGAGTGGTGTATTACAAGTGCAAGATTTTGTTTGAGGAAAACATTCCCTAAACCTAAAAGAATAACTAAAGAAGGAGATATTTTAAATAGGCATTTAAACTACTAATCAATCTTAAGAATGGAATGGATGATTTGATCTGAGGTTCACATCTTAGAGACTGCTTGTCATGTGGCTCCATAGGGTTTTGTTTTTTTTGTTTTTTGGTTTTTCTTTTGTGAAAAATCTGGTTCAAGCATAATTGCAACTAGAAAATCAAATGCTTTTAAATTGATCCTGATGCCATGTCAGTGGTGTTGGGTTTAGAAGCTCTCTGTAGCACTGCCCTTTATCAGCTGTTGAATTGCAGAAATAGGAGCAGTATTTCATCTTGCTAAGAGAAAGCATTTTAATAGTGCTGTGGATACGGGGGTAAATTGCAATAATTGAAGATTAAAAAACTATTCTCCAAGTGTTCCTAGAGCTTAAATAGAGAGCTCAGAGAAGTTGTGTGTGTGTGTGTGGGGGGAAACAGGATGGTCTGCCCAGGCTGGCAGAGCATCTCTATGTATGTTCATTGTTGAACCAGAACTAATGATAACACTTAAATGACAGGTACTGTGGGTGATAAGAATGAATGGTTTGGTAAATGGGGGAGATGACACCGTCAGGCAGAATAACTGGGCCATTTAGTGAGCTGTGCTAACACAGACCAGTGTATTATTACTCAGTGCACTTTTTGTGAGCAGGGGCATTCTTGGGTTACAAGGCACTTTCTGAGCAAAGCTTCAAAATTTATTGTGACTATTCGGTGTGACTCTTTGCGGACAAAACCCGAATGATGATAAATTCATAGGAAAAGTAGAATTTAGTTGCAGCAGAGGGGCATTTGGTACTAATACGGGTGACATCCCACTTGAATGGTCCATTTAGTGTGAAAGGATTTTGAGAAGAAGAGGAAGAGTATCAAGCAGAGAGAGGAAATAGTGCAGAAATGGCGGAAATGTGCTCTACTGAGAGCACATCTACAACAGTGACAAGGTAGGAGTCTGGATTTGCTTTATTTTGGTGTTGTTGTCTTCCCCAAATTTGTGGATAAAATTCAAGGGAATGCATGATGTCCTTTCTTTTACATCCTATGTATTGAGATAAGATGGAAATCCAGTGTACAAATGGAAGTGCACTTTGGAGAGGCTGGAAATGTTGGGCTAAATTGGAGCCTGTATTTGTAATTATCTTTCAGCTGTGAGAAACAACACTTATGGTAGAGATGCAGTAAAGGGTTTTCAGGTAAATGTGGATATTATTTAGGGAAATTGTAATATATTGATATGCATGTCGTTTGAATTGAAATTGGAAAGAAATGGTTTATGAAGTAGATCAGATCTTGGGAGGAAATGCAGATGATTCTCTTAGCTAAATCAGAGGGGGTTGGCAGCAGAATGAAATGGATGGGACTTTGGTTCAATTTTTATCACTGGTAGCAATGGCAGCCTGTGTCTGTGGTACTGCTAATAGGGATAATCCTATTGCTGGGTTCTGCATCTGTTTCCCAGGAGACAGCAGTGGTGGGAATGTTTGGGTGCCAGGCTGTTGCCGTGCTCATAACGGGTTGACGTCCATGGAGTGTTGGGGGCGCCAGGCGGTTGCTGTGGCCCCAGTGGGCTCCTGGAGTGTTTGGGGTCAGTGTGCAGTGCTGGGCACGGCCCTGGGCAGAGCAGCCTTGTGCCTGAGGGCAGGGGGAGGCCTCAGGAGGCTCTGGGGGATCAGCTGTGCCAGGGAAGCCCTCCTGCCAGCAGGGAAGCCCTCCTGCCAGCAGGCCTGTGGTGGTGGCTGAGTTACTTGCACCCTGTGACCCAACCAGAATGCTCAACTTTTAACTTGCTGTCAGGCCTTCAAACAAGATTTCCCTTCTTTCTAGATGACGCTGAAATATTGTCCAAATGTGGTAAGCTGTGTCTGTGTTAGAATATCCTCGTTTCCTCATTGTTTGACCCAGGTTATTTTTAGTGCAATAGCATTGTATCTGTCCAAAAGAGTGTTCTAGAAAGAAGTTGCTGTCATGGTGCAATGCAGTTTCTAAATGACATTGCAGGTATTTGAGACATGTTCTGGTACTAATGACAGCTTTTTTCCTGCAATGATTTCTTTAGGGTTCTTGTAGGTGGAAATGACTGTTCTTTCAGCTTGAATGAAATGTTCTCGAAAGATGGTGTTGGGCCTAGACAGGCTTGACTTGTGTCATGAGGTCATTCAGGGCTCAGATGCACTGCAAGTGATTGCATTTGTCATTTTCCACTTAATTTCTGAGCCACAGAAGAGGCTGGTTTAAAGAGCTTTAAGCAACAAATGTTGAAGAGACTTACAGATTTATTTTGCCTTATGTCTGTGATTGCGTGCAATGACCAGGTTCTGTTCCTTAACCCCCAGGAGAAATGCCATGTCTGTAAATGCACGGTGAGATCAGGCCAGACTTGCTGTGGACAGGGCTCTGCAAGTTGTCTTTGTGGGCTGAATCCGAGTTTTATTTGTGTTCTGGACAGAAGGGCCGGCGATTGCTGCGCCGTGTTTTGGATGCGTGCAAAGCAGCAGGGAAGTTGGAGCTTGAGCAGGAGGACGCTGAGGTGGTTTTGTCAGAGCACCGGGGGCTCAGTGGGAGGTGTGTGAGACGTGAGGCAATTTGCAGGCAGCCTTTGGGGTGCTGGCTGTGCCGCTGCCGTCGGTGGTGCAGGAGCAGCCATGGGGTGTCAGCATTGCCCCACCTTCCCGCTGCGTGTCCCCGAGGCCGCCGCCACGGTCCCGGCACACTGTGCTGGCATTCCCAGAGTGCCAGCAAGGGTGCTGGGCTTGCTGCAAAGTCCTGTGCTTGCCGTGTGCATGTAGATGATGTTTTCAAATGAATTTTAGCTGGAAAAAGGGAATTTTCAGAACGGGAATGAGGGACAGAGTAGAAAATGGAGATTTTCTGGAAATGTTTTTGCTAATGTAGCTGCAACTGCCTGTGTGGGATAACCTTGTTGTAGACTGCACCTTTTTGGATCCTTTCAGAGACGCCTGTCTGGGTGATGTTGCCATTCCAGGGCTGGTGCTCTGGGACGTGAGATGTGTCCTTTGTGCCATTGTTATAGCTTTTCCCAACCACAGCTGGAGTGTTGGGAGTGTTCACTCTCTCTGTTTCCCTGGGTTTGGGATCTTGGGGCCTGTGCTGTCCCTCTGGAAGAAACCTGTTATAATCCCTCTATGAAATTGAGATAGGAAGGTACATAAGAGTTAAAATCTCTTTTAAGAGTGGTGTATTACAAGTGCAAGATTTTGTTTGAGGAAAACATTCCCTAAACCTAAAAGAATAACTAAAGAAGGAGATATTTTAAATAGGAATTTAAACTATTAATCAATCTTATAAATGGAATGGATGATTTTATCTGAGGTTCACATCTTACAGACTGCTTGTCATGTGGCTCCAGAGGGTTTTGTTTTTTCTGTTTTTTGTTTTTGTTTTGTGAAAAATCTGGTTCAAGCATAATTGCATCTAGAAAATGAAATGTTTTTAAATTGGTCCTGATGTCATGTCAGTGGTGTTTGGTTTAGAAGCTCTCTGTAGCACTGCCCTTTATCAGCTGATGAATTGCAGAAATAGGAGCAGTATTTCATCTTGCTAAGAGAAAGCATTTTAATAGTGCTGTGGATACGGGGGTAAATTGCAATAATTGAAGATTAAAAAACTATTCTCCAAGTGTTCCTAGAGCTTAAATAGAGAGCTCAGAGAAGTTGTGTGTGGGGGGGGGGAAACAGGATGGTCTGCCCAGGCTGGCAGAGCATCTCTATGTATGTTCATTGTTGAAGCAGAACTAATGATAACACTTAAATGACAGGTACTGGGGGTGATAAGAATGAATGGTTTGGTAAATGGGGGAGATGACACCGTTAGGCAGAATAACTGGGCCGTTTAGTGAGCTGTGCTAATACAGACCAGTGTATTATTACTCAGTGCACTTTTTGTGAGCAGGGGCATTCTTGGGTTACAAGGCACTTTCTGAGCAAAGCTTCAAAATTTATTGTGACTATTCGGTGTGACTCTTTGCGGACAAAACCTGAATGATGATAAATTCATAGGAAAAGTAGAATTTAGTTGCAGCAGAGGGGCATTTGGTACTAATACGGGTGACATCCCGCTTGTATGGTCAATTCAGTGTGAAAGGATTTTGAAAAGAAGAGGAGGATTATCAAGCAGAGTGAGGAAATAGTGCAGAAATGGCGGAAATGTGCTCTACTGAGAGCACATCTACAACAGTGACAAGGTAGGAGTCTGGATTTGCTTTATTTTGGTGGTGTTGTCTTCCCCAAGTTTGTGGAAAAATTCAAGGGAATGCATGATGTACTTTCTTTTACATCCTATGTATTGAGATAAGATGGAAATCCAGTGTACAAATGGAACTGCACTTTGGAGAGGCTGGAAATGTTGGGCTAAATTGGAGCCTGTATTTGTAATTAACTTTCAGCTGTGAGAAACAACACTTATGGTAGAGATGCAGTAAAGGGTTTTTAGGTAAATGTGGCTATTATTTAGGGAAATTGTAAAATATTGATATGCATGTCGTTTGGATTGAAATTGGAAAGAAATGGTTTATGAAGTAGATCAGATCTTGGGAGGAAATGCAGATGATTCTCTTAGCTAAATCAGAGAGGGTTGGCAGCAGAATGAAATGGATGGGATTTTGGTTGAATTTTTATCACTGGTAGCAATGGCAGCCTGTGTCTGTGGTACTGCTAATAGGGGTAATCCTATTGCTGGGTTCTGCATCTGTTTCCCAGGAGACAGCAGTGGTGGGAATGTTTGGGTGCCAGGCTGTTGCCGTGCTCATAACGGGTTGACGTCCATGGAGTGTTGGGGGCGCCAGGCGGTTGCTGTGGCCCCAGTGGGCTCCTGGAGTGTTTGGGGTGAGTGTGCAGTGCTGGGCACGGCCCTGGGCAGAGCAGCCTTGTGCCTGAGGGCAGGGGGAGGCCTCAGGAGGCTCTGGAGGATCAGCTGTGCCAGGGAAGCCCTCCTGCCAGCAGGGAAGCCCTCCTGCCAGCAGGCCTGTGGTGGTGGCTGAGTTACTTGCACCCTGTGACCCAACCAGAATGCTCAACTTTTAACTTGCTGTCAGGCCTTCAAACAAGATTTCCCTTCTTTCTAGATGATGCTGAAATATTGTCCAAATGCGGTAAGCTGTGTCTGTGTTAGAATATCCTCCTTTCCTCAATGTTTGACCCAGGTTATTTTTAGTGCAATAGCATTGTATCTGTCCAAAAGAGTGTTCTAGAAAGAAGTTGCTGTCATGGTGCAATGCAGTTTCTAAATGACATTGCAGGTATTTGAGACATGTTCTGGTACTAATGACAGCTTTTTTCCTGCAATGATTTCTTTAGGGTTCTTGTAGGTGGAAATGAGTGTTCTTTCAGCTTGAATGAAATGTTCTCGAAAGATGGTGTTGGGCCTAGACAGGCTTGACTTGTGTCATGAGGTCATTCAGGGCTCAGATGCACTGCAAGTGATTGCATTAGTAATTTTCCACTTAATTTCTGAGCCACAGAATAGGCTGGTTTAAAGAGCTTTAAGCAACAAATGTTGAAGAGACTCACAGATTTATTTTGCCTTATGTCTGTGATTGCGTGCAATGATCAGGTTCTGTTCCTTAACCCCCAGGAGAAATGCCATGTCTGTAAATGCACGGTGAGATCAGGCCAGACTTGCTGTGGACAGGGCTCTGCAAGTTGTCTTTGTGGGCTGAATCCGAGTTTTAATTCTGGACAGAAGGGCCGGCGATTGCTGCGCCGTGTTTTGGATGCGTGCAAAGCAGCAGGGAAGTTGGAGCTTGAGCAGGAGGACGCTGAGGTGGTTTTGTCGGAGCACCGGGGGCTCAGTGGGAGGTGTGTGAGACGTGAGGCAATTTGCAGGCAGCCTTTGGGGTGCTGGCTGTGCCGCTGCCGTCGGTGGTGCAGGAGCAGCCATGGGGTGTCAGCATTGCCCCACCTTCCCGCTGCGTGTCCCCGAGGCCGCCGCCACTGTCCCGGCACACTGTGCTGGCATTTCCAGAGTGCCAGCAAGGGTGCTGGGCTTGCTGCAAAGTCCTGTGCTTGCCGTGTGCATGTAGATGATGTTTTCAAATGAATTTTAGCTGGAAAAAGGGAATTTTCAGAACGGGAATGAGGGACAGAGTAGAAAATGGAGATTTTCTGGAAATGTTTTTGCTAATGTAGCTGCAACTGCCTGTGTGGGATAACCCTGTTGTAGACTGCACCTTTTTGGATCCTTTCAGAGATGCCTGTCTGGGTGATGTTGCCATTCCAGGGCTGGTGCTCTGGGACGTGAGATGTGTCCTTTGTGCCATTGTTATAGCTTTTCCCAACCACAGCTGGAGTGTTGGGAGTGTTCACTCTCTCTGTTTCCCTGGGTTTGGGATCTTTGGGCCTGTGCTGTCCCTCTGGAAGAAACCTGTTATAATCCCTCTATGAAATTGAGATAGGAAGGTACATAAGAGTTAAAATCTCTTTTAAGAGTGGTGTATTACAAGTGCAAGATTTTGTTTGAGGAAAACATTCCCTAAACCTAAAAGAATAACTAAAGAAGGAGATATTTTAAATAGGAATTTAAACTATTAATCAATCTTAAGAACGGAATGGATGATTTGATCTGAGGTTCACATCTTACAGACTGCTTGTCATGTGGCTGCAGAGGGTTTTGTTTTTTGGTTTTTTGTTTTATTTTTTTTGAATAATCTGGTTCAAGCATAATTGCAACTAGAAAATCAAATGCTTTTCAATTGGTCCTGATGCCATGTCAGTGCTGTTTGGTTTAGAAGCTCTCTGTAGCACTGCCCTTTATCAGCTGATGAATTGCAGAAATAGGAGCAGTATTTCATCTTGCTAAGAGAAAGCATTTTAATAGTGCTGTGGATACGGGGGTAAATTGCAATAATTGAAGATTAAAAAACTATTCTCCAAGTGTTCCTAGAGCTTAAATAGAGAGCTCAGAGAAGTTGTGTGTGTGTGGGGGGAAACAGGATGGTCTGCCCAGGCTGGCAGAGCATCTCTATGTATGTTCATTGTTGAAGCAGAACTAATGATAACACTTAAATGACAGGTACTGGGGGTGATAAGAATGAATGGTTTGGTAAATGGGGGAGATGACAGCGTTAGGCAGAATAACTGGGCCGTTTAGTGAGCTGTGCTAATACAGACCAGTGTATTATTACTCAGTGCACTTTTTGTGAGCAGGGGCATTCTTGGGTTACAAGGCACTTTCTGAGCAAAGCTTCAAAATTTATTGTGACTATTCGGTGTGACTCTTTGCGGACAAAACCTGAATGATGATAAATTCATAGGAAAAGTAGAATTTAGTTGCAGCAGAGGGGCATTTGGTACTAATACGGGTGACATCCCGCTTGTAGGGTCAATTCAGTGTGAAAGGATTTTGAAAAGAAGAGGAGGATTATCAAGCAGAGTGAGGAAATAGTGCAGAAATGGCGGAAATGTGCTCTACTGAGAGCACATCTACAACAGTGACAAGGTAGGAGTCTGGATTTGCTTTATTTTGGTGGTGTTGTCTTCCCCAAGTTTGTGGAAAAATTCAAGGGAATGCATGATGTACTTTCTTTTACATCCTATGTATTGAGATAAGATGGAAATCCAGTGTACAAATGGAACTGCACTTTGGAGAGGCTGGAAATGTTGGGCTAAATTGGAGCCTGTATTTGTCATTAACTTTCAGCTGTGAGAAACAACACTTATGGTAGAGATGCAGTAAAGGGTTTTTAGGTAAATGTGGCTATTATTTAGGGAAATTGTAAAATATTGATATGCATGTCGTTTGGATTGAAATTGGAAAGAAATGGTTTATGAAGTAGATCAGATCTTGGGAGGAAATGCAGATGATTCTCTTAGCTAAATCAGAGAGGGTTGGCAGCAGAATGAAATGGATGGGATTTTGGTTGAATTTTTATCACTGGTAGCAATGGCAGCCTGTGTCTGTGGTACTGCTAATAGGGGTAATCCTATTGCTGGGTTCTGCATCTGTTTCCCAGGAGACAGCAGTGGTGGGAATGTTTGGGTGCCAGGCTGTTGCCGTGCTCATAACGGGTTGACGTCCATGGAGTGTTGGGGGCGCCAGGCGGTTGCTGTGGCCCCAGTGGGCTCCTGGAGTGTTTGGGGTGAGTGTGCAGTGCTGGGCACGGCCCTGGGCAGAGCAGCCTTGTGCCTGAGGGCAGGGGGAGGCCTCAGGAGGCTCTGGAGGATCAGCTGTGCCAGGGAAGCCCTCCTGCCAGCAGGGAAGCCCTCCTGCCAGCAGGCCTGTGGTGGTGGCTGAGTTACTTGCACCCTGTGACCCAACCAGAATGCTCAACTTTTAACTTGCTGTCAGGCCTTCAAACAAGATTTCCCTTCTTTCTAGATGATGCTGAAATATTGTCCAAATGCGGTAAGCTGTGTCTGTGTTAGAATATCCTCCTTTCCTCAATGTTTGACCCAGGTTATTTTTAGTGCAATAGCATTGTATCTGTCCAAAAGAGTGTTCTAGAAAGAAGTTGCTGTCATGGTGCAATGCAGTTTCTAAATGACATTGCAGGTATTTGAGACATGTTCTGGTACTAATGACAGCTTTTTTCCTGCAATGATTTCTTTAGGGTTCTTGTAGGTGGAAATGAGTGTTCTTTCAGCTTGAATGAAATGTTCTCGAAAGATGGTGTTGGGCCTAGACAGGCTTGACTTGTGTCATGAGGTCATTCAGGGCTCAGATGCACTGCAAGTGATTGCATTAGTAATTTTCCACTTAATTTCTGAGCCACAGAATAGGCTGGTTTAAAGAGCTTTAAGCAACAAATGTTGAAGAGACTCACAGATTTATTTTGCCTTATGTCTGTGATTGCGTGCAATGATCAGGTTCTGTTCCTTAACCCCCAGGAGAAATGCCATGTCTGTAAATGCACGGTGAGATCAGGCCAGACTTGCTGTGGACAGGGCTCTGCAAGTTGTCTTTGTGGGCTGAATCCGAGTTTTAATTCTGGACAGAAGGGCCGGCGATTGCTGCGCCGTGTTTTGGATGCGTGCAAAGCAGCAGGGAAGTTGGAGCTTGAGCAGGAGGACGCTGAGGTGGTTTTGTCGGAGCACCGGGGGCTCAGTGGGAGGTGTGTGAGACGTGAGGCAATTTGCAGACAGCCTTTGGGGTGCTGGCTGTGCCGCTGCCGTCGGTGGTGCAGGAGCAGCCATGGGGTGTCAGCATTGCCCCACCTTCCCGCTGCGTGTCCCCGAGGCCGCCGCCACTGTCCCGGCACACTGTGCTGGCATTTCCAGAGTGCCAGCAAGGGTGCTGGGCTTGCTGCAAAGTCCTGTGCTTGCCGTGTGCATGTAGATGATGTTTTCAAATGAATTTTAGCTGGAAAAAGGGAATTTTCAGAACGGGAATGAGGGACAGAGTAGAAAATGGAGATTTTCTGGAAATGTTTTTGCTAATGTAGCTGCAACTGCCTGTGTGGGATAACCCTGTTGTAGACTGCACCTTTTTGGATCCTTTCAGAGATGCCTGTCTGGGTGATGTTGCCATTCCAGGGCTGGTGCTCTGGGACGTGAGATGTGTCCTTTGTGCCATTGTTATAGCTTTTCCCAACCACAGCTGGAGTGTTGGGAGTGTTCACTCTCTCTGTTTCCCTGGGTTTGGGATCTTTGGGCCTGTGCTGTCCCTCTGGAAGAAACCTGTTATAATCCCTCTATGAAATTGAGATAGGAAGGTACATAAGAGTTAAAATCTCTTTTAAGAGTGGTGTATTACAAGTGCAAGATTTTGTTTGAGGAAAACATTCCCTAAACCTAAAAGAATAACTAAAGAAGGAGATATTTTAAATAGGAATTTAAACTATTAATCAATCTTAAGAACGGAATGGATGATTTGATCTGAGGTTCACATCTTACAGACTGCTTGTCATGTGGCTGCAGAGGGTTTTGTTTTTTGGTTTTTTGTTTTATTTTTTTTGAATAATCTGGTTCAAGCATAATTGCAACTAGAAAATCAAATGCTTTTCAATTGGTCCTGATGCCATGTCAGTGCTGTTTGGTTTAGAAGCTCTCTGTAGCACTGCCCTTTATCAGCTGATGAATTGCAGAAATAGGAGCAGTATTTCATCTTGCTAAGAGAAAGCATTTTAATAGTGCTGTGGATACGGGGGTAAATTGCAATAATTGAAGATTAAAAAACTATTCTCCAAGTGTTCCTAGAGCTTAAATAGAGAGCTCAGAGAAGTTGTGTGTGTGTGGGGGGAAACAGGATGGTCTGCCCAGGCTGGCAGAGCATCTCTATGTATGTTCATTGTTGAAGCAGAACTAATGATAACACTTAAATGACAGGTACTGGGGGTGATAAGAATGAATGGTTTGGTAAATGGGGGAGATGACAGCGTTAGGCAGAATAACTGGGCCGTTTAGTGAGCTGTGCTAATACAGACCAGTGTATTATTACTCAGTGCACTTTTTGTGAGCAGGGGCATTCTTGGGTTACAAGGCACTTTCTGAGCAAAGCTTCAAAATTTATTGTGACTATTCGGTGTGACTCTTTGCGGACAAAACCTGAATGATGATAAATTCATAGGAAAAGTAGAATTTAGTTGCAGCAGAGGGGCATTTGGTACTAATACGGGTGACATCCCGCTTGTATGGTCAATTCAGTGTGAAAGGATTTTGAAAAGAAGAGGAGGATTATCAAGCAGAGTGAGGAAATAGTGCAGAAATGGCGGAAATGTGCTCTACTGAGAGCACATCTACAACAGTGACAAGGTAGGAGTCTGGATTTGCTTTATTTTGGTGGTGTTGTCTTCCCCAAATTTGTGGATAAAATTCAAGGGAATGCATGATGTCCTTTCTTTTACATCCTATGTATTGAGATAAGATGGAAATCCAGTGTACAAATGGAACTGCACTTTGGAGAGGCTGGAAATGTTGGGCTAAATTGGAGCCTGTATTTGTAATTATCTTTCAGCTGTGAGAAACAACACTTATGGTAGAGATGCAGTAAAGGGTTTTCAGGTAAATGTGGATATTATTTAGGGAAATTGTAATATATTGATATGCATGTCGTTTGGATTGAAATTGGAAAGAAATGGTTTATGAAGTAGATCAGATCTTGGGAGGAAATGCAGATGATTCTCTTAGCTAAATCAGAGAGGGTTGGCAGCAGAATGAAATGGATGGGATTTTGGTTGAATTTTTATCAATGGTAGCAATGGCAGCCTGTGTCTGTGGTACTGCTAATAGGGGTAATCCTATTGCTGGGTTCTGCATCTGTTTCCCAGGAGACAGCAGTGGTGGGAATGTTTGGGTGCCAGGCTGTTGCCGTGCTCATAATGGGTTGACGTCCATGGAGTGTTGGGGGCGCCAGGCGGTTGCTGTGGCCCCAGTGGGCTCCTGGAGTGTTTGGGGTGAGTGTGCAGTGCTGGGCACGGCCCTGGGCAGAGCAGCCTTGTGCCTGAGGGCAGGGGGAGGCCTCAGGAGGCTCTGGAGGATCAGCTGTGCCAGGGAAGCCCTCCTGCCAGCAGGGAAGCCCTCCTGCCAGCAGGCCTGTGGTGGTGGGTGAGTTACTTGCACCCTGTGACCCAACCAGAATGCTCAACTTTTAACTTGCTGTCAGGCCTTCAAACAAGATTTCCCTTCTTTCTAGATGATGCTGAAATATTGTCCAAATGCGGTAAGCTGTGTCTGTGTTAGAATATCCTCCTTTCCTCAATGTTTGACCCAGGTTATTTTTAGTGCAATAGCATTGTATCTGTCCAAAAGAGTGTTCTAGAAAGAAGTTGCTGTCATGGTGCAATGCAGTTTCTAAATGACATTGCAGGTATTTGAGACATGTTCTGGTACTAATGACAGCTTTTTTCCTGCAATGATTTCTTTAGGGTTCTTGTAGGTGGAAATGAGTGTTCTTTCAGCTTGGATGAAATGTTCTCGAAAGATGGTGTTGGGCCTAGACAGGCTTGACTTGTGTCATGAGGTCATTCAGGGCTCAGATGCACTGCAAGTGATTGCATTAGTAATTTTCCACTTAATTTCTGAGCCACAGAATAGGCTGGTTTAAAGAGCTTTAAGCAACAAATGTTGAAGAGACTCACAGATTTATTTTGCCTTATGTCTGTGATTGCATGCAATGATCAGGTTCTGTTCCTTAACCCCCAGGAGAAATGCCATGTCTGTAAATGCACGGTGAGATCAGGCCAGACTTGCTGTGGACAGGGCTCTGCAAGTTGTCTTTGTGGGCTGAATCCGAGTTTTAATTCTGGACAGAAGGGCCGGCGATTGCTGCGCCGTGTTTTGGATGCGTGCAAAGCAGCAGGGAAGTTGGAGCTTGAGCAGGAGGACGCTGAGGTGGTTTTGTCGGAGCACCGGGGGCTCAGTGGGAGGTGTGTGAGACGTGAGGCAATTTGCAGGCAGCCTTTGGGGTGCTGGCTGTGCCGCTGCCGTCGGTGGTGCAGGAGCAGCCATGGGGTGTCAGCATTGCCCCACCTTCCCGCTGCGTGTCCCCGAGGCCGCCGCCACTGTCCCGGCACACTGTGCTGGCATTTCCAGAGTGCCAGCAAGGGTGCTGGGCTTGCTGCAAAGTCCTGTGCTTGCCGTGTGCATGTAGATGATGTTTTCAAATGAATTTTAGCTGGAAAAAGGGAATTTTCAGAACGGGAATGAGGGACAGAGTAGAAAATGGAGATTTTCTGGAAATGTTTTTGCTAATGTAGCTGCAACTGCCTGTGTGGGATAACCCTGTTGTAGACTGCACCTTTTTGGATCCTTTCAGAGATGCCTGTCTGGGTGATGTTGCCATTCCAGGGCTGGTGCTCTGGGACGTGAGATGTGTCCTTTGTGCCATTGTTATAGCTTTTCCCAACCACAGCTGGAGTGTTGGGAGTGTTCACTCTCTCTGTTTCCCTGGGTTTGGGATCTTTGGGCCTGTGCTGTCCCTCTGGAAGAAACCTGTTATAATCCCTCTATGAAATTGAGATAGGAAGGTACATAAGAGTTAAAATCTCTTTTAAGAGTGGTGTATTACAAGTGCAAGATTTTGTTTGAGGAAAACATTCCCTAAACCTAAAAGAATAACTAAAGAAGGAGATATTTTAAATAGGAATTTAAACTATTAATCAATCTTAAGAACGGAATGGATGATTTGATCTGAGGTTCACATCTTACAGACTGCTTGTCATGTGGCTGCAGAGGGTTTTGTTTTTTGTTTTTTTGTTTTATTTTTTTTGAATAATCTGGTTCAAGCATAATTGCAACTAGAAAATCAAATGCTTTTCAATTGGTCCTGATGCCATGTCAGTGCTGTTTGGTTTAGAAGCTCTCTGTAGCACTGCCCTTTATCAGCTGATGAATTGCAGAAATAGGAGCAGTATTTCATCTTGCTAAGAGAAAGCATTTTAATAGTGCTGTGGATACGGGGGTAAATTGCAATAATTGAAGATTAAAAAACTATTCTCCAAGTGTTCCTAGAGCTTAAATAGAGAGCTCAGAGAAGTTGTGTGTGTGTGGGGGGAAACAGGATGGTCTGCCCAGGCTGGCAGAGCATCTCTATGTATGTTCATTGTTGAAGCAGAACTAATGATAACACTTAAATGACAGGTACTGGGGGTGATAAGAATGAATGGTTTGGTAAATGGGGGAGATGACAGCGTTAGGCAGAATAACTGGGCCGTTTAGTGAGCTGTGCTAATACAGACCAGTGTATTATTACTCAGTGCACTTTTTGTGAGCAGGGGCATTCTTGGGTTACAAGGCACTTTCTGAGCAAAGCTTCAAAATTTATTGTGACTATTCGGTGTGACTCTTTGCGGACAAAACCTGAATGATGATAAATTCATAGGAAAAGTAGAATTTAGTTGCAGCAGAGGGGCATTTGGTACTAATACGGGTGACATTCCGCTTGTATGGTCAATTCAGTGTGAAAGGATTTTGAAAAGAAGAGGAGGATTATCAAGCAGAGAGAGGAAATAGTGCAGAAATGGCGGAAATGTGCTCTACTGAGAGCACATCTACAACAGTGACAAGGTAGGAGTCTGGATTTGCTTTATTTTGGTGGTGTTGTCTTCCCCAAGTTTGTGGAAAAATTCAAGGGAATGCATGATGTACTTTCTTTTACATCCTATGTATTGAGATAAGATGGAAATCCAGTGTACAAATGGAACTGCACTTTGGAGAGGCTGGAAATGTTGGGCTAAATTGGAGCCTGTATTTGTAATTAACTTTCAGCTGTGAGAAACAACACTTATGGTAGAGATGCAGTAAAGGGTTTTTAGGTAAATGTGGCTATTATTTAGGGAAATTGTAAAATATTGATATGCATGTCGTTTGGATTGAAATTGGAAAGAAATGGTTTATGAAGTAGATCAGATCTTGGGAGGAAATGCAGATGATTCTCTTAGCTAAATCAGAGAGGGTTGGCAGCAGAATGAAATGGATGGGATTTTGGTTGAATTTTTATCACTGGTAGCAATGGCAGCCTGTGTCTGTGGTACTGCTAATAGGGGTAATCCTATTGCTGGGTTCTGCATCTGTTTCCCAGGAGACAGCAGTGGTGGGAATGTTTGGGTGCCAGGCTGTTGCCGTGCTCATAATGGGTTGACGTCCATGGAGTGTTGGGGGCGCCAGGCGGTTGCTGTGGCCCCAGTGGGCTCCTGGAGTGTTTGGGGTGAGTGTGCAGTGCTGGGCACGGCCCTGGGCAGAGCAGCCTTGTGCCTGAGGGCAGGGGGAGGCCTCAGGAGGCTCTGGAGGATCAGCTGTGCCAGGGAAGCCCTCCTGCCAGCAGGGAAGCCCTCCTGCCAGCAGGCCTGTGGTGGTGGGTGAGTTACTTGCACCCTGTGACCCAACCAGAATGCTCAACTTTTAACTTGCTGTCAGGCCTTCAAACAAGATTTCCCTTCTTTCTAGATGATGCTGAAATATTGTCCAAATGCGGTAAGCTGTGTCTGTGTTAGAATATCCTCCTTTCCTCATTGTTTGACCCAGGTTATTTTTAGTGCAATAGCATTGTATCTGTCCAAAAGAGTGTTCTAGAAAGAAGTTGCTGTCATGGTGCAATGCAGTTTCTAAATGACATTGCAGGTATTTGAGACATGTTCTGGTACTAATGACAGCTTTTTTCCTGTAATGATTTCTTTAGGGTTCTTGTAGGTGGAAATGAGTGTTCTTTCAGCTTGAATGAAATGTTCTCGAAAGATGGTGTTGGGCCTAGACAGACTTGACTTGTGTCATGAGGTCATTCAGGGCTCAGATGCACTGCAAGTGATTGCATTAGTCATTTTCCACTTAATTTCTGAGCCACAGAATAGGCTGGTTTAAAGAGCTTTAAGCAACAAATGTTGAAGAGACTCACAGATTTATTTTGCCTTATGTCTGTGATTGCGTGCAATGATCAGGTTCTGTTCCTTAACCCCCAGGAGAAATGCCATGTCTGTAAATGCACGGTGAGATCAGGCCAGACTTGCTGTGGACAGGGCTCTGCAAGTTGTCTTTGTGGGCTGAATCCGAGTTTTAATTGTGTTCTGGACAGAAGGGCCGGTGATTGCTGCGCCGTGTTTTGGATGCGTGCAAAGCAGCAGGGAAGTTGGAGCTTGAGCAGGAGGACGCTGAGGTGGTTTTGTCAGAGCACCGGGGGCTCAGTGGGAGGTGTGTGAGACGTGAGGCAATTTGCAGGCAGCCTTTGGGGTGCTGGCTGTGCCGCTGCCGACTGTGGTGCAGGAGCAGCCATGGGGTGTCAGCATTGCCCCACCTTCCCGCTGCGTGTCCCCGAGGCCGCCGCCACGGTCCCGGCACACTGTGCTGGCATTTCCAGAGTGCCAGCAAGGGTGCTGGGCTTGCTGCAAAGTCCTGTGCTTGCCGTGTGCATGTAGATGATGTTTTCAAATGAATTTTAGCTGGAAAAAGGGAATTTTCAGAACGGGAATGAGGGACAGAGTAGAAAATGGAGATTTTCTGGAAATGTTTTTGCTAATGTAGCTCCAACTGCCTGTGTGGGATAACCCTGTTGTAGACTGCACCTTTTTGGATCCTTTCAGAGACGCCTGTCTGGGTGATGTTGCCATTCCAGGGCTGGTGCTCTGGGACGTGAGATGTGTCCTTTGTGCCATTGTTATAGCTTTTCCCAACCACAGCTGGAGTGTTGGGAGTGTTCACTCTCTCTGTTTCCCTGGGTTTGGGATCTTGGGGCATGTGCTGTCCCTCTGGAAGAAACCTGTTATAATCCCTCTATGAAATTGAGATAGGAAGGTACATAAGAGTTAAAATCTCTTTTAAGAGTGGTGTATTACAAGTGCAAGATTTTGTTTGAGGAAAACATTCCCTAAACCTAAAAGAATAACTAAAGAAGGAGATATTTTAAATAGGAATTTAAACTATTAATCAATCTTAAGAACGGAATGGATGATTTGATCTGAGGTTCACATCTTACAGACTGCTTGTCATGTGGCTGCAGAGGGTTTTGTTTTTTGTTTTTTTGTTTTATTTTTTTTGAATAATCTGGTTCAAGCATAATTGCAACTAGAAAATCAAATGCTTTTCAATTGGTCCTGATGCCATGTCAGTGCTGTTTGGTTTAGAAGCTCTCTGTAGCACTGCCCTTTATCAGCTGATGAATTGCAGAAATAGGAGCAGTATTTCATCTTGCTAAGAGAAAGCATTTTAATAGTGCTGTGGATACGGGGGTAAATTGCAATAATTGAAGATTAAAAAACTATTCTCCCAGTGTTCCTAGAGCTTAAATAGAGAGCTCAGAGAAGTTGTGTGTGTGGGGGGGGAAACAGGAAGGTCTGCCCAGGCTGGCAGAGCATCTCTATGTATGTTCATTGTTGAACCAGAACTAATGATAACACTTAAATGACAGGTACTGTGGGTGATAAGAATGAATGGTTTGGTAAATGGGGGAGATGACAGCGTTAGGCAGAATAACTGGGCCGTTTAGTGAGCTGTGCTAACACAGACCAGTGTATTATTACTCAGTGCACTTTTTGTGAGCAGGGGCATTCTTGGGTTACAAGGCACTTTCTGAGCAAAGCTTCAAAATTTATTGTGACTATTCGGTGTGACTCTTTGCGGACAAAACCTGAATGATGATAAATTCATAGGAAAAGTAGAATTTAGTTGCAGCAGAGGGGCATTTGGTACTAATACGGGTGACATCCCACTTGTATGGTCAATTCAGTGTGAAAGGATTTTGAAAAGAAGAGGAGGAGTATCAAGCAGAGAGAGGAAATAGTGCAGAAATGGCGGAAATGTGCTCTACTGAGAGCACATCTACAACAGTGACAAGGTAGGAGTCTGGATTTGCTTTATTTTGGTGGTGTTGTCTTCCCCAAGTTTGTGGAAAAATTCAAGGGAATGCATGATGTACTTTCTTTTACATCCTATGTATTGAGATAAGATGGAAATCCAGTGTACAAATGGAAGTGCACTTTGGAGAGGCTGGAAATGTTGGGCTAAATTGGAGCCTGTATTTGTAATTATCTTTCAGCTGTGAGAAACAACACTTATGGTAGAGATGCAGTAAAGGGTTTTTAGGTAAATGTGGCTATTATTTAGGGAAATTGTAAAATATTGATATGCATGTCGTTTGGATTGAAATTGGAAAGAAATGGTTTATGAAGTAGATCAGATCTTGGGAGGAAATGCAGATGATTCTCTTAGCTAAATCAGAGAGGGTTGGCAGCAGAATGAAATGGATGGGATTTTGGTTGAATTTTTATCACTGGTAGCAATGGCAGCCTGTGTCTGTGGTACTGCTAATAGGGGTAATCCTATTGCTGGGTTCTGCATCTGTTTCCCAGGAGACAGCAGTGGTGGGAATGTTTGGGTGCCAGGCTGTTGCCGTGCTCATAATGGGTTGACGTCCATGGAGTGTTGGGGGCGCCAGGCGGTTGCTGTGGCCCCAGTGGGCTCCTGGAGTGTTTGGGGTCAGTGTGCAGTGCTGGGTACGGCCCTGGGCAGAGCAGCCTTGTGCCTGAGGGCAGGGGGAGGCCTCAGGAGGCTCTGGAGGATCAGCTGTGCCAGGGAAGCCCTCCTGCCAGCAGGGAAGCCCTCCTGCCAGCAGGCCTGTGGTGGTGGCTGAGTTACTTGCACCCTGTGACCCAACCAGAATGCTCAACTTTTAACTTGCTGTCAGGCCTTCAAACAAGATTTCCCTTCTTTCTAGATGATGCTGAAATATTGTCCAAATGCGGTAAGCTGTGTCTGTGTTAGAATATCCTCCTTTCCTCATTGTTTGACCCAGGTTATTTTTAGTGCAATAGCATTGTATCTGTCCAAAAGAGTGTTCTAGAAAGAAGTTGCTGTCATGGTGCAATGCAGTTTCTAAATGACATTGCAGGTATTTGAGACATGTTCTGGTACTAATGACAGCTTTTTTCCTGTAATGATTTCTTTAGGGTTCTTGTAGGTGGAAATGAGTGTTCTTTCAGCTTGAATGAAATGTTCTCGAAAGATGGTGTTGGGCCTAGACAGGCTTGACTTGTGTCATGAGGTCATTCAGGGCTCAGATGCACTGCAAGTGATTGCATTAGTCATTTTCCACTTAATTTCTGAGCCACAGAATAGGCTGGTTTAAAGAGCTTTAAGCAACAAATGTTGAAGAGACTCACAGATTTATTTTGCCTTATGTCTGTGATTGCGTGCAATGATCAGGTTCTGTTCCTTAACCCCCAGGAGAAATGCCATGTCTGTAAATGCACGGTGAGATCAGGCCAGACTTGCTGTGGACAGGGCTCTGCAAGTTGTCTTTGTGGGCTGAATCCGAGTTTTAATTGTGTTCTGGACAGAAGGGCCGGCGATTGCTGCGCCGTGTTTTGGATGCGTGCAAAGCAGCAGGGAAGTTGGAGCTTGAGCAGGAGGACGCTGAGGTTGTTTTGTCGGAGCACCGGGGGCTCAGTGGGAGGTGTGTGAGACGTGAGGCAATTTGCAGGCAGCCTTTGGGGTGCTGGCTGTGCCGCTGCCGTCGGTGGTGCAGGAGCAGCCATGGGGTGTCAGCATTGCCCCACCTTCCCGCTGCGTGTCCCCGAGGCCGCCGCCACTGTCCCGGCACACTGTGCTGGCATTTCCAGAGTGCCAGCAAGGGTGCTGGGCTTGCTGCAAAGTCCTGTGCTTGCCGTGTGCATGTAGATGATGTTTTCAAATGAATTTTAGCTGGAAAAAGGGAATTTTCAGAACGGGAATGAGGGACAGAGTAGAAAATGGAGATTTTCTGGAAATGTTTTTGCTAATGTAGCTCCAACTGCCTGTGTGGGATAACCCTGTTGTAGACTGCACCTTTTTGGATCCTTTCAGAGACGCCTGTCTGGGTGATGTTGCCATTCCAGGGCTGGTGCTCTGGGACGTGAGATGTGTCCTTTGTGCCATTGTTATAGCTTTTCCCAACCACAGCTGGAGTGTTGGGAGTGTTCACTCTCTCTGTTTCCCTGGGTTTGGGATCTTGGGGCCTGTGCTGTCCCTCTGGAAGAAACCTGTTATAATCCCTCTATGAAATTGAGATAGGAAGGTACATAAGAGTTAAAATCTCTTTTAAGAGTGGTGTATTACAAGTGCAAGATTTTGTTTGAGGAAAACATTCCCTAAACCTAAAAGAATAACTAAAGAAGGAGATATTTTAAATAGGAATTTAAACTATTAATCAATCTTAAGAACGGAATGGATGATTTGATCTGAGGTTCACATCTTACAGACTGCTTGTCATGTGGCTGCAGAGGGTTTTGTTTTTTGTTTTTTTGTTTTATTTTTTTTGAATAATCTGGTTCAAGCATAATTGCAACTAGAAAATCAAATGCTTTTCAATTGGTCCTGATGCCATGTCAGTGCTGTTTGGTTTAGAAGCTCTCTGTAGCACTGCCCTTTATCAGCTGATGAATTGCAGAAATAGGAGCAGTATTTCATCTTGCTAAGAGAAAGCATTTTAATAGTGCTGTGGATACGGGGGTAAATTGCAATAATTGAAGATTAAAAAACTATTCTCCAAGTGTTCCTAGAGCTTAAATAGAGAGCTCAGAGAAGTTGTGTGTGTGTGTGTGGGGAAACAGGATGTTCTGCCCAGGCTGGCAGAGCATCTCTATGTATGTTCATTGTTGAACCAGAAATAATGATAACACTTAAATGACAGGTACTGTGGGTGATAAAAATGAATGGTTTGGTAAATGGGGGAGATGACAGCGTTAGGCAGAATAACTGGGCCGTTTAGTGAGCTGTGCTAACACAGACCAGTGTATTATTACTCAGTGCACTTTTTGTGAGCAGGGGCATTCTTGGGTTACAAGGCACTTTCTGAGCAAAGCTTCAAAATTTATTGTGACTATTCGGTGTGACTCTTTGCGGACAAAACCTGAATGATGATAAATTCATAGGAAAAGTAGAATTTAGTTGCAGCAGAGGGGCATTTGGTACTAATACGGGCGACATCCCGCTTGTATGGTCAATTCAGTGTGAAAGGATTTTGAAAAGAAGAGGAGGATTATCAAGCAGAGAGAGGAAATAGTGCAGAAATGGCGGAAATGTGCTCTACTGAGAGCACATCTACAACAGTGACAAGGTAGGAGTCTGGATTTGCTTTATTTTGGTGGTGTTGTCTTCCCCAAGTTTGTGGAAAAATTCAAGGGAATGCATGATGTACTTTCTTTTACATCCTATGTATTGAGATAAGATGGAAATCCAGTGTACAAATGGAACTGCACTTTGGAGAGGCTGGAAATGTTGGGCTAAATTGGAGCCTGTATTTGTCATTAACTTTCAGCTGTGAGAAACAACACTTATGGTAGAGATGCAGTAAAGGGTTTTTAGGTAAATGTGGCTATTATTTAGGGAAATTGTAAAATATTGATATGCATGTCGTTTGGATTGAAATTGGAAAGAAATGGTTTATGAAGTAGATCAGATCTTGGGAGGAAATGCAGATGATTCTCTTAGCTAAATCAGAGAGGGTTGGCAGCAGAATGAAATGGATGGGATTTTGGTTGAATTTTTATCACTGGTAGCAATGGCAGCCTGTGTCTGTGGTACTGCTAATAGGGGTAATCCTATTGCTGGGTTCTGCATCTGTTTCCCAGGAGACAGCAGTGGTGGGAATGTTTGGGTGCCAGGCTGTTGCCGTGCTCATAATGGGTTGACGTCCATGGAGTGTTGGGGGCGCCAGGCGGTTGCTGTGGCCCCAGTGGGCTCCTGGAGTGTTTGGGGTCAGTGTGCAGTGCTGGGCACGGCCCTGGGCAGAGCAGCCTTGTGCCTGAGGGCAGGGGGAGGCCTCAGGAGGCTCTGGAGGATCAGCTGTGCCAGGGAAGCCCTCCTGCCAGCAGGGAAGCCCTCCTGCCAGCAGGCCTGTGGTGGTGGCTGAGTTACTTGCACCCTGTGACCCAACCAGAATGCTCAACTTTTAACTTGCTGTCAGGCCTTCAAACAAGATTTCCCTTCTTTCTAGATGATGCTGAAATATTGTCCAAATGCGGTAAGCTGTGTCTGTGTTAGAATATCCTCCTTTCCTCATTGTTTGACCCAGGTTATTTGTAGTGCAATAGCATTGTATCTGTCCAAAAGAGTGTTCTAGAAAGAAGTTGCTGTCATGGTGCAATGCAGTTTCTAAATGACATTGCAGGTATTTGAGACATGTTCTAGTACTAATGACAGCTTTTTTCCTGCAATGATTTCTTTAGGGTTCTTGTAGGTGGAAATGAGTGTTCTTTCAGCTTGAATGAAATGTTCTCAAAAGATGGTGTTGGGCCTAGACAGGCTTGACTTGTGTCATGAGATCATTCAGGGCTCAGATGCACTGCAAGTGATTGCATTTGTCATTTTCCACTTAATTTCTGAGCCAGAGAATAGGCTGGTTTAAAGAGCTTTAAGCAACAAATGTTGAAGAGACTTCCAGATTTATTTTGCCTTATGTCTGTGATTGCGTGCAATGATCAGGTTCTGTTCCTTAACCCCCAGGAGAAATGCCATGCCTGTAAATGCACGGTGAGATCAGGCCAGACTTGCTGTATACAGGGCTCTGCAAGTTGTCCTTGGGGGCTGAATCCGAGTTTTAATTGTGTTCTGGACAGAAGGGCCGGCGATTGCTGCGCCGTGTTTTGGATGCGTGCAAAGCACCGGGGAAGTTGGAGCTTGAGCAGGAGGACGCTGAGGTGGTTTTGTCGGAGCACCGGGGGCTCAGTGGGAGGTGTGTGAGACGTGAGGCAATTTGCAGGCAGCCTTTGGGGTGCTGGCTGTGCCGCTGCCGTCGGTGGTGCAGGAGCAGCCATGGGGTGTCAGCATTGCCCCACCTTCCCGCTGCGTGTCCCCGAGGCCGCCGCCACTGTCCCGGCACACTGTGCTGGCATTTCCAGAGTGCCAGCAAGGGTGCTGGTCTTGCTGCAAAGTCCTGTGCTCGCCGTGTGCATGTAGATTGTGTTTTCAAATGAATTTTAGCTGGAAAAAGGGAATTTTCAGAACGGGAATGAGGGACAGAGTAGAAAATGGAGATTTTCTGGAAATGTTTTTGCTAATGTAGCTCCAACTGCCTGTGTGGGATAATCCTGTTATAGACTGCATCTTTTTGGATCCTTTCAGAGACGCCTATCTGGGTGATGTTGCCATTCCAGGGCTGGTGCTCTGGGACGTGAGATGTGTCCTTTGTGCCATTGTTATAGCTTTTCCCAACCACAGCTGGAGTGTTGGGAGTGTTCACTCTCTCTGTTTCCCTGGGTTTGGGATCTTGGGGCCTGTGCTGTCCCTCTGGAAGAAACCTGTTATAATCCCTCTATGAAATTGAGATAGGAAGGTACATAAGAGTTAAAATCTCTTTTAAGAGTGGTGTATTACAAGTGCAAGATTTTGTTTGAGGAAAACATTCCCTAAACCTAAAAGAATAACTAAAGAAGGAGATATTTTAAATAGGAATTTAAACTATTAATCAATCTTAAGAACGGAATGGATGATTTGATCTGAGGTTCACATCTTACAGACTGCTTGTCATGTGGCTGCAGAGGGTTTTGTTTTTTGTTTTTTTGTTTTATTTTTTTTGAATAATCTGGTTCAAGCATAATTGCAACTAGAAAATCAAATGCTTTTCAATTGGTCCTGATGCCATGTCAGTGCTGTTTGGTTTAGAAGCTCTCTGTAGCACTGCCCTTTATCAGCTGATGAATTGCAGAAATAGGAGCAGTATTTCATCTTGCTAAGAGAAAGCATTTTAATAGTGCTGTGGATACGGGGGTAAATTGCAATAATTGAAGATTAAAAAACTATTCTCCAAGTGTTCCTAGAGCTTAAATAGAGAGCTCAGAGAAGTTGTGTGTGTGTGTGTGGGGAAACAGGATGTTCTGCCCAGGCTGGCAGAGCATCTCTATGTATGTTCATTGTTGAACCAGAACTAATGATAACACTTAAATGACAGGTACTGTGGGTGATAAAAATGAATGGTTTGGTAAATGGGGGAGATGACAGCGTTAGGCAGAATAACTGGGCCATTTAGTGAGCTGTGCTAACACAGACCAGTGTATTATTACTCAGTGCACTTTTTGTGAGCAGGGGCATTCTTGGGTTACAAGGCACTTTCTGAGCAAAGCTTCAAAATTTATTGTGACTATTCGGTGTGACTCTTTGCGGACAAAACCTGAATGATGATAAATTCATAGGAAAAGTAGAATTTAGTTGCAGCAGAGGGGCATTTGGTACTAATACGGGCGACATCCCGCTTGTATGGTCAATTCAGTGTGAAAGGATTTTGAAAAGAAGAGGAGGATTATCAAGCAGAGAGAGGAAATAGTGCAGAAATGGCGGAAATGTGCTCTACTGAGAGCACATCTACAACAGTGACAAGGTAGGAGTCTGGATTTGCTTTATTTTGGTGGTGTTGTCTTCCCCAAGTTTGTGGAAAAATTCAAGGGAATGCATGATGTACTTTCTTTTACATCCTATGTATTGAGATAAGATGGAAATCCAGTGTACAAATGGAACTGCACTTTGGAGAGGCTGGAAATGTTGGGCTAAATTGGAGCCTGTATTTGTCATTAACTTTCAGCTGTGAGAAACAACACTTATGGTAGAGATGCAGTAAAGGGTTTTTAGGTAAATGTGGCTATTATTTAGGGAAATTGTAAAATATTGATATGCATGTCGTTTGGATTGAAATTGGAAAGAAATGGTTTATGAAGTAGATCAGATCTTGGGAGGAAATGCAGATGATTCTCTTAGCTAAATCAGAGAGGGTTGGCAGCAGAATGAAATGGATGGGATTTTGGTTGAATTTTTATCACTGGTAGCAATGGCAGCCTGTGTCTGTGGTACTGCTAATAGGGGTAATCCTATTGCTGGGTTCTGCATCTGTTTCCCAGGAGACAGCAGTGGTGGGAATGTTTGGGTGCCAGGCTGTTGCCGTGCTCATAATGGGTTGACGTCCATGGAGTGTTGGGGGCGCCAGGCGGTTGCTGTGGCCCCAGTGGGCTCCTGGAGTGTTTGGGGTCAGTGTGCAGTGCTGGGCACGGCCCTGGGCAGAGCAGCCTTGTGCCTGAGGGCAGGGGGAGGCCTCAGGAGGCTCTGGAGGATCAGCTGTGCCAGGGAAGCCCTCCTGCCAGCAGGGAAGCCCTCCTGCCAGCAGGCCTGTGGTGGTGGCTGAGTTACTTGCACCCTGTGACCCAACCAGAATGCTCAACTTTTAACTTGCTGTCAGGCCTTCAAACAAGATTTCCCTTCTTTCTAGATGATGCTGAAATATTGTCCAAATGCGGTAAGCTGTGTCTGTGTTAGAATATCCTCCTTTCCTCATTGTTTGACCCAGGTTATTTGTAGTGCAATA
Source organism: Chamaea fasciata (assembly GCF_029207755.1). Lineage (NCBI taxonomy): Eukaryota > Metazoa > Chordata > Aves > Passeriformes > Sylviidae > Chamaea > Chamaea fasciata. The sequence continues at coordinate 318,732 of NW_027094144.1, forward strand.
GCATTGTATCTGTCCAAAAGAGTGTTCTAGAAAGAAGTTGCTGTCATGGTGCAATGCAGTTTCTAAATGACATTGCAGGTATTTGAGACATGTTCTGGTACTAATGACAGCTTTTTTCCTGCAATGATTTCTTTAGGGTTCTTGTAGGTGGAAATGAGTGTTCTTTCAGCTTGAATGAAATGTTCTCGAAAGATGGTGTTGGGCCTAGACAGGCTTGACTTGTGTCATGAGGTCATTCAGGGCTCAGATGCACTGCAAGTGATTGCATTAGTCATTTTCCACTTAATTTCTGAGCCACAGAATAGGCTGGTTTAAAGAGCTTTAAGCAACAAATGTTGAAGAGACTCACAGATTTATTTTGCCTTATGTCTGTGATTGCGTGCAATGATCAGGTTCTGTTCCTTAACCCCCAGGAGAAATGCCATGTCTGTAAATGCACGGTGAGATCAGGCCAGACTTGCTGTGGACAGGGCTCTGCAAGTTGTCTTTGTGGGCTGAATCCGAGTTTTAATTGTGTTCTGGACAGAAGGGCCGGTGATTGCTGCGCCGTGTTTTGGATGCGTGCAAAGCAGCAGGGAAGTTGGAGCTTGAGCAGGAGGACGCTGAGGTGGTTTTGTCGGAGCACCGGGGGCTCAGTGGGAGGTGTGTGAGACGTGAGGCAATTTGCAGGCAGCCTTTGGGGTGCTGGCTGTGCCGCTGCCGTCGGTGGTGCAGGAGCAGCCATGGGGTGTCAGCATTGCCCCACCTTCCCGCTGCGTGTCCCCGAGGCCGCCGCCACTGTCCTGGCACACTGTGCTGGCATTTCCAGAGTGCCAGCAAGGGTGCTGGGCTTGCTGCAAAGTCCTGTGCTTGCCGTGTGCATGTAGATGATGTTTTCAAATGAATTTTAGCTGGAAAAAGGGAATTTTCAGAACGGGAATGAGGGACAGAGTAGAAAATGGAGATTTTCTGGAAATGTTTTTGCTAATGTAGCTGCAACTGCCTGTGTGGGATAACACTGTTGTAGACTGCACCTTTTTGGATCCTTTCAGAGACGCCTGTCTGGGTGATGTTGCCATTCCAGGGCTGGTGCTCTGGGACGTGAGATGTGTCCTTTGTGCCATTGTTATAGCTTTTCCCAACCAGAGCTGGAGTGTTGGGAGTGTTCACTCTCTCTGTTTCCCTGGGTTTGGGATCTTGGGGCCTGTGCTGTCCCTCTGGAAGAAACCTGTTATAATCCCTCTATGAAATTGAGATAGGAAGGTACATAAGAGTTAAAATCTCTTTTAAGAGTGGTGTATTACAAGTGCAAGATTTTGTTTGAGGAAAACATTCCCTAAACCTAAAAGAATAACTAAAGAAGGAGATATTTTAAATAGGAATTTAAACTATTAATCAATCTTAAGAACGGAATGGATGATTTGATCTGAGGTTCACATCTTACAGACTGCTTGTCATGTGGCTGCAGAGGGTTTTGTTTTTTGTTTTTTTGTTTTTTTTTTTTTGAATAATCTGGTTCGAGCATAATTGCAACTAGAAAATCAAATGCTTTTCAATTGGTCCTGATGCCATGTCAGTGCTGTTTGGTTTAGAAGCTCTCTGTAGCACTGCCCTTTATCAGCTGATGAATTGCAGAAATAGGAGCAGTATTTCATCTTGCTAAGAGAAAGCATTTTAATAGTGCTGTGGATACGGGGGTAAATTGCAATAATTGAAGATTAAAAAACTATTCTCCAAGTGTTCCTAGAGCTTAAATAGAGAGCTCAGAGAAGTTGTGTGTGTGGGGGGGGAAACAGGAAGGTCTGCCCAGGCTGGCAGAGCATCTCTATGTATGTTCATTGTTGAACCAGAACTAATGATAACACTTAAATGACAGGTACTGTGGGTGATAAGAATGAATGGTTTGGTAAATGGGGGAGATGACAGCGTTAGGCAGAATAACTGGGCCGTTTAGTGAGCTGTGCTAACACAGACCAGTGTATTATTACTCAGTGCACTTTTTGTGAGCAGGGGCATTCTTGGGTTACAAGGCACTTTCTGAGCAAAGCTTCAAAATTTATTGTGACTATTCGGTGTGACTCTTTGCGGACAAAACCTGAATGATGATAAATTCATAGGAAAAGTAGAATTTAGTTGCAGCAGAGGGGCATTTGGTACTAATACGGGTGACATCCCACTTGTATGGTCAATTCAGTGTGAAAGGATTTTGAAAAGAAGAGGAGGAGTATCAAGCAGAGAGAGGAAATAGTGCAGAAATGGCGGAAATGTGCTCTACTGAGAGCACATCTACAACAGTGACAAGGTAGGAGTCTGGATTTGCTTTATTTTGGTGGTGTTGTCTTCCCCAAGTTTGTGGAAAAATTCAAGGGAATGCATGATGTACTTTCTTTTACATCCTATGTATTGAGATAAGATGGAAATCCAGTGTACAAATGGAAGTGCACTTTGGAGAGGCTGGAAATGTTGGGCTAAATTGGAGCCTGTATTTGTAATTATCTTTCAGCTGTGAGAAACAACACTTATGGTAGAGATGCAGTAAAGGGTTTTTAGGTAAATGTGGCTATTATTTAGGGAAATTGTAAAATATTGATATGCATGTCGTTTGGATTGAAATTGGAAAGAAATGGTTTATGAAGTAGATCAGATCTTGGGAGGAAATGCAGATGATTCTCTTAGCTAAATCAGAGAGGGTTGGCAGCAGAATGAAATGGATGGGATTTTGGTTGAATTTTTATCACTGGTAGCAATGGCAGCCTGTGTCTGTGGTACTGCTAATAGGGGTAATCCTATTGCTGGGTTCTGCATCTGTTTCCCAGGAGACAGCAGTGGTGGGAATGTTTGGGTGCCAGGCTGTTGCCGTGCTCATAATGGGTTGACGTCCATGGAGTGTTGGGGGCGCCAGGCGGTTGCTGTGGCCCCAGTGGGCTCCTGGAGTGTTTGGGGTCAGTGTGCAGTGCTGGGCACGGCCCTGGGCAGAGCAGCCTTGTGCCTGAGGGCAGGGGGAGGCCTCAGGAGGCTCTGGAGGATCAGCTGTGCCAGGGAAGCCCTCCTGCCAGCAGGGAAGCCCTCCTGCCAGCAGGCCTGTGGTGGTGGCTGAGTTACTTGCACCCTGTGACCCAACCAGAATGCTCAACTCTTAACTTGCTGTCAGGCCTTCAAACAAGATTTCCCTTCTTTCTAGATGATGCTGAAATATTGTCCAAATGCGGTAAGCTGTGTCTGTGTTAGAATATCCTCCTTTCCTCATTGTTTGACCCAGGTTATTTTTAGTGCAATAGCATTGTATCTGTCCAAAAGAGTGTTCTAGAAAGAAGTTGCTGTCATGGTGCAATGCAGTTTCTAAATGACATTGCAGGTATTTGAGACATGTTCTGGTACTAATGACAGCTTTTTTCCTGTAATGATTTCTTTAGGGTTCTTGTAGGTGGAAATGAGTGTTCTTTCAGCTTGAATGAAATGTTCTCGAAAGATGGTGTTGGGCCTAGACAGGCTTGACTTGTGTCATGAGGTCATTCAGGGCTCAGATGCACTGCAAGTGATTGCATTAGTCATTTTCCACTTAATTTCTGAGCCACAGAATAGGCTGGTTTAAAGAGCTTTAAGCAACAAATGTTGAAGAGACTCACAGATTTATTTTGCCTTATGTCTGTGATTGCGTGCAATGATCAGGTTCTGTTCCTTAACCCCCAGGAGAAATGCCATGTCTGTAAATGCACGGTGAGATCAGGCCAGACTTGCTGTGGACAGGGCTCTGCAAGTTGTCTTTGTGGGCTGAATCCGAGTTTTAATTGTGTTCTGGACAGAAGGGCCGGTGATTGCTGCGCTGTGTTTTGGATGCGTGCAAAGCAGCAGGGAAGTTGGAGCTTGAGCAGGAGGACGCTGAGGTGGTTTTGTCAGAGCACCGGGGGCTCAGTGGGAGGTGTGTGAGACGTGAGGCAATTTGCAGGCAGCCTTTGGGGTGCTGGCTGTGCCGCTGCCGTCGGTGGTGCAGGAGCAGCCATGGGGTGTCAGCATTGCCCCACCTTCCCGCTGCGTGTCCCCGAGGCCGCCACCACGGTCCCGGCACACTGTGCTGGCATTCCCAGAGTGCCAGCAAGGGTGCTGGGCTTGCTGCAAAGTCCTGTGCTTGCCGTGTGCATGTAGATGATGTTTTCAAATGAATTTTAGCTGGAAAAAGGGAATTTTCAGAACGGGAATGAGGGACAGAGTAGAAAATGGAGATTTTCTGGAAATGTTTTTGCTAATGTAGCTGCAACTGCCTGTGTGGGATAACCCTGTTGTAGACTGCACCTTTTTGGATCCTTTCAGAGACGCCTGTCTGGGTGATGTTGCCATTCCAGGGCTGGTGCTCTGGGACGTGAGATGTGTCCTTTGTGCCATTGTTATAGCTTTTCCCAACCACAGCTGGAGTGTTGGGAGTGTTCACTCTCTCTGTTTCCCTGGGTTTGGGATCTTGGGGCATGTGCTGTCCCTCTGGAAGAAACCTGTTATAATCCCTCTATGAAATTGAGATAGGAAGGTACATAAGAGTTAAAATCTCTTTTAAGAGTGGTGTATTACAAGTGCAAGATTTTGTTTGAGGAAACCATTCCCTAAACCTAAAAGAATAACTAAAGAAGGAGATATTTTAAATAGGAATTTAAACTATTAATCAATCTTAAGAATGGAATGGATGATTTGATCTGAGGTTCACATCTTACAGACGGCTTGTCATGTGGCTCCAGAGGGTTTTGGTTTTTGGTTTTTTTTTTTTTTTTGAATAATCTGGTTCAAGCATAATTGCAACTAGAAAATCAAATGCTTTTCAATTGGTCCTGATGCCATGTCAGTGGTGTTTGTTTCAGAAGCTCTCTGTAGCACTGCCCTTTATCAGCTGATGAATTGCAGAAATAGGAGCAGTATTTCATGTTGCTAAGAGAAAGCATTTTAATAGTGCTGTGGATACGGGGGTAAATTGCAATAATTGAAGATTAAAAAACTATTCACCAAGTGTTCCTAGAATTTAAATAGAGAGCTCAGAGAAGTTGTGTGTGTGTGTGTGGGGAAACAGGATGTTCTGCCCAGGCTGGCAGAGCATCTCTATGTATGTTCATTGTTGAACCAGAACTAATGATAACACTTAAATGACAGGTACTGTAGGTGATAAAAATGAACGGTTTGGTAAATGGGGGAGATGACACCGTTAGGCAGAATAACTGGGCCGTTTAGTGAGCTGTGCTAACACAGACCAGTGTATTATTACTCAGTGCACTTTTTGTGAGCAGGGGCATTCTTGGGTTACAAGGCACTTTCTGAGCAAAGCTTCAAAATTTATTGTGACTATTCGGTGTGACTCTTTGCGGACAAAACCTGAATGATGATAAATTCATAGGAAAAGTAGAATTTAGTTGCAGCAGAGGGACATTTGGTACTAATACGGGTGACATCCCACTTGAATGGTCCATTCAGTGTGAAAGGATTTTGAAAAGAAGAGGAGGAGTATCAAGCAGAGAGAGGAAATAGTGCAGAAATGGCGGAAATGTGCTCTACTGAGAGCACCTCTACAACAGTGACAAGGTAGGAGTCTGGGTTCGCTTTATTTTGGTGTTGTTGTCTTCCCGAAGTTTGTGGATAAAATTCAAGGGAATGCATGATGTACTTTCTTTTACATCCTATGTATTGAGATAAGATGGAAATCCAGTGTACAAATGGAAGTGCACTTTGGAGAGGCTGGAAATGTTGGGCTAAATTGGAGCCTGTATTTGTAATTAACTTTCAGCTGTGAGAAACAACACTTAAGGTAGAGATGCAGTAAATGGTTTTCAGGTAAATGTGGCTATTATTTAGGGAAATTGTAAAATATTGATATGCATGTCGTTTGGATTGAAATTGGAAAGAAATGGTTTATGAAGTAGATCAGATCTTGGGAAGAAACGCAGATGATTCTCTTAGCTAAATCAGAGAGGGTTGGCAGCAGAATGAAATGGATGGGATTTGGGTTGAATTTTTATCACTGGTTGCAATGGCAGCCTGTGTCTGTGGTACTGCTAATAGGGGTAATCCTATTGCTGGGTTCTGCATCTGTTTCCCAGGAGACAGCAGTGGTGGGAATGTTTGGGTGCCAGGCTGTTGCCGTGCTCATAACGGGTTGACGTCCATGGAGTGTTGGGGGCGCCAGGCGGTTGCTGTGGCCCCAGTGGGCTCCTGGAGTGTTTGGGGTCAGTGTGCAGTGCTGGGTACGGCCCTGGGCAGAGCAGCCTTGTGCCTGAGGGCAGGGGGAGGCCTCCGGAGGCTCTGGAGGATCAGCTGTGCCAGGGAAGCCCTCCTGCTAGCAGGGAAGCCCTCCTGCCAGCAGGCCTGTGGTGGTGGCTGAGTTACTTGCACCCTGTGACCCAAGCAGAATGCTCAACTTTTAACTTGCTGTCAGGCCTTCAAACAAGATTTCCCTTCTTTCTAGATGATGCTGAAATATTGTCCAAATGCGGTAAGCTGTGTCTGTGTTAGAACATCCTCCTTTCCTCATTGTTTGACCCAGGTTATTTTTAGTGCAATAGCACTGTATCTGTCCAAAAGAGTGTTCTAGAAATAAGTTGCTGTCATGGTGCAATGCAGTTTCTAAATGACATTGCAGGTATTTGAGACATGTTCTAGTACTAATGACAGCTTTTTTCCTGCAATGATTTCTTTAGGGTTCTTGTAGGTGGAAATGAGTGTTCTTTCAGCTTGAATGAAATGTTCTCAAAAGATGGTGTTGGGCCTAGACAGGCTTGACTTGTGTCATGAGATCATTCAGGGCTCAGATGCACTGCAAGTGATTGCATTTGTCATTTTCCACTTAATTTCTGAGCCAGAGAATAGGCTGGTTTAAAGAGCTTTAAGCAACAAATGTTGAAGAGACTTCCAGATTTATTTTGCCTTATGTCTGTGATTGCGTGCAATGATCAGGTTCTGTTCCTTAACCCCCAGGAGAAATGCCATGCCTGTAAATGCACGGTGAGATCAGGCCAGACTTGCTGTATACAGGGCTCTGCAAGTTGTCCTTGGGGGCTGAATCCGAGTTTTAATTGTGTTCTGGACAGAAGGGCCGGCGATTGCTGCGCCGTGTTTTGGATGCGTGCAAAGCACCGGGGAAGTTGGAGCTTGAGCAGGAGGACGCTGAGGTGGTTTTGTCGGAGCACCGGGGGCTCAGTGGGAGGTGTGTGAGACGTGAGGCAATTTGCAGGCAGCCTTTGGGGTGCTGGCTGTGCCGCTGCCGTCGGTGGTGCAGGAGCAGCCATGGGGTGTCAGCATTGCCCCACCTTCCCGCTGCGTGTCCCCGAGGCCGCCGCCACTGTCCCGGCACACTGTGCTGGCATTTCCAGAGTGCCAGCAAGGGTGCTGGTCTTGCTGCAAAGTCCTGTGCTCGCCGTGTGCATGTAGATTGTGTTTTCAAATGAATTTTAGCTGGAAAAAGGGAATTTTCAGAACGGGAATGAGGGACAGAGAAGAAAATGGAGATTTTCTGGAAATGTTTTTGCTAATGTAGCTGCAACTCCCTGTGTGGGATAATCCTGTTATAGACTGCATCTTTTTGGATCCTTTCAGAGACGCCTATCTGGGTGATGTTGCCATTCCAGGGCTGGTGCTCTGGGACGTGAGATGTGTCCTTTGTGTCATTGTTATAGCTTTTCCCAACCACAGCTGGAGTGTTGGGAGAGTTCACTCTCTCTGTTTCCCTGGGTTTGGGATCTTGGGGCCTGTGCTGTCCCTCTGGAAGAAACCTGTTATAATCCCTCTATGAAATTGAGATAGGAAGGTACATAAGAGTTAAAATCTCTTTTAAGAGTGGTGTATTACAAGTGCAAGATTTTGTTTGAGGAAACCATTCCCTAAACCTAAAAGAATAACTAAAGAAGGAGATATTTTAAATAGGAATTTAAACTATTAATCAATCTTAAGAATGGAATGGATGATTTGATCTGAGGTTCACATCTTACAGACTGCTTGTCATGTGGCTCCAGAGGGTTTTTGTTTTGTTTTTTTTTTTTTTTTTGAATAATCTGGTTCAAGCATAATTGCAACTAGAAAATCAAATGCTTTTCAATTGGTCCTGATGCCATGTCAGTGGTGTTTGGTTTAGAAGCTCTCTGTAGCACTGCCCTTTATCAGCTGATGAATTGCAGAAATAGGAGCAGTATTTCATGTTGCTAAGAGAAAGCATTTTAATAGTGCTGTGGATACGGGGGTAAATTGCAATAATTGAAGATTAAAAAACTATCCTCCAAGTGTTCCTAGAGCTTAAATAGAGAGCTCAGAGAAGTTGTGTGTGTGTGTGTGGGGGGAAACAGGATGGTCTGCCCAGGCTGGCAGAGCATCTCTATGTATGTTCATTGTTGAAGCAGAACTAATGATAACACTTAAATGACAGGTACTGTGGGTGATAAGAATGAATGGTTTGGTAAATGGGGGAGATGACACCGTTAGGCAGAATAACTGGGCCGTTTAGTGAGCTGTGCTAACACAGACCAGTGTATTATTACTCAGTGCACTTTTTGTGAGCAGGGGCATTCTTGGGTTACAAGGCACTTTCTGAGCAAAGCTTCAAAATTTATTGTGACTATTCGGTGTGACTCTTTGCGGACAAAACCTGAATGATGATAAATTCATAGGAAAAGTAGAATTTAGTTGCAGCAGAGGGGCATTTGGTACTAATACGGGTGACATCCCACTTGTATGGTCAATTCAGTGTGAAAGGATTTTGAAAAGAAGAGGAGGAGTATCAAGCAGAGAGAGGAAATAGTGCAGAAATGGCGGAAATGTGCTCTACTGAGAGCACATCTACAACAGTGAAAAGTTAGGAGTCTGGGTTCACTTTATTTGGGTGGTGTTGTCTTCCCCAAATTTGTGGACAAAATTCAAGGGAATGCATGATGTACTTTCTTTTACATCCTATGTATTGAGATAAGATGGAAATCCAGTGTACAAATGGAACTGCACTTTGGAGAGGCTGGAAATGTTGGGCTAAATTGGAGCCTGTATTTGTAATTAACTTTCAGCTGTGAGAAACAACACTTAAGGTAGAGATGCAGTAAATGGTTTTCAGGTAAATGTGGCTATTATTTAGGGAAATTGTAAAATATTGATATGCATGTCGTTTGGTTTGAAACTGGAAAGAAATGGTTTATGAAGTAGATCAGATCTTGGGAAGAAACGCAGATGATTCTCTTAGCTAAATCAGAGAGGGTTGGCAGCAGAATGAAATGGATGGGATTTTCGTTGAATTTTTATCACTGGTTGCAATGGCAGCCTGTGTCTGTGGTACTGCTAATAGGGGTAATCCTATTGCTGGGTTCTGCATCTGTTTCCCAGGAGACAGCAGTGGTGGGAATGTTTGGGTGCCAGGCTGTTGCCGTGCTCATAATGGGTTGACGTCCATGGAGTGTTGGGGGCGCCAGGCGGTTGCTGTGGCCCCAGTGGGCTCCTGGAGTGTTTGGGGTCAGTGTGCAGTGCTGGGTACGGCCCTGGGCAGAGCAGCCTTGTGCCTGAGGGCAGGGGGAGGCCTCCGGAGGCTCTGGAGGATCAGCTGTGCCAGGGAAGCCCTCCTGCCAGCAGGCCTGTGGTGGTGGCTGAGTTCATTGCACCCTGTGACCCAACCAGAATGCTCAACTTTTAACTTGTTGTCAGGCCTTCAAACAAGATTTCCCTTCTTTCTAGATGATGCTGAAATATTGTCCAAATGCGGTAAGCTGTGTCTGTGTTAGAATATCCTCCTTTCCTCATTGTTTGACCCAGGTTATTTTTAGTGCAATAGCACTGTATCTAAAGAGTGTTCTAGAAATAAGTTGCTGTCATGGTGCAATGCAGTTTCTAAATGACATTGCAGGTATTTGAGACATGTTCTGGTACTAATGACAGCTTTTTTCCTGCAATGATTTCTTTAGGGTTCTTGTAGGTGGAAATGAGTGTTCTTTCAGCTTGAATGAAATGTTCTCGAGATGGTGTTGTGCCTAGACAGGCTTGACTTGTGTCATGAGGTCATTCAGGGCTCAGATGCACTGCAAGTGATTGCATTTGTCATTTTCCACTTAATTTCTGAGCCACAGAATAGGCTGGTTTAAAGAGCTTTAAGCAACAAATGTTGAAGAGACTTACAGATTTATTTTGCCTTATGTCTGTGATTGCATGCAATGATCAGGTTCTGTTCCTTAACCCCCAGGAGAAATGCCATGTCTGTAAATGCACGGTGAGATCAGGCCAGACTTGCTGTGGACAGGGCTCTGCAAGTTGTCCTTGTGGGCTGAATCTGAGTTTTAATTGTGTTCTGGACAGAAGGGCCGGCGATTGCTGCGCCGTGTTTTGGATGCGTGCAAAGCAGCAGGGAAGTTGGAGCTTGAGCAGGAGGACGCTGAGGTGGTTTTGTCGGAGCACCGGGGGCTCAGTGGGAGGTGTGTGAGACGTGAGGCAATTTGCAGGCAGCCTTTGGGGTGCTGGCTGTGCCGCTGCCGTCGGTGGTGCAGGAGCAGCCATGGGGTGTCAGGATTGCCCCACCTTCCCGGTGCGTGTCCCCGAGGCCGCCGCCACTGTCCCGGCACACTGTGCTGGCATTCCCAGAGTGCCAGCAAGGGTGCTGGGCTTGCTGCAAAGTCCTGTGCTTGCCGTGTGCATGTAGATGATGTTTTCAAATGAATTTTAGCTGGAAAAAGGGAATTTTCAGAACGGGAATGAGGGACAGAGTAGAAAATGGAGATTTTCTGGCAATGTTTTTGCTAATGTAGCTGCAACTGCCTGTGTGGGATAACCCTGTTGTAGACTGCACCTTTTTGGATCCTTTCAGAGACGCCTGTCTGGGTGATGTTGCCATTCCAGGGCTGGTGCTCTGGGACGTGAGATGTGTCCTTTGTGTCATTGTTATAGATTTTCCCAACCACAGCTGGAGTGTTGGGAGTGTTCACTCTCTCTGTTTCCCTGGGTTTGGGATCTTGGAGCCTGTGCTGTCCCTCTGGAAGAAACCTGTTATAATCCCTCTATGAAATTGAGATAGGAAGGTACATAAGAGTTAAAATCTCTTTTAAGAGTGGTGTATTACAAGTGCAAGATTTTGTTTGAGGAAACCATTCCCTAAACCTAAAAGAATAACTAAAGAAGGAGATATTTTAAATAGGAATTTAAACTATTAATCAATCTTAAGAATGGAATGGATGATTTGATCTGAGGTTCACATCTTACAGACGGCTTGTCATGTGGCTCCAGAGGGTTTTGGTTTTTGGTTTGTTTTTTTTTTTGAATAATCTGGTTCAAGCATAATTGCAACTAGAAAATCAAATGCTTTTCAATTGGTCCTGATGCCATGTCAGTGGTGTTTGTTTCAGAAGCTCTCTGTAGCACTGCCCTTTATCAGCTGATGAATTGCAGAAATAGGAGCAGTATTTCATGTTGCTAAGAGAAAGCATTTTAATAGTGCTGTGGATACGGGGGTAAATTGCAATAATTGAAGATTAAAAAACTATTCACCAAGTGTTCCTAGAATTTAAATAGAGAGCTCAGAGAAGTTGTGTGTGTGTGTGTGGGGAAACAGGATGTTCTGCCCAGGCTGGCAGAGCATCTCTATGTATGTTCATTGTTGAACCAGAACTAATGATAACACTTAAATGACAGGTACTGTAGGTGATAAAAATGAACGGTTTGGTAAATGGGGGAGATGACACCGTTAGGCAGAATAACTGGGCCGTTTAGTGAGCTGTGCTAACACAGACCAGTGTATTATTACTCAGTGCACTTTTTGTGAGCAGGGGCATTCTTGGGTTACAAGGCACTTTCTGAGCAAAGCTTCAAAATTTATTGTGACTATTCGGTGTGACTCTTTGCGGACAAAACCTGAATGATGATAAATTCATAGGAAAAGTAGAATTTAGTTGCAGCAGAGGGACATTTGGTACTAATACGGGTGACATCCCACTTGAATGGTCCATTCAGTGTGAAAGGATTTTGAAAAGAAGAGGAGGAGTATCAAGCAGAGAGAGGAAATAGTGCAGAAATGGCGGAAATGTGCTCTACTGAGAGCACCTCTACAACAGTGACAAGGTAGGAGTCTGGGTTCGCTTTATTTTGGTGTTGTTGTCTTCCCCAAGTTTGTGGATAAAATTCAAGGGAATGCATGATGTACTTTCTTTTACATCCTATGTATTGAGATAAGATGGAAATCCAGTGTACAAATGGAAGTGCACTTTGGAGAGGCTGGAAATGTTGGGCTAAATTGGAGCCTGTATTTGTAATTAACTTTCAGCTGTGAGAAACAACACTTGTGGTAGAGATGCAGTAAATGGTTTTCAGGTAAATGTGGCTATTATTTAGGGAAATTGTAAAATATTGATATGCATGTCGTTTGGATTGAAATTGGAAAGAAATGGTTTATGAAGTAGATCAGATCTTGGGAAGAAACGCAGATGATTCTCTTAGCTAAATCAGAGAGGGTTGGCAGCAGAATGAAATGGATGGGATTTTGGTTGAATTTTTATCACTGGTTGCAATGGCAGCCTGTGTCTGTGGTACTGCTAATAGGGGTAATCCTATTGCTGGGTTCTGCATCTGTTTCCCAGGAGACAGCAGTGGTGGGAATGTTTGGGTGCCAGGCTGTTGCCGTGCTCATAACGGGTTGACGTCCATGGAGTGTTGGGGGCGCCAGGCGGTTGCTGTGGCCCCAGTGGGCTCCTGGAGTGTTTGGGGTCAGTGTGCAGTGCTGGGTACGGCCCTGGGCAGAGCAGCCTTGTGCCTGAGGGCAGGGGGAGGCCTCCGGAGGCTCTGGAGGATCAGCTGTGCCAGGGAAGCCCTCCTGCCAGCAGGGAAGCCCTCCTGCCAGCAGGCCTGTGGTGGTGGCTGAGTTACTTGCACCCTGTGACCCAACCAGAATGCTCAACTTTTAACTTGCTGTCAGGCCTTCAAACAAGATTTCCCTTCTTTCTAGATGATGCTGAAATATTGTCCAAATGCGGTAAGCTGTGTCTGTGTTAGAACATCCTCCTTTCCTCATTGTTTGACCCAGGTTATTTTTAGTGCAATAGCACTGTATCTGTCCAAAAGAGTGTTCTAGAAATAAGTTGCTGTCATGGTGCAATGCAGTTTCTAAATGACATTGCAGGTATTTGAGACATGTTCTAGTACTAATGACAGCTTTTTTCCTGCAATGATTTCTTTAGGGTTCTTGTAGGTGGAAATGAGTGTTCTTTCAGCTTGAATGAAATGTTCTCAAAAGATGGTGTTGGGCCTAGACAGGCTTGACTTGTGTCATGAGATCATTCAGGGCTCAGATGCACTGCAAGTGATTGCATTTGTCATTTTCCACTTAATTTCTGAGCCAGAGAATAGGCTGGTTTAAAGAGCTTTAAGCAACAAATGTTGAAGAGACTTCCAGATTTATTTTGCCTTATGTCTGTGATTGCGTGCAATGATCAGGTTCTGTTCCTTAACCCCCAGGAGAAATGCCATGCCTGTAAATGCACGGTGAGATCAGGCCAGACTTGCTGTATACAGGGCTCTGCAAGTTGTCCTTGGGGGCTGAATCCGAGTTTTAATTGTGTTCTGGACAGAAGGGCCGGCGATTGCTGCGCCGTGTTTTGGATGCGTGCAAAGCACCGGGGAAGTTGGAGCTTGAGCAGGAGGACGCTGAGGTGGTTTTGTCGGAGCACCGGGGGCTCAGTGGGAGGTGTGTGAGACGTGAGGCAATTTGCAGGCAGCCTTTGGGGTGCTGGCTGTGCCGCTGCCGTCGGTGGTGCAGGAGCAGCCATGGGGTGTCAGCATTGCCCCACCTTCCCGCTGCGTGTCCCCGAGGCCGCCGCCACTGTCCCGGCACACTGTGCTGGCATTTCCAGAGTGCCAGCAAGGGTGCTGGTCTTGCTGCAAAGTCCTGTGCTCGCCGTGTGCATGTAGATTGTGTTTTCAAATGAATTTTAGCTGGAAAAAGGGAATTTTCAGAACGGGAATGAGGGACAGAGAAGAAAATGGAGATTTTCTGGAAATGTTTTTGCTAATGTAGCTGCAACTCCCTGTGTGGGATAATCCTGTTATAGACTGCATCTTTTTGGATCCTTTCAGAGACGCCTATCTGGGTGATGTTGCCATTCCAGGGCTGGTGCTCTGGGACGTGAGATGTGTCCTTTGTGTCATTGTTATAGCTTTTCCCAACCACAGCTGGAGTGTTGGGAGAGTTCACTCTCTCTGTTTCCCTGGGTTTGGGATCTTGGGGCCTGTGCTGTCCCTCTGGAAGAAACCTGTTATAATCCCTCTATGAAATTGAGATAGGAAGGTACATAAGAGTTAAAATCTCTTTTAAGAGTGGTGTATTACAAGTGCAAGATTTTGTTTGAGGAAACCATTCCCTAAACCTAAAAGAATAACTAAAGAAGGAGATATTTTAAATAGGAATTTAAACTATTAATCAATCTTAAGAATGGAATGGATGATTTGATCTGAGGTTCACATCTTACAGACTGCTTGTCATGTGGCTCCAGAGGGTTTTTGTTTTGTTTTTTTTTTTTTTTTGAATAATCTGGTTCAAGCATAATTGCAACTAGAAAATCAAATGCTTTTCAATTGGTCCTGATGCCATGTCAGTGGTGTTTGGTTTAGAAGCTCTCTGTAGCACTGCCCTTTATCAGCTGATGAATTGCAGAAATAGGAGCAGTATTTCATGTTGCTAAGAGAAAGCATTTTAATAGTGCTGTGGATACGGGGGTAAATTGCAATAATTGAAGATTAAAAAACTATCCTCCAAGTGTTCCTAGAGCTTAAATAGAGAGCTCAGAGAAGTTGTGTGTGTGTGTGTGGGGGGAAACAGGATGGTCTGCCCAGGCTGGCAGAGCATCTCTATGTATGTTCATTGTTGAAGCAGAACTAATGATAACACTTAAATGACAGGTACTGTGGGTGATAAGAATGAATGGTTTGGTAAATGGGGGAGATGACACCGTTAGGCAGAATAACTGGGCCGTTTAGTGAGCTGTGCTAACACAGACCAGTGTATTATTACTCAGTGCACTTTTTGTGAGCAGGGGCATTCTTGGGTTACAAGGCACTTTCTGAGCAAAGCTTCAAAATTTATTGTGACTATTCGGTGTGACTCTTTGCGGACAAAACCTGAATGATGATAAATTCATAGGAAAAGTAGAATTTAGTTGCAGCAGAGGGGCATTTGGTACTAATACGGGTGACATCCCACTTGTATGGTCAATTCAGTGTGAAAGGATTTTGAAAAGAAGAGGAGGAGTATCAAGCAGAGAGAGGAAATAGTGCAGAAATGGCGGAAATGTGCTCTACTGAGAGCACATCTACAACAGTGACAAGGTAGGAGTCTGGATTTGCTTTATTTTGGTGGTGTTGTCTTCCCCAGGTTTGTGGAAAAATTCAAGGGAATGCATGATGTACTTTCTTTTACATCCTATGTATTGAGATAAGATGGAAATCCAGTGTACAAATGGAAGTGCACTTTGGAGAGGCTGGAAATGTTGGGCTAAATTGGAGCCTGTATTTGTAATTAACTTTCAGCTGTGAGAAACAACACTTAAGGTAGAGATGCAGTAAATGGTTTTCAGGTAAATGTGGCTATTATTTAGGGAAATTGTAAAATATTGATATGCATGTCGTTTGGTTTGAAACTGGAAAGAAATGGTTTATGAAGTAGATCAGATCTTGGGAAGAAACGCAGATGATTCTCTTAGCTAAATCAGAGAGGGTTGGCAGCAGAATGAAATGGATGGGATTTGGGTTGAATTTTTATCACTGGTAGCAATAGCAGCCTGTGTCTGTGGTACTGCTAATAGGGGTAATCCTATTGCTGGGTTCTGCATCTGTTTCCCAGGAGACAGCAGTGGTGGGAATGTTTGGGTGCCAGGCTGTTGCCGTGCTCATAACGGGTTGACGTCCATGGAGTGTTGGGGGCGCCAGGCGGTTGCTGTGGCCCCAGTGGGCTCCTGGAGTGTTTGGGGTCAGTGTGCAGAGCTGGGTACGGCCCTGGGCAGAGCAGCCTTGTGCCTGAGGGCAGGGGGAGGCCTCAGGAGGCTCTGGAGGATCAGCTGTGCCGGGGAAGCCCTCCTGCCAGCAGGGAAGCCCTCCTGCCAGCAGGCCTGTGGTGGTGGCTGAGTTACTTGCACCCTGTGACCCAAGCAGAATGCTCAACTTTTAACTTGCTGTCAGGCCTTCAAACAAGATTTCCCTTCTTTCTAGATGATGCTGAAATATTGTCCAAATGCGGTAAGCTGTGTCTGTGTTAGAACATCCTCCTTTCCTCATTGTTTGACCCAGGTTATTTTTAGTGCAATAGCACTGTATCTGTCCAAAAGAGTGTTCTAGAAATAAGTTGCTGTCATGGTGCAATGCAGTTTCTAAATGACATTGCAGGTATTTGAGACATGTTCTGGTACTAATGACAGCTTTTTTCCTGCAATGATTTCTTTAGGGTTCTTGTAGGTGGAAATGAGTGTTCTTTCAGCTTGAATGAAATGTTCTCAAAAGATGGTGTTGGGCCTAGACAGGCTTGACTTGTGTCATGAGATCATTCAGGGCTCAGATGCACTGCAAGTGATTGCATTTGTCATTTTCCACTTAATTTCTGAGCCAGAGAATAGGCTGGTTTAAAGAGCTTTAAGCAACAAATGTTGAAGAGACTTCCAGATTTATTTTGCCTTATGTCTGTGATTGCGTGCAATGACCAGGTTCTGTTCCTTAACCCCCCAGGAGAAATGCCATGCCTGTAAATGCACGGTGAGATCAGGCCAGACTTGCTGTGGACAGGGCTCTGCAAGTTGTCCTTGGGGGCTGAATCCGAGTTTTAATTGTGTTCTGGACAGAAGGGCCGGCGATTGCTGCACCGTGTTTTGGATGCGTGCAAAGCACCAGGGAAGTTGGAGCTTGAGCAGGAGGACGCTGAGGTTGTTTTGTCGGAGCACCGGGGGCTCAGTGGGAGGTGTGTGAGACGTGAGGCAATTTGCAGGCAGCCTTTGGGGTGCTGGCTGTGCCGCTGCCGTCGGCGGTGCAGGAGCAGCCATGGGGTGTCCGCATTGCCCCACGTTCCCGCTGCATGTCCCCGAGGCCACCGCCACTGTCCCGGCACACTGTGCTGACATTCCCAGAGTGCCAGCAAGGGTGCTGGGCTTACAGTAAAGTCCTGTACTTGCCGTGCATGTACACCAGGGCCATGGATCCCACTGTGGATGGACAATGGTATGGATAGGCATCAGAACCTTGGATCCCAGTTGGACCCTGTTCTGGATGGACAGCAGAGTCTTGGAGTGGACTCTGGATGGATACTGCTCCAGATGGACACCAGAGCCATGGATCCCAATTTGGATGGATCCTGGTCTGGATAGACTCCAGAGCCATGGATCCATCCCTGGATGGACACTGTTCTGGATGGACACCAGAGCCATGGATCCAAATTGGAGCCTGGTCTGGATGGATACAAGGGCCATGGATTCCACTCTTGATGGACACTGTTGGCGATAGGAACCAGAGGCATGGATCCGACTCTAGATGGACACTGGTCGAGATGGACACTGGTCCAGATGGTGACCAGAGCAATTCCTCCCACCTTGTATTGACTCTTGCCAGACACTGAGGCATGGATCCCACTCTGGATGGCCAGTGGTCTGGATGGGCACCAGACCATGGCTCCGCTATGAATGGACACTGGTCTAGATGGACGCCAGAGCCATGGATTCCAGCTGGACACTGGTTGGGAACAACACCAGAGCAATGGATGCCACTGTGGATGGACACTGGTTTGGATGGACATAAGAGCCACGGATCCCAATCTGGATGGACGCTGCTGTGAATAGACCCCAGAGCCATGGATCCCACAGTGGATTGACAGTGGTCAGGATGGACACCAGAGCAATGGATGCCACTGTGGATGGACGCAGGGAGAGATGCACACCAGAGTAATGGTGTCCGCTCTGGATGGACACTGGTCTGGATAGACAGCAGAACCCTGGCTTCCACTCTGGATGGACGCTTGCCTGAATAGACAAAACAGCTATGGATCCCCGCTTGACACTGGTCTGGATGGACACCAGAGCCATGGATCCCACTCTGAATACACACTACTCGTGATGGACACAAGAGCCATGCATCCCCCTGTAGATAGAGCCTGGTTTGAATGGACAGCACAGCCAAACATCCAGATGGACACCAGAGCCGTGGATCACAACTGTACACTGGTCTGGATGGACGGCAGAGCCATGGATCCCACTGTGGATGGACCCTGGTACAGATGGACAGCATAGCCATGGATGCAAACTGGACACTGGTCCAGATGGATAATGCTCTGGATGGATGCCAGAGCCATGGATCCCTCTCTGGATGCACGCTCTTCTCGATGGACACAAGAGTCATGCATGCGTCTGTAGATGGAGCCTGGTATGAATGGACAGCACAGACACGTATCCAGATGGATACTTGTCCAGATGGACAGCAGAGCTGTGGATCCCAAGTGGACACTGGTCTGCATGGACACCAGAGCCATGGATCCCACTGTGGATGGACACTGGTATGGATAGGCATCAGAGCCTTGGATCCCAGCTGGACCCTGTTCTGGATGGACAGCAGAGTCTTGGATTGGACTCTGGATGGATTATGCTCCAGATGGACACCAGAGCCATGGATCCCACTTTGGATGGATCCTGGTCTGGAAAGACTCCAGAGCCATGGATCCGTCTCTGGATGGACACTGTTCTGGATGGACACCAGAGCCATGGATCCAAATTGGAGCCTGGTCTGGATGGATACAAGGGCCATGGATTCCACTCTTGATGGACACTGGTGGAGATAGGAACCAGAGGCATGGATCCGACTCTAGATGGACACTGGTCGAGATGGACACTGGTCCAGATGGTGACCAGAGCAATTCCTCCCACCTTGTATTGACTCTTGCCAGACACTGAGGCATGGATCCCACTCTGGATGGCCAGTGGTCTGGATGGGCACCAGACCATGGCTCCGCTATGAATGGACACTGGTCTAGATGGACGCCAGAGCCATGGTTTCCAGCTGGACACTGGTGTGGATGGACACTTGAGCCATGGATGCCACTGTGGATGGACACTGGTTTGGATGGACATAAGAGCCACGGATCCCAATCTGGATGGACGCTGCTGTGAATAGACCCCAGAGCCATGGATCCCACAGTGGATTGACAGTGGTCAGCAGGATGGACACCAGAGCAATGGATGCCACTGTGGATGGACACAGGTAGAGATGCACACCAGAGTAATGGTGTCCGCTCTGGATGGACACTGGTCAGGATAGACACCAGAAACCTGGCTTCCACTCTGGATGGACGCTTGCCTGAATAGACAAAAGAGCTATGGATCCCAGCTTGACACTGGTCTGGATGGACACCAGAGCCATGGATCCCACTCTGAATACACACTACTCGTGATGGACACAAGAGCCATGCATCCCTCTGTGGATAGAGCCTGGTTTGAATGGACAGCACAGCCACACATCCAGATGGACACCAGAGCCGTGGATCACAACTGTACACTGGTCTGGATGGACGGCAGAGCCATGGATCCCACTGTGGATGGACCCTGGTACAGATGGACAGCATAGCCATGGATGCAAACTGGACACTGGTCCAGATGGATAATGGTCTGGATGGACGCCAAAACCATGGATACCACTCTGGATGCACGCTGTTCTTGATGGACACAGGAGTCATGCATGGGTCTGTAGATGGAGCCTGGGATGAATGGACAGCACAGCCACGCATCCAGATGGACAGCAGAGCCGTGGATCCCAACTGTACACTAGTCTGGATGGACACCAGAGCCATGGATCCCACTGTGGATGGGCCCTGGTACAGATGGACAGCATAGCCATGGATGCAAACTGGACACTGGTCCAGATGGAAAATGGACTGGATGGACACCAGTGCCATGGATCCCACTCTGGATGCACCCTCTTCTCGATGGACACAAGAATCATGCATGCATCTGTAGATGGAGCCTGGTATGAATGGACAGCACAGCCACGTATCCAGATGGATACTTGTCCAGATGGACAGCAGAGCTGTGGATCCCAAGTGGACACTGATCTGGATGGACACCAGAGCCATGGATCCCACTGTGGATGGACACTGGTATGGATAGACATCAGAGCCTTGGATCCCAGCTGGACCCTGTTCTGGATGGAGAGCAGAGTCTTGGATTAAACTCTGGATAGATACTTGTCCAGATAGACACCAGAGCCGTGGATCCCAACTAGATACTGGTCTGGATGGACACCAGTGCCATGGATCCCACTGTGGATGGACACTGGTATGGATAGACCTCAGAACCTTGGATCCCAGTTTTACTCTGTTCTGGATAGACTCCAGAGCCATGGATCCGTCTCAGGATGGACACTGTTCTGGATGGACACCAGAGCAATGAATCCAAATTGGAGCCTGCTCTGGATGGATACAAGGGCCATGGATTCCTCTCTTGATGGACACTGGTGGTGATAGCAACCAGAGGCATGGATCCGAATCTAGATGGACACTGGTCCTGAAGGACACTGGTCTATATGGTGACCAGAGCCATTCCTCCCACCTTGTATTGACTCTTGCCAGACACCGAGGCATGGATCCTACTCTGGATGGCCAGTGGTCTGGATGGGCACCAGACCATGGCTCCCCTATGAATGGACACTTGTCTAGATGGACATAAGAGCCATGGATTCCAGCTGGACACAGGTGTGGTTGGACACCAGAACCATGGATCCCACAGTGGATTGACAGTGGTCAGGATGGACTCCAGAGCAATGGATGCCACTGTGGATGGACACAGGTAGAGATGCACACCAGAGTAATGGTGTCCGCTCTGGATGGACACTGGTCAGGATAGACACCAGAAACCTGGCTTCCACTCTGGATGGACGCTTGCCTGAATAGACAAAAGAGCTATGGATCCCAGCTTGACACTGGTCTGGATGGACACCAGAGCCATGGATCCCACAAAGAATGTACACTACTCATGATGGACACAAGAGCCATGCATCCCTCTGTGGATGGAGCCTGGTTTGAATGGCCGGCACAGCCACGCATCCAGATGGACAGCAGAGTCGTGGATCCCAACTGGACAGTGGTCTGGATGGACACCAGTGCCATCGATCCCACTGTGGATGGACACTGGTATGGATAGATATCAGAGCCTTGGATCCCAGTTGGACCCTGTTCTGGATGGACAGCAGAGTCTTGGATTGGACTCTGGATGGATGCTGCTCTAGATGGACACCAGAGCCATGGATCCTACTGTGGGTGGATCCTAGTCTGGATGGACTTCAGAGCCATGGATCCGTCTCTGGATGGACACTGTTCTGGATGGACACCAGAGCCGTAGATACAAATTGGAGCCTGGTCTGGATGGATACAAGGGCCATGGATTCCACTGTGGATGGACACTGGTGGCGATAGGAACCAGAGGCATGGATCCGACTCTAGATGGACACTAGTCTATATGGACACTGGTCCAGATGGTGACCAGAGCAATTCCTCCCACCTTGTATTGACTCTTGCCAGACACTGAGGCATGGATCCCACTCTGGATGGCCAGTGGTCTGGATGGGCACCAGACCATGGCTCCGCTATGAATGGACACTGGTCTAGATGGACGCCAGAGCCATGGATTCCAGCTGGACACTGGTTGGGAACAACACCAGAGCAATGGATGCCACTGTGGATGGACACTGGTTTGGATGGACATAAGAGCCACGGATCCCAATCTGGATGGACGCTGCTGTGAATAGACCCCAGAGCCATGGATCCCACAGTGGATTGACAGTGGTCAGCAGGATGGACACCAGAGCAATGGATGCCACTGTGGATGGACACAGGTAGAGATGCACACCAGAGTAATGGTGTCCGCTCTGGATGGACACTGGTCAGGATAGACACCAGAAACCTGGCTTCCACTCTGGATGGACGCTTGCCTGAATAGACAAAAGAGCTATGGATCCCAGCTTGACACTGGTCTGGATGGACACCAGAGCCATGGATTTCAAATGAATACACACTACTCGTGATGGACACAAGAGCCATGCATCCCTCTGTGGATAGAGCCTGGTTTGAATGGACAGCACAGCCACACATCCAGATGGACACCAGAGCCGTGGATCACAACTGTACACTGGTCTGGATGGACGGCAGAGCCATGGATCCCACTGTGGATGGACCCTGGTACAGATGGACAGCATAGCCATGGATGCAAACTGGACACTGGTCCAGATGGATAATGCTCTGGATGGATGCCAGAGCCATGGATCCCTCTCTGGATGCACGCTCTTCTCGATGGACACAAGAGTCATGCATGCGTCTGTAGATGGAGCCTGGTATGAATGGACAGCACAGACACGTATCCAGATGGATACTTGTCCAGATGGACAGCAGAGCTGTGGATCCCAAGTGGACACTGGTCTGCATGGACACCAGAGCCATGGATCCCACTGTGGATGGACACTGGTATGGATAGGCATCAGAGCCTTGGATCCCAGCTGGACCCTGTTCTGGATGGACAGCAGAGTCTTGGATTGGACTCTGGATGGATTATGCTCCAGATGGACACCAGAGCCATGGATCCCACTTTGGATGGATCCTGGTCTGGAAAGACTCCAGAGCCATGGATCCGTCTCTGGATGGACACTGTTCTGGATGGACACCAGAGCCATGGATCCAAATTGGAGCCTGGTCTGGATGGATACAAGGGCCATGGATTCCACTCTTGATGGACACTGGTGGAGATAGGAACCAGAGGCATGGATCCGACTCTAGATGGACACTGGTCGAGATGGACACTGGTCTAGATGGTGACCAGAGCAATTCCTCCCACCTTGTATTGACTCTTGCCAGACACCGAGGCATGGATCGCACTCTGGATGGCCAGTGGTCTGGGAGGGCACCAGACCATGGCTCCCCAATAAATGGACACTGGTCTAGATGGACGCCAGAGCCATGGTTTCCAGCTGGACACTGGTGTGGTTGGACACCAGAGCCATGGATGCCATTGTGGATGGACACTGGTTTGGATGGACATAAGAGCCACGGATCCCAATCTGGATGGACGCTGCTGTGAATAGACACCAGAGGCATGGATCCCACAGTGGATTGACAGTGGTCAGGATGGACACCAGAGCAATGGATGCCACTGTGGATGGACACAGGTAGAGATGCACACCAGAGTAATGGTGTCCGCTCTGGATGGACACTGGTCTGGATAGACAGCAGAACCCTGGCTTCCAGTCTGGATGGACGCTTGCCTGAATAGACAAAAGAGCTATGGATCCCAGCTTGACACTGGTCCGTATGGGCACCAGAGCACTGGATCCCACTCTGAATGGACCGTGGTACAGATGGACAGCATAGCCATGGATGTAAACTGGACACTGGTCCAGATGCATAATGGTCTGGATGGACGCCAAAACCATGGATACCACTCTGGATGCACGCTGTTCTTGATGGACACAGGAGTCATGCATGGGTCTGTAGATGGAGCCTGGGATGAATGGACAGCACAGCCACGCATCCAGATGGACAGCAGAGCCGTGGATCCCAACTGTACACTAGTCTGGATGGACACCAGAGCCATGGATCCCACTGTGGATGGGCCCTGGTACAGATGGACAGCATAGCCATGGATGCAAACTGGACACTGGTCCAGATGGAAAATGGACTGGATGGACACCAGTGCCATGGATCCCACTCTGGATGCACCCTCTTCTCGATGGACACAAGAATCATGCATGCATCTGTAGATGGAGCCTGGTATGAATGGACAGCACAGCCACGTATCCAGATGGATACTTGTCCAGATGGACAGCAGAGCTGTGGATCCCAAGTGGACACTGATCTGGATGGACACCAGAGCCATGGATCCCACTGTGGATGGACACTGGTATGGATAGACATCAGAGCCTTGGATCCCAGCTGGACCCTGTTCTGGATGGAGAGCAGAGTCTTGGATTAAACTCTGGATAGATACTTGTCCAGATAGACACCAGAGCCGTGGATCCCAACTAGATACTGGTCTGGATGGACACCAGTGCCATGGATCCCACTGTGGATGGACACTGGTATGGATAGACCTCAGAACCTTGGATCCCAGTTTTACTCTGTTCTGGATAGACTCCAGAGCCATGGATCCGTCTCAGGATGGACACTGTTCTGGATGGACACCAGAGCAATGAATCCAAATTGGAGCCTGCTCTGGATGGATACAAGGGCCATGGATTCCTCTCTTGATGGACACTGGTGGTGATAGCAACCAGAGGCATGGATCCGAATCTAGATGGACACTGGTCCTGAAGGACACTGGTCTATATGGTGACCAGAGCCATTCCTCCCACCTTGTATTGACTCTTGCCAGACACCGAGGCATGGATCCTACTCTGGATGGCCAGTGGTCTGGATGGGCACCAGACCATGGCTCCCCTATGAATGGACACTTGTCTAGATGGACATAAGAGCCATGGATTCCAGCTGGACACAGGTGTGGATGGACACCAGAACCATGGATCCCACAGTGGATTGACAGTGGTCAGGATGGACTCCAGAGCAATGGATGCCACTGTGGATGGACACAGGTAGAGATGCACACCAGAGTAATGGTGTCCGCTCTGGATGGACACTGGTCAGGATAGACAACAGAAACCTGGCTTCCACTCTGGATGGACGCTTGCCTGAATAGACAAAAGAGCTATGGATCCCAGCTTGACACTGGTCTGGATGGACACCAGAGCCATGGATCCCACAAAGAATGTACACTACTCATGATGGACACAAGAGCCATGCATCCCTCTGTGGATGGAGCCTGGTTTGAATGGACGGCACAGCCACGCATCCAGATGGACAGCAGAGTCGTGGATCCCAACTGGACAGTGGTCTGGATGGACACCAGTGCCATCGATCCCACTGTGGATGGACACTGGTATGGATAGATATCAGAGCCTTGGATCCCAGTTGGACCCTGTTCTGGATGGACAGCAGAGTCTTGGATTGGACTCTGGATGGATGCTGCTCTAGATGGACACCAGAGCCATGGATCCCACTGTGGGTGGATCCTAGTCTGGATGGACTTCAGAGCCATGGATCCGTCTCTGGATGGACACTGTTCTGGATGGACACCAGAGCCGTAGATACAAATTGGAGCCTGGTCTGGATGGATACAAGGGCCATGGATTCCACTGTGGATGGACACTGGTGGCGATAGGAACCAGAGGCATGGATCCGACTCTAGATGGACACTAGTCTATATGGACACTGGTCCAGATGGTGACCAGAGCAATTCCTCCCACCTTGTATTGACTCTTGCCAGACACTGAGGCATGGATCCCACTCTGGATGGCCAGTGGTCTGGATGGGCACCAGACCATGGCTCCGCTATGAATGGACACTGGTCTAGATGGACGCCAGAGCCATGGATTCCAGCTGGACACTGGTTGGGAACAACACCAGAGCAATGGATGCCACTGTGGATGGACACTGGTTTGGATGGACATAAGAGCCACGGATCCCAATCTGGATGGACGCTGCTGTGAATAGACCCCAGAGCCATGGATCCCACAGTGGATTGACAGTGGTCAGCAGGATGGACACCAGAGCAATGGATGCCACTGTGGATGGACACAGGTAGAGATGCACACCAGAGTAATGGTGTCCGCTCTGGATGGACACTGGTCAGGATAGACACCAGAAACCTGGCTTCCACTCTGGATGGACGCTTGCCTGAATAGACAAAAGAGCTATGGATCCCAGCTTGACACTGGTCTGGATGGACACCAGAGCCATGGATTTCAAATGAATACACACTACTCGTGATGGACACAAGAGCCATGCATCCCTCTGTGGATAGAGCCTGGTTTGAATGGACAGCACAGCCACACATCCAGATGGACACCAGAGCCGTGGATCACAACTGTACACTGGTCTGGATGGACGGCAGAGCCATGGATCCCACTGTGGATGGACCCTGGTACAGATGGACAGCATAGCCACGGATGCAAACTGGACACTGGTCCAGATGGATAATGCTCTGGATGGATGCCAGAGCCATGGATCCCTCTCTGGATGCACGCTCTTCTCGATGGACACAAGAGTCATGCATGCGTCTGTAGATGGAGCCTGGTATGAATGGACAGCACAGACACGTATCCAGATGGATACTTGTCCAGATGGACAGCAGAGCTGTGGATCCCAAGTGGACACTGGTCTGCATGGACACCAGAGCCATGGATCCCACTGTGGATGGACACTGGTATGGATAGGCATCAGAGCCTTGGATCCCAGCTGGACCCTGTTCTGGATGGACAGCAGAGTCTTGGATTGGACTCTGGATTCGTGCTGCTCCAGATGGACACCAGAGCCATGGATCCCACTTTGGATGGATCCTGGTCTGGAAAGACTCCAGAGCCATGGATCCGTCTCTGGATGGACACTGTTCTGGATGGACACCAGAGCCATGGATCCAAATTGGAGCCTGGTCTGGATGGATACAAGGGCCATGGATTCCACTCTTGATGGACACTGGTGGAGATAGGAACCAGAGGCATGGATCCGACTCTAGATGGACACTGGTCGAGATGGACACTGGTCTAGATGGTGACCAGAGCAATTCCTCCCACCTTGTATTGACTCTTGCCAGACACCGAGGCATGGATCGCACTCTGGATGGCCAGTGGTCTGGGAGGGCACCAGACCATGGCTCCCCAATAAATGGACACTGGTCTAGATGGACGCCAGAGCCATGGTTTCCAGCTGGACACTGGTGTGGTTGGACACCAGAGCCATGGATGCCATTGTGGATGGACACTGGTTTGGATGGACATAAGAGCCACGGATCCCAATCTGGATGGACGCTGCTGTGAATAGACACCAGAGGCATGGATCCCACAGTGGATTGACAGTGGTCAGGATGGACACCAGAGCAATGGATGCCACTGTGGATGGACACAGGTAGAGATGCACACCAGAGTAATGGTGTCCGCTCTGGATGGACACTGGTCTGGATAGACAGCAGAACCCTGGCTTCCAGTCTGGATGGACGCTTGCCTGAATAGACAAAAGAGCTATGGATCCCAGCTTGACACTGGTCCGTATGGGCACCAGAGCACTGGATCCCACTCTGAATGGACCGTGGTACAGATGGACAGCATAGCCATGGATGTAAACTGGACACTGGTCCAGATGCATAATGGTCTGGATGGACGCCAAAACCATGGATACCACTCTGGATGCACGCTGTTCTTGATGGACACAGGAGTCATGCATGGGTCTGTAGATGGAGCCTGGGATGAATGGACAGCACAGCCACGCATCCAGATGGACAGCAGAGCCGTGGATCCCAACTGTACACTAGTCTGGATGGACACCAGAGCCATGGATCCCACTGTGGATGGGCCCTGGTACAGATGGACAGCATAGCCATGGATGCAAACTGGACACTGGTCCAGATGGAAAATGGACTGGATGGACACCAGTGCCATGGATCCCACTCTGGATGCACCCTCTTCTCGATGGACACAAGAATCATGCATGCATCTGTAGATGGAGCCTGGTATGAATGGACAGCACAGCCACGTATCCAGATGGATACTTGTCCAGATGGACAGCAGAGCTGTGGATCCCAAGTGGACACTGATCTGGATGGACACCAGAGCCATGGATCCCACTGTGGATGGACACTGGTATGGATAGACATCAGAGCCTTGGATCCCAGCTGGACCCTGTTCTGGATGGAGAGCAGAGTCTTGGATTAAACTCTGGATAGATACTTGTCCAGATAGACACCAGAGCCGTGGATCCCAACTAGATACTGGTCTGGATGGACACCAGTGCCATGGATCCCACTGTGGATGGACACTGGTATGGATAGACCTCAGAACCTTGGATCCCAGTTTTACTCTGTTCTGGATAGACTCCAGAGCCATGGATCCGTCTCAGGATGGACACTGTTCTGGATGGACACCAGAGCAATGAATCCAAATTGGAGCCTGCTCTGGATGGATACAAGGGCCATGGATTCCTCTCTTGATGGACACTGGTGGTGATAGCAACCAGAGGCATGGATCCGAATCTAGATGGACACTGGTCCTGAAGGACACTGGTCTATATGGTGACCAGAGCCATTCCTCCCACCTTGTATTGACTCTTGCCAGACACCGAGGCATGGATCCTACTCTGGATGGCCAGTGGTCTGGATGGGCACCAGACCATGGCTCCCCTATGAATGGACACTTGTCTAGATGGACATAAGAGCCATGGATTCCAGCTGGACACAGGTGTGGATGGACACCAGAACCATGGATCCCACAGTGGATTGACAGTGGTCAGGATGGACTCCAGAGCAATGGATGCCACTGTGGATGGACACAGGTAGAGATGCACACCAGAGTAATGGTGTCCGCTCTGGATGGACACTGGTCAGGATAGACAACAGAAACCTGGCTTCCACTCTGGATGGACGCTTGCCTGAATAGACAAAAGAGCTATGGATCCCAGCTTGACACTGGTCTGGATGGACACCAGAGCCATGGATCCCACAAAGAATGTACACTACTCATGATGGACACAAGAGCCATGCATCCCTCTGTGGATGGAGCCTGGTTTGAATGGACGGCACAGCCACGCATCCAGATGGACAGCAGAGTCGTGGATCCCAACTGGACAGTGGTCTGGATGGACACCAGTGCCATCGATCCCACTGTGGATGGACACTGGTATGGATAGATATCAGAGCCTTGGATCCCAGTTGGACCCTGTTCTGGATGGACAGCAGAGTCTTGGATTGGACTCTGGATGGATGCTGCTCTAGATGGACACCAGAGCCATGGATCCCACTGTGGGTGGATCCTAGTCTGGATGGACTTCAGAGCCATGGATCCGTCTCTGGATGGACACTGTTCTGGATGGACACCAGAGCCGTAGATACAAATTGGAGCCTGGTCTGGATGGATACAAGGGCCATGGATTCCACTGTGGATGGACACTGGTGGCGATAGGAACCAGAGGCATGGATCCGACTCTAGATGGACACTAGTCTATATGGACACTGGTCCAGATGGTGACCAGAGCAATTCCTCCCACCTTGTATTGACTCTTGCCAGACACTGAGGCATGGATCCCACTCTGGATGGCCAGTGGTCTGGATGGGCACCAGACCATGGCTCCGCTATGAATGGACACTGGTCTAGATGGACGCCAGAGCCATGGATTCCAGCTGGACACTGGTTGGGAACAACACCAGAGCAATGGATGCCACTGTGGATGGACACTGGTTTGGATGGACATAAGAGCCACGGATCCCAATCTGGATGGACGCTGCTGTGAATAGACACCAGAGCCATGGATCCCACAGTGGATTGACAGTGGTCAGGATGGACACCAGAGCAATGGATGCCACTGTGGATGGACACAGGTAGAGATGCACACCAGAGTAATGGTGTCCGCTCTGGATGGACACTGGTCAGGATAGACACCAGAAACCTGGCTTCCACTCTGGATGGACGCTTGCCTGAATAGACAAAAGAGCTATGGATCCCAGCTTGACACTGGTCTGGATGGACACCAGAGCCATGGATTTCAAATGAATACACACTACTCGTGATGGACACAAGAGCCATGCATCCCTCTGTGGATAGAGCCTGGTTTGAATGGACAGCACAGCCACACATCCAGATGGACACCAGAGCCGTGGATCACAACTGTACACTGGTCTGGATGGACGGCAGAGCCATGGATCCCACTGTGGATGGACCCTGGTACAGATGGACAGCATAGCCACGGATGCAAACTGGACACTGGTCCAGATGGATAATGCTCTGGATGGATGCCAGAGCCATGGATCCCTCTCTGGATGCACGCTCTTCTCGATGGACACAAGAGTCATGCATGCGTCTGTAGATGGAGCCTGGTATGAATGGACAGCACAGACACGTATCCAGATGGATACTTGTCCAGATGGACAGCAGGGCTGTGGATCCCAAGTGGACACTGGTCTGCATGGACACCAGAGCCATGGATCCCACTGTGGATGGACACTGGTATGGATAGACCTCAGAGCCTTGGATCCCAGCTGGACCCTGTTCTGGATGGACAGCAGAGTCTTGGATTGGACTCTGGATTCGTGCTGCTCCAGATGGACACCAGAGCCATGGATCCCACTTTGGATGGATCCTGGTCTGGAAAGACTCCAGAGCCATGGATCCGTCTCTGGATGGACACTGTTCTGGATGGACACCAGAGCCATGGATCCAAATTGGAGCCTGGTCTGGATGGATACAAGGGCCATGGATTCCACTCTTGATGGACACTGGTGGAGATAGGAACCAGAGGCATGGATCCGACTCTAGATGGACACTGGTCGAGATGGACACTGGTCTAGATGGTGACCAGAGCAATTCCTCCCACCTTGTATTGACTCTTGCCAGACACCGAGGCATGGATCGCACTCTGGATGGCCAGTGGTCTGGGAGGGCACCAGACCATGGCTCCCCAATAAATGGACACTGGTCTAGATGGACGCCAGAGCCATGGTTTCCAGCTGGACACTGGTGTGGTTGGACACCAGAGCCATGGATGCCACTGTGGATGGACACTGGTTTGGATGGACATAAGAGCCACGGATCCCAATCTGGATGGACGCTGCTGTGAATAGACACCAGAGGCATGGATCCCACAGTGGATTGACAGTGGTCAGGATGGACACCAGAGCAATGGATGCCACTGTGGATGGACACAGGTAGAGATGCACACCAGAGTAATGGTGTCCGCTCTGGATGGACACTGGTCTGGATAGACAGCAGAACCCTGGCTTCCACTCTGGATGGACGCTTGCCTGAATAGACAAAAGAGCTATGGATCCCAGCTTGACACTGGTCCGTATGGGCACCAGAGCAATGGATCCCACTCTGAATGGACCGTGGTACAGATGGACAGCATAGCCATGGATGTAAACTGGACACTGGTCCAGATGCATAATGGTCTGGATGGACGCCAAAACCATGGATACCACTCTGGATGCACGCTGTTCTTGATGGACACAGGAGTCATGCATGGGTCTGTAGATGGAGCCTGGGATGAATGGACAGCACAGCCACGCATCCAGATGGACAGCAGAGCCGTGGATCCCAACTGTACACTAGTCTGGATGGACACCAGAGCCATGGATCCCACTGTGGATGGGCCCTGGTACAGATGGACAGCATAGCCATGGATGCAAACTGGACACTGGTCCAGATGCATAATGGTCTGGATGGACGCCAAAACCATGGATACCACTCTGGATGCACCCTCTTCTCGATGGACACAAGAATCATGCATGCATCTGTAGATGGAGCCTGGTATGAATGGACAGCACAGCCACGTATCCAGATGGATACTTGTCCAGATGGACAGCAGAGCTGTGGATCCCAAGTGGACACTGATCTGGATGGACACCAGAGCCATGGATCCCACTGTGGATGGACACTGGTATGGATAGACATCAGAGCCTTGGATCCCAGCTGGACCCTGTTCTGGATGGAGAGCAGAGTCTTGGATTAAACTCTGGATAGATACTTGTCCAGATAGACACCAGAGCCGTGGATCCCAACTAGATACTGGTCTGGATGGACACCAGTGCCATGGATCCCACTGTGGATGGACACTGGTATGGATAGACCTCAGAACCTTGGATCCCAGTTTTACTCTGTTCTGGATAGACTCCAGAGCCATGGATCCGTCTCAGGATGGACACTGTTCTGGATGGACACCAGAGCAATGAATCCAAATTGGAGCCTGCTCTGGATGGATACAAGGGCCATGGATTCCTCTCTTGATGGACACTGGTGGTGATAGCAACCAGAGGCATGGATCCGAATCTAGATGGACACTGGTCCTGAAGGACACTGGTCTATATGGTGACCAGAGCCATTCCTCCCACCTTGTATTGACTCTTGCCAGACACCGAGGCATGGATCCTACTCTGGATGGCCAGTGGTCTGGATGGGCACCAGACCATGGCTCCCCTATGAATGGACACTTGTCTAGATGGACATAAGAGCCATGGATTCCAGCTGGACACAGGTGTGGATGGACACCAGAACCATGGATCCCACAGTGGATTGACAGTGGTCAGGATGGACTCCAGAGCAATGGATGCCACTGTGGATGGACACAGGTAGAGATGCACACCAGAGTAATGGTGTCCGCTCTGGATGGACACTGGTCAGGATAGACAACAGAAACCTGGCTTCCACTCTGGATGGACGCTTGCCTGAATAGACAAAAGAGCTATGGATCCCAGCTTGACACTGGTCTGGATGGACACCAGAGCCATGGATCCCACAAAGAATGTACACTACTCATGATGGACACAAGAGCCATGCATCCCTCTGTGGATGGAGCCTGGTTTGAATGGACGGCACAGCCACGCATCCAGATGGACAGCAGAGTCGTGGATCCCAACTGGACAGTGGTCTGGATGGACACCAGTGCCATCGATCCCACTGTGGATGGACACTGGTATGGATAGATATCAGAGCCTTGGATCCCAGTTGGACCCTGTTCTGGATGGACAGCAGAGTCTTGGATTGGACTCTGGATGGATGCTGCTCTAGATGGACACCAGAGCCATGGATCCCACTGTGGGTGGATCCTAGTCTGGATGGACTTCAGAGCCATGGATCCGTCTCTGGATGGACACTGTTCTGGATGGACACCAGAGCCGTAGATACAAATTGGAGCCTGGTCTGGATGGATACAAGGGCCATGGATTCCACTGTGGATGGACACTGGTGGCGATAGGAACCAGAGGCATGGATCCGACTCTAGATGGACACTAGTCTATATGGACACTGGTCCAGATGGTGACCAGAGCAATTCCTCCCACCTTGTATTGACTCTTGCCAGACACTGAGGCATGGATCCCACTCTGGATGGCCAGTGGTCTGGATGGGCACCAGACCATGGCTCCGCTATGAATGGACACTGGTCTAGATGGACGCCAGAGCCATGGATTCCAGCTGGACACTGGTTGGGAACAACACCAGAGCAATGGATGCCACTGTGGATGGACACTGGTTTGGATGGACATAAGAGCCACGGATCCCAATCTGGATGGACGCTGCTGTGAATAGACCCCAGAGCCATGGATCCCACAGTGGATTGACAGTGGTCAGCAGGATGGACACCAGAGCAATGGATGCCACTGTGGATGGACACAGGTAGAGATGCACACCAGAGTAATGGTGTCCGCTCTGGATGGACACTGGTCAGGATAGACACCAGAAACCTGGCTTCCACTCTGGATGGACGCTTGCCTGAATAGACAAAAGAGCTATGGATCCCAGCTTGACACTGGTCTGGATGGACACCAGAGCCATGGATTTCAAATGAATACACACTACTCGTGATGGACACAAGAGCCATGCATCCCTCTGTGGATAGAGCCTGGTTTGAATGGACAGCACAGCCACACATCCAGATGGACACCAGAGCCGTGGATCACAACTGTACACTGGTCTGGATGGACGGCAGAGCCATGGATCCCACTGTGGATGGACCCTGGTACAGATGGACAGCATAGCCACGGATGCAAACTGGACACTGGTCCAGATGGATAATGCTCTGGATGGATGCCAGAGCCATGGATCCCTCTCTGGATGCACGCTCTTCTCGATGGACACAAGAGTCATGCATGCGTCTGTAGATGGAGCCTGGTATGAATGGACAGCACAGACACGTATCCAGATGGATACTTGTCCAGATGGACAGCAGAGCTGTGGATCCCAAGTGGACACTGGTCTGCATGGACACCAGAGCCATGGATCCCACTGTGGATGGACACTGGTATGGATAGGCATCAGAGCCTTGGATCCCAGCTGGACCCTGTTCTGGATGGACAGCAGAGTCTTGGATTGGACTCTGGATTCGTGCTGCTCCAGATGGACACCAGAGCCATGGATCCCACTTTGGATGGATCCTGGTCTGGAAAGACTCCAGAGCCATGGATCCGTCTCTGGATGGACACTGTTCTGGATGGACACCAGAGCCATGGATCCAAATTGGAGCCTGGTCTGGATGGATACAAGGGCCATGGATTCCACTCTTGATGGACACTGGTGGAGATAGGAACCAGAGGCATGGATCCGACTCTAGATGGACACTGGTCGAGATGGACACTGGTCTAGATGGTGACCAGAGCAATTCCTCCCACCTTGTATTGACTCTTGCCAGACACCGAGGCATGGATCGCACTCTGGATGGCCAGTGGTCTGGGAGGGCACCAGACCATGGCTCCCCAATAAATGGACACTGGTCTAGATGGACGCCAGAGCCATGGTTTCCAGCTGGACACTGGTGTGGTTGGACACCAGAGCCATGGATGCCACTGTGGATGGACACTGGTTTGGATGGACATAAGAGCCACGGATCCCAATCTGGATGGACGCTGCTGTGAATAGACACCAGAGGCATGGATCCCACAGTGGATTGACAGTGGTCAGGATGGACACCAGAGCAATGGATGCCACTGTGGATGGACACAGGTAGAGATGCACACCAGAGTAATGGTGTCCGCTCTGGATGGACACTGGTCTGGATAGACAGCAGAACCCTGGCTTCCAGTCTGGATGGACGCTTGCCTGAATAGACAAAAGAGCTATGGATCCCAGCTTGACACTGGTCCGTATGGGCACCAGAGCACTGGATCCCACTCTGAATGGACCGTGGTACAGATGGACAGCATAGCCATGGATGTAAACTGGACACTGGTCCAGATGCATAATGGTCTGGATGGACGCCAAAACCATGGATACCACTCTGGATGCACGCTGTTCTTGATGGACACAGGAGTCATGCATGGGTCTGTAGATGGAGCCTGGGATGAATGGACAGCACAGCCACGCATCCAGATGGACAGCAGAGCCGTGGATCCCAACTGTACACTAGTCTGGATGGACACCAGAGCCATGGATCCCACTGTGGATGGGCCCTGGTACAGATGGACAGCATAGCCATGGATGCAAACTGGACACTGGTCCAGATGGAAAATGGACTGGATGGACACCAGTGCCATGGATCCCACTCTGGATGCACCCTCTTCTCGATGGACACAAGAATCATGCATGCATCTGTAGATGGAGCCTGGTATGAATGGACAGCACAGCCACGTATCCAGATGGATACTTGTCCAGATGGACAGCAGAGCTGTGGATCCCAAGTGGACACTGATCTGGATGGACACCAGAGCCATGGATCCCACTGTGGATGGACACTGGTATGGATAGACATCAGAGCCTTGGATCCCAGCTGGACCCTGTTCTGGATGGAGAGCAGAGTCTTGGATTAAACTCTGGATAGATACTTGTCCAGATAGACACCAGAGCCGTGGATCCCAACTAGATACTGGTCTGGATGGACACCAGTGCCATGGATCCCACTGTGGATGGACACTGGTATGGATAGACCTCAGAACCTTGGATCCCAGTTTTACTCTGTTCTGGATAGACTCCAGAGCCATGGATCCGTCTCAGGATGGACACTGTTCTGGATGGACACCAGAGCAATGAATCCAAATTGGAGCCTGCTCTGGATGGATACAAGGGCCATGGATTCCTCTCTTGATGGACACTGGTGGTGATAGCAACCAGAGGCATGGATCCGAATCTAGATGGACACTGGTCCTGAAGGACACTGGTCTATATGGTGACCAGAGCCATTCCTCCCACCTTGTATTGACTCTTGCCAGACACCGAGGCATGGATCCTACTCTGGATGGCCAGTGGTCTGGATGGGCACCAGACCATGGCTCCCCTATGAATGGACACTTGTCTAGATGGACATAAGAGCCATGGATTCCAGCTGGACACAGGTGTGGATGGACACCAGAACCATGGATCCCACAGTGGATTGACAGTGGTCAGGATGGACTCCAGAGCAATGGATGCCACTGTGGATGGACACAGGTAGAGATGCACACCAGAGTAATGGTGTCCGCTCTGGATGGACACTGGTCAGGATAGACAACAGAAACCTGGCTTCCACTCTGGATGGACGCTTGCCTGAATAGACAAAAGAGCTATGGATCCCAGCTTGACACTGGTCTGGATGGACACCAGAGCCATGGATCCCACAAAGAATGTACACTACTCATGATGGACACAAGAGCCATGCATCCCTCTGTGGATGGAGCCTGGTTTGAATGGACGGCACAGCCACGCATCCAGATGGACAGCAGAGTCGTGGATCCCAACTGGACAGTGGTCTGGATGGACACCAGTGCCATCGATCCCACTGTGGATGGACACTGGTATGGATAGATATCAGAGCCTTGGATCCCAGTTGGACCCTGTTCTGGATGGACAGCAGAGTCTTGGATTGGACTCTGGATGGATGCTGCTCTAGATGGACACCAGAGCCATGGATCCCACTGTGGGTGGATCCTAGTCTGGATGGACTTCAGAGCCATGGATCCGTCTCTGGATGGACACTGTTCTGGATGGACACCAGAGCCGTAGATACAAATTGGAGCCTGGTCTGGATGGATACAAGGGCCATGGATTCCACTGTGGATGGACACTGGTGGCGATAGGAACCAGAGGCATGGATCCGACTCTAGATGGACACTAGTCTATATGGACACTGGTCCAGATGGTGACCAGAGCAATTCCTCCCACCTTGTATTGACTCTTGCCAGACACTGAGGCATGGATCCCACTCTGGATGGCCAGTGGTCTGGATGGGCACCAGACCATGGCTCCGCTATGAATGGACACTGGTCTAGATGGACGCCAGAGCCATGGATTCCAGCTGGACACTGGTTGGGAACAACACCAGAGCAATGGATGCCACTGTGGATGGACACTGGTTTGGATGGACATAAGAGCCACGGATCCCAATCTGGATGGACGCTGCTGTGAATAGACCCCAGAGCCATGGATCCCACAGTGGATTGACAGTGGTCAGCAGGATGGACACCAGAGCAATGGATGCCACTGTGGATGGACACAGGTAGAGATGCACACCAGAGTAATGGTGTCCGCTCTGGATGGACACTGGTCAGGATAGACACCAGAAACCTGGCTTCCACTCTGGATGGACGCTTGCCTGAATAGACAAAAGAGCTATGGATCCCAGCTTGACACTGGTCTGGATGGACACCAGAGCCATGGATTTCAAATGAATACACACTACTCGTGATGGACACAAGAGCCATGCATCCCTCTGTGGATAGAGCCTGGTTTGAATGGACAGCACAGCCACACATCCAGATGGACACCAGAGCCGTGGATCACAACTGTACACTGGTCTGGATGGACGGCAGAGCCATGGATCCCACTGTGGATGGACCCTGGTACAGATGGACAGCATAGCCACGGATGCAAACTGGACACTGGTCCAGATGGATAATGCTCTGGATGGATGCCAGAGCCATGGATCCCTCTCTGGATGCACGCTCTTCTCGATGGACACAAGAGTCATGCATGCGTCTGTAGATGGAGCCTGGTATGAATGGACAGCACAGACACGTATCCAGATGGATACTTGTCCAGATGGACAGCAGGGCTGTGGATCCCAAGTGGACACTGGTCTGCATGGACACCAGAGCCATGGATCCCACTGTGGATGGACACTGGTATGGATAGGCATCAGAGCCTTGGATCCCAGCTGGACCCTGTTCTGGATGGACAGCAGAGTCTTGGATTGGACTCTGGATTCGTGCTGCTCCAGATGGACACCAGAGCCATGGATCCCACTTTGGATGGATCCTGGTCTGGAAAGACTCCAGAGCCATGGATCCGTCTCTGGATGGACACTGTTCTGGATGGACACCAGAGCCATGGATCCAAATTGGAGCCTGGTCTGGATGGATACAAGGGCCATGGATTCCACTCTTGATGGACACTGGTGGAGATAGGAACCAGAGGCATGGATCCGACTCTAGATGGACACTGGTCGAGATGGACACTGGTCTAGATGGTGACCAGAGCAATTCCTCCCACCTTGTATTGACTCTTGCCAGACACCGAGGCATGGATCGCACTCTGGATGGCCAGTGGTCTGGGAGGGCACCAGACCATGGCTCCCCAATAAATGGACACTGGTCTAGATGGACGCCAGAGCCATGGTTTCCAGCTGGACACTGGTGTGGTTGGACACCAGAGCCATGGATGCCACTGTGGATGGACACTGGTTTGGATGGACATAAGAGCCACGGATCCCAATCTGGATGGACGCTGCTGTGAATAGACACCAGAGGCATGGATCCCACAGTGGATTGACAGTGGTCAGGATGGACACCAGAGCAATGGATGCCACTGTGGATGGACACAGGTAGAGATGCACACCAGAGTAATGGTGTCCGCTCTGGATGGACACTGGTCTGGATAGACAGCAGAACCCTGGCTTCCAGTCTGGATGGACGCTTGCCTGAATAGACAAAAGAGCTATGGATCCCAGCTTGACACTGGTCCGTATGGGCACCAGAGCAATGGATCCCACTCTGAATGGACCGTGGTACAGATGGACAGCATAGCCATGGATGTAAACTGGACACTGGTCCAGATGCATAATGGTCTGGATGGACGCCAAAACCATGGATACCACTCTGGATGCACGCTGTTCTTGATGGACACAGGAGTCATGCATGGGTCTGTAGATGGAGCCTGGGATGAATGGACAGCACAGCCACGCATCCAGATGGACAGCAGAGCCGTGGATCCCAACTGTACACTAGTCTGGATGGACACCAGAGCCATGGATCCCACTGTGGATGGGCCCTGGTACAGATGGACAGCATAGCCATGGATGCAAACTGGACACTGGTCCAGATGCATAATGGTCTGGATGGACGCCAAAACCATGGATACCACTCTGGATGCACCCTCTTCTCGATGGACACAAGAATCATGCATGCATCTGTAGATGGAGCCTGGTATGAATGGACAGCACAGCCACGTATCCAGATGGATACTTGTCCAGATGGACAGCAGAGCTGTGGATCCCAAGTGGACACTGATCTGGATGGACACCAGAGCCATGGATCCCACTGTGGATGGACACTGGTATGGATAGACATCAGAGCCTTGGATCCCAGCTGGACCCTGTTCTGGATGGAGAGCAGAGTCTTGGATTAAACTCTGGATAGATACTTGTCCAGATAGACACCAGAGCCGTGGATCCCAACTAGATACTGGTCTGGATGGACACCAGTGCCATGGATCCCACTGTTGATGGACACTGGTATGGATAGACCTCAGAACCTTGGATCCCAGTTTTACTCTGTTCTGGATAGACTCCAGAGCCATGGATCCGTCTCAGGATGGACACTGTTCTGGATGGACACCAGAGCAATGAATCCAAATTGGAGCCTGCTCTGGATGGATACAAGGGCCATGGATTCCTCTCTTGATGGACACTGGTGGTGATAGCAACCAGAGGCATGGATCCGAATCTAGATGGACACTGGTCCTGAAGGACACTGGTCTATATGGTGACCAGAGCCATTCCTCCCACCTTGTATTGACTCTTGCCAGACACCGAGGCATGGATCCTACTCTGGATGGCCAGTGGTCTGGATGGGCACCAGACCATGGCTCCCCTATGAATGGACACTTGTCTAGATGGACATAAGAGCCATGGATTCCTGCTGGACACAGGTGTGGATGGACACCAGAACCATGGATCCCACAGTGGATTGACAGTGGTCAGGATGGACTCCAGAGCAATGGATGCCACTGTGGATGGACACAGGTAGAGATGCACACCAGAGTAATGGTGTCCGCTCTGGATGGACACTGGTCAGGATAGACAACAGAAACCTGGCTTCCACTCTGGATGGACGCTTGCCTGAATAGACAAAAGAGCTATGGATCCCAGCTTGACACTGGTCTGGATGGACACCAGAGCCATGGATCCCACAAAGAATGTACACTACTCATGATGGACACAAGAGCCATGCATCCCTCTGTGGATGGAGCCTGGTTTGAATGGCCGGCACAGCCACGCATCCAGATGGACAGCAGAGTCGTGGATCCCAACTGGACAGTGGTCTGGATGGACACCAGTGCCATCGATCCCACTGTGGATGGACACTGGTATGGATAGATATCAGAGCCTTGGATCCCAGTTGGACCCTGTTCTGGATGGACAGCAGAGTCTTGGATTGGACTCTGGATGGATGCTGCTCTAGATGGACACCAGAGCCATGGATCCCACTGTGGGTGGATCCTAGTCTGGATGGACTTCAGAGCCATGGATCCGTCTCTGGATGGACACTGTTCTGGATGGACACCAGAGCCGTAGATACAAATTGGAGCCTGGTCTGGATGGATACAAGGGCCATGGATTCCACTGTGGATGGACACTGGTGGCGATAGGAACCAGAGGCATGGATCCGACTCTAGATGGACACTAGTCTATATGGACACTGGTCCAGATGGTGACCAGAGCAATTCCTCCCACCTTGTATTGACTCTTGCCAGACACTGAGGCATGGATCCCACTCTGGATGGCCAGTGGTCTGGATGGGCACCAGACCATGGCTCCGCTATGAATGGACACTGGTCTAGATGGACGCCAGAGCCATGGATTCCAGCTGGACACTGGTTGGGAACAACACCAGAGCAATGGATGCCACTGTGGATGGACACTGGTTTGGATGGACATAAGAGCCACGGATCCCAATCTGGATGGACGCTGCTGTGAATAGACCCCAGAGCCATGGATCCCACAGTGGATTGACAGTGGTCAGCAGGATGGACACCAGAGCAATGGATGCCACTGTGGATGGACACAGGTAGAGATGCACACCAGAGTAATGGTGTCCGCTCTGGATGGACACTGGTCAGGATAGACACCAGAAACCTGGCTTCCACTCTGGATGGACGCTTGCCTGAATAGACAAAAGAGCTATGGATCCCAGCTTGACACTGGTCTGGATGGACACCAGAGCCATGGATTTCAAATGAATACACACTACTCGTGATGGACACAAGAGCCATGCATCCCTCTGTGGATAGAGCCTGGTTTGAATGGACAGCACAGCCACACATCCAGATGGACACCAGAGCCGTGGATCACAACTGTACACTGGTCT
The DNA here is from genome assembly GCF_029207755.1 of Chamaea fasciata. NCBI lineage: Eukaryota > Metazoa > Chordata > Aves > Passeriformes > Sylviidae > Chamaea > Chamaea fasciata. The sequence continues at coordinate 359,762 of NW_027094144.1, forward strand.
GGATGGACGGCAGAGCCATGGATCCCACTGTGGATGGACCCTGGTACAGATGGACAGCATAGCCATGGATGCAAACTGGACACTGGTCCAGATGGATAATGCTCTGGATGGATGCCAGAGCCATGGATCCCTCTCTGGATGCACGCTCTTCTCGATGGACACAAGAGTCATGCATGCGTCTGTAGATGGAGCCTGGTATGAATGGACAGCACAGACACGTATCCAGATGGATACTTGTCCAGATGGACAGCAGAGCTGTGGATCCCAAGTGGACACTGGTCTGCATGGACACCAGAGCCATGGATCCCACTGTGGATGGACACTGGTATGGATAGGCATCAGAGCCTTGGATCCCAGCTGGACCCTGTTCTGGATGGACAGCAGAGTCTTGGATTGGACTCTGGATTCGTGCTGCTCCAGATGGACACCAGAGCCATGGATCCCACTTTGGATGGATCCTGGTCTGGAAAGACTCCAGAGCCATGGATCCGTCTCTGGATGGACACGGTTCTGGATGGACACCAGAGCCATGGATCCAAATTGGAGCCTGGTCTGGATGGATACAAGGGCCATGGATTCCACTCTTGATGGACACTGGTGGAGATAGGAACCAGAGGCATGGATCCGACTCTAGATAGACACTGGTCGAGATGGACACTGGTCTAGATGGTGACCAGAGCAATTCCTCCCACCTTGTATTGACTCTTGCCAGACACCGAGGCATGGATCGCACTCTGGATGGCCAGTGGTCTGGGAGGGCACCAGACCATGGCTCCCCAATAAATGGACACTGGTCTAGATGGACGCCAGAGCCATGGTTTCCAGCTGGACACTGGTGTGGTTGGACACCAGAGCCATGGATGCCATTGTGGATGGACACTGGTTTGGATGGACATAAGAGCCACGGATCCCAATCTGGATGGATGCTGCTGTGAATAGACACCAGAGGCATGGATCCCACAGTGGATTGACAGTGGTCAGGATGGACACCAGAGCAATGGATGCCACTGTGGATGGACACAGGTAGAGATGCACACCAGAGTAATGGTGTCCGCTCTGGATGGACACTGGTCTGGATAGACAGCAGAACCCTGGCTTCCAGTCTGGATGGACGCTTGCCTGAATAGACAAAAGAGCTATGGATCCCAGCTTGACACTGGTCCGTATGGGCACCAGAGCAATGGATCCCACTCTGAATGGACCGTGGTACAGATGGACAGCATAGCCATGGATGTAAACTGGACACTGGTCCAGATGCATAATGGTCTGGATGGACGCCAAAACCATGGATACCACTCTGGATGCACGCTGTTCTTGATGGACACAGGAGTCATGCATGGGTCTGTAGATGGAGCCTGGGATGAATGGACAGCACAGCCACGCATCCAGATGGACAGCAGAGCCGTGGATCCCAACTGTACACTAGTCTGGATGGACACCAGAGCCATGGATCCCACTGTGGATGGGCCCTGGTACAGATGGACAGCATAGCCATGGATGCAAACTGGACACTGGTCCAGATGGAAAATGGACTGGATGGACACCAGTGCCATGGATCCCACTCTGGATGCACCCTCTTCTCGATGGACACAAGAATCATGCATGCATCTGTAGATGGAGCCTGGTATGAATGGACAGCACAGCCACGTATCCAGATGGATACTTGTCCAGATGGACAGCAGAGCTGTGGATCCCAAGTGGACACTGATCTGGATGGACACCAGAGCCATGGATCCCACTGTGGATGGACACTGGTATGGATAGGCATCAGAGCCTTGGATCCCAGCTGGACCCTGTTCTGGATGGAGAGCAGAGTCTTGGATTAAACTCTGGATAGATACTTGTCCAGATAGACACCAGAGCCGTGGATCCCAACTAGATACTGGTCTGGATGGACACCAGTGCCATGGATCCCACTGTGGATGGACACTGGTATGGATAGACCTCAGAACCTTGGATCCCAGTTTTACTCTGTTCTGGATAGACTCCAGAGCCATGGATCCGTCTCAGGATGGACACTGTTCTGGATGGACACCAGAGCAATGAATCCAAATTGGAGCCTGCTCTGGATGGATACAAGGGCCATGGATTCCTCTCTTGATGGACACTGGTGGTGATAGCAACCAGAGGCATGGATCCGAATCTAGATGGACACTGGTCCTGAAGGACACTGGTCTATATGGTGACCAGAGCCATTCCTCCCACCTTGTATTGACTCTTGCCAGACACCGAGGCATGGATCCTACTCTGGATGGCCAGTGGTCTGGATGGGCACCAGACCATGGCTCCCCTATGAATGGACACTTGTCTAGATGGACATAAGAGCCATGGATTCCAGCTGGACACAGGTGTGGATGGACACCAGAACCATGGATCCCACAGTGGATTGACAGTGGTCAGGATGGACTCCAGAGCAATGGATGCCACTGTGGATGGACACAGGTAGAGATGCACACCAGAGTAATGGTGTCCGCTCTGGATGGACACTGGTCAGGATAGACAACAGAACCCTGGCTTCCACTCTGGATGGACGCTTGCCTGAATAGACAAAAGAGCTATGGATCCCAGCTTGACACTGGTCTGGATGGACACCAGAGCCATGGATCCCACAAAGAATGTACACTACTCATGATGGACACAAGAGCCATGCATCCCTCTGTGGTTGGAGCCTGGTTTGAATGGACGGCACAGCCACGCATCCAGATGGACAGCAGAGTCGTGGATCCCAACTGGACAGTGGTCTGGATGGACACCAGTGCCATCGATCCCACTGTGGATGGACACTGGTATGGATAGATATCAGAGCCTTGGATCCCAGTTGGACCCTGTTCTGGATGGACAGCAGAGTCTTGGATTGGACTCTGGATGGATGCTGCTCTAGATGGACACCAGAGCCATGGATCCCACTGTGGGTGGATCCTAGTCTGGATGGACTTCAGAGCCATGGATCCGTCTCTGGATGGACACTGTTCTGGATGGACACCAGAGCCGTAGATACAAATTGGAGCCTGGTCTGGATGGATACAAGGGCCATGGATTCCACTGTGGATGGACACTGGTGGCGATAGGAACCAGAGGCATGGATCCGACTCTAGATGGACACTAGTCTATATGGACACTGGTCCAGATGGTGACCAGAGCAATTCCTCCCACCTTGTATTGACTCTTGCCAGACACTGAGGCATGGATCCCACTCTGGATGGCCAGTGGTCTGGATGGGCACCAGACCATGGCTCCGCTATGAATGGACACTGGTCTAGATGGACGCCAGAGCCATGGATTCCAGCTGGACACTGGTTGGGAACAACACCAGAGCAATGGATGCCACTGTGGATGGACACTGGTTTGGATGGACATAAGAGCCACGGATCCCAATCTGGATGGACGCTGCTGTGAATAGACCCCAGAGCCATGGATCCCACAGTGGATTGACAGTGGTCAGCAGGATGGACACCAGAGCAATGGATGCCACTGTGGATGGACACAGGTAGAGATGCACACCAGAGTAATGGTGTCCGCTCTGGATGGACACTGGTCAGGATAGACACCAGAAACCTGGCTTCCACTCTGGATGGACGCTTGCCTGAATAGACAAAAGAGCTATGGATCCCAGCTTGACACTGGTCTGGATGGACACCAGAGCCATGGATTTCAAATGAATACACACTACTCGTGATGGACACAAGAGCCATGCATCCCTCTGTGGATAGAGCCTGGTTTGAATGGACAGCACAGCCACACATCCAGATGGACACCAGAGCCGTGGATCACAACTGTACACTGGTCTGGATGGACGGCAGAGCCATGGATCCCACTGTGGATGGACCCTGGTACAGATGGACAGCATAGCCATGGATGCAAACTGGACACTGGTCCAGATGGATAATGCTCTGGATGGATGCCAGAGCCATGGATCCCTCTCTGGATGCACGCTCTTCTCGATGGACACAAGAGTCATGCATGCGTCTGTAGATGGAGCCTGGTATGAATGGACAGCACAGACACGTATCCAGATGGATACTTGTCCAGATGGACAGCAGAGCTGTGGATCCCAAGTGGACACTGGTCTGCATGGACACCAGAGCCATGGATCCCACTGTGGATGGACACTGGTATGGATAGGCATCAGAGCCTTGGATCCCAGCTGGACCCTGTTCTGGATGGACAGCAGAGTCTTGGATTGGACTCTGGATTCGTGCTGCTCCAGATGGACACCAGAGCCATGGATCCCACTTTGGATGGATCCTGGTCTGGAAAGACTCCAGAGCCATGGATCCGTCTCTGGATGGACACTGTTCTGGATGGACACCAGAGCCATGGATCCAAATTGGAGCCTGGTCTGGATGGATACAAGGGCCGTGGATTCCACTCTTGATGGACACTGGTGGAGATAGGAACCAGAGGCATGGATCCGACTCTAGATGGACACTGGTCGAGATGGACACTGGTCTAGATGGTGACCAGAGCAATTCCTCCCACCTTGTATTGACTCTTGCCAGACACCGAGGCATGGATCGCACTCTGGATGGCCAGTGGTCTGGGAGGGCACCAGACCATGGCTCCCCAATAAATGGACACTGGTCTAGATGGACGCCAGAGCCATGGTTTCCAGCTGGACACTGGTGTGGTTGGACACCAGAGCCATGGATGCCATTGTGGATGGACACTGGTTTGGATGGACATAAGAGCCACGGATCCCAATCTGGATGGACGCTGCTGTGAATAGACACCAGAGGCATGGATCCCACAGTGGATTGACAGTGGTCAGGATGGACACCAGAGCAATGGATGCCACTGTGGATGGACACAGGTAGAGATGCACACCAGAGTAATGGTGTCCGCTCTGGATGGACACTGGTCTGGATAGACAGCAGAACCCTGGCTTCCAGTCTGGATGGACGCTTGCCTGAATAGACAAAAGAGCTATGGATCCCAGCTTGACACTGGTCTGGATGGACACCAGCGCCATGGAGACCACTCTGAATACACACTACTGGTGGTGGACACAAGAGCCATGCATCCCTCTGTGGATGGAGCCTGGTTTGAATGGACAGCACAGCCACGCATCCAGATGGACACCAGAGCCGTGGATCCAAATTGGAGCCTGGTCTGGATGGATACAAGGGCCATGGATTCCACTCTTGATGGACACTGGTGAAGATAGCAACCAGAGCCATGGATCCGACTCTAGATGGACACTGGTCCAGATGGTTACTAGAGCCATTCCTCCCACCTTGTATTGAGAGTGGTGTGGCCAGACACCAAGCCTTGGATCCCAATTTGGATGGCCAGTGGTCTGGATGGGCACCAGACCATGGATCCCCTCTGAATGGACACTGGTCTAGATGGACGCCAGAGCCATGGATTCCAGCTGGACACTGGTGTGGATGGACACCAGAGCCATGGATGCCACTGTGGATGGACACTGGTTTGGATGGACATAAGAGCCACGGATCCCAATCTGGATGGACGCTGCTGTGAATAGACACCAGAGCCATGGATCCCACAGTGGATTGCCAGTTGTCAGCATGGACACCAGAGCAATGGATGCCACTGTGGATGGACACAGGTAGAGATGCACACCAGAGTAATGGTGTCCGCTCTGGATGGACACTGGTCTGGATAGACAGCAGAACCCTGGCTTCCAGTCTGGATGGACGCTTGCCTGAATAGACAAAAGAGCTATGGATCCCAGCTTGACACTGGTCTGGATGGACACCAGAGCAATGGATCCCACTCTGAATGGACCGTGGTACAGATGGACAGCATAGCCATGGATGTAAACTGGACACTGGTCCAGATGCATAATGGTCTGGATGTACGCCAAAACCATGGATACCACTCTGGATGCACGCTGTTCTTGATGGACACAGGAGTCATGCATGGGTCTGTAGATGGAGCCTGGGATGAATGGACAGCACAGCCACGCATCCAGATAGACCGCAGAGCCGTGGATCCCAACTGTACACTAGTCTGGATGGACACCAGAGCCATGGATCCCACTGTGGATGGGCCCTGGTACAGATGGACATCATAGCCATGGATGCAAACTGGACACTGGTCCAGATGGAAAATGGACTGGATGGACACCAGTGCCATGGATCCCACTCTGGATGCACCCTCTTCTCGATGGACACAAGAATCATGCATGCATCTGTAGATGGAGCCTGGTATGAATGGACAGCACAGCCACGTATCCAGATGGATACTTGTCCAGATGGACAGCAGAGCTGTGGATCCCAAGTGGACACTGATCTGGATGGACACCAGAGCCATGGATCCCACTGTGGATGGACACTGGTATGGATAGACATCAGAGCCTTGGATCCCAGCTGGACCCTGTTCTGGATGGACACCAGAGCCGTAGATACAAATTGGAGCCTGGTCTGGATGGATACAAGGGCCATGGATTCCACTGTGGATGGACACTGGTGGCGATAGGAACCAGAGGCATGGATCCGACTCTAGATGGACACTGGTCTATATGGACACTGGTCCAGATGGTGACCAGAGCAATTCCTCCCACCTTGTATTGACTCTTGCCAGACACTGAGGCATGGATCCCACTCTGGATGGCCAGTGGTCTGGATGGGCACCAGACCATGGCTCCGCTATGAATGGACACTGGTCTAGATGGACGCCAGAGCCATGGATTCCAGCTGGACACTGGTTGGGAACAACACCAGAGCAATGGATGCCACTGTGGATGGACACTGGTTTGGATGGACATAAGAGCTACGGATCCCAATCTGGATGGACGCTGCTGTGAATAGACCCCAGAGCCATGGATCCCACAGTGGATTGACAGTGGTCAGCAGGATGGACACCAGAGCAATGGATGCCACTGTGGATGGACACAGGTAGAGATGCACACCAGAGTAATGGTGTCCGCTCTGGATGGACACTGGTCAGGATAGACAGCAGAACCCTGGCTTCCACTCTGGATGGACGCTTGCCTGAATAGACAAAACAGCTATGGATCCCAGCTTGACACTGGTCTGGATGGACACCAGAGCCATGGAGCCCAAATGAATACACACTACTCGTGATGGACACAAGAGCCATGCATCCCTCTGTGGATAGAGCCTGGTTTGAATGGACAGCACAGCCACACATCCAGATGGACACTAGAGCCGTGGATCACAACTGTACACTGGTCTGGATGGACAGCAGAGCCATGGATCCCACTGTGGATGGACCCTGGTACAGATGGACAGCATGGCCATGGATGCAAACTGGACACTGGTCCAGATGGATAATGCTCTGGATGGATGCCAGAGCCATGGATCCCTCTCTGGATGCACGCTCTTCTCGATGGACACAAGAGTCATGCATGCGTCTGTAGATGGAGCCTGGTATGAATGGACAGCACAGCCACGTATCCAGATGGATACTTGTCCAGATGGACAGCAGAGCTGTGGATCCCAAGTGGACACTGGTCTGCATGGACACCAGAGCCATTGATCCCACTGTGGATGGACACTGGTATGGATAGATATCAGAGCCTTGGATCCCAGTTGGACCCTGTTCTGGATGGACAGCAGAGTCTTGGATTGGACTCTGGATGGATGCTGCTCTAGATGGACACCAGAGCCATGGATCCCACTGTGGGTGGATCCTAGTCTGGATGGACTTCAGAGCCATGGATCCGTCTCTGGATGGACACTGTTCTGGATGGACACCAGAGCCGTAGATACAAATTGGAGCCTGGTCTGGATGGATACAAGGGCCATGGATTCCACTGTGGATGGACACTGGTGGCGATAGGAACCAGAGGCATGGATCCGACTCTAGATGGACACTAGTCTATATGGACACTGGTCCAGATGGTGACCAGAGCAATTCCTCCCACCTTGTATTGACTCTTGCCAGACACTGAGGCATGGATCCCACTCTGGATGGCCAGTGGTCTGGATGGGCACCAGACCATGGCTCCGCTATGAATGGACACTGGTCTAGATGGACGCCAGAGCCATGGATTCCAGCTGGACACTGGTTGGGAACAACACCAGAGCAATGGATGCCACTGTGGATGGACACTGGTTTGGATGGACATAAGAGCCACGGATCCCAATCTGGATGGACGCTGCTGTGAATAGACCCCAGAGCCATGGATCCCACAGTGGATTGACAGTGGTCAGCAGGATGGACACCAGAGCAATGGATGCCACTGTGGATGGACACAGGTAGAGATGCACACCAGAGTAATGGTGTCCGCTCTGGATGGACACTGGTCAGGATAGACACCAGAAACCTGGCTTCCACTCTGGATGGACGCTTGCCTGAATAGACAAAAGAGCTATGGATCCCAGCTTGACACTGGTCTGGATGGACACCAGAGCCATGGATTTCAAATGAATACACACTACTCGTGATGGACACAAGAGCCATGCATCCCTCTGTGGATAGAGCCTGGTTTGAATGGACAGCACAGCCACACATCCAGATGGACACCAGAGCCGTGGATCACAACTGTACACTGGTCTGGATGGACGGCAGAGCCATGGATCCCACTGTGGATGGACCCTGGTACAGATGGACAGCATAGCCACGGATGCAAACTGGACACTGGTCCAGATGGATAATGCTCTGGATGGATGCCAGAGCCATGGATCCCTCTCTGGATGCACGCTCTTCTCGATGGACACAAGAGTCATGCATGCGTCTGTAGATGGAGCCTGGTATGAATGGACAGCACAGACACGTATCCAGATGGATACTTGTCCAGATGGACAGCAGAGCTGTGGATCCCAAGTGGACACTGGTCTGCATGGACACCAGAGCCATGGATCCCACTGTGGATGGACACTGGTATGGATAGGCATCAGAGCCTTGGATCCCAGCTGGACCCTGTTCTGGATGGACAGCAGAGTCTTGGATTGGACTCTGGATTCGTGCTGCTCCAGATGGACACCAGAGCCATGGATCCCACTTTGGATGGATCCTGGTCTGGAAAGACTCCAGAGCCATGGATCCGTCTCTGGATGGACACTGTTCTGGATGGACACCAGAGCCATGGATCCAAATTGGAGCCTGGTCTGGATGGATACAAGGGCCGTGGATTCCACTCTTGATGGACACTGGTGGAGATAGGAACCAGAGGCATGGATCCGACTCTAGATGGACACTGGTCGAGATGGACACTGGTCTAGATGGTGACCAGAGCAATTCCTCCCACCTTGTATTGACTCTTGCCAGACACCGAGGCATGGATCGCACTCTGGATGGCCAGTGGTCTGGGAGGGCACCAGACCATGGCTCCCCAATAAATGGACACTGGTCTAGATGGACGCCAGAGCCATGGTTTCCAGCTGGACACTGGTGTGGTTGGACACCAGAGCCATGGATGCCATTGTGGATGGACACTGGTTTGGATGGACATAAGAGCCACGGATCCCAATCTGGATGGACGCTGCTGTGAATAGACACCAGAGGCATGGATCCCACAGTGGATTGACAGTGGTCAGGATGGACACCAGAGCAATGGATGCCACTGTGGATGGACACAGGTAGAGATGCACACCAGAGTAATGGTGTCCGCTCTGGATGGACACTGGTCTGGATAGACAGCAGAACCCTGGCTTCCAGTCTGGATGGACGCTTGCCTGAATAGACAAAAGAGCTATGGATCCCAGCTTGACACTGGTCTGGATGGACACCAGCGCCATGGAGACCACTCTGAATACACACTACTGGTGGTGGACACAAGAGCCATGCATCCCTCTGTGGATGGAGCCTGGTTTGAATGGACAGCACAGCCACGCATCCAGATGGACACCAGAGCCGTGGATCCAAATTGGAGCCTGGTCTGGATGGATACAAGGGCCATGGATTCCACTCTTGATGGACACTGGTGAAGATAGCAACCAGAGCCATGGATCCGACTCTAGATGGACACTGGTCCAGATGGTTACTAGAGCCATTCCTCCCACCTTGTATTGAGAGTGGTGTGGCCAGACACCAAGCCTTGGATCCCAATTTGGATGGCCAGTGGTCTGGATGGGCACCAGACCATGGATCCCCTCTGAATGGACACTGGTCTAGATGGACGCCAGAGCCATGGATTCCAGCTGGACACTGGTGTGGATGGACACCAGAGCCATGGATGCCACTGTGGATGGACACTGGTTTGGATGGACATAAGAGCCACGGATCCCAATCTGGATGGACGCTGCTGTGAATAGACACCAGAGCCATGGATCCCACAGTGGATTGCCAGTTGTCAGCATGGACACCAGAGCAATGGATGCCACTGTGGATGGACACAGGTAGAGATGCACACCAGAGTAATGGTGTCCGCTCTGGATGGACACTGGTCTGGATAGACAGCAGAACCCTGGCTTCCAGTCTGGATGGACGCTTGCCTGAATAGACAAAAGAGCTATGGATCCCAGCTTGACACTGGTCTGGATGGACACCAGAGCAATGGATCCCACTCTGAATGGACCGTGGTACAGATGGACAGCATAGCCATGGATGTAAACTGGACACTGGTCCAGATGCATAATGGTCTGGATGTACGCCAAAACCATGGATACCACTCTGGATGCACGCTGTTCTTGATGGACACAGGAGTCATGCATGGGTCTGTAGATGGAGCCTGGGATGAATGGACAGCACAGCCACGCATCCAGATAGACCGCAGAGCCGTGGATCCCAACTGTACACTAGTCTGGATGGACACCAGAGCCATGGATCCCACTGTGGATGGGCCCTGGTACAGATGGACATCATAGCCATGGATGCAAACTGGACACTGGTCCAGATGGAAAATGGACTGGATGGACACCAGTGCCATGGATCCCACTCTGGATGCACCCTCTTCTCGATGGACACAAGAATCATGCATGCATCTGTAGATGGAGCCTGGTATGAATGGACAGCACAGCCACGTATCCAGATGGATACTTGTCCAGATGGACAGCAGAGCTGTGGATCCCAAGTGGACACTGATCTGGATGGACACCAGAGCCATGGATCCCACTGTGGATGGACACTGGTATGGATAGACATCAGAGCCTTGGATCCCAGCTGGACCCTGTTCTGGATGGACACCAGAGCCGTAGATACAAATTGGAGCCTGGTCTGGATGGATACAAGGGCCATGGATTCCACTGTGGATGGACACTGGTGGCGATAGGAACCAGAGGCATGGATCCGACTCTAGATGGACACTGGTCTATATGGACACTGGTCCAGATGGTGACCAGAGCAATTCCTCCCACCTTGTATTGACTCTTGCCAGACACTGAGGCATGGATCCCACTCTGGATGGCCAGTGGTCTGGATGGGCACCAGACCATGGCTCCGCTATGAATGGACACTGGTCTAGATGGACGCCAGAGCCATGGATTCCAGCTGGACACTGGTTGGGAACAACACCAGAGCAATGGATGCCACTGTGGATGGACACTGGTTTGGATGGACATAAGAGCTACGGATCCCAATCTGGATGGACGCTGCTGTGAATAGACCCCAGAGCCATGGATCCCACAGTGGATTGACAGTGGTCAGCAGGATGGACACCAGAGCAATGGATGCCACTGTGGATGGACACAGGTAGAGATGCACACCAGAGTAATGGTGTCCGCTCTGGATGGACACTGGTCAGGATAGACAGCAGAACCCTGGCTTCCACTCTGGATGGACGCTTGCCTGAATAGACAAAACAGCTATGGATCCCAGCTTGACACTGGTCTGGATGGACACCAGAGCCATGGAGCCCAAATGAATACACACTACTCGTGATGGACACAAGAGCCATGCATCCCTCTGTGGATAGAGCCTGGTTTGAATGGACAGCACAGCCACACATCCAGATGGACACTAGAGCCGTGGATCACAACTGTACACTGGTCTGGATGGACAGCAGAGCCATGGATCCCACTGTGGATGGACCCTGGTACAGATGGACAGCATGGCCATGGATGCAAACTGGACACTGGGCCAGATGGATAATGCTCTGGATGGATGCCAGAGCCATGGATCCCTCTCTGGATGCACGCTCTTCTCGATGGACACAAGAGTCATGCATGCGTCTGTAGATGGAGCCTGGTATGAATGGACAGCACAGCCACGTATCCAGATGGATACTTGTCCAGATGGACAGCAGAGCTGTGGATCCCAAGTGGACACTGGTCTGCATGGACACCAGAGCCATTGATCCCACTGTGGATGGACACTGGTATGGATAGGCATCAGAGCCTTGGATCCCAGCTGGACCCTGTTCTGGATGGACAGCAGAGTCTTGGATTGGACTCTGGATGGATTATGCTCCAGATGGACACCAGAGCCATGGATCCCACTTTGGATGGATCCTGGTCTGGAAAGACTCCAGAGCCATGGATCCGTCTCTGGATGGACACTGTTCTGGATGGACACCAGAGCCATGGATCCAAATTGGAGCCTGGTCTGGATGGATACAAGGGCCATGGATTCCACTCTTGATGGACACTGGTGGAGATAGGAACCAGAGGCATGGATCTGACTCTAGATGGACACTGGTCGAGATGGACACTGGTCTAGATGGTGACCAGAGCAATTCCTCCCACCTTGTATTGACTCTTGCCAGACACCGAGGCATGGATCGCACTCTGGATGGCCAGTGGTCTGGGAGGGCACCAGACCATGGCTCCCCAATAAATGGACACTGGTCTAGATGGACGCCAGAGCCATGGTTTCCAGCTGGACACTGGTGTGGTTGGACACCAGAGCCATGGATGCCATTGTGGATGGACACTGGTTTGGATGGACATAAGAGCCACGGATCCCAATCTGGATGGACGCTGCTGTGAATAGACACCAGAGGCATGGATCCCACAGTGGATTGACAGTGGTCAGGATGGACACCAGAGCAATGGATGCCACTGTGGATGGACGCAGGTAGAGATGCACACCAGAGTAATGGTGTCCGCTCTGGATGGGCACTGGTCTGGATAGACAGCAGAACCCTGGCTTCCAGTCTGGATGGACGCTTGCCTGAATAGACAAAAGAGCTATGGATCCCAGCTTGACACTGGTCTGGATGGACACCAGCGCCATGGATACCACTCTGAATACACACTACTGGTGATGGACACAAGAGCCATGCATCCCTCTGTGGATGGAGCCTGGTTTGAATGGACAGCACAGCCACGCATCCAGATGGACACCAGAGCCGTGGATCACAACTGTACACTGGTGTGGATGGACACCAGAGCCATGGATCCCACTGTGGATGGACCCTGGTACAGATGGACAGCATAGCCATGGATGCAAACTGGACACTGGTCCAGATGGAAAATGGACTGGATGGACACCAGTGCCATGGATCCCACTCTGGATGCACCCTCTTCTCGATGGACACAAGAATCATGCATGCATCTGTAGATGGAGCCTGGTATGAATGGACAGCACAGCCACGTATCCAGATGGATACTTGTCCAGATGGACAGCAGAGCTGTGGATCCCAAGTGGACACTGATCTGGATGGACACCAGAGCCATGGATCCCACTGTGGATGGACACTGGTATGGATAGACATCAGAGCCTTGGATCCCAGCTGGACCCTGTTCTGGATGGAGAGCAGAGTCTTGGATTAAACTCTGGATAGATACTTGTCCAGATAGACACCAGAGCCGTGGATCCCAACTAGATACTGGTCTGGATGGACACCAGTGCCATGGATCCCACTGTGGATGGGCACTGGTATGGATAGACCTCAGAACCTTGGATCCCAGTTTTACTCTGTTCTGGATAGACTCCAGAGCCATGGATCCGTCTCAGGATGGACACTGTTCTGGATGGACACCAGAGCAATGAATCCAAATTGGAGCCTGCTCTGGATGGATACAAGGGCCATGGATTCCTCTCTTGATGGACACTGGTGGAGATAGCAACCAGAGGCATGGATCCGAATCTAGATGGACACTGGTCCTGAAGGACACTGGTCTATATGGTGACCAGGGCCATTCCTCCCACCTTGTATTGACTCTTGCCAGACACCGAGGCATGGATCCTACTCTGGATGGCCAGTGGTCTGGATGGGCACCAGACCATGGCTCCCCTATGAATGGACACTTGTCTAGATGGACATAAGAGCCATGGATTCCAGCTGGACACAGGTGTGGATGGACACCAGAACCATGGATCCCACAGTGGATTGACAGTGGTCAGGATGGACTCCAGAGCAATGGATGCCACTGTGGATGGACACAGGTAGAGATGCACACCAGAGTAATGGTGTCCGCTCTGGATGGACACTGGTCAGGATAGACACCAGAAACATGGCTTCCACTCTGGATGGACGCTTGCCTGAATAGACAAAAGAGCTATGGATCCCAGCTTGACACTGGTCTGGATGGACACCAGAGCCATGGATCCCACAAAGAATGTACACTACTCATGATGGACACAAGAGCCATGCATCCCTCTGTGGATGGAGCCTGGTTTGAATGGACAGCACAGCCACGCATCCAGATGGACACCAGAGCCATGGATCCCACCTGGACAGTGGTCTGGATGGATACCAGTGCCATGGATCCCACTGTGGATTGCCCCTAATAAGGATAGACATCAGCGCCTTGGATCCCACCTTGACTGTGTTCGGGATGGAGAGCAGAGTCTTGGATTGGACTCTGGATGGATACTGCTCCAGATGGACACCAGAGCCATGGATCTCGCTGTGGGTGGATACTGCTCTGGATGGACTCCAGAGCCATGGATTCATCTCTGGATGGACACTGTTCTGGATGGACACCAGAGCCATAGATCCAAAATTGGAGCCTGGTCTGGATGGATACAAGGGCCATGGATTCCACTGTGGATGGATACTGCTCCAGATAGCAACCAGTGTCATGGATCCGAATCCAGACTGAGATTGGTCCAGATGGACACTGGTCCAGATGGTGACCAGAGCCATTCCTCCCACTTTGTATTGAGTCTTGCCAGAACCCGAGGCATGGATCCCACTCTGGATGGACAGTGGTCTGGATGGGCCCCAGACCATGGATCTCCTATGAATGGACACTGGTCTAGATGGAGCCCCGAGCCATGGATTCCAGCTGGACACTGGTGTGCATGGACACCAGAGCAATGGATGCCACTGTGGATGGACACAGGTAGAGATGCACACAAGAGTAATGGTGTCCGCTCTGGATGGACACTGGTCAGGATAGACACCAGAACCCTGGCTTCCACTCTGGATGGACGCTTGCCTGAATAGACAAAAGAGCTATGGATCCCAGCTTGACACTGGTCTGGATGGACACCAGAGCCATGGATCCCACAAAGAATGCACACTACGCGTGATGGACACAAGAGCCATGCATCCCTCTGTGGATGGAACCTGGTTTGAATGGACAGCACAGCCATGGATCCAGATGGACACCGGAGCCGTGGATCGCACCTGGACAGTGGCCTGGATGGACACCAGTGCCATGGATCCCATTGTGGACGGACCCTAATAAGGATAGACATCAGCGCCTTGGATCCCAGCTTGACTGTGTTCTGGATGGAGAGCAGAGTCTTGGATTGGACTCTGGATGGATACTGCTCCAGATGGACACCAGAGCCATGGATCCCGCTGTGGGTGGATACTGGTCTGGATGGACTCCAGAGCCATGTATCCGTCTCTGGATGGACACTGTTCTGGATGGACACCAGAGCCATGGATCCAAATTGGAGCCTGGTCTGGATGGATACAAGGGCCATGGATTCCACTCTTGATGGACACTGGTGGAGATAGCAACCAGAGGCATGGATCCGACTCAAGATGGACACTGGTCCTTAAGGACAGTGGTCTAGATGGTGACCAGAGCCATTCCTCCCACTTTGTATTGACTCTTGCCAGACACCGAGGCATGGATCCCACTCTGGATGGCCAGTGGTCTGGATGGGCACCAGACCATGGCTCCCACTCTGAATGCACACTACTCGTGATGGACACAAGAGCCATGCATTTCTCTGTGGATGGAGCCTGGTTTGAATGGACAGCACAGCCATGCATCCAGATGGACACCAGAGCCGTGGATCCCAACTGCACAGTGGTCTGGATGGACACCAGTGCCATGGATCCCACTGTGGATGCACGCTGGTATGGATAGACATCAGAGCCTTGGATCACGGCTTGACTGTGTTCTGGATGGAGAGCGGAGTCTTGGATTGGACTCTGGATGGATACTGCTCCAGATGGACAGCAGAGTCTTGGATTGGACTCTGGATGGATTCTGCTGCAGATGGACACCAGAGCCATGGATCCCACTGTGGGTGGATACTGGTCTGGATGGACTCCAGAGCCATGGATCCGTCCCTGGATGGACACAGTTCTGGATGGACACCAGAGCCATTGATCCAAATTGGAGCCTGGTCTGGATGGATACAAGGGCCATGGATTCCACTCTGGATGGATACTGCTCCAGATAGCAGAGCCATGGATCCCACAGTGGATGGAGAGTGGTCAGGATGGACACCAGAGCAATAAATGCCACTGTGGATGGGCACAGGTATGGATATACATCAGAGTCTTGGATCCAAGCTGGACCCTTTTCTGGATGGAAAGCAGAGTCTTGGATTGGACTCTGGATGGATACTGCTCCAGATGGACACCAGCGCCATGGATCCCACTCTGAATGCACACTACTAGTGATGGACACAAGAGCCATGCATCCCTCTGTGGATGGAGCCTGGTTTGAATGGACAGCACAGCCACGCATCCAGACGGACACCAGAGCCGTGGTTCCCTACTGGACAGTGGTCTGGATGGACACCAGAGCCATGGATCCAAAATTGCAGCCTGGTCTGGATGGATACAAGGGCCATGGATTCCACTGTGGATGGATACTGCTCCAGATAGCAACCAGTGTCATGGATCCGAATCCAGATTGAGATTGGTCCTGATGGACCCTGGTCCAGATAGTGACCAGAGCCATTCCTCCCACTTTGTATTGAGTCTCTCCAGAACCCGAGGCATGGATCCCACTCTGGATGGCCAGTGGTCTGGATGGGCCACAGACCATGGATCTCCTATGAAAGGTCACTGGTCTAGATGGAGCCCTGAGCCATGGATTCCAGCTGGACACTGGTGTGGATGGACACCAGAGCAATGGATGCCACTGTGGATGGACACAGGTAGAGATGCACACCAGAGTAATGATGTCCGCTCTGGATGGACACTGGTCAGGATAGACAGCAGAACCCTGGCTTCCGCTCTGGATGGACGCTCGTCTGAGTAGACAAAAGAGCTATGGATCCCAGCTTGACACTGGTCTGGATGGACACCAGAGCCATGGATCCCACTCTGAATGCACACTACTCGTGATGGACACAAGAGCCATGCATCCCTCTGTGGATGGAGCCTGGTTTGAATGGACAGCACAGCCACGCATCCAGATGGACACCAGAGCCATGGATCCCACCTGGACAGTGGTCTGGATGGATACCAGTGCCATGGATCCCACTGTGGATTGCCCCTAATAAGGATAGACATCAGCGCCTTGGATCCCACCTTGACTGTGTTCGGGATGGAGAGCAGAGTCTTGGATTGGACTCTGGATGGATACTGCTCCAGATGGACACCAGAGCCATGGATCTCGCTGTGGGTGGATACTGCTCTGGATGGACTCCAGAGCCATGGATTCATCTCTGGATGGACACTGTTCTGGATGGACACCAGAGCCATAGATCCAAAATTGGAGCCTGGTCTGGATGGATACAAGGGCCATGGATTCCACTGTGGATGGATACTGCTCCAGATAGCAACCAGTGTCATGGATCCGAATCCAGACTGAGATTGGTCCTGATGGACACTGGTCCAGATGGTGACCAGAGCCATTCCTCCCACTTTGTATTGAGTCTTGCCAGAACCCGCGGCATGGATCCCACTCTGGATGGCCAGTGGTCTGGATGGGCCCCAGACCATGGATCTCCTATGAATGGACACTGGTCTAGATGGAGCCCAGAGCCATGGATTCCAGCTGGACACTGGTGTGGATGGACACCAGAGCCATGGATGCCACTGTGGATGGACACAGGTAGAGATGCACACCAGAGTAATGGTGTCCGCTCTGGATGGACACTGGTCAGGATAGACACCAGAACCCTGGCTTCCACTCTGGATGGACGCTTGCCTGAATAGACAAAAGAGCTATGGATCCCAGCTTGACACTGGTCTGGATGGACACCAGAGCCATAGATCCCACTCTGAATGCACACTACGCGTGATGGACACAAGAGCCATGCATCCCTCTGTGGATGGAACCTGGTTTGAATGGACAGCACAGCCATGGATCCAGATGGACACCGGAGCCGTGGATCGCACCTGGACAGTGGCCTGGATGGACACCTGTGCCATGGATCCCATTGTGGACGGACCCGAATAAGGATAGACATCAGCGCCTTGGATCCCAGCTTGACTGTGTTCTGGATGGAGAGCAGAGTCTTGGATTGGACTCTGGATGGATACTGCTCCAGATGGACACCAGAGCCATGGATCCCGCTGTGGGTGGATACTGGTCTGGATGGACTCCAGAGCCATGTATCCGTCTCTGGATGGACACTGTTCTGGATGGACACCAGAGCCATGGATCCAAATTGGAGCCTGGTCTGGATGGATACAAGGGCCATGGATTCCACTCTTGATGGACACTGGTGGAGATAGCAACCAGAGGCATGGATCCGACTCAAGATGGACACTGGTCCTTAAGGACAGTGGTCTAGATGGTGACCAGAGCCATTCCTCCCACTTTGTATTGACTCTTGCCAGACACCGAGGCATGGATCCCACTCTGGATGGCCAGTGGTCTGGATGGGCACCAGACCATGGCTCCCACTCTGAATGCACACTACTCGTGATGGACACAAGAGCCATGCATTTCTCTGTGGATGGAGCCTGGTTTGAATGGACAGCACAGCCATGCATCCAGATGGACACCAGAGCCGTGGATCCCAACTGCACAGTGGTCTGGATGGACCCCAGTGCCATGGATCCCACTGTGGATGCACGCTGGTATGGATAGACATCAGAGCCTTGGATCACGGCTTGACTGTGTTCTGGATGGAGAGCGGAGTCTTGGATTGGACTCTGGATGGATACTGCTCCAGATGGACAGCAGAGTCTTGGATTGGACTCTGGATGGATTCTGCTCCAGATGGACACCAGAGCCATGGATCCCACTGTGGGTGGATACTGGTCTGGATGGACTCCAGAGCCATGGATCCGTCCCTGGATGGACACAGTTCTGGATGGACACCAGAGCCATTGATCCAAATTGGAGCCTGGTCTGGATGGATACAAGGGCCATGGATTCCACTCTGGATGGATACTGCTCCAGATAGCAGAGCCATGGATCCCACAGTGGATGGAGAGTGGTCAGGATGGACACCAGAGCAATGGATGCCACTGTGGATGGGCACAGGTATGGATATACATCAGAGTCTTGGATCCAAGCTGGACCCTTTTCTGGATGGAAAGCAGAGTCTTGGATTGGACTCTGGATGGATACTGCTCCAGATGGACACCAGCGCCATGGATCCCACTCTGAATGCACACTACTCGTGATGGACACAAGAGCCATGCATCCCTCTGTGGATGGAGCCTGGTTTGAATGGACAGCACAGCCACGCATCCAGACGGACACCAGAGCCATGGTTCCCTACTGGACAGTGGTCTGGATGGACACCAGAGCCATGGATCCAAAATTGCAGCCTGGTCTGGATGGATACAAGGGCCATGGATTCCACTCTGGATGGATACTGCTCCAGATAGCAACCAGTGTCATGGATCCGAATCCAGATTGAGATTGGTCCTGATGGACCCTGGTCCAGATAGTGACCAGAGCCATTCCTCCCACTTTGTATTGAGTCTCTCCAGAACCCGAGGCATGGATCCCACTCTGGATGGCCAGTGGTCTGGATGGGCCACAGACCATGGATCTCCTATGAAAGGTCACTGGTCTAGATGGAGCCCTGAGCCATGGATTCCAGCTGGACACTGGTGTGGATGGACACCAGAGCAATGGATGCCACTGTGGATGGACACAGGTAGAGATGCACACCAGAGTAATGATGTCCGCTCTGGATGGACACTGGTCAGGATAGACAGCAGAACCCTGGCTTCCGCTCTGGATGGACGCTTGTCTGAGTAGACAAAAGAGCTATGGATCCCAGCTTGACACTGGTCTGGATGGACACCAGAGCCATGGATCCCACTCTGAATGCACACTACTCGTGATGGACACAAGAGCCATGCATCCCTCTGTGGATGGAGCCTGGTTTGAATGGACAGCACAGCCACGCATCCAGATGGACACCAAAGCCGTGGATCCCACCTCGATAGTGGTCTGGATGGACACCAGTGCCATCGATACCACTGTGGATGTACACTGGTATGGATAGACATCAGAGCCTGGTATCCCAGCTGGACCCTGTTCTGGATGGACAGCAGAGTATTGGATTGGACTCTGGATGGATACTGCTCCAGATGGACACCAGAGCCATGGATCCCACTGTGGGTGGATCCTGGTCTGGATGGACTCCAGAGCCATGGATCCGTCTCTGGATGGACACAGTTCTGGATGGACACCAGAGCCATAGATCCAAATTGGAACCTGTTCTGGATGGATGCAAGGGCCATGGATTCCACTCTGGATGGATACTGCTCCAGTTAGCAACCAGAGTCATGGATCCGAATCCAGATGGACACTGGTCCGGATGGGGACCAGAGCCATTCCTCCCACCTTGTATTGATAGTGGTCTTGCCAGACCCCGAGGCATGCATCCCACTCTGGATGGCCAGTGGTCTGGATGGGCACCAGACCATGGATCCCCTATGAATGGACACTGGTCAAGACGGACGCCAGAGCCATGGATTCCAGCTGGACACTGGTGTGGATGGACACCAGAGCGATGGATGCCACGGTGGATGGACACTTGTTTGGATGGACAAAAGAGCCACGGATCCCAATCTGAATGGACGCTGCTGTGAATAGACACCAGAGCCATGGATCCCACAGTGGATTGACAGTGGTCAGGATGGACACCAGAGCAATGGATGCCACTGTGGATGGACACAGGTAGAGATGCACACCAGAGTAATGGTGTCCGCTCTGGATGGACACTGGTCTGGATAGACAGCAGAACCCTGGCTTCCACTCTGGATGGACGCTTGCCTGAATAGACAAAAGAGCTATGGATCCCAGCTTGACACTGGTCTGGATGGACACCAGAGCCATAGATCCCACTCTGAATGCACACTACGCGTGATGGACACAAGAGCCATGCATCCCTCTGTGGATGGAACCTGGTTTGAATGGACAGCACGGCCACGGATCCAGATGGACACCAGAGCCGTGGATCGCACCTGGACAGTGGCCTGGATGGACACCAGTGCCATGGATCCCACTGTGGACGGACCCTAATAAGGATAGACATCAGCGCCTTGGATCCCAGCTTGACTGTGTTCTGGATGGAGAGCAGAGTCTTGGATTGGACTCTGGATGGATACTGCTCCAGATGGACACCAGAGCCATGGATCCCGCTGTGGGTGGATACTGGTCTGGATGGACTCCAGAGCCATGTATCCGTCTCTGGATGGACACTGTTCTGGATGGACACCAGAGCCATGGATCCAAATTGGAGCCTGGTCTGGATGGATACAAGGGCCATGGATTCCACTCTTGATGGACACTGGTGGAGATAGCAACCAGAGGCATGGATCCGACTCAAGATGGACACTGGTCCTGAAGGACAGTGGTCTAGATGGTGACCAGAGACATTCCTCCCACTTTGTATTGACTCTTGCCCCACACCGAGGCATGGATCCCACTCTGGATTGCCAGTGGTCTGGATGGGCACCAGACCATGGCTCCCACTCTGAATGCACACTACTCGTGATGGACACAAGAGCCATGCATTTCTCTGTGGATGGAGCCTGGTTTGAATGGACAGCACAGCCATGCATCCAGATGGACACCAGAGCCGTGGATCCCAACTGCACAGTGGTCTGGATGGACACCAGAGCCATGGATCCCACTCTGAATGAACACTACTAGTGATGGACACAAGAGCCATGCATCCCTCTGTGGATGGAGCCTGGTTTGAATGGACAGCACAGCCACGCATCCAGATGGACACCAGAGCCGTGGATCCCACCTCGATAGTGGTCTGGATGGACACCAGTGCCATGGATCCCACTGTGGATGGACACTGGTATGGAGAGACATCAGAGCCTTGTATCCCAGCTGGACCCTGTTCTGGATGGACAGCAGAGTCTTGGATTGGACTCTGGATGGATTCTGCTCCAGATGGACACCAGAGCCATGGATCCCACTGTGGGTGGATCCTGGTCTGGATGGACTCCAGAGCCATGGATCCGTCTCTGGATGGACACTGTTCTGGATGGACACCAGAGCCATAGATCCAAATTGGAGCCTGGTCTGGATGGATACAAGGGCCATGGATTCCACTCTGGATGGATACTGCTCCCGATAGCAACCAGAGTCATGGATCCGAATCCAGATGGAGACTGGTCCAGATGGACACTGGTCCAGATGGTCATTAGAGCCATTCCTCCCACCTTGTATTGATAGTGGTCTTGCCGGACACCGAGGCATGCATCCCACTCTGGATGGCCAGTGGTCTGGATGGGCACCAGACCATGGATCCCCTATGAATGGACACTGGTCAAGATGGACGCCAGAGCCATGGATTCCAGCTGGACACTGGTGTGGATGGACACCAGAGCCATGGATGCCACTGTGGATGGACACTGGTTTGGATGGACATAAGAGCCACGGATCCCAATCTGAATGGACGCTGCTGTGAATAGACACCAGAGGCATGGATCCCACAGTGGATTGACAGTGGTCAGGATGGACACCAGAGCAATGGATGCCACTGTGGATGGACACAGGTAGAGATGCACACCAGAGTAATGGTGTCCGCTCTGGATGGACACTGGTCTGGATAGACAGCAGAACCCTGGCTTCCACTCTGGATGGACGCTTGCCTGAATAGACAAAACAGCTATGGATCCCAGCTTGACACTGGTCTGGATGGACACCAGCGCCATGGATCCCACTCTAAATACACACTACTCAAGATGGACACAAGACCCATGCATCCCTCTGTGGATGGAGCCTGGTTTGAATGGACAGCACAGCCACGCATCCAGATGGACACCAGAGCCGTGGATCCACACTGCACACTGGTCTGGATGGACACCAGAGCCATGGATCCCACTGTGGATGGACCCTGGTACAGATGGACAGCATAGCCATGGATGCAAACTGGACACTGGTCCAGATGGATAATGCTCTGGATGGATGCCAGAGCCATGGATCCCTCTCTGGATGCACGCTCTTCTCGATGGACACAAGAGTCATGCATGCGTCTGTAGATGGAGCCTGGTATGAATGGACAGCACAGCCACATATCCAGATGGATACTTGTCCAGATGGACAGCAGAGCCGTGGATCCCAACTGGACAGTGGTCTCCATGGACACCAGCGCCATGGATCCCACTGTGGATGGACACTGGTATGGATAGACATCAGAGCCTTGGATCCCAGCTGGACCCTGTTCTGGATGGACAGCAGAGTCTTGGATTGGACTCTGGATGGATTCTGCTCCAGATGGACACCAGAGCCATGGATCCCACTGTGGGTGGATCCTGGTCTGGATGGACTCCAGAGCCATGGATCCGTCTCTGGAAGGACACTGTTCTGGATGGACACCAGAGCCATAGATCCGAAATTGAAGCCTGGACTGGATAGATAAAGGGGCCATGGATTCCACTGTGGATGGATACTGCTCCAGATCGCAACCAGTGTCATGGATCCGAATCCAGACTGAGATTGGTCCAGATGGACACTGGTCCAGATGGTGACCAGAGCCATTCCTCCCACTTTGTATTGAGTCTTGCCAGAACCCGAGGCATGGATCCCACTCTGGATGGCCAGTGGTCTGGATGGGCCCCAGACCATGGATCTCCTATGAAAGGACACTGGTCTAGATGGAGCCCAGAGCCATGGATTCCAGCTGGACACTGGTGTGGATGGACACCAGAGCAATGGATGCCACTGTGGATGGACACAGGTAGAGATGCACACCAGAGTAATGGTGTCTGCTCTGGATGGACACTGGTCAGGATAGACACCAGAACCCTGGCTTCCACTCTGGATGGACGCTTGCCTGAAAAGACAAAAGAGCTATGGATCCCAGCTTGACACTGGTCTGGATGGACACCAGAGCCATGGATTCCACTCTTAATGCACACTACTCGTGATGGACACAAGAGCCATGCATCCCTCTGTGGATGGAGCCTGGTTTGAATGGACAGCACAGCCACGCATCCAGATGGACACCAGAGCCGCGGATCCCACCTGGATAGTTTTCTGGACGGACACCAGTGTCATGGATCCCACTGTGGATGGACACTGGTATGGATAGACATCAGAGCCTTGGATCCCAGCTTGACTATGTTCTGGATGGAGAGCAGAGTCTTGAATTAGACTCTAGATGGATACTGCTCCAGATGGACACCAAAGCCATGGATCCCACTTTGGATGGATCTTGCTCTGGAGAGACTCCAGAGCCATGGATCCTTTCGTGGATTGCCACAGCTCTGGATGGACACTGGTCTGGATAGACAGCAGAACCCTGGCTTCCACTCTGGATGGACGCTTGCCTGAATAGACAAAAGAGCTATGGATCCCTGCTTTACACTGGTCTGGATGGGCACCAGAGCCATGGATCCCACTCTGAATGCACGCTACTCGTGATGGACACAAGAGCCATGCATCCCTCTGTGGATGGAGCCTGGTTTGAATGGACAGCACAGCCACGCATCCAGATGGACACCAGAGCCGTGGATCCCAACTGGACAGTGGTCTCGATGGACACCAGTGCCATGGATCCCACTGTGGATGGACACTGGTATGGATAGACATCAGAGCCTTGAATCCCAGCTTGACTGTGTTCTGGATGGATAGCAGAGTCTTGGATTGGACTCTGGATGGATACTGCTCCAGATGGACAGCAGAGTCTTGGATTGGACTCTGGATGGATACTGCTCCTGATGGAACGCAGAGCCATGGATCCCACTCTTGATGGATACTGGTCTGGATGGACTCCAGAGCCATGGATCCGTCTCTGGATGGACACAGTTCTGGATGGACACCAGAGCCATAGATCCAAATTGGAACCTGTTCTGGATGGATGCAAGGGCCATGGATTCCACTCTGGATGGATACTGCTCCAGTTAGCAACCAGAGTCATAGTTCCGAATCCAGATGGAGACGGGTCCAGATGGACACTGGTCCGGATGGTGACCAGAGCCATTCCTCCCACCTTGTATTGATAGTGGTCTTGCCAGACCCCGAGGCATGCATCCCACTCTGGATGGCCAGTGGTCTGGATGGGCCCCAGACCATGGATCCCCTATGAATGGACACTGGTCTAGATGGACGCCAGAGCCATGGATTCCAGCTGGACACTGGTGTGGATGGACACCAGAGCCATGGATGCCACTGTGGATGGACACTGGTTTGGATGGACATAAGAGCCACGGATCCCAATCTGGATGGACGCTGCTGTGAAGAGACACCAGAGCCATGGATCCCACAGTGGATTGACAGTGGTCAGGATGGACACCAGAGCAATGGATGCCACTGTGGATGGACGCAGGTAGAGATGCACACCAGAGTAATGGTGTCCGCTCTGGATGGACACTGGTCTGGATAGACAGCAGAACCCTGGCTTCCACTCTGGATGGACGCTTGCCTGAATAGACAAAAGAGCTATGGATCCCAGCTTGACACTGGTCTGGATGGACACCAGAGCCATGAATCCCACTCTGAATGCACACTAATCGTGATGGACACAAGAGCCATGCATCCCTCTGTGGATGGAGCCTGGTTTGAATGGACAGCACAACCACGCATCCAGATGGACACCAGAGCCGTGGATCCCAACTGGACAGTGGTCTCGATGGACACCAGTGCCATGGATCCCACTGTGGATGGACACTGGTATGGATAGACATCAGAGCCTTGGTTCCCAGCTTGACTGTGTTCTGGATGGAGAGCAGAGTCTTGGATTGGACTCTGGATGGATACTGCTCCAGATGGACAGCAGAGTCTTGGATTGGACTCTGGATGGATACTGCTCCAGATGGAACGCAGAGCCATGGATCCCACTGTTGGTGGATACTGGTCTGGATGGACTCCAGAGCCATGGATCCGTCTCTGGATGGACACAGTTCTGGATGGACACCAGAGCCATAGATCCAAATTGGAACCTGTTCTGGATGGATGCAAGGGCCATGGATTCCACTCTGGATGGATACTGCTCCAGTTAGCAACCAGAGTCATAGATCCGAATCCAGATGGAGACTGGTCCAGATGGACACTGGTCCGGATGGTGACCAGAGCCATTCCTCCCACCTTGTATTGATAGTGGTCTTGCCAGACCCCGAGGCATGCATCCCACTCTGGATGGCCAGTGGTCTGGATGGGCCCCAGACCATGGATCCCCTATGAATGGACACTGGTCTAGATGGACGCCAGAGCCATGGATTCCAGCTGGACACTGGTGTGGATGGACACCAGAGCCATGGATGCCACTGTGGATGGACACTGGTTTGGATGGACATAAGAGCCACGGATCCCAATCTGGATGGACGCTGCTGTGAATAGACCCCAGAGCCATGGATCCCACAGTGGATTGACAGTGGTCAGGATGGACACCAGAGCAATGGATGCCACTGTGGATGGACGCAGGTAGAGATGCACACCAGAGTAATGGTGTCCGCTCTGGATGGACACTGGTCTGCATAGACAGCAGAACCCTGGCTTCCACTCTGGATGGATGCTTGCCTGAATAGACAAAAGAGCTGTGGATCCCAGCTTGACACTGGTCTGGATGGACACCAGAGCCATGAATCCCACTCTGAATGCACACTACTCGTGATGGACACAAGAGCCATGCATCCCTCTGTGGATGGAGCCTGGTTTGAATGGACAGCACAGCCACGCATCCAGATGGACACCAGAGCCGTGGATCCCAACTGGACAGTGGTCTCGATGGACACCAGTGCCATGGATCCCACTGTGGATGGACACCGGTATGGATAGACATCAGAGCCTTGGATCCCAGCTTGACTGTGTTCTGGATGGAGAGCAGAGTCCTGGATTGGACTCTAGATGGACACCATTGCCATGAATCCCACTGTGGATGGACACTGGTATGGATAGACATCAGAGCCTTGGATCCCAGCTTGACTGTGTTCTGGATGGAGAGCAGAGTCCTGGATTGGACTCTAGATGGATACTGCTCCAGATGGACACCAGAGCCATGGATCCCACTTTGGATGGATCCCAGTCTGGATAGACTCCAGAGCCATGGATCCGTCTCTGGATGGATGCTGGTCTGGATGGACACCCGAGCCATGGATCCATATTGGAGCCTGTTCTGGATGGATACAAGGGCCATGGATTCCACTCTTGATGGACACTTGTGGAGATAGCAACCAGAGGCATGGATTCGACTCGAGATGGACACTGGTGCTGAAGGACAGTGGTCTAGATGGTGACCAGAGCCATTCCTCCCACCTTGTATTGACTCTTGCCAGACACCGAGGCATGGATCCCACTCTGGATGGCCAGTGGTCTGGATGGGCACCAGACCATGGCTCCCCTATGAATGGACACTGGTCTTGACGGACGCCAGAGCCATGGATTCCAGCTGGACACTGCTGTGGATGGACACCAGAGCAATGGATGCCACTGTGGATGGATACTGGTTTGGATGGACATAAGAGCCACGGATCCCAATCTAGACGGACGCTGCTGTGAATAGACACCAGAGCCATGGATCCCACAGTGGATTGACAGTGGTCAGGATGGACACCAGAGCAATGGATGCCACTGTGGATGGACACAGGTAGAGATGCACACCAGAGTAATGGTGTCCGCTCTGGATGGACACTGGTCTGGATAGACAGCAGAACCCTGGCTTCCACTCTGGATGGACGCTTGCCTGAATAGGGAAAACAGCTATGGATCCCAGCTTGACACTGGTCTGGATGGACACCAGCGCCATGGATCCCACTCTAAATACACACTACTCAAGATGGACACAAGACCCATGCATCCCTCTGTGGATGGAGCCTGGTTTGAATAGACAGCACAGCCACGCATCCAGATGGACACCAGAGCCGTGGATCCCAACTGTACACTGGTCTGGATGGACACCAGAGGCATGGATCCCACTGTGGATGGACCCTGGTACAGATGGACAGCATAGCCATGGATGCAAAGTGGACACTGCTCCAGATGGATAATGCTCTGGATGGATGCCAGAGCCATGGATCCCTCTCTGGATGCACGCTCTTCTCGATGGACACAAGAGTCATGCATGCGTCTGTAGATGGAGCCTGGTATGAATGGACAGCACAGCCACGTATCCAGATGGATACTTGTCCAGATGGACAGCAGAGCCGTGGATCTCAAGTGGACACTGGTCTGGATGGAAACCAGAGCGATGGATCCCACTGTGGATGGACACTGGTATGGATAGACCTCAGAGCCTTGGATCCCAGCTTTACTCTGTTCTAAATAGACTCCAGAGCCATGGATCCGTCTCTGGATGGATGCTGGTCTGGATGGACACCAGAGCCATGGATCCAAATTGGAGCCTGGTCTGGATGGATACAAGGTCCATGGATTCCACTCTTGATGGACACTTGTGGAGATAGCAACCAGAGGCATGGATCCGACTCGAGATGGACACTGGTCCTGAAGGACAGTGGTCTAGATGGTGACCAGAGCCATTCCTCCCACCTTGTATTGACTCTTGCCAGACCCCGAGGCATGGATCCCACTCTGGATGGCCAGTGGTCTGGATGGGCACCAGACCATGGCTCCCCTATCAATGGACACTGGTCTAGATGGATGCCAGAGCCAATGACTCCAGCTGGACACTGGTGTGGATGGACACCAGAGCAATGGATGCCACTGTGGATGGATACTGGTTTGGATGGACATAAGAGCCACGGATCCCAATCTAGATGGACGCTGCTGTGAATAGACACCAGTGCCATGGATCCCACTGTGGATGGACACTGGTATGGATAGACATCAGAGCCTTGGATCCCAGCTTGACTGTGTTCTGGATGGAGAGCAGAGTCTTGGATTGGACTCTGGATGGATACTGCTCCAGATGGACAGCAGAGTCTTGGATTGGACTCTGGATGGATACTGCTCCAGATGGAACGCAGAGTCATGGATCCCACTGTTGGTGGATACTGGTCTGGATGGACTCCAGAGCCATGGATCCGTCCCTGGATGGACACAGTTCTGGATGGACACCAGAGCCATAGATCCGAATTGGAGCCTGGTCTGGATGGATGCAAGGGCCATGGATTCCACTCTGGATGGATACTGCTCCAGTTAGCAACCAGAGTCATGGATCCGAATCCAGATGGAGACTGGTCCAGATGGACACTGGTCCAGATGGTCACCAGAGCCATTCCTCCCACCTTGTATTGATAGTGGTCTTGCCAGACCCCGAGGCATGCATCCCACTCTGGATGGCCAGTGGTCTGGATGGGCCCCAGACCATGGATCCCCTATGAATGGACACTGGTCTAGATGGACGCCAGAGCCATGGATTCCAGCTGGACACTGGTGTGGATGGACACCAGAGCAATGGATGCCACTGTGGATGGACACTGGTTTGGATGGACATAAGAGCCACGGATCCCAATCTGGATGGACGCTGCTGTGAATAGACCCCAGAGCCATGGATCCCACAGTGGATTGACAGTGGTCAGGATGGACACCAGAGCAATGGATGCCACTGTGGATGGACACAGGTAGGTAGAGATGCACACCAGAGTAATGGTGTCCACTCTGGATGGACACTGGTCTGGATAGACAGCAGAACCCTGGCTTCCACTCTGGATGGACGCTTGCCTGAATAGACAAAAGAGCTATGGATCCCAGCTTGACACTGGTCTGGATGGGCACCAGAGCCATGGATCCCACTCTGAATGCACACTACTCGTGATTGACACAAGAGCCATGCATCCCTCTGTGGATGGAGCCTGGTTTGAATGGACAGCACAGCCACGCATCCAGATGGACACCAGAGCCGTGGATCCCAACTGGACAGTGGTCTCGATGGACACCAGTGCCATGGATCCCACTGTGGATGGACACTGGTATGGATAGACATCAGAGCCTTGGATCCCAGCTTGACTGTGTTCTGGATGGAGAGCAGAGTCTTGGATTGGACTCTGGATGGATACTGCTCCAGATGGACAGCAGAGTCTTGGATTGGACTCTGGATGGATACTGCTCCAGATGGAACGCAGAGCCATGGATCCCGCTGTGGGTGGATACTGGTCTGGATGGACTCCAGAGCCATGGATTCATCACTGGATGGACACTGTTCTGAATGGACACCAGAGCCATGGATCCAAAATTGCAGCCTGGTCTGGATGGATACAAGGGCCATGGATTCCACTCTGGATGGATACTGCTCCAGATAGCAACCAGTGTCATGGATCCGAATCCAGATTGAGATTGGTCCAGATGGACACTGGTCCAGATGGCGACCAGAGCCATTCCTCCCACTTTGTATTGAGTCTCTCCAGAACCCGAGGCATGGATCCCACTCTGGATGGCCAGTGGTCTGGATGGGCCCCAGGCCATGGATCTCCTATGAAAGGACACTGGTCTAGATGGAGCCCAGAACCATGGATTCCAGTTGGACAC
This sequence comes from Chamaea fasciata, assembly GCF_029207755.1. Classification (NCBI taxonomy): domain Eukaryota; kingdom Metazoa; phylum Chordata; class Aves; order Passeriformes; family Sylviidae; genus Chamaea; species Chamaea fasciata. The sequence goes on from NW_027094144.1 coordinate 390,514, forward strand.
AGGTGTGGATGGACACCAGAGCAATGGATGCCACTGTGGATGGACACAGGTAGAGATGCACACGAGAGTAATGGTGTCCGCTCTGGATGGACACTGGTCAGGATAGACAGCAGAACGCTGGCTTCCACTCTGGATGGACGCTTGTCTGAATAGACAAAAGAGCTATGGATCCCAGCTTGACACTGGTCTGGATGGACACCAGAGCCATGGATCCCACTCTGAATGCACACTACTAGTGATGGACACAAGAGCCATGCATCCCTCTGTGGATGGAGCCTGGTTTGAATGGACAGCACAGCCACGCATCCAGATGGACACCAGAGCCGTGGATCCCACCTCGATAGTGGTCTGGATGGACACCAGTGCCATGGATCCCACTGTGGATGGACACTGGTATGGAGAGACATCAGAGCCTGGTATCCCAGCTGGACCCTGTTCTGGATGGACAGCAGAGTCTTGGATTGGACTCTGGATGGATTCTGCTCCAGATGGACACCAGAGCCATGGATCCCACTGTGGGTGGATCCTGGTCTGGATGGACTCCAGAGCCATGGATCCGTCTCTGGATGGACACTGTTCTGGATGGACACCACAGCCATAGATCCAAATTGGAGCCTGGTCTGGATGGATACAAGGGCCATGGATTCCACTCTGGATGGATACTGCTCCAGATAGCAACCAGAGTCATGGATCCGAATCCAGATGGAGACTGGTCCAGATGGACACTGGTCCAGATGGTCACTAGAGCCATTCCTCCCACCTTGTATTGAGAGTGGTCTTGCCGGACACCGAGGCATGCATCCCACTCTGGATGGCCAGTGGTCTGGATGGGCACCAGACCATGGATCCCCTATGAATGGACACTGGTCAAGACGGACGCCAGAGCCATGGATTCCAGCTGGACACTGGTGTGGATGGACACCAGAGCAATGGATGCCACTGTGGATGGACACTGGTTTGGATGGACATAAGAGCCACGGATCCCAATCTGAATGGACGCTGCTGTGAATAGACACCAGAGCCATGGATCCCACAGTGGATTGACAGTGGTCAGGATGGACACCAGAGCAATGGATGCCACTGTGGATGGACACAGGTAGAGATGCACACCAGAGTAATGGTGTCCGCTCTGGATGGACACTGGTCTGGATAGACAGCAGAACCCTGGCTTCCACTCTGGATAGACGCTTGCCTGAATAGACAAAAGAGCTATGGATCCCAGCTTGACACTGGTCTGGATGGACACCAGCGCCATGGATCCCACTCTAAATACACACTACTCAAGATGGACACAAGACCCATGCATCCCTCTGTGGATGGAGCCTGGTTTGAATGGACAGCACAGCCACGCATCCAGATGGACACCAGAGCCGTGGATCCCAACTGTACACTGGTCTGGATGGACACCAGAGCCATGGATCCCACTGTGGATGGACCCTGGTACAGATGGACAGCATAGCCATGGATGCAAACTGGACACTGGTCCAGATGGATAATGCTCTGGATGGATGCCAGAGCCATGGATCCCTCTCTGGATGCACGCTCTTCTCGATGGACACAAGAGTCATGCATGCGTCTGTAGATGGAGCCTGGTATGAATGGACAGCACAGCCACATATCCAGATGGATACTTGTCCAGATGGACAGCAGAGCCGTGGATCCCAACTGGACAGTGGTCTCCATGGACACCAGCGCCATTGATCCCACTGTGGATGGACACTGGTATGGATAGACATCAGAGCCTTGGATCCCAGCTGGACCCTGTTCTGGATGGACAGCAGAGTCTTGGATTGGACTCTGGATGGATTCTGCTCCAGATGGACACCAGAGCCATGGATCCCACTGTGGGTGGATCCTGGTCTGGATGGACTCCAGAGCCATGGATCCGTCTCTGGAAGGACACTGTTCTGGATGGACACCAGAGCCATAGATCCGAAATTGAAGCCTGGACTGGATGGATACAAGGGCCATGGATTCCACTGTGGATGGATACTGCTCCAGATAGCAACCAGTGTCATGGATCCGAATCCAGACTGAGATTGGTCCTGATGGACACTGGTCCAGATGGTGACCAGAGCCATTCCTCCCACTTTGTATTGAGTCTTGCCAGAACCCGAGGCATGGATCCCACTCTGGATGGCCAGTGGTCTGGATGGGCCACAGACCATGGATCTCCTATGAAAGGACACTGGTCTAGATGGAGCCCAGAGCCATGGATTCCAGCTGGACACTGGTGTGGATGGACACCAGAGCAATGGATGCCACTGTGGATGGACACAGGTAGAGATGCACACCAGAGTAATGGTGTCTGCTCTGGATGGACACTGGTCAGGATAGACACCAGAACCCTGGCTTCCACTCTGGATGGACGCTTGCCTGAAAAGACAAAAGAGCAATGGATCCCAGCTTGACACTGGTCTGGATGGACACCAGAGCCTTGGATCCCAGCTTGACTGTGTTCTGGATGGAGAGCAGAGTCTTGAATTGGACTCTAGATGGATACTGCTCCAGATGGACACCAAAGCCATGGATCCCACTTTGGATGGATCTTGCTCTGGAGAGACTCCAGGGCCATGGATCCTTTCGTGGATTGGCACAGCTCTGGATGGACACTGGTCTGGATAGACAGCAGAACCCTGGCTTCCACTCTGGATGGACGCTTGCCTGAATAGACAAAAGAGCTATGGATCCCAGCTTTACACTGGTCTGGATGGGCACCAGAGCCATGGATCCCACTCTGAATGCACGCTACTCGTGATGGACACAAGAGCCATGCATCCCTCTGTGGATGGAGCCTGGTTTGAATGGACAGCACAGCCACGCATCCAGATGGACACCAGAGCCGTGGATCCCAACTGGACAGTGGTCTCGATGGACACCAGTGCCATGGATCCCACTGTGGATGGACACTGGTATGGATAGACATCAGAGCCTTGGTTCCCAGCTTGACTGTGTTCTGGATGGATAGCAGAGTCTTGGATTGGACTCTGGATGGATACTGCTCCAGATGGACAGCAGAGTCTTGGATTGGACTCTGGATGGATACTGCTCCAGATGGAACGCAGAGCCATGGATCCCACTCTTGATGGATACTGGTCTGGATGGACTCCAGAGCCATGGATCCGTCTCTGGATGGACACAGTTCTGGATGGACACAAGAGCCATAGATCCAAATTGGAACCTGTTCTGGATGGATGCAAGGGCCATGGATTCCACTCTGGATGGATACTGCTCCAGTTAGCAACCAGAGTCATAGATCCGAATCCAGATGGAGACGGGTCCAGATGGACACTGGTCCGGATGGTGACCAGAGCCATTCCTCCCACCTTGTATTGATAGTGGTCTTGCCAGACCCCGAGGCATGCATCCCACTCTGGATGGCCAGTGGTCTGGATGGGCCCCAGACCATGGATCCCCTATGAATGGACACTGGTCTAGATGGACGCCAGAGCCATGGATTCCAGCTGGACACTGGTGTGGATGGACACCAGAGCCATGGATGCCACTGTGGATGGACACTGGTTTGGATGGACATAAGAGCCACGGATCCCAATCTGGATGGACGCTGCTGTGAATAGACCCCAGAGCCATGGATCCCACAGTGGATTGACAGTGGTCAGGATGGACACCAGAGCAATGGATGCCACTGTGGATGGACGCAGGTAGAGATGCACACCAGAGTAATGGTGTCCGCTCTGGATGGACACTGGTCTGCATAGACAGCAGAACCCTGGCTTCCACTCTGGATGGATGCTTGCCTGAATAGACAAAAGAGCTGTGGATCCCAGCTTGACACTGGTCTGGATGGACACCAGAGCCATGAATCCCACTCTGAATGCACACTACTCGTGATGGACACAAGAGCCATGCATCCCTCTGTGGATGGAGCCTGGTTTGAATGGACAGCACAGCCACGCATCCAGATGGACACCAGAGCCGTGGATCCCAACTGGACAGTGGTCTCGATGGACACCAGTGCCATGGATCCCACTGTGGATGGACACCGGTATGGATAGACATCAGAGCCTTGGATCCCAGCTTGACTGTGTTCTGGATGGAGAGCAGAGTCCTGGATTGGACTCTAGATGGACACCATTGCCATGAATCCCACTGTGGATGGACACTGGTATGGATAGACATCAGAGCCTTGGATCCCAGCTTGACTGTGTTCTGGATGGAGAGCAGAGTCCTGGATTGGACTCTAGATGGATACTGCTCCAGATGGACACCAGAGCCATGGATCCCACTTTGGATGGATCCCAGTCTGGATAGACTCCAGAGCCATGGATCCGTCTCTGGATGGATGCTGGTCTGGATGGACACCCGAGCCATGGATCCAAATTGGAGCCTGTTCTGGATGGATACAAGGCCCATGGATTCCACTCTTGATGGACACTTGTGGAGATAGCAACCAGAGGCATGGATTCGACTCGAGATGGACACTGGTGCTGAAGGACAGTGGTCTAGATGGTGACCAGAGCCATTCCTCCCACCTTGTATTGACTCTTGCCAGACACCGAGGCATGGATCCCACTCTGGATGGCCAGTGGTCTGGATGGGCACCAGACCATGGCTCCCCTATGAATGGACACTGGTCTTGACGGACGCCAGAGCCATGGATTCCAGCTGGACACTGCTGTGGATGGACACCAGAGCAATGGATGCCACTGTGGATGGATACTGGTTTGGATGGACATAAGAGCCACGGATCCCAATCTAGACGGACGCTGCTGTGAATAGACACCAGAGCCATGGATCCCACAGTGGATTGACAGTGGTCAGGATGGACACCAGAGCAATGGATGCCACTGTGGATGGACACAGGTAGAGATGCACACCAGAGTAATGGTGTCCGCTCTGGATGGACACTGGTCTGGATAGACAGCAGAACCCTGGCTTCCACTCTGGATGGACGCTTGCCTGAATAGGGAAAACAGCTATGGATCCCAGCTTGACACTGGTCTGGATGGACACCAGCGCCATGGATCCCACTCTAAATACACACTACTCAAGATGGACACAAGACCCATGCATCCCTCTGTGGATGGAGCCTCGTTTGAATAGACAGCACAGCCACGCATCCAGATGGACACCAGAGCCGTGGATCCCAACTGTACACTGGTCTGGATGGACACCAGAGCCATGGATCCCACTGTGGATGGACCCTGGTACAGATTGACAGCATAGCCATGGATGCAAAGTGGACACTGCTCCAGATGGATAATGCTCTGGATGGATGCCAGAGCCTTTGATCCCTCTCTGGATGCACGCTCTTCTCGATGGACACAAGAGTCATGCATGCGTCTGTAGATGGAGCCTGGTATGAATGGACAGCACAGCCACGTATCCAGATGGATACTTGTCCAGATGGACAGCAGAGCCGTGGATCTCAAGTGGACACTGGTCTGGATGGAAACCAGAGCGATGGATCCCACTGTGGATGGACACTGGTATGGATAGACCTCAGAGCCTTGGATCCCAGCTTTACTCTGTTCTAAATAGACTCCAGAGCCATGGATCCGTCTCTGGATGGATGCTGGTCTGGATGGACACCAGAGCCATGGATCCAAATTGGAGCCTGGTCTGGATGGATACAAGGTCCATGGATTCCACTCTTGATGGACACTTGTGGAGATAGCAACCAGAGGCATGGATCCGACTCGAGATGGACACTGGTCCTGAAGGACAGTGGTCTAGATGGTGACCAGAGCCATTCCTCCCACCTTGTATTGACTCTTGCCAGACCCCGAGGCATGGATCCCACTCTGGATGGCCAGTGGTCTGGATGGGCACCAGACCATGGCTCCCCTATCAATGGACACTGGTCTAGATGGATGCCAGAGCCAATGACTCCAGCTGGACACTGGTGTGGATGGACACCAGAGCAATGGATGCCACTGTGGATGGATACTGGTTTGGATGGACATAAGAGCCACGGATCCCAATCTAGATGGACGCTGCTGTGAATAGACACCAGTGCCATGGATCCCACTGTGGATGGACACTGGTATGGATAGACATCAGAGCCTTGGATCCCAGCTTGACTGTGTTCTGGATGGAGAGCAGAGTCTTGGATTGGACTCTGGATGGATACTGCTCCAGATGGACAGCAGAGTCTTGGATTGGACTCTGGATGGATACTGCTCCTGATGGAACGCAGAGTCATGGATCCCACTGTTGGTGGATACTGGTCTGGATGGACTCCAGAGCCATGGATCCGTCCCTGGATGGACACAGTTCTGGATGGACACCAGAGCCATAGATCCGAATTGGAGCCTGGTCTGGATGGATGCAAGGGCCATGGATTCCACTCTGGATGGATACTGCTCCAGTTAGCAACCAGAGTCATGGATCCGAATCCAGATGGAGACTGGTCCAGATGGACACTGGTCCAGATGGTGACCAGAGCCATTCCTCCCACCTTGTATTGATAGTGGTCTTGCCAGACCCCGAGGCATGCATCCCACTCTGGATGGCCAGTGGTCTGGATGGGCCCCAGACCATGGATCCCCTATGAATGGACACTGGTCTAGATGGACGCCAGAGCCATGGATTCCAGCTGGACACTGGTGTGGATGGACACCAGAGCAATGGATGCCACTGTGGATGGATACTGGTTTGGATGGACATAAGAGCCACGGATCCCAATCTGGATGGACGCTGCTGTGAATAGACCCCAGAGCCATGGATCCCACAGTGGATTGACAGTGGTCAGGATGGACACCAGAGCAATGGATGCCACTGTGGATGGACACAGGTAGGTAGAGATGAACACCAGAGTAATGGTGTCCACTCTGGATGGACACTGGTCTGGATAGACAGCAGAACCCTGGCTTCCACTCTGGATGGACGCTTGCCTGAATAGACAAAAGAGCTATGGATCCCAGCTTGACACTGGTCTGGATGGGCACCAGAGCCATGGATCCCACTCTGAATGCACACTACTCGTGATGGACACAAGAGCCATGCATCCCGCTGTGGATGGAGCCTGGTTTGAATGGACAGCACAGCCACGCATCCAGATGGACACCAGAGCCGTGGATCCCAACTGGACAGTGGTCTCGATGGACACCAGTGCCATGGATCCCACTGTGGATGGACACTGGTATGGATAGACATCAGAGACTTGGATCCCAGCTTGACTGTGTTCTGGATGGAGAGCAGAGTCTTGGATTGGACTCTGGATGGATACTGCTCCAGATGGACAGCAGAGTCTTGGATTGGACTCTGGATGGATACTGCTCCAGATGGAACGCAGAGCCATGGATCCCACTGTGGGTGGATACTGGTCTGGATGGACTCCAGAGCCATGGATTCATCACTGGATGGGCACTGTTCTGAATGGACACCAGAGCCATGGATCCAAAATTGCAGCCTGGTCTGGATGGATACAAGGGCCATGGATTCCACTCTGGATGGATACTGCTCCAGATAGCAACCAGTGTCATGGATCCGAATCCAGATTGAGATTGGTCCAGATGGACACTGGTCCAGATGGCGACCAGAGCCATTCCTCCCACTTTGTATTGAGTCTCTCCAGAACCCGAGGCATGGATCCCACTCTGGATGGCCAGTGGTCTGGATGGGCCCCAGGCCATGGATCTCCTATGAAAGGACACTGGTCTAGATGGAGCCCAGAACCATGGATTCCAGTTGGACACAGGTGTGGATGGACACCAGAGCAATGGATGCCACTGTGGATGGACACAGGTAGAGATGCACACCAGAGTAATGGTGTCCGTCTGGATGGACACTGGTCAGGATAGACAGCAGAACGCTGGCTTCCACTCTGGATGGACGCTTGTCTGAATAGACAAAAGAGCTATGGATCCCAGCTTGACACTGGTCTGGATGGACACCAGAGCCATGGATCCCACTCTGAATGCACACTACTAGTGATGGACACAAGAGCCATGCATCCCTCTGTGGATGGAGCCTGGTTTGAATGGACAGCACAGCCACGCATCCAGATGGACACCAGAGCCGTGGATCCCACCTCGATAGTGGTCTGGATGGACACCAGTGCCATGGATCCCACTGTGGATGGACACTGGTATGGAGAGACATCAGAGCCTTGTATCCCAGCTGGACCCTGTTCTGGATGGACAGCAGAGTCTTGGATTGGACTCTGGATGGATTCTGCTCCAGATGGACACCAGAGCCATGGATCCCACTGTGGGTGGATCCTGGTCTGGATGGACTCCAGAGCCATGGATCCGTCTCTGGATGGACACTGTTCTGGATGGACACCACAGCCATAGATCCAAATTGGAGCCTGGTCTGGATGGATACAAGGGCCATGGATTCCACTCTGGATGGATACTGCTCCAGATAGCAACCAGAGTCATGGATCCGAATCCAGATGGAGACTGCTCCAGATGGACACTGGTCCAGATGGTCACTAGAGCCATTCCTCCCACCTTGTATTGAGAGTGGTCTTGCCGGACACCGAGGCATGCATCCCACTCTGGATGGCCAGTGGTCTGGATGGGCACCAGACCATGGATCCCCTATGAATGGACACTGGTCAAGACGGACGCCAGAGCCATGGATTCCAGCTGGACACTGGTGTGGATGGACACCAGAGCCATGGATGCCACTGTGGATGGACACTGGTTTGGATGGACATAAGAGCCACAGATCCCAATCTGAATGGACGCTGCTGTGAATAGACACCAGAGCCATGGATCCCACAGTGGATTGACAGTGGTCAGGATGGACACCAGAGCAATGGATGCCACTGTGGATGGACACAGGTAGAGATGCACACCAGAGTAATGGTGTCCGCTCTGGATGGACACTGGTCTGGATAGACAGCAGAACCCTGGCTTCCACTCTGGATAGACGCTTGCCTGAATAGACAAAACAGCTATGGATCCCAGCTTGACACTGGTCTGGATGGACACCAGCGCCATGGATCCCACTCTAAATACACACTACTCAAGATGGACACAAGACCCATGCATCCCTCTGTGGATGGAGCCTGGTTTGAATGGACAGCACAGCCACGCATCCAGATGGACACCAGAGCCGTGGATCCCAACTGTACACTGGTCTGGATGGACACCAGAGCCATGGATCCCACTGTGGATGGACCCTGGTACAGATGGACAGCATAGCCATGGATGCAAACTGGACACTGGTCCAGATGGATAATGCTCTGGATGGATGCCAGAGCCATGGATCCCTCTCTGGATGCACGCTCTTCTCGATGGACACAAGAGTCATGCATGCGTCTGTAGATGGAGCCTGGTATGAATGGACAGCACAGCCACATATCCAGATGGATACTTGTCCAGATGGACAGCAGAGCCGTGGATCCCAACTGGACAGTGGTCTCCATGGACACCAGCGCCATGGATCCCACTGTGGATGGACACTGGTATGGATAGACATCAGAGCCTTGGATCCCAGCTGGACCCTGTTCTGGATGGACAGCAGAGTCTTGGATTGGACTCTGGATGGATTCTGCTCCAGATGGACACCAGAGCCATGGATCCCACTGTGGGTGGATCCTGGTCTGGATGGACTCCAGAGCCATGGATCCGTCTCTGGAAGGACACTGTTCTGGATGGACACCAGAGCCATAGATCCGAAATTGAAGCCTGGACTGGATGGATACAAGGGCCATGGATTCCACTGTGGATGGATACTGCTCCAGATAGCAACCAGTGTCATGGATCCGAATCCAGACTGAGATTGGTCCTGATGGACACTGGTCCAGATGGTGACCAGAGCCATTCCTCCCACTTTGTATTGAGTCTTGCCAGACACCGAGGCATGCATCCCACTCTGGATGGCCAGTGATCTGGATGGGCCACAGACCATGGATCTCCTATGAAAGGACACTGGTCTAGATGGAGCCCAGAGCCATGGATTCCAGCTGGACACTGGTGTGGATGGACACCAGAGCAATGGATGCCACTGTGGATGGACACAGGTAGAGATGCACACCAGAGTAATGGTGTCCGCTCTGGATGGACACTGGTCAGGATAGACACCAGAACCCTGGCTTCCACTCTGGATGGACGCTTGCCTGAATAGACAAAAGAGCAATGGATCCCAGCTTGACACTGGTCTGGATGGACACCAGAGCCATGGATCCCACTCTGAATGCACACTACTCGTGATGGACACAAGAGCCATGCATCCCTCTGTGGATGGAGCCTGGTTTGAATGGACAGCACAGCCACGCATCCAGACGGACACCAGAGCCATGGATCCCAACTGCACAGTGGTCTGGATGGACACCAGAGCCATGGATCCCACTGTGGATGGACCTTGGTACAGATAGACAGCAAAACCATGGATGCAAAGTGGACACTGCTCCAGATGGATAATGATCTGGATGGACGCCAAAGCCATGGATCCCACTCTGGATGCACGCTGTTCTTGATGGACACAGGAGTCATGCATGGGTCTGTAGATGGAGCCTGGTATGAATGGACAGCACAGCCACGTATCCAGATGGATACTTGCCCAGATGGACAGCAGAGCCGTGGATCTCAAGTGGACAGTGGTCTGGATGGAAACCAGAGCGATGGATCCCACTGTGGATGGACACTGGTATGGATAGACCTCAGAGCCTTGGATCCCAGCTTTACTCTGTTCTAAATAGACTCCAGAGCCATGGATCCGTCTCTGGATGGATGCTGGTCTGGATGGACACCCGAGCCATGGATCCAAATTGGAGCCTGGTCTGGATGGATACAAGGGCCATGGATTCCACTCTTGATGGACACTTGTGGAGATAGCAACCAGAGCCATGGATCCGACTCGAGATGGACACTGGTCCTGAAGGACAGTGGTCTAGATGGTGACCAGAGCCATTCCTCCCACCTTGTATTGACTCTTGCCAGACCCCGAGGCATGGATCCCACTCTGGATGGCCAGTGGTCTGGATGGGCACCAGACCATGGCTCCCCTATCAATGGACACTGGTCTAGATGGATGCCAGAGCCAATGACTCCAGCTGGACACTGGTGTGGATGGACACCAGAGCAATGGATGCCACTGTGGATGGATACTGGTTTGGATGGACATAAGAGCCACGGATCCCAATCTAGATGGACGCTGCTGTGAATAGACACCAGTGCCATGGATCCCACTGTGGATGGACACTGGTATGGATAGACATCAGAGCCTTGGATCCCAGCTTGACTGTGTTCTGGATGGAGAGCAGAGTCTTGGATTGGACTCTGGATGGATACTGCTCCAGATGGACAGCAGAGTCTTGGATTGGACTCTGGATGGATACTGCTCCTGATGGAACGCAGAGCCATGGATCCCACTGTTGGTGGATACTGGTCTGGATGGACTCCAGAGCCATGGATCCGTCCCTGGATGGACACAGTTCTGGATGGACACCAGAGCCATAGATCCGAATTGGAGCCTGGTCTGGATGGATGCAAGGGCCATGGATTCCACTCTGGATGGATACTGCTCCAGTTAGCAACCAGAGTCATGGATCCGAATCCAGATGGAGACTGGTCCAGATGGACACTGGTCCAGATGGTCACCAGAGCCATTCCTCCCACCTTGTATTGATAGTGGTCTTGCCAGACCCCGAGGCATGCATCCCACTCTGGATGGCCAGTGGTCTGGATGGGCCCCAGACCATGGATCCCCTATGAATGGACACTGGTCTAGATGGACGCCAGAGCCATGGATTCCAGCTGGACACTGGTGTGGATGGACACCAGGGCCATGGATCCCACTGTGGATGGACACTGGTATGGATAGACATCAGTGCCTTGGATCCCAGCTTGACTGTGTTCTGGATGGAGAGCAGAGTCTTGGATTGGACTCTAGATGGATACTGCTCCAGATGGACACCAGAGCCATGGATCCCACTTTGGATGGATCCCAGTCTGGATAGACTCCAGAACCATGGATCCGTCTCTGGATGGATGCTGGTCTGGATGGACACCGAGCCATGGATCCAAATTGGAGCCTGGTCTGGATGGATACAAGGGCCATGGATTCCACCCTTGATGGACACTTGTGGAGATAGCAACCAGAGGCATGGATTCGACTCGAGATGGACACTGGTGCTGAAGGACAGTGGTCTAGATGGTGACCAGAGCCATTCCTCCCACCTTGTATTGACTCTTGCCAGACCCCGAGGCATGGATCCCACTCTGGATGGCCAGTGGTCTGGATGGGCACCAGACCATGGCTCCCCTATGAATGGACACTGGTCTTGACGGACGCCAGAGCCATGGATTCCAGCTGGACACTGCTGTGGATGGACGCCAGAGCAATGGATGCCACTGTGGATGGATACTGGTTTGGATGGACATAAGAGCCACGGATCCCAATCTAGACGGACGCTGCTGTGAATAGACACCAGAGCCATGGATCCCACAGTGGATTGACAGTGGTCAGGATGGACACCAGAGCAATGGATGCCACTGTGGATGGACGCAGGTAGAGATGCACACCAGAGTAATGGTGTCCGCTCTGGATGGACACTGGTCAGGATAGACAGCAGAACCCTGGCTTCCACTCTGGATGGACGCTTGCCTGAATAGACAAAAGAGCTATGGATCCCAGCTTGACACTGGTCTGGATGGACACCAGAGCCATGGATCCCACTCTGAATGCACACTACTCGTGATGGACACAAGAGCCATGCATCCCTCTGTGGATGGAGCCTGGTTTGAATGGACAGCACAGCCACGCATCCAGACGGACACCAGAGCCATGGATCCCAACTGCACAGTGGTCTGGATGGACACCAGAGCCATGGATCCCACTGTGGATGGACCTTGGTACAGATAGACAGCAAAACCATGGATGCAAAGTGGACACTGCTCCAGATGGATAATGATCTGGATGGACGCCAAAGCCATGGATCCCACTCTGGATGCACGCTGTTCTTGATGGACACAGGAGTCATGCATGGGTCTGTAGATGGAGCTTGGTATGAATGGACAGCACAGCCACGTATCCAGATGGATACTTGCCCAGATGGACAGCAGAGCCGTGGATCTCAAGTGGACAGTGGTCTGGATGGAAACCAGAGCGATGGATCCCACTGTGGATGGACACTGGTATGGATAGACCTCAGAGCCTTGGATCCCAGCTTTACTCTGTTCTAAATAGACTCCAGAGCCATGGATCCGTCTCTGGATGGATGCTGGTCTGGATGGACACCCGAGCCATGGATCCAAATTGGAGCCTGGTCTGGATGGATACAAGGGCCATGGATTCCACTCTTGATGGACACTTGTGGAGATAGCAACCAGAGCCATGGATCCGACTCGAGATGGACACTGGTCCTGAAGGACAGTGGTCTAGATGGTGACCAGAGCCATTCCTCCCACCTTGTATTGACTCTTGCCAGACCCCGAGGCATGGATCCCACTCTGGATGGCCAGTGGTCTGGATGGGCACCAGACCATGGCTCCCCTATCAATGGACACTGGTCTAGATGGATGCCAGAGCCAATGACTCCAGCTGGACACTGGTGTGGATGGACACCAGAGCAATGGATGCCACTGTGGATGGATACTGGTTTGGATGGACATAAGAGCCACGGATCCCAATCTAGATGGACGCTGCTGTGAATAGACACCAGTGCCATGGATCCCACTGTGGATGGACACTGGTATGGATAGACATCAGAGCCTTGGATCCCAGCTTGACTGTGTTCTGGATGGAGAGCAGAGTCTTGGATTGGACTCTGGATGGATACTGCTCCAGATGGACAGCAGAGTCTTGGATTGGACTCTGGATGGATACTGCTCCTGATGGAACGCAGAGCCATGGATCCCACTGTTGGTGGATACTGGTCTGGATGGACTCCAGAGCCATGGATCCGTCCCTGGATGGACACAGTTCTGGATGGACACCAGAGCCATAGATCCGAATTGGAGCCTGGTCTGGATGGATGCAAGGGCCATGGATTCCACTCTGGATGGATACTGCTCCAGTTAGCAACCAGAGTCATGGATCCGAATCCAGATGGAGACTGGTCCAGATGGACACTGGTCCAGATGGTCACCAGAGCCATTCCTCCCACCTTGTATTGATAGTGGTCTTGCCAGACCCCGAGGCATGCATCCCACTCTGGATGGCCAGTGGTCTGGATGGGCCCCAGACCATGGATCCCCTATGAATGGACACTGGTCTAGATGGACGCCAGAGCCATGGATTCCAGCTGGACACTGGTGTGGATGGACACCAGAGCAATGGATGCCACTGTGGATGGACACTGGTTTGGATGGACATAAGAGCCACGGATCCCAATCTGGATGGACGCTGCTGTGAATAGACCCCAGAGCCATGGATCCCACAGTGGATTGACAGTGGTCAGGATGGACACCAGAGCAATGGATGCCACTGTGGATGGACACAGGTAGGTAGAGATGCACACCAGAGTAATGGTGTCCACTCTGGATGGACACTGGTCTGGATAGACAGCAGAACCCTGGCTTCCACTCTGGATGGACGCTTGCCTGAATAGACAAAAGAGCTATGGATCCCAGCTTGACACTGGTCTGGATGGGCACCAGAGCCATGGATCCCACTCTGAATGCACACTACTCGTGATGGACACAAGAGCCATGCATCCCTCTGTGGATGGAGCCTGGTTTGAATGGACAGCACAGCCACGCATCCAGATGGACACCAGAGCCGTGGATCCCAACTGGACAGTGGTCTCGATGGACACCAGTGCCATGGATCCCACTGTGGATGGACACTGGTATGGATAGACATCAGAGACTTGGATCCCAGCTTGACTGTGTTCTGGATGGAGAGCAGAGTCTTGGATTGGACTCTGGATGGATACTGCTCCAGATGGACAGCAGAGTCTTGGATTGGACTCTGGATGGATACTGCTCCAGATGGAACGCAGAGCCATGGATCCCGCTGTGGGTGGATACTGGTCTGGATGGACTCCAGAGCCATGGATTCATCACTGGATGGACACTGTTCTGAATGGACACCAGAGCCATGGATCCAAAATTGCAGCCTGGTCTGGAGGGATACAAGGGCCATGGATTCCACTCTGGATGGATACTGCTCCAGATAGCAACCAGTGTCATGGATCCGAATCCAGATTGAGATTGGTCCAGATGGACACTGGTCCAGATGGCGACCAGAGCCATTCCTCCCACCTTGTATTGAGTCTCTCCAGAACCCGAGGCATGGATCCCACTCTGGATGGCCAGTGGTCTGGATGGGCCCCAGGCCATGGATCTCCTATGAAAGGACACTGGTCTAGATGGAGCCCAGAACCATGGATTCCAGTTGGACACAGGTGTGGATGGACACCAGAGCAATGGATGCCACTGTGGATGGACACAGGTAGGTAGAGATGCACACCAGAGTAATGGTGTCCGCTCTGGATGGACACTGGTCAGGATAGACAGCAGAACGCTGGCTTCCACTCTGGATGGACGCTTGTCTGAATAGACAAAAGAGCTATGGATCCCAGCTTGACACTGGTCTGGATGGACACCAGAGCCATGGATCCCACTCTGAATGAACACTACTAGTGATGGACACAAGAGCCATGCATCCCTCTGTGGATGGAGCCTGGTTTGAATGGACAGCACAGCCACGCATCCAGATGGACACCAGAGCCGTGGATCCCACCTCGATAGTGGTCTGGATGGACACCAGTGCCATGGATCCCACTGTGGATGGACACTGGTATGGAGAGACATCAGAGCCTTGTATCCCAGCTGAACCCTGTTCTGGATGGACAGCAGAGTCTTGGATTGGACTCTGGATGGATTCTGCTCCAGATGGACACCAGAGCCATGGATCCCACTGTGGGTGGATCCTGGTCTGGATGGACTCCAGAGCCATGGATCCGTCTCTGGATGGACACTGTTCTGAATGGACACCACAGCCATAGATCCAAATTGGAGCCTGGTCTGGATGGATACAAGGGCCATGGATTCCACTCTGGATGGATACTGCTCCAGATAGCAACCAGAGTCATGGATCCGAATCCAGATGGAGACTGGTCCAGATGGACACTGGTCCAGATGGTCACTAGAGCCATTCCTCCCACCTTGTATTGAGAGTGGTCTTGCCGGACACCGAGGCATGCATCCCACTCTGGATGGCCAGTGGTCTGGATGGGCACCAGACCATGGATCCCCTATGAATGGACACTGGTCAAGACGGACGCCAGAGCCATGGATTCCAGCTGGACACTGGTGTGGATGGACACCAGAGCCATGGATGCCACTGTGGATGGACACTGGTTTGGATGGACATAAGAGCCACGGATCCCAATCTGAATGGACGCTGCTGTGAATAGACACCAGAGCCATGGATCCCACAGTGGATTGACAGTGGTCAGGATGGACACCAGAGCAATGGATGCCACTGTGGATGGACACAGGTAGAGATGCACACCAGAGTAATGGTGTCCGCTCTGGATGGACACTGGTCTGGATAGACAGCAGAACCCTGGCTTCCACTCTGGATAGACGCTTGCCTGAATAGACAAAACAGCTATGGATCCCAGCTTGACACTGGTCTGGATGGACACCAGCGCCATGGATCCCACTCTAAATACACACTACTCAAGATGGACACAAGACCCATGCATCCCTCTGTGGATGGAGCCTGGTTTGAATGGACAGCACAGCCACGCATCCAGATGGACACCAGAGCCGTGGATCCCAACTGTACACTGGTCTGGATGGACACCAGAGCCATGGATCCCACTGTGGATGGACCCTGGTACAGATGGACAGCATAGCCATGGATGCAAACTGGACACTGGTCCAGATGGATAATGCTCTGGATGGATGCCAGAGCCATGGATCCCTCTCTGGATGCACGCTCTTCTCGATGGACACAAGAGTCATGCATGCGTCTGTAGATGGAGCCTGGTATGAATGGAGAGCACAGCCACATATCCAGATGGATACTTGTCCAGATGGACAGCAGAGCCGTGGATCCCAACTGGACAGTGGTCTCCATGGACACCAGCGCCATGGATCCCACTGTGGATGGACACTGGTATGGATAGACATCAGAGCCTTGGATCCCAGCTGGACCCTGTTCTGGATGGACAGCAGAGTCTTGGATTGGACTCTGGATGGATTCTGCTCCAGATGGACACCAGAGCCATGGATCCCACTGTGGGTGGATCCTGGTCTGGATGGACTCCAGAGCCATGGATCCGTCTCTGGAAGGACACTGTTCTGGATGGACACCAGAGCCATAGATCCGAAATTGAAGCCTGGACTGGATGGATACAAGGGCCATGGATTCCACTGTGGATGGATACTGCTCCAGATAGCAACCAGTGTCATGGATCCGAATCCAGACTGAGATTGGTCCTGATGGACACTGGTCCAGATGGTGACCAGAGCCATTCCTCCCACTTTGTATTGAGTCTTGCCAGAACCCGAGGCATGGATCCCACTCTGGATGGCCAGTGATCTGGATGGGCCACAGACCATGGATCTCCTATGAAAGGACACTGGTCTAGATGGAGCCCAGAGCCATGGATTCCAGCTGGACACTGGTGTGGATGGACACCAGAGCAATGGATGCCACTGTGGATGGACACAGGTAGAGATGCACACCAGAGTAATGGTGTCCGCTCTGGATGGACACTGGTCTGGATAGACAGCAGAACCCTGGCTCCCACTCTGGATGGACGCTTGCCTGAATAGACAAAAGAGCTATGGATCCCAGCTTGACACTGGTCTGGAAGGACACCAGAGCCATGGATCCCACTCTGAATGCACACTACTCGTGATGGACACAAGAGCCATGCATCCCTCTGTGGATGGAGCCTGGTTTGAAATGACAGCACAGCCACGCATCCAGATGGACACCAGAGCCGTGGATCCCATTTGGACAGTGGTCTCGATGGACACCAGGGCCATGGATCCCACTGTGGATGGACACGGGTATGGATAGACATCAGAGCCTTGGATCCCAGCTTGACTGTGTTCTGGATGGAGAGCAGAGTCTTGGATTGGACTCTAGATGGATACTGCTCCAGATGGACACCAGAGCCATGGATCCCACTTTGGATGGATCCCAGTCTGGATAGACTCCAGAACCATGGATCCGTCTCTGGATGGATGCTGGTCTGGATGGACACCGAGCCATGGATCCAAATTGGAGCCTGGTCTGGATGGATACAAGGGCCATGGATTCCACCCTTGATGGACACTTGTGGAGATAGCAACCAGAGGCATGGATTTGACTCGAGATGGACACTGGTGCTGAAGGACAGTGGTCTAGATGGTGACCAGAGCCATTCCTCCCACCTTGTATTGACTCTTGCCAGACCCCGAGGCATGGATCCCACTCTGGATGGCCAGTGGTCTGGATGGGCACCAGACCATGGCTCCCCTATGAATGGACACTGGTCTTGACGGACGCCAGAGCCATGGATTCCAGCTGGACACTGCTGTGGATGGACACCAGAGCAATGGATGCCACTGTGGATGGATACTGGTTTGGATGGACATAAGAGCCACGGATCCCAATCTAGACGGACGCTGCTGTGAATAGACACCAGAGCCATGGATCCCACAGTGGATTGACAGTGGTCAGGATGGACACCAGAGCAATGGATGCCACTGTGGATGGACGCAGGTAGAGATGCACACCAGAGTAATGGTGTCCGCTCTGGATGGACACTGGTCAGGATAGACAGCAGAACCCTGGCTTCCACTCTGGATGGACGCTTGCCTGAATAGACAAAAGAGCTATGGATCCCAGCTTGACACTGGTCTGGAAGGACACCAGAGCCATGGATCCCACTCTGAATGCACACTACTCGTGATGGACACAAGAGCCATGCATCCCTCTGTGGATGGAGCCTGGTTTGAATGGACAGCACAGCCACGCATCCAGACGGACACCAGAGCCGTGGATCCCAACTGCACAGTGGTCTGGATGGACACCAGAGCCATGGATCCCACTGTGGATGGACCTTGGTACAGATAGACAGCAAAACCATGGATGCAAAGTGGACACTGCTCCAGATGGATAATGATCTGGATGGACGCCAAAGCCATGGATCCCACTCTGGATGCACGCTGTTCTTGATGGACACAGGAGTCATGCATGGGTCTGTAGATGGAGCCTGGTATGAATGGACAGCACAGCCACGTATCCAGATGGATACTTGCCCAGATGGACAGCAGAGCCGTGGATCTCAAGTGGACAGTGGTCAGGATGGAAACCAGAGCGATGGATCCCACTGTGGATGGACACTGGTATGGATAGACCTCAGAGCCTTGGATCCCAGCTTTACTCTGTTCTAAATAGACTCCAGAGCCATGGATCCGTCTCTGGATGGATGCTGGTCTGGATGGACACCCGAGCCATGGATCCAAATTGGAGCCTGGTCTGGATGGATACAAGGGCCATGGATTCCACTCTTGATGGACACTTGTGGAGATAGCAACCAGAGCCATGGATCCGACTCGAGATGGACACTGGTCCTGAAGGACAGTGGTCTAGATGGTGACCAGAGCCATTCCTCCCACCTTGTATTGACTCTTGCCAGACCCCGAGGCATGGATCCCACTCTGGATGGCCAGTGGTCTGGATGGGCACCAGACCATGGCTCCCCTATCAATGGACACTGGTCTAGATGGATGCCAGAGCCAATGACTCCAGCTGGATAATGGTGTGGATGGACACCAGAGCAATGGATGCCACTGTGGATGGATACGGGTTTGGATGGACATAAGAGCCACGGATCCCAATCTCGATGGACGCTGCTGTGAATAGACACCAGTGCCATGGATCCCACTGTGGATGGACACTGGTATGGATAGACATCAGAGCCTTGGATCCCAGCTTGACTGTGTTCTGGATGGAGAGCAGAGTCTTGGATTGGACTCTGGATGGATACTGCTCCAGATGGACAGCAGAGTCTTGGATTGGACTCTGGATGGATACTGCTCCAGATGGAACGCAGAGCCATGGATCCCACTGTTGGTGGATACTGGTCTGGATGGACTCCAGAGCCATGGATCCGTCCCTGGATGGACACAGTTCTGGATGGACACCAGAGCCATAGATCCAAATTGGAGCCTGGTCTGGATGGATGCAAGGGCCATGGATTCCACTCTGGATGGATACTGCTCCAGTTAGCAACCAGAGTCATGGATCCGAATCCAGATGGAGACTGGTCCAGATGGACACTGGTCCAGATGGTGACCAGAGCCATTCCTCCCACCTTGTATTGATAGTGGTCTTGCCGGACACCGAGGCATGGATCCCACTCTGGATGGCCAGTGGTCTGGATGGGCCCCAGACCATGGATCCCCTATGAATGGACACTGGTCTAGATGGACGCCAGAGCCATGGATTCCAGCTGGACACTGGTGTGGATGGACACCAGAGCAATGGATGCCACTGTGGATGGACACTGGTTTGGATGGACATAAGAGCCACGGATCCCAATCTGGATGGACGCTGCTGTGAATAGACCCCAGAGCCATGGATCCCACAGTGGATTGACAGTGGTCAGGATGGACACCAGAGCAATGGATGCCACTGTGGATGGACACAGGTAGGTAGAGATGCACACCAGAGTAATGGTGTCCGCTCTGGATGGACACTGGTCTGGATAGACAGCAGAACCCTGGCTTCCACTCTGGATGGACGCTTGCCTGAATAGACAAAAGAGCTATGGATCCCAGCTTGACACTGGTCTGGATGGGCACCAGAGCCATGGATCCCACTCTGAATGCACACTACTCGTGATGGACACAAGAGCCATGCATCCCTCTGTGGATGGAGCCTGGTTAGAATGGACAGCACAGCCACGCATCCAGATGGACACCAGAGCCGTGGATCCCAACTGGACAGTGGTCTCGATGGACACCAGTGCCATGGATCCCACTGTGGATGGACACTGGTATGGATAGACATCAGAGCCTTGGATCCCAGCTTGACTGTGTTCTGGATGGAGAGCAGAGTCTTGGATTGGTCTCTGGATGGATACTGCTCCAGATGGACAGCAGAGTCTTGGATTGGACTCTGGATGGATACTGCTCCTGATGGAACCCAGAGCCATGGATCCCACTGTTGCTGGATACTGGTCTGGATGGACTCCAGAGCCATGGATCCGTCTCTGGATGGACACAGTTCTGGATGGACACAAGAGCCATAGATCCAAATTGGAACCTGTTCTGGATGGATGCAAGGGCCATGGATTCCACTCTGGATGGATACTGCTCCAGTTAGCAACCAGAGTCATAGATCCGAATCCAGATGGAGACTGGTCCAGATGGACACTGGTCCGGATGGTGACCAAAGCCATTCCTCCCACCTTGTATTGATAGTGGTCTTGCCAGACCCCGAGGCATGCATCCCACTCTGGATGGCCAGTGGTCTGGATGGGCCCCAGGCCATGGATCCCCTATGAATGGACACTGGTCTAGATGGACGCCAGAGCCATGGATTCCAGCTGGACACTGGTGTGGATGGACACCAGAGCCATGGATGCCACTGTGGATGGACACTGGTTTGGATGGACATAAGAGCCACGGATCCCAATCTGGATGGACGCTGCTGTGAATAGACCCCAGAGCCATGGATCCCACAGTGGATTGACAGTGGTCAGGATGGACACCAGAGCAATGGATGCCACTGTGGATGGACGCAGGTAGAGATGCACACCAGAGTAATTGTGTCCGCTCTGGATGGACACTGGTCTGGATAGACAGCAGAACCCTGGCTTCCACTCTGGATGGACGCTTGCCTGAATAGACAAAAGAGCTATGGATCCCAGCTTGACACTGGTCTGGATGGACACCAGAGCCATGAATCCCACTCTGAATGCACACTACTCGTGATGGACACAAGAGCAATGCATCCCTCTGTGGATGGAGCCTGGTTTGAATGGACAGCACAGCCACGCATCCAGATGGACACCAGAGCCGTGGATCCCAACTGGACAGTGGTCTCGATGGACACCAGTGCCATGGATCCCACTGTGGATGGACACTGGTATGGATAGACATCAGAGCCTTGGATCCCAGCTTGACTGTGTTCTGGATGGAGAGCAGAGTCTTGGATTGGACTCTGGATGGATACTGCTCCAGATGGACAGCAGAGTCTTGGATTGGACTCTGGATGGATACTGCTCCAGATGGAACGCAGAGCCATGGATCCCACTGTTGGTGGATACTGGTCTGGATGGACTCCAGAGCCATGGATCCGTCCCTGGATGGACACAGTTCTGGATGGACACCAGAGCCATAGATCCAAATTGGAGCCTGGTCTGGATGGATGCAAGGGCCATGGATTCCACTCTGGATGGATACTGCTCCAGTTAGCAACCAGAGTCATGGATCCGAATCCAGATGGAGACTGGTCCAGATGGACACTGGTCCGGATGGTGACCAGAGCCATTCCTCCCACCTTGTATTGATAGTGGTCTTGCCAGACCCCGAGGCATGGATCCCACTCTGGATGACCAGTGGTCTGGATGGGCCCCAGACCATGGATCCCCTATGAATGGACACTGGTCTAGATGGACGCCAGAGCCATGGATTCCAGCTGGACACTGGTGTGGATGGACACCAGAGCAATGGATGCCACTATGGATGGACACTGGTTTGGATGGACATAAGAGCCACGGATCCCAATCTGGATGGACGCTGCTGTGAATAGACACCAGAGCCATGGATCCCACAGTGGATTGACAGTGGTCAGGATGGACACCAGAGCAATGGATGCCACTGTGGATGGACGCAGGTAGAGATGCACACCAGAGTAATGGTGTCTGCTCTGGATGGACACTGGTCTGGATAGACAGCAGAACCCTGGCTTCCACTCTGGATGGACGCTTGCCTGAATAGACAAAAGAGCTATGGATCCCAGCTTGACACTGGTCTGGATGGACACCAGAGCCATGAATCCCACTCTGAATGCACACTACTCGTGATGGACACAAGAGCCATGCATCCCTCTGTGGATGGAGCCTGGTTTGAATGGACAGCACAGCCACGCATCCAGATGGACACCAGAGCCGTGGATCCCAACTGGACAGTGGTCTCGATGGACACCAGTGCCATGGATCCCACTGTGGATGGACACTGGTATGGATAGACATCAGAGCCTTGGATCCCAGCTTGACTGTGTTCTGGATGGAGAGCAGAGTCTTGGATTGGACTCTGGATGGATACTGCTCCAGATGGACAGCAGAGTCTTGGATTGGACTCTGGATGGATACTGCTCCAGATGGAACGCAGAGCCATGGATCCCACTGTTGGTGGATACTGGTCTGGATGGACTCCAGAGCCATGGATCCGTCCCTGGATGGACACAGTTCTGGATGGACACCAGAGCCATAGATCCAAATTGGAGCCTGGTCTGGATGGATGCAAGGGCCATGGATTCCACTCTGGATGGATACTGCTCCAGTTAGCAACCAGAGTCATGGATCCGAATCCAGATGGAGACTGGTCCAGATGGACACTGGTCCGGATGGTGACCAGAGCCATTCCTCCCACCTTGTATTGATAGTGGTCTTGCCAGACCCCGAGGCATGCATCCCACTCTGGATGGCCAGTGGTCTGGATGGGCCCCAGACCATGGATCCCCTATGAATGGACACTGGTGTAGATGGACGCCAGAGCCATGGATTCCAGCTGGACACTGGTGTGGATGGACACCAGAGCCATGGATGCCACTATGGATGGACACTGGTTTGGATGGACATAAGAGCCACGGATCCCAATCTGGATGGACGCTGCTGTGAAGAGACCCCAGAGCCATGGATCCCACAGTGGATTGACAGTGGTCAGGATGGACACCAGAGCAATGGATGCCACTGTGGATGGACGCAGGTAGAGATGCACACCAGAGTAATGGTGTCCGCTCTGGATGGACACTGGTCTGGATAGACAGCAGAACCCTGGCTTCCACTCTGGATGGACGCTTGCCTGAATAGACAAAAGAGCTATGGATCCCAGCTTGACACTGGTCTGGATGGACACCAGAGCCATGAATCCCACTCTGAATGCACACTAATCGTGATGGACACAAGAGCCATGCATCCCTCTGTGGATGGAGCCTGGTTTGAATGGACAGCACAGCCACGCATCCAGATGGACACCAGAGCCGTGGATCCCAACTGGACAGTGGTCTCGATGGACACCAGTGCCATGGATCCCACTGTGGATGGACACTGGTATGGATAGACATCAGAGCCTTGGATCCCAGCTTGACTGTGTTCTGGATGGAGAGCAGAGTCTTGGATTGAACTCTGGATGGATACTGCTCCAGATGGACACCAGAGCCATGGATCCCACTTTGGATGGATCCCAGTCTGGATAGACTCCAGAGCCATGGATCCGTCTCTGGATGGATGCTGGTCTGGATGGACACCCGAGCCATGGATCCAAATTGGAGCCTGGTCTGGATGGATACAAGGGCCATGGATTCCACTCTGGATGGACACTTGTGGAGATAGCAACCTGAGGCATGGATTCGACTCGAGATGGACACTGGTCCTGAAGGACAGTGGTCTAGATGGTGACCAGAGCCATTCCTCCCACTTTGTATTGACTCTTGCCAGACCCCAAGGCATGGATCCCACTCTGGATGGCCAGTGGTCTGGATGGGCACCAGACCATGGATCCCCTATGAATGGACACTGGTCTTGACGGACGCCAGAGCCATGGATTC
This sequence comes from Chamaea fasciata, assembly GCF_029207755.1. Taxonomy (NCBI): domain Eukaryota; kingdom Metazoa; phylum Chordata; class Aves; order Passeriformes; family Sylviidae; genus Chamaea; species Chamaea fasciata. The sequence continues at coordinate 415,165 of NW_027094144.1, forward strand.
CAGCTGGACACTGGTGTGGATGGACACCTGAGCCATGGATGCCACTGTGGATGGATACTGGTTTGGATGGACATAAGAGCCACGGATCCCAATCTAGACGGACGCTGCTGTGAATAGACACCAGAGCCATGGATCCCACTGTGGATGGACACTGGTATGGATAGACATCAGAGCCTTGGATCCCAGCTTGACTGTGTTCTGGATGGAGAGCAGAGTCTTGGATTGGACTCTGGATGGATACTGCTCCAGATGGACAGCAGAGTCTTGGATTGGACTCTGGATGGATACTGCTCCAGATGGAACGCAGAGCCATGGATCCCACTGTTGGTGGATACTGGTCTGGATGGACTCCAGAGCCATGGATCCGTCCCTGGATGGACACAGTTCTGGATGGACACCAGAGCCATAGATCCAAATTGGAGCCTGGTCTGGATGGATGCAAGGGCCATGGATTCCACTCTGGATGGATACTGCTCCAGTTAGCAACCAGAGTCATGGATCCGAATCCAGATGGAGACTGGTCCAGATGGACACTGGTCCAGATGGTGACCAGAGCCATTCCTCCCACCTTGTATTGATAGTGGTCTTGCCGGACACCGAGGCATGGATCCCACTCTGGATGGCCAGTGGTCTGGATGGGCCCCAGACCATGGATCCCCTATGAATGGACACTGGTCTAGATGGACGCCAGAGCCATGGATTCCAGCTGGACACTGGTGTGGATGGACACCAGAGCCATGGATGCCACTATGGATGGACACTGGTTTGGATGGACATAAGAGCCACGGATCCCAATCTGGATGGACGCTGCTGTGAATAGACACCAGAGCCATGGATCCCACAGTGGATTGACAGTGGTCAGGATGGACACCAGAGCAATGGATGCCACTGTGGATGGACGCAGGTAGAGATGCACACCAGAGTAATGGTGTCCGCTCTGGATGGACACTGGTCTGGATAGACAGCAGAACCCTGGCTTCCACTCTGGATGGACGCTTGCCTGAATAGACAAAAGAGCTATGGATCCCAGCTTGACACTGGTCTGGATGGACACCAGAGCCATGAATCCCACTCTGAATGCACACTACTCGTGATGGACACAAGAGCCATGCATCCCTCTGTGGATGGAGCCTGGTTTGAATGGACAGCACAGCCACGCATCCAGATGGACACCAGAGCCGTGGATCCCAACTGGACAGTGGTCTCGATGGACACCAGTGCCATGGATCCCACTGTGGATGGACACTGGTATGGATAGACATCAGAGCCTTGGATCCCAGCTTGACTGTGTTCTGGATGGAGAGCAGAGTCTTGGATTGGACTCTGGATGGATACTGCTCCAGATGGACAGCAGAGTCTTGGATTGGACTCTGGATGGATACTGCTCCAGATGGAACGCAGAGCCATGGATCCCACTGTTGGTGGATACTGGTCTGGATGGACTCCAGAGCCATGGATCCGTCTCTGGATGGACACAGTTCTGGATGGACACAAGAGCCATAGATCCAAATTGGAACCTGTTCTGGATGGATGCAAGGGCCATGGATTCCACTCTGGATGGATACTGCTCCAGTTAGCAACCAGAGTCATGGATCCGAATCCAGATGGAGAGTGGTCCAGATGGACACTGGTCCGGATGGTGACCAGAGCCATTCCTCCCACCTTGTATTGATAGTGGTCTTGCCAGACCCCGAGGCATGCATCCCACTCTGGATGGCCAGTGGTCTGGATGGGCCCCAGACCATGGATCCCCTATGAATGGACACTGGTCTAGATGGACGCCAGAGCCATGGATTCCAGCTGGACACTGGTGTGGATGGACACCAGAGCAATGGATGCCACTGTGGATGGACACTGGTTTGGATGGACATAAGAGCCACGGATCCCAATCTGGATGGACGCTGCTGTGAATAGACCCCAGAGCCATGGATCCCACAGTGGATTGACAGTGGTCAGGATGGACACCAGAGCAATGGATGCCACTGTGGATGGACGCAGGTAGAGATGCACACCAGAGTAATGGTGTCCGCTCTGGATGGACACTGGTATGGATAGACATCAGAGCCTTGGATCCCAGCTTGACTGTGTTCTGGATGGAGAGCAGTGTCTTGGATTGGACTCTGGATGGATACTGCTCCAGATGGACAGCAGAGTCTTGGATTGGACTCTGGATGGATACTGCTCCAGATGGAATGCAGAGCTATGGATCCCACTCTTGGTGGATACTGGTCTGGATGGACTCCAGAGCCATGGATCCGTCTCTGGATGGACACAGTTCTGGATGGACACCAGAGCCATAGATCCAAATTGGAACCTGTTCTGGATGGATGCAAGGGCCATGGATTCCACTCTGGATGGATACTGCTCCAGTTAGCAACCAGAGTCATAGATCCGAATCCAGATGGAGACTGGTCCAGATGGACACTGGTCCGGATGGTGACCAGAGCCATTCCTCCCACCTTGTATTGATAGTGGTCTTGCCAGACCCCGAGGCATGCATCCCACTCTGGATGGCCAGTGGTCTGGATGGGCCCCAGACCATGGATCCCCTATGAATGGACACTGGTCTAGATGGACGCCAGAGCCATGGATTCCAGCTGGACACTGGTGTGGATGGACACCAGAGCAATGGATGCCACTGTGGATGGACACTGGTTTGGATGGACATAAGAGCCACGGATCCCAATCTGGATGGACGCTGCTGTGAAGAGACCCCAGAGCCATGGATCCCACAGTGGATTGACAGTGGTCAGGATGGACACCAGAGCAATGGATGCCACTGTGGATGGACGCAGGTAGAGATGCACACCAGAGTAATGGTGTCCGCTCTGGATGGACACTGGTCTGGATAGACAGCAGAACCCTGGCTTCCACTCTGGATGGACGCTTGCCTGAATAGACAAAAGAGCTATGGATCCCAGCTTGACACTGGTCTGGATGGACACCAGAGCCATGAATCCCACTCTGAATGCACACTACTCGTGATGGACACAAGAGCCATGCATCCCTCTGTGGATGGAGCCTGGTTTGAATGGACAGCACAGCCACGCATCCAGATGGACACCAGAGCCGTGGATCCCAACTGGACAGTGGTCTCGATGGACACCAGTGCCATGGATCCCACTGTGGATGGACACTGGTATGGATAGACATCAGAGCCTTGGATCCCAGCTTGACTGTGTTCTGGATGGAGAGCAGAGTCTTGGATTGGACTCTGGATGGATACTGCTCCAGATGGACACCAGAGCCATGGATCCCACTTTGGATGGATCCCAGTCTGGATAGACTCCAGAGCCATGGATCCGTCTCTGGATGGATGCTGGTCTGGATGGACACCGAGCCATGGATCCAAATTGGAGCCTGGTCTGGATGGATACAAGGGCCATGGATTCCACTCTGGATGGACACTTGTGGAGATAGCAACCTGAGGCATGGATTCGACTCGAGATGGACACTGGTCCTGAAGGACAGTGGTCTAGATGGTGACCAGAGCCATTCCTCCCACCTTGTATTGACTCTTGCCAGACCCCAAGGCATGGATCCCACTCTGGATGGCCAGTGGTCTGGATGGGCACCAGACCATGGATCCCCTATGAATGGACACTGGTCTTGACGGACGCCAGAGCCATGGATTCCAGCTGGACACTGGTGTGGATGGACACTTGAGCCATGGATGCCACTGTGGATGGATACTGGTTTGGATGGACATAAGAGCCACGGATCCCAACCTAGACGGACGCTGCTGTGAATAGACACCAGAGCCATGGATCCCACAGTGGATTGACAGTGGTCAGGATGGACACCAGAGCAATGGATGCCACTGTGGATGGACGCAGGTAGAGATGCACACCAGAGTAATGGTGTCCGCTCTGGATGGACACTGGTCTGGATAGACAGCAGAACCCTGGCTTCCACTCTGGATGGACGCTTGCCTGAATAGACAAAAGAGCTATGGATCCCAGCTTGACACTGGTCTGGATGGACACCAGAGCCATGGATCCCACTCTGAATGCACACTACTCGTGATGGACACAAGAGCCATGCATCCCTCTGTGGATGGAGCCTGGTTTGAATGGACAGCACAGCCACGCATCCAGACGGACACCAGAGCCGTGGATCCCAACTGCACAGTGGTCTGGATGGACACCAGAGCCATGGATCCCACTGTGGATGGACCCTGGTACAGATAGACAGCATAGCCATGGATGCAAAGTGGACACTGCTCCAGATGGATAATGATCTGGATGGACGCCAAAGCCATGGATCCCACTCTGGATGCACGCTGTTCTTGATGGACACAGGAGTCATGCATGGGTCTGTAGATGGAGCCTGGTATGAATGGACAGCACAGCCACGTATCCAAAAGGATACTTGTCCAGATGGACAGCAGAGCCGTGGATCTCAAGTGGACAGTGGTCTGGATGGAAACCAGAGCAATGGATCCCACTGTGGATGGACACTGGTATGGATAGACCTCAGAGCCTTGGATCCCAGCTTTACTCTGTTCTAAATAGACTCCAGAGCCATGGATCCGTCTCTGGATGGATGCTGGTCTGGATGGACACCAGAGCCATGGATCCAAATTGGAGCCTGGTCTGGATGGATACAAGGGCCATGGATTCCACTCTTGATGGACACTTGTGGAGATAGCAACCAGAGGCATGGATCCGACTCGAGATGGACACTGGTCCTGAAGGACAGTGGTCTAGATGGTGACCAGAGCCATTCCTCCCACCTTGTATTGACTCTTGCCAGACACCGAGGCATGGATCCCACTCTGGATGGCCAGTGGTCTGGATGGGCACCAGACCATGGCTCCCCTATCAATGGATACTGGTCTAGATGGATGCCAGAGCCAATGACTCCAGCTGGACACTGGTGTGGATGGACACCAGAGCAATGGATGCAACTGTGGATGGATACGGGTTTGGATGGACATAAGAGCCACGGATCCCAATCTAGATGGACGCTGCTGTGAATAGACACCAGTGCCATGGATCCCACTGTGGATGGACACTGGTATGGATAGACATCAGAGCCTTGGATCCCAGCTTGACTGTGTTCTGGATGGAGAGCAGAGTCTTGGATTGGACTCTGGATGGATACTGCTCCAGATGGACACCAGAGCCATGGATCCCACTTTGGATGGATCCCAGTCTGGATAGACTCCAGAGCCATGGATCCGTCTCTGGATGGATGCTGGTCTGGATGGACACCCGAGCCATGGATCCAAATTGGAGCCTGGTCTGGATGGATACAAGGGCCATGGATTCCACTCTGGATGGACACTTGTGGAGATAGCAACCTGAGGCATGGATTCGACTCGAGATGGACACTGGTCCTGAAGGACAGTGGTCTAGATGGTGACCAGAGCCATTCCTCCCACTTTGTATTGACTCTTGCCAGACCCCAAGGCATGGATCCCACTCTGGATGGCCAGTGGTCTGGATGGGCACCAGACCATGGATCCCCTATGAATGGACACTGGTCTTGACGGACGCCAGAGCCATGGATTCCAGCTGGACACTGGTGTGGATGGACACCTGAGCCATGGATGCCACTGTGGATGGATACTGGTTTGGATGGACATAAGAGCCACGGATCCCAATCTAGACGGACGCTGCTGTGAATAGACACCAGAGCCATGGATCCCACTGTGGATGGACACTGGTATGGATAGACATCAGAGCCTTGGATCCCAGCTTGACTGTGTTCTGGATGGAGAGCAGAGTCTTGGATTGGACTCTGGATGGATACTGCTCCAGATGGACAGCAGAGTCTTGGATTGGACTCTGGATGGATACTGCTCCAGATGGAACGCAGAGCCATGGATCCCACTGTTGGTGGATACTGGTCTGGATGGACTCCAGAGCCATGGATCCGTCCCTGGATGGACACAGTTCTGGATGGACACCAGAGCCATAGATCCAAATTGGAGCCTGGTCTGGATGGATGCAAGGGCCATGGATTCCACTCTGGATGGATACTGCTCCAGTTAGCAACCAGAGTCATGGATCCGAATCCAGATGGAGACTGGTCCAGATGGACACTGGTCCAGATGGTGACCAGAGCCATTCCTCCCACCTTGTATTGATAGTGGTCTTGCCGGACACCGAGGCATGGATCCCACTCTGGATGGCCAGTGGTCTGGATGGGCCCCAGACCATGGATCCCCTATGAATGGACACTGGTCTAGATGGACGCCAGAGCCATGGATTCCAGCTGGACACTGGTGTGGATGGACACCAGAGCCATGGATGCCACTATGGATGGACACTGGTTTGGATGGACATAAGAGCCACGGATCCCAATCTGGATGGACGCTGCTGTGAATAGACACCAGAGCCATGGATCCCACAGTGGATTGACAGTGGTCAGGATGGACACCAGAGCAATGGATGCCACTGTGGATGGACGCAGGTAGAGATGCACACCAGAGTAATGGTGTCCGCTCTGGATGGACACTGGTCTGGATAGACAGCAGAACCCTGGCTTCCACTCTGGATGGACGCTTGCCTGAATAGACAAAAGAGCTATGGATCCCAGCTTGACACTGGTCTGGATGGACACCAGAGCCATGAATCCCACTCTGAATGCACACTACTCGTGATGGACACAAGAGCCATGCATCCCTCTGTGGATGGAGCCTGGTTTGAATGGACAGCACAGCCACGCATCCAGATGGACACCAGAGCCGTGGATCCCAACTGGACAGTGGTCTCGATGGACACCAGTGCCATGGATCCCACTGTGGATGGACACTGGTATGGATAGACATCAGAGCCTTGGATCCCAGCTTGACTGTGTTCTGGATGGAGAGCAGAGTCTTGGATTGGACTCTGGATGGATACTGCTCCAGATGGACAGCAGAGTCTTGGATTGGACTCTGGATGGATACTGCTCCAGATGGAACGCAGAGCCATGGATCCCACTGTTGGTGGATACTGGTCTGGATGGACTCCAGAGCCATGGATCCGTCTCTGGATGGACACAGTTCTGGATGGACACAAGAGCCATAGATCCAAATTGGAACCTGTTCTGGATGGATGCAAGGGCCATGGATTCCACTCTGGATGGATACTGCTCCAGTTAGCAACCAGAGTCATGGATCCGAATCCAGATGGAGAGTGGTCCAGATGGACACTGGTCCGGATGGTGACCAGAGCCATTCCTCCCACCTTGTATTGATAGTGGTCTTGCCAGACCCCGAGGCATGCATCCCACTCTGGATGGCCAGTGGTCTGGATGGGCCCCAGACCATGGATCCCCTATGAATGGACACTGGTCTAGATGGACGCCAGAGCCATGGATTCCAGCTGGACACTGGTGTGGATGGACACCAGAGCAATGGATGCCACTGTGGATGGACACTGGTTTGGATGGACATAAGAGCCACGGATCCCAATCTGGATGGACGCTGCTGTGAATAGACCCCAGAGCCATGGATCCCACAGTGGATTGACAGTGGTCAGGATGGACACCAGAGCAATGGATGCCACTGTGGATGGACGCAGGTAGAGATGCACACCAGAGTAATGGTGTCCGCTCTGGATGGACACTGGTATGGATAGACATCAGAGCCTTGGATCCCAGCTTGACTGTGTTCTGGATGGAGAGCAGTGTCTTGGATTGGACTCTGGATGGATACTGCTCCAGATGGACAGCAGAGTCTTGGATTGGACTCTGGATGGATACTGCTCCAGATGGAATGCAGAGCTATGGATCCCACTCTTGGTGGATACTGGTCTGGATGGACTCCAGAGCCATGGATCCGTCTCTGGATGGACACAGTTCTGGATGGACACCAGAGCCATAGATCCAAATTGGAACCTGTTCTGGATGGATGCAAGGGCCATGGATTCCACTCTGGATGGATACTGCTCCAGTTAGCAACCAGAGTCATAGATCCGAATCCAGATGGAGACTGGTCCAGATGGACACTGGTCCGGATGGTGACCAGAGCCATTCCTCCCACCTTGTATTGATAGTGGTCTTGCCAGACCCCGAGGCATGCATCCCACTCTGGATGGCCAGTGGTCTGGATGGGCCCCAGACCATGGATCCCCTATGAATGGACACTGGTCTAGATGGACGCCAGAGCCATGGATTCCAGCTGGACACTGGTGTGGATGGACACCAGAGCAATGGATGCCACTGTGGATGGACACTGGTTTGGATGGACATAAGAGCCACGGATCCCAATCTGGATGGACGCTGCTGTGAAGAGACCCCAGAGCCATGGATCCCACAGTGGATTGACAGTGGTCAGGATGGACACCAGAGCAATGGATGCCACTGTGGATGGACGCAGGTAGAGATGCACACCAGAGTAATGGTGTCCGCTCTGGATGGACACTGGTCTGGATAGACAGCAGAACCCTGGCTTCCACTCTGGATGGACGCTTGCCTGAATAGACAAAAGAGCTATGGATCCCAGCTTGACACTGGTCTGGATGGACACCAGAGCCATGAATCCCACTCTGAATGCACACTACTCGTGATGGACACAAGAGCCATGCATCCCTCTGTGGATGGAGCCTGGTTTGAATGGACAGCACAGCCACGCATCCAGATGGACACCAGAGCCGTGGATCCCAACTGGACAGTGGTCTCGATGGACACCAGTGCCATGGATCCCACTGTGGATGGACACTGGTATGGATAGACATCAGAGCCTTGGATCCCAGCTTGACTGTGTTCTGGATGGAGAGCAGAGTCTTGGATTGGACTCTGGATGGATACTGCTCCAGATGGACACCAGAGCCATGGATCCCACTTTGGATGGATCCCAGTCTGGATAGACTCCAGAGCCATGGATCCGTCTCTGGATGGATGCTGGTCTGGATGGACACCGAGCCATGGATCCAAATTGGAGCCTGGTCTGGATGGATACAAGGGCCATGGATTCCACTCTGGATGGACACTTGTGGAGATAGCAACCTGAGGCATGGATTCGACTCGAGATGGACACTGGTCCTGAAGGACAGTGGTCTAGATGGTGACCAGAGCCATTCCTCCCACCTTGTATTGACTCTTGCCAGACCCCAAGGCATGGATCCCACTCTGGATGGCCAGTGGTCTGGATGGGCACCAGACCATGGATCCCCTATGAATGGACACTGGTCTTGACGGACGCCAGAGCCATGGATTCCAGCTGGACACTGGTGTGGATGGACACTTGAGCCATGGATGCCACTGTGGATGGATACTGGTTTGGATGGACATAAGAGCCACGGATCCCAACCTAGACGGACGCTGCTGTGAATAGACACCAGAGCCATGGATCCCACAGTGGATTGACAGTGGTCAGGATGGACACCAGAGCAATGGATGCCACTGTGGATGGACGCAGGTAGAGATGCACACCAGAGTAATGGTGTCCGCTCTGGATGGACACTGGTCTGGATAGACAGCAGAACCCTGGCTTCCACTCTGGATGGACGCTTGCCTGAATAGACAAAAGAGCTATGGATCCCAGCTTGACACTGGTCTGGATGGACACCAGAGCCATGGATCCCACTCTGAATGCACACTACTCGTGATGGACACAAGAGCCATGCATCCCTCTGTGGATGGAGCCTGGTTTGAATGGACAGCACAGCCACGCATCCAGACGGACACCAGAGCCGTGGATCCCAACTGCACAGTGGTCTGGATGGACACCAGAGCCATGGATCCCACTGTGGATGGACCCTGGTACAGATAGACAGCATAGCCATGGATGCAAAGTGGACACTGCTCCAGATGGATAATGATCTGGATGGACGCCAAAGCCATGGATCCCACTCTGGATGCACGCTGTTCTTGATGGACACAGGAGTCATGCATGGGTCTGTAGATGGAGCCTGGTATGAATGGACAGCACAGCCACGTATCCAAAAGGATACTTGTCCAGATGGACAGCAGAGCCGTGGATCTCAAGTGGACAGTGGTCTGGATGGAAACCAGAGCAATGGATCCCACTGTGGATGGACACTGGTATGGATAGACCTCAGAGCCTTGGATCCCAGCTTTACTCTGTTCTAAATAGACTCCAGAGCCATGGATCCGTCTCTGGATGGATGCTGGTCTGGATGGACACCAGAGCCATGGATCCAAATTGGAGCCTGGTCTGGATGGATACAAGGGCCATGGATTCCACTCTTGATGGACACTTGTGGAGATAGCAACCAGAGGCATGGATCCGACTCGAGATGGACACTGGTCCTGAAGGACAGTGGTCTAGATGGTGACCAGAGCCATTCCTCCCACCTTGTATTGACTCTTGCCAGACACCGAGGCATGGATCCCACTCTGGATGGCCAGTGGTCTGGATGGGCACCAGACCATGGCTCCCCTATCAATGGATACTGGTCTAGATGGATGCCAGAGCCAATGACTCCAGCTGGACACTGGTGTGGATGGACACCAGAGCAATGGATGCAACTGTGGATGGATACGGGTTTGGATGGACATAAGAGCCACGGATCCCAATCTAGATGGACGCTGCTGTGAATAGACACCAGTGCCATGGATCCCACTGTGGATGGACACTGGTATGGATAGACATCAGAGCCTTGGATCCCAGCTTGACTGTGTTCTGGATGGAGAGCAGAGTCTTGGATTGGACTCTGGATGGATACTGCTCCAGATGGACACCAGAGCCATGGATCCCACTTTGGATGGATCCCAGTCTGGATAGACTCCAGAGCCATGGATCCGTCTCTGGATGGATGCTGGTCTGGATGGACACAAGAGCCATAGATCCAAATTGGAACCTGTTCTGGATGGATGCAAGGGCCATGGATTCCACTCTGGATGGATACTGCTCCAGTTAGCAACCAGAGTCATGGATCCGAATCCAGATGGAGAGTGGTCCAGATGGACACTGGTCCGGATGGTGACCAGAGCCATTCCTCCCACCTTGTATTGATAGTGGTCTTGCCAGACCCCGAGGCATGCATCCCACTCTGGATGGCCAGTGGTCTGGATGGGCCCCAGACCATGGATCCCCTATGAATGGACACTGGTCTAGATGGACGCCAGAGCCATGGATTCCAGCTGGACACTGGTGTGGATGGACACCAGAGCAATGGATGCCACTGTGGATGGACACTGGTTTGGATGGACATAAGAGCCACGGATCCCAATCTGGATGGACGCTGCTGTGAATAGACCCCAGAGCCATGGATCCCACAGTGGATTGACAGTGGTCAGGATGGACACCAGAGCAATGGATGCCACTGTGGATGGACGCAGGTAGAGATGCACACCAGAGTAATGGTGTCCGCTCTGGATGGACACTGGTATGGATAGACATCAGAGCCTTGGATCCCAGCTTGACTGTGTTCTGGATGGAGAGCAGAGTCTTGGATTGGACTCTGGATGGATACTGCTCCAGATGGACAGCAGAGTCTTGGATTGGACTCTGGATGGATACTGCTCCAGATGGAACGCAGAGCCATGGATCCCACTCTTGGTGGATACTGGTCTGGATGGACTCCAGAGCCATGGATCCGTCTCTGGATGGACACAGTTCTGGATGGACACAAGAGCCATAGATCCAAATTGGAACCTGTTCTGGATGGATGCAAGGGCCATGGATTCCACTCTGGATGGATACTGCTCCAGTTAGCAACCAGAGTCATAGATCCGAATCCAGATGGAGACTGGTCCAGATGGACACTGGTCCGGATGGTGACCAGAGCCATTCCTCCCACCTTGTATTGATAGTGGTCTTGCCAGACCCCGAGGCATGCATCCCACTCTGGATGGCCAGTGGTCTGGATGGGCCCCAGACCATGGATCCCCTATGAATGGACACTGGTCTAGATGGACGCCAGAGCCATGGATTCCAGCTGGACACTGGTGTGGATGGACACCAGAGAAATGGATGCCACTGTGGATGTACACTGGTTTGGATGGACATAAGAGCCACGGATCCCAATCTGGATGGACGCTGCTGTGAAGAGACCCCAGAGCCATGGATCCCACAGTGGATTGACAGTGGTCAGGATGGACACCAGAGCAATGGATGCCACTGTGGATGGACGCAGGTAGAGATGCACACCAGAGTAATGGTGTCCGCTCTGGATGGACACTGGTCTGGATAGACAGCAGAACCCTGGCTTCCACTCTGGATGGACGCTTGCCTGAATAGACAAAAGAGCTATGGATCCCAGCTTGACACTGGTCTGGATGGACACCAGAGCCATGAATCCCACTCTGAATGCACACTACTCGTGATGGACACAAGAGCCATGCATCCCTCTGTGGATGGAGCCTGGTTTGAATGGACAGCACAGCCACGCATCCAGATGGACACCAGAGCCGTGGATCCCAACTGGACAGTGGTCTCGATGGACACCAGTGCCATGGATCCCACTGTGGATGGACACTGGTATGGATAGACATCAGAGCCTTGGATCCCAGCTTGACTGTGTTCTGGATGGAGAGCAGAGTCTTGGATTGGACTCTGGATGGATACTGCTCCAGATGGACACCAGAGCCATGGATCCCACTTTGGATGGATCCCAGTCTGGATAGACTCCAGAGCCATGGATCCGTCTCTGGATGGATGCTGGTCTGGATGGACACCGAGCCATGGATCCAAATTGGAGCCTGGTCTGGATGGATACAAGGGCCATGGATTCCACTCTGGATGGACACTTGTGGAGATAGCAACCTGAGGCATGGATTCGACTCGAGATGGACACTGGTCCTGAAGGACAGTGGTCTAGATGGTGACCAGAGCCATTCCTCCCACCTTGTATTGACTCTTGCCAGACCCCAAGGCATGGATCCCACTCTGGATGGCCAGTGGTCTGGATGGGCCCCAGACCATGGATCCCCTATGAATGGACACTGGTCTAGATGGACGCCAGAGCCATGGATTCCAGCTGGACACTGGTGTGGATGGACACCAGAGCAATGGATGCCACTGTGGATGGACACTGGTTTGGATGGACATAAGAGCCACGGATCCCAATCTGGATGGACGCTGCTGTGAATAGACCCCAGAGCCATGGATCCCACAGTGGATTGACAGTGGTCAGGATGGACACCAGAGCAATGGATGCCACTGTGGATGGACGCAGGTAGAGATGCACACCAGAGTAATGGTGTCCGCTCTGGATGGACACTGGTATGGATAGACATCAGAGCCTTGGATCCCAGCTTGACTGTGTTCTGGATGGAGAGCAGTGTCTTGGATTGGACTCTGGATGGATACTGCTCCAGATGGACAGCAGAGTCTTGGATTGGACTCTGGATGGATACTGCTCCAGATGGAATGCAGAGCTATGGATCCCACTCTTGGTGGATACTGGTCTGGATGGACTCCAGAGCCATGGATCCGTCTCTGGATGGACACAGTTCTGGATGGACACCAGAGCCATAGATCCAAATTGGAACCTGTTCTGGATGGATGCAAGGGCCATGGATTCCACTCTGGATGGATACTGCTCCAGTTAGCAACCAGAGTCATAGATCCGAATCCAGATGGAGACTGGTCCAGATGGACACTGGTCCGGATGGTGACCAGAGCCATTCCTCCCACCTTGTATTGATAGTGGTCTTGCCAGACCCCGAGGCATGCATCCCACTCTGGATGGCCAGTGGTCTGGATGGGCCCCAGACCATGGATCCCCTATGAATGGACACTGGTCTAGATGGACGCCAGAGCCATGGATTCCAGCTGGACACTGGTGTGGATGGACACCAGAGCAATGGATGCCACTGTGGATGGACACTGGTTTGGATGGACATAAGAGCCACGGATCCCAATCTGGATGGACGCTGCTGTGAAGAGACCCCAGAGCCATGGATCCCACAGTGGATTGACAGTGGTCAGGATGGACACCAGAGCAATGGATGCCACTGTGGATGGACGCAGGTAGAGATGCACACCAGAGTAATGGTGTCCGCTCTGGATGGACACTGGTCTGGATAGACAGCAGAACCCTGGCTTCCACTCTGGATGGACGCTTGCCTGAATAGACAAAAGAGCTATGGATCCCAGCTTGACACTGGTCTGGATGGACACCAGAGCCATGAATCCCACTCTGAATGCACACTACTCGTGATGGACACAAGAGCCATGCATCCCTCTGTGGATGGAGCCTGGTTTGAATGGACAGCACAGCCACGCATCCAGATGGACACCAGAGCCGTGGATCCCAACTGGACAGTGGTCTCGATGGACACCAGTGCCATGGATCCCACTGTGGATGGACACTGGTATGGATAGACATCAGAGCCTTGGATCCCAGCTTGACTGTGTTCTGGATGGAGAGCAGAGTCTTGGATTGGACTCTGGATGGATACTGCTCCAGATGGACACCAGAGCCATGGATCCCACTTTGGATGGATCCCAGTCTGGATAGACTCCAGAGCCATGGATCCGTCTCTGGATGGATGCTGGTCTGGATGGACACCGAGCCATGGATCCAAATTGGAGCCTGGTCTGGATGGATACAAGGGCCATGGATTCCACTCTGGATGGACACTTGTGGAGATAGCAACCTGAGGCATGGATTCGACTCGAGATGGACACTGGTCCTGAAGGACAGTGGTCTAGATGGTGACCAGAGCCATTCCTCCCACCTTGTATTGACTCTTGCCAGACCCCAAGGCATGGATCCCACTCTGGATGGCCAGTGGTCTGGATGGGCACCAGACCATGGATCCCCTATGAATGGACACTGGTCTTGACGGACGCCAGAGCCATGGATTCCAGCTGGACACTGGTGTGGATGGACACTTGAGCCATGGATGCCACTGTGGATGGATACTGGTTTGGATGGACATAAGAGCCACGGATCCCAACCTAGACGGACGCTGCTGTGAATAGACACCAGAGCCATGGATCCCACAGTGGATTGACAGTGGTCAGGATGGACACCAGAGCAATGGATGCCACTGTGGATGGACGCAGGTAGAGATGCACACCAGAGTAATGGTGTCCGCTCTGGATGGACACTGGTCTGGATAGACAGCAGAACCCTGGCTTCCACTCTGGATGGACGCTTGCCTGAATAGACAAAAGAGCTATGGATCCCAGCTTGACACTGGTCTGGATGGACACCAGAGCCATGGATCCCACTCTGAATGCACACTACTCGTGATGGACACAAGAGCCATGCATCCCTCTGTGGATGGAGCCTGGTTTGAATGGACAGCACAGCCACGCATCCAGACGGACACCAGAGCCGTGGATCCCAACTGCACAGTGGTCTGGATGGACACCAGAGCCATGGATCCCACTGTGGATGGACCCTGGTACAGATAGACAGCATAGCCATGGATGCAAAGTGGACACTGCTCCAGATGGATAATGATCTGGATGGACGCCAAAGCCATGGATCCCACTCTGGATGCACGCTGTTCTTGATGGACACAGGAGTCATGCATGGGTCTGTAGATGGAGCCTGGTATGAATGGACAGCACAGCCACGTATCCAAAAGGATACTTGTCCAGATGGACAGCAGAGCCGTGGATCTCAAGTGGACAGTGGTCTGGATGGAAACCAGAGCAATGGATCCCACTGTGGATGGACACTGGTATGGATAGACCTCAGAGCCTTGGATCCCAGCTTTACTCTGTTCTAAATAGACTCCAGAGCCATGGATCCGTCTCTGGATGGATGCTGGTCTGGATGGACACCAGAGCCATGGATCCAAATTGGAGCCTGGTCTGGATGGATACAAGGGCCATGGATTCCACTCTTGATGGACACTTGTGGAGATAGCAACCAGAGGCATGGATCCGACTCGAGATGGACACTGGTCCTGAAGGACAGTGGTCTAGATGGTGACCAGAGCCATTCCTCCCACCTTGTATTGACTCTTGCCAGACACCGAGGCATGGATCCCACTCTGGATGGCCAGTGGTCTGGATGGGCACCAGACCATGGCTCCCCTATCAATGGATACTGGTCTAGATGGATGCCAGAGCCAATGACTCCAGCTGGACACTGGTGTGGATGGACACCAGAGCAATGGATGCAACTGTGGATGGATACGGGTTTGGATGGACATAAGAGCCACGGATCCCAATCTAGATGGACGCTGCTGTGAATAGACACCAGTGCCATGGATCCCACTGTGGATGGACACTGGTATGGATAGACATCAGAGCCTTGGATCCCAGCTTGACTGTGTTCTGGATGGACAGCAGAGTCTTGGATTGGACTCTGGATGGATACTGCTCCAGATGGACACCAGAGCCATGGATCCCACTTTGGATGGATCCCAGTCTGGATAGACTCCAGAGCCATGGATCCGTCTCTGGATGGATGCTGGTCTGGATGGACACAAGAGCCATAGATCCAAATTGGAACCTGTTCTGGATGGATGCAAGGGCCATGGATTCCACTCTGGATGGATACTGCTCCAGTTAGCAACCAGAGTCATGGATCCGAATCCAGATGGAGAGTGGTCCAGATGGACACTGGTCCGGATGGTGACCAGAGCCATTCCTCCCACCTTGTATTGATAGTGGTCTTGCCAGACCCCGAGGCATGCATCCCACTCTGGATGGCCAGTGGTCTGGATGGGCCCCAGACCATGGATCCCCTATGAATGGACACTGGTCTAGATGGACGCCAGAGCCATGGATTCCAGCTGGACACTGGTGTGGATGGACACCAGAGCAATGGATGCCACTGTGGATGGACACTGGTTTGGATGGACATAAGAGCCACGGATCCCAATCTGGATGGACGCTGCTGTGAATAGACCCCAGAGCCATGGATCCCACAGTGGATTGACAGTGGTCAGGATGGACACCAGAGCAATGGATGCCACTGTGGATGGACGCAGGTAGAGATGCACACCAGAGTAATGGTGTCCGCTCTGGATGGACACTGGTATGGATAGACATCAGAGCCTTGGATCCCAGCTTGACTGTGTTCTGGATGGAGAGCAGAGTCTTGGATTGGACTCTGGATGGATACTGCTCCAGATGGACAGCAGAGTCTTGGATTGGACTCTGGATGGATACTGCTCCAGATGGAACGCAGAGCCATGGATCCCACTCTTGGTGGATACTGGTCTGGATGGACTCCAGAGCCATGGATCCGTCTCTGGATGGACACAGTTCTGGATGGACACAAGAGCCATAGATCCAAATTGGAACCTGTTCTGGATGGATGCAAGGGCCATGGATTCCACTCTGGATGGATACTGCTCCAGTTAGCAACCAGAGTCATAGATCCGAATCCAGATGGAGACTGGTCCAGATGGACACTGGTCCGGATGGTGACCAGAGCCATTCCTCCCACCTTGTATTGATAGTGGTCTTGCCAGACCCCGAGGCATGCATCCCACTCTGGATGGCCAGTGGTCTGGATGGGCCCCAGACCATGGATCCCCTATGAATGGACACTGGTCTAGATGGACGCCAGAGCCATGGATTCCAGCTGGACACTGGTGTGGATGGACACCAGAGAAATGGATGCCACTGTGGATGTACACTGGTTTGGATGGACATAAGAGCCACGGATCCCAATCTGGATGGACGCTGCTGTGAAGAGACCCCAGAGCCATGGATCCCACAGTGGATTGACAGTGGTCAGGATGGACACCAGAGCAATGGATGCCACTGTGGATGGACGCAGGTAGAGATGCACACCAGAGTAATGGTGTCCGCTCTGGATGGACACTGGTCTGGATAGACAGCAGAACCCTGGCTTCCACTCTGGATGGACGCTTGCCTGAATAGACAAAAGAGCTATGGATCCCAGCTTGACACTGGTCTGGATGGACACCAGAGCCATGAATCCCACTCTGAATGCACACTACTCGTGATGGACACAAGAGCCATGCATCCCTCTGTGGATGGAGCCTGGTTTGAATGGACAGCACAGCCACGCATCCAGATGGACACCAGAGCCGTGGATCCCAACTGGACAGTGGTCTCGATGGACACCAGTGCCATGGATCCCACTGTGGATGGACACTGGTATGGATAGACATCAGAGCCTTGGATCCCAGCTTGACTGTGTTCTGGATGGAGAGCAGAGTCTTGGATTGGACTCTGGATGGATACTGCTCCAGATGGACACCAGAGCCATGGATCCCACTTTGGATGGATCCCAGTCTGGATAGACTCCAGAGCCATGGATCCGTCTCTGGATGGATGCTGGTCTGGATGGACACCGAGCCATGGATCCAAATTGGAGCCTGGTCTGGATGGATACAAGGGCCATGGATTCCACTCTGGATGGACACTTGTGGAGATAGCAACCTGAGGCATGGATTCGACTCGAGATGGACACTGGTCCTGAAGGACAGTGGTCTAGATGGTGACCAGAGCCATTCCTCCCACCTTGTATTGACTCTTGCCAGACCCCAAGGCATGGATCCCACTCTGGATGGCCAGTGGTCTGGATGGGCACCAGACCATGGATCCCCTATGAATGGACACTGGTCTTGACGGACGCCAGAGCCATGGATTCCAGCTGGACACTGGTGTGGATGGACACTTGAGCCATGGATGCCACTGTGGATGGATACTGGTTTGGATGGACATAAGAGCCACGGATCCCAACCTAGACGGACGCTGCTGTGAATAGACACCAGAGCCATGGATCCCACAGTGGATTGACAGTGGTCAGGATGGACACCAGAGCAATGGATGCCACTGTGGATGGACGCAGGTAGAGATGCACACCAGAGTAATGGTGTCCGCTCTGGATGGACACTGGTCTGGATAGACAGCAGAACCCTGGCTTCCACTCTGGATGGACGCTTGCCTGAATAGACAAAAGAGCTATGGATCCCAGCTTGACACTGGTCTGGATGGACACCAGAGCCATGGATCCCACTCTGAATGCACACTACTCGTGATGGACACAAGAGCCATGCATCCCTCTGTGGATGGAGCCTGGTTTGAATGGACAGCACAGCCACGCATCCAGACGGACACCAGAGCCGTGGATCCCAACTGCACAGTGGTCTGGATGGACACCAGAGCCATGGATCCCACTGTGGATGGACCCTGGTACAGATAGACAGCATAGCCATGGATGCAAAGTGGACACTGCTCCAGATGGATAATGATCTGGATGGACGCCAAAGCCATGGATCCCACTCTGGATGCACGCTGTTCTTGATGGACACAGGAGTCATGCATGGGTCTGTAGATGGAGCCTGGTATGAATGGACAGCACAGCCACGTATCCAAAAGGATACTTGTCCAGATGGACAGCAGAGCCGTGGATCTCAAGTGGACAGTGGTCTGGATGGAAACCAGAGCAATGGATCCCACTGTGGATGGACACTGGTATGGATAGACCTCAGAGCCTTGGATCCCAGCTTTACTCTGTTCTAAATAGACTCCAGAGCCATGGATCCGTCTCTGGATGGATGCTGGTCTGGATGGACACCAGAGCCATGGATCCAAATTGGAGCCTGGTCTGGATGGATACAAGGGCCATGGATTCCACTCTTGATGGACACTTGTGGAGATAGCAACCAGAGCCATGGATCCGACTCGAGATGGACACTGGTCCTGAAGGACAGTGGTCTAGATGGTGACCAGAGCCATTCCTCCCACCTTGTATTGACTCTTGCCAGACACCGAGGCATGGATCCCACTCTGGATGGCCAGTGGTCTGGATGGGCACCAGACCATGGCTCCCCTATCAATGGATACTGGTCTAGATGGATGCCAGAGCCAATGACTCCAGCTGGACACTGGTGTGGATGGACACCAGAGCAATGGATGCAACTGTGGATGGATACGGGTTTGGATGGACATAAGAGCCACGGATCCCAATCTAGATGGACGCTGCTGTGAATAGACACCAGTGCCATGGATCCCACTGTGGATGGACACTGGTATGGATAGACATCAGAGCCTTGGATCCCAGCTTGACTGTGTTCTGGATGGAGAGCAGAGTCTTGGATTGGACTCTGGATGGATACTGCTCCAGATGGACACCAGAGCCATGGATCCCACTTTGGATGGATCCCAGTCTGGATAGACTCCAGAGCCATGGATCCGTCTCTGGATGGATGCTGGTCTGGATGGACACAAGAGCCATAGATCCAAATTGGAACCTGTTCTGGATGGATGCAAGGGCCATGGATTCCACTCTGGATGGATACTGCTCCAGTTAGCAACCAGAGTCATGGATCCGAATCCAGATGGAGAGTGGTCCAGATGGACACTGGTCCGGATGGTGACCAGAGCCATTCCTCCCACCTTGTATTGATAGTGGTCTTGCCAGACCCCGAGGCATGCATCCCACTCTGGATGGCCAGTGGTCTGGATGGGCCCCAGACCATGGATCCCCTATGAATGGACACTGGTCTAGATGGACGCCAGAGCCATGGATTCCAGCTGGACACTGGTGTGGATGGACACCAGAGCAATGGATGCCACTGTGGATGGACACTGGTTTGGATGGACATAAGAGCCACGGATCCCAATCTGGATGGACGCTGCTGTGAATAGACCCCAGAGCCATGGATCCCACAGTGGATTGACAGTGGTCAGGATGGACACCAGAGCAATGGATGCCACTGTGGATGGACGCAGGTAGAGATGCACACCAGAGTAATGGTGTCCGCTCTGGATGGACACTGGTATGGATAGACATCAGAGCCTTGGATCCCAGCTTGACTGTGTTCTGGATGGAGAGCAGAGTCTTGGATTGGACTCTGGATGGATACTGCTCCAGATGGACAGCAGAGTCTTGGATTGGACTCTGGATGGATACTGCTCCAGATGGAACGCAGAGCCATGGATCCCACTCTTGGTGGATACTGGTCTGGATGGACTCCAGAGCCATGGATCCGTCTCTGGATGGACACAGTTCTGGATGGACACAAGAGCCATAGATCCAAATTGGAACCTGTTCTGGATGGATGCAAGGGCCATGGATTCCACTCTGGATGGATACTGCTCCAGTTAGCAACCAGAGTCATAGATCCGAATCCAGATGGAGACTGGTCCAGATGGACACTGGTCCGGATGGTGACCAGAGCCATTCCTCCCACCTTGTATTGATAGTGGTCTTGCCAGACCCCGAGGCATGCATCCCACTCTGGATGGCCAGTGGTCTGGATGGGCCCCAGACCATGGATCCCCTATGAATGGACACTGGTCTAGATGGACGCCAGAGCCATGGATTCCAGCTGGACACTGGTGTGGATGGACACCAGAGAAATGGATGCCACTGTGGATGTACACTGGTTTGGATGGACATAAGAGCCACGGATCCCAATCTGGATGGACGCTGCTGTGAAGAGACCCCAGAGCCATGGATCCCACAGTGGATTGACAGTGGTCAGGATGGACACCAGAGCAATGGATGCCACTGTGGATGGACGCAGGTAGAGATGCACACCAGAGTAATGGTGTCCGCTCTGGATGGACACTGGTCTGGATAGACAGCAGAACCCTGGCTTCCACTCTGGATGGACGCTTGCCTGAATAGACAAAAGAGCTATGGATCCCAGCTTGACACTGGTCTGGATGGACACCAGAGCCATGAATCCCACTCTGAATGCACACTACTCGTGATGGACACAAGAGCCATGCATCCCTCTGTGGATGGAGCCTGGTTTGAATGGACAGCACAGCCACGCATCCAGATGGACACCAGAGCCGTGGATCCCAACTGGACAGTGGTCTCGATGGACACCAGTGCCATGGATCCCACTGTGGATGGACACTGGTATGGATAGACATCAGAGCCTTGGATCCCAGCTTGACTGTGTTCTGGATGGAGAGCAGAGTCTTGGATTGGACTCTGGATGGATACTGCTCCAGATGGACACCAGAGCCATGGATCCCACTTTGGATGGATCCCAGTCTGGATAGACTCCAGAGCCATGGATCCGTCTCTGGATGGATGCTGGTCTGGATGGACACCCGAGCCATGGATCCAAATTGGAGCCTGGTCTGGATGGATACAAGGGCCATGGATTCCACTCTGGATGGACACTTGTGGAGATAGCAACCTGAGGCATGGATTCGACTCGAGATGGACACTGGTCCTGAAGGACAGTGGGCTAGATGGTGACCAGAGCCATTCCTCCCACCTTGTATTGACTCTTGCCAGACCCCAAGGCATGGATCCCACTCTGGATGGCCAGTGGTCTGGATGGGCACCAGACCATGGATCCCCTATGAATGGACACTGGTCTTGACGGACGCCAGAGCCATGGATTCCAGCTGGACACTGGTGTGGATGGACACCTGAGCCATGGATGCCACTGTGGATGGATACTGGTTTGGATGGACATAAGAGCCACGGATCCCAATCTAGACGGACGCTGCTGTGAATAGACACCAGAGCCATGGATCCCACAGTGGATTGACAGTGGTCAGGATGGACACCAGAGCAATGGATGCCACTGTGGATGGACGCAGGTAGAGATGCACACCAGAGTAATGGTGTCCGCTCTGGATGGACACTGGTCTGGATAGACAGCAGAACCCTGGCTTCCACTCTGGATGGACGCTTGCCTGAATAGACAAAAGAGCTATGGATCCCAGCTTGACACTGGTCTGGATGGACACCAGAGCCATGGATCCCACTCTGAATGCACACTACTGGTGATGGACACAAGAGCCATGCATCCCTCTGTGGATGGAGCCTGGTTTGAATGGACAGCACAGCCACGCATCCAGACGGACACCAGAGCCGTGGATCCCAACTGCACAGTGGTCTGGATGGACACCAGAGCCATGGATCCCACTGTGGATGGACCCTGGTACAGATAGACAGCATAGCCATGGATGCAAAGTGGACACTGCTCCAGATGGATAATGATCTGGATGGACGCCAAAGCCATGGATCCCACTCTGGATGCACGCTGTTCTTGATGGACACAGGAGTCATGCATGGGTCTGTAGATGGAGCCTGGTATGAATGGACAGCACAGCCACGTATCCAAAAGGATACTTGTCCAGATGGACAGCAGAGCCGTGGATCTCAAGTGGACAGTGGTCTGGATGGAAACCAGAGCAATGGATCCCACTGTGGATGGACACTGGTATGGATAGACCTCAGAGCCTTGGATCCCAGCTTTACTCTGTTCTAAATAGACTCCAGAGCCATGGATCCGTCTCTGGATGGATGCTGGTCTGGATGGACACCAGAGCCATGGATCCAAATTGGAGCCTGGTCTGGATGGATACAAGGGCCATGGATTCCACTCTTGATGGACACTTGTGGAGATAGCAACCAGAGGCATGGATCCGACTCGAGATGGACACTGGTCCTGAAGGACAGTGGTCTAGATGGTGACCAGAGCCATTCCTCCCACCTTGTATTGACTCTTGCCAGACACCGAGGCATGGATCCCACTCTGGATGGCCAGTGGTCTGGATGGGCACCAGACCATGGCTCCCCTATCAATGGACACTGGTCTAGATGGATGCCAGAGCCAATGACTCCAGCTGGACACTGGTGTGGATGGACACCAGAGCAATGGATGCAACTGTGGATGGATACGGGTTTGGATGGACATAAGAGCCACGGATCCCAATCTAGATGGACGCTGCTGTGAATAGACACCAGTGCCATGGATCCCACTGTGGATGGACACTGGTATGGATAGACATCAGAGCCTTGGATCCCAGCTTGACTGTGTTCTGGATGGACAGCAGAGTCTTGGATTGGACTCTGGATGGATACTGCTCCAGATGGAAAGCAGAGCCATGGATCCCACTCTTGGTGGATACTGGTCTGGATGGACTCCAGAGCCATGGATCCGTCCCTGGATGGACACAGTTCTGGATGGACACAAGAGCCATAGATCCAAATTGGAGCCTGGTCTGGATGGATGCACGGGCCATGGATTCCACTCTGGATGGATACTGCTCCAGTTAGCAACCAGAGTCATAGATCCGAATCCAGATGGAGACTGGTCCAGGTGGACACTGGTCCAGATGGTGACCAGAGCCATTCCTCCCACCTTGTATTGATAGTGGTCTTTCCAGACCCCGAGGCATGGATCCCACTCTGGATGGCCAGTGGTCTGGATGGGCCCCAGACCATGGATCCCCTATGAATGGACACTGGTCTAGATGGACACCAGAGCCATGGATTCCAGCTGGACACTGGTGTGGATGGACACCAGAGCAATGGATGCCACTGTGGATGGACACTGGTTTGGATGGACATAAGAGCCACGGATCCCAATCTGGATGGACGCTGCTGTGAATAGACCCCAGAGCCATGGATCCCACAGTGGATTGACAGTGGTCAGGATGGACACCAGAGCAATGGATGCCACTGTGGATGGACACAGGTAGAGATGCACACCAGAGTAATGGTGTCCGCTCTGGATGGACACTGGTCTGGATAGACAGCAGAACCCTGACTTCCACTCTGGATGGACGCTTGCCTGAATAGACAAAAGAGCTATGGATCCCAGCTTGACACTGGTCTGGATGGACACCAGAGACATGGATCCCACTCTGAATGCACACTACTCGTGATGGACACAAGAGCCATGCATCCCTCTGTGGATGGAGCCTGGTTTGAATGGACAGCACAGCCACGCATCCAGATGGACACCAGAGCCGTGGATCCCAACTGGACAGTGGTCTCGATGGACACCAGTGCCATGGATCCCACTGTGGATGGACACTGGTATGGATAGACATCAGAGCCTTGGATCCCAGCTTGACTGTGTTCTGGATGGAGAGCAGAGTCTTGGATTGGACTCTGGATGGATACTGCTCCAGATGGACACCAGAGCCATGGATCCCACTTTGGATGGATCCCAGTCTGGATAGACTCCAGAGCCATGGATCCGTCTCTGGATGGATGCTGGTCTGGATGGACACCCGAGCCATGGATCCAAATTGGAGCCTGGTCTGGATGGATACAAGGGCCATGGATTCCACTCTGGATGGACACTTGTGGAGATAGCAACCTGAGGCATGGATTCGACTCGAGATGGACACTGGTCCTGAAGGACAGTGGGCTAGATGGTGACCAGAGCCATTCCTCCCACCTTGTATTGACTCTTGCCAGACCCCAAGGCATGGATCCCACTCTGGATGGCCAGTGGTCTGGATGGGCACCAGACCATGGATCCCCTATGAATGGACACTGGTCTTGACGGACGCCAGAGCCATGGATTCCAGCTGGACACTGGTGTGGATGGACACCTGAGCCATGGATGCCACTGTGGATGGATACTGGTTTGGATGGACATAAGAGCCACGGATCCCAATCTAGACGGACGCTGCTGTGAATAGACACCAGAGCCATGGATCCCACAGTGGATTGGCAGTGGTCAGGATGGACACCAGAGCAATGGATGCCACTGTGGATGGACGCAGGTAGAGATGCACACCAGAGTAATGGTGTCCGCTCTGGATGGACACTGGTCTGGATAGACAGCAGAACCCTGGCTTCCACTCTGGATGGACGCTTGCCTGAATAGACAAAAGAGCTATGGATCCCAGCTTGACACTGGTCTGGATGGACACCAGAGCCATGGATCCCACTCTGAATGCACACTACTGGTGATGGACACAAGAGCCATGCATCCCTCTGTGGATGGAGCCTGGTTTGAATGGACAGCACAGCCACGCATCCAGACGGACACCAGAGCCGTGGATCCCAACTGCACAGTGGTCTGGATGGACACCAGAGCCATGGATCCCACTGTGGATGGACCCTGGTACAGATAGACAGCATAGCCATGGATGCAAAGTGGACACTGCTCCAGATGGATAATGATCTGGATGGACGCCAAAGCCATGGATCCCACTCTGGATGCACGCTGTTCTTGATGGACACAGGAGTCATGCATGGGTCTGTAGATGGAGCCTGGTATGAATGGACAGCACAGCCACGTATCCAAAAGGATACTTGTCCAGATGGACAGCAGAGCCGTGGATCTCAAGTGGACAGTGGTCTGGATGGAAACCAGAGCAATGGATCCCACTGTGGATGGACACTGGTATGGATAGACCTCAGAGCCTTGGATCCCAGCTTTACTCTGTTCTAAATAGACTCCAGAGCCATGGATCCGTCTCTGGATGGATGCTGGTCTGGATGGACACCAGAGCCATGGATCCAAATTGGAGCCTGGTCTGGATGGATACAAGGGCCATGGATTCCACTCTTGATGGACACTTGTGGAGATAGCAACCAGAGGCATGGATCCGACTCGAGATGGACACTGGTCCTGAAGGACAGTGGTCTAGATGGTGACCAGAGCCATTCCTCCCACCTTGTATTGACTCTTGCCAGACACCGAGGCATGGATCCCACTCTGGATGGCCAGTGGTCTGGATGGGCACCAGACCATGGCTCCCCTATCAATGGACACTGGTCTAGATGGATGCCAGAGCCAATGACTCCAGCTGGACACTGGTGTGGATGGACACCAGAGCAATGGATGCAACTGTGGATGGATACGGGTTTGGATGGACATAAGAGCCGCGGATCCCAATCTAGATGGACGCTGCTGTGAATAGACACCAGTGCCATGGATCCCACTGTGGATGGACACTGGTATGGATAGACATCAGAGCCTTGGATCCCAGCTTGACTGTGTTCTGGATGGACAGCAGAGTCTTGGATTGGACTCTGGATGGATACTGCTCCAGATGGAACGCAGAGCCATGGATCCCACTCTTGGTGGATACTGGTCTGGATGGACTCCAGAGCCATGGATCCGTCCCTGGATGGACACAGTTCTGGATGGACACCAGAGCCATAGATCCAAATTGGAGCCTGGTCTGGATGGATGCAAGGGCCATGGATTCCACTCTGGATGGATACTGCTCCAGTTAGCAACCAGAGTCATAGATCCGAATCCAGATGGAGACTGGTCCAGGTGGACACTGGTCCAGATGGTGACCAGAGCCATTCCTCCCACCTTGTATTGATAGTGGTCTTGCCAGACCCCGAGGCATGGATCCCACTCTGGATGGCCAGTGGTCTGGATGGGCCCCAGACCATGGATCCCCTATGAATGGACACTGGTCTAGATGGACGCCAGAGCCATGGATTCCAGCTGGACACTGGTGTGGATGGACACCAGAGCCATGGATGCCACTGTGGATGGACACTGGTTTGGATGGACATAAGAGCCACGGATCCCAATCTGGATGGACGCTGCTGTGAATAGACCCCAGAGCCATGGATCCCACAGTGGATTGACAGTGGTCAGGATGGACACCAGAGCAATGGATGCCACTGTGGATGGACACAGGTAGAGATGCACACCAGAGTAATGGTGTCCGCTCTGGATGGACACTGGTCTGGATAGACAGCAGAACCCTGACTTCCACTCTGGATGGACGCTTGCCTGAATAGACAAAAGAGCTATGGATCCCAGCTTGACACTGGTCTGGATGGACACCAGAGACATGGATCCCACTCTGAATGCACACTACTCGTGATGGACACAAGAGCCATGCATCCCTCTGTGGATGGAGCCTGGTTTGAATGGACAGCACAGCCACGCATCCAGATGGACACCAGAGCCGTGGATCCCAACTGGACAGTGGTCTCGATGGACACCAGTGCCATGGATCCCACTGTGGATGGACACTGGTATGGATAGACATCAGAGCCTTGGATCCCAGCTTGACTGTGTTCTGGATGGAGAGCAGAGTCTTGGATTGGACTCTGGATGGATACTGCTCCAGATGGAACGCAGAGCCATGGATCCCACTGTTGGTGGATACTGGTCTGGATGGACTCCAGAGCCATGGATCCGTCTCTGGATGGACACAGTTCTGGATGGACACAAGAGCCATAGATCCAAATTGGAACCTGTTCTGGATGGATGCAAGGGCCATGGATTCCACTCTGGATGGATACTGCTCCAGTTAGCAACCAGAGTCATGGATCCGAATCCAGATGGACACTGGTCCGGATGGGGACCAGAGCCATTCCTCCCACCTTGTATTGATAGTGGTCTTGCCAGACCCCGAGGCATGCATCCCACTCTGGATGGCCAGTGGTCTGGATGGGCCCCAGACCATGGATCCCCTATGAATGGACACTGGTCTAGATGGACGCCAGAGCCATGGATTCCAGCTGGACACTGGTGTGGATGGACACCAGAGCCATGGATGCCACTGTGGATGGACACTGGTTTGGATGGACATAAGAGCCACGGATCCCAATCTGGATGGACGCTGCTGTGAATAGACCCCAGAGCCATGGATCCCACAGTGGATTGACAGTGGTCAGGATGGACACCAGAGCAATGGATGCCACTGTGGATGGACGCAGGTAGA
The DNA here is from genome assembly GCF_029207755.1 of Chamaea fasciata. Lineage (NCBI taxonomy): Eukaryota > Metazoa > Chordata > Aves > Passeriformes > Sylviidae > Chamaea > Chamaea fasciata. Next base: position 443,378 of record NW_027094144.1, read on the forward strand.
GATGCACACCAGAGTAATGGTGTCCGCTCTGGATGGACACTGGTATGGATAGACATCAGAGCCTTGGATCCCAGCTTGACTGTGTTCTGGATGGAGAGCAGAGTCTTGGATTGGACTCTGGATGGATACTGCTCCAGATGGACAGCAGAGTCTTGGATTGGACTCTGGATGGATACTGCTCCAGATGGAACGCAGAGCCATGGATCCCACTCTTGGTGGATACTGGTCTGGATGGACTCCAGAGCCATGGATCCGTCTCTGGATGGACACAGTTCTGGATGGACAGAAGAGCCATAGATCCAAATTGGAACCTGTTCTGGATGGATGCAAGGGCCATGGATTCCACTCTGGATGGATACTGCTCCAGTTAGCAACCAGAGTCATAGATCCGAATCCAGATGGAGACTGGTCCAGATGGACACTGGTCCGGATGGTGACCAGAGCCATTCCTCCCACCTTGTATTGATAGTGGTCTTGCCAGACCCCGAGGCATGCATCCCACTCTGGATGGCCAGTGGTCTGGATGGGCCCCAGACCATGGATCCCCTATGAATGGACACTGGTCTAGATGGACGCCAGAGCCATGGATTCCAGCTGGACACTGGTGTGGATGGACACCAGAGCCATGGATGCCACTGTGGATGGATACTGGTTTGGATGGACATAAGAGCCACGGATCCCAATCTGGATGGACGCTGCTGTGAAGAGACACCAGAGCCATGGATCCCACAGTGGATTGACAGTGGTCAGGATGGACACCAGAGCAATGGATGCCACTGTGGATGGACGCAGGTAGAGATGCACACCAGAGTAATGGTGTCCGCTCTGGATGGACACTGGTCTGGATAGACAGCAGAACCCTGGCTTCCACTCTGGATGGACGCTTGCCTGAATAGACAAAAGAGCTATGGATCCCAGCTTGACACTGGTCTGGATGGACACCAGAGCCATGAATCCCACTCTGAATGCACACTAATCGTGATGGACACAAGAGCCATGCATCCCTCTGTGGATGGAGCCTGGTTTGAATGGACAGCACAGCCACGCATCCAGATGGACACCAGAGCCGTGGATCCCAACTGGACAGTGGTCTCGATGGACACCAGTGCCATGGATCCCACTGTGGATGGACACTGGTATGGATAGACATCAGAGCCTTGGATCCCAGCTTGACTGTGTTCTGGATGGAGAGCAGAGTCTTGGATTGGACTCTGGATGGATACTGCTCCAGATGGAACGCAGAGCCATGGATCCCACTGTTGGTGGATACTGGTCTGGATGGACTCCAGAGCCATGGATCCGTCTCTGGATGGACACAGTTCTGGATGGACACAAGAGCCATAGATCCAAATTGGAACCTGTTCTGGATGGATGCAAGGGCCATGGATTCCACTCTGGATGGATACTGCTCCAGTTAGCAACCAGAGTCATGGATCCGAATCCAGATGGACACTGGTCCGGATGGGGACCAGAGCCATTCCTCCCACCTTGTATTGATAGTGGTCTTGCCAGACCCCGAGGCATGCATCCCCCTCTGGATGGCCAGTGGTCTGGATGGGCCCCAGACCATGGATCCCCTATGAATGGACACTGGTCTAGATGGACGCCAGAGCCATGGATTCCAGCTGGACACTGGTGTGGATGGACACCAGAGCCATGGATGCCACTGTGGATGGACACTGGTTTGGATGGACATAAGAGCCACGGATCCCAATCTGGATGGACGCTGCTGTGAATAGACCCCAGAGCCATGGATCCCACAGTGGATTGACAGTGGTCAGGATGGACACCAGAGCAATGGATGCCACTGTGGATGGACGCAGGTAGAGATGCACACCAGAGTAATGGTGTCCGCTCTGGATGGACACTGGTATGGATAGACATCAGAGCCTTGGATCCCAGCTTGACTGTGTTCTGGATGGAGAGCAGAGTCTTGGATTGGACTCTTGATGGATACTGCTCCAGATGGACAGCAGAGTCTTGGATTGGACTCTGGATGGATACTGCTCCAGATGGAACGCAGAGCCATGGATCCCACTCTTGGTGGATACTGGTCTGGATGGACTCCAGAGCCATGGATCCGTCTCTGGATGGACACAGTTCTGGATGGACACAAGAGCCATAGATCCAAATTGGAACCTGTTCTGGATGGATGCAAGGGCCATGGATTCCACTCTGGATGGATACTGCTCCAGTTAGCAACCAGAGTCATAGATCCGAATCCAGATGGAGACTGGTCCAGATGGACACTGGTCCGGATGGTGACCAGAGCCATTCCTCCCACCTTGTATTGATAGTGGTCTTGCCAGACCCCGAGGCATGCATCCCACTCTGGATGGCCAGTGGTCTGGATGGGCCCCAGACCATGGATCCCCTATGAATGGACACTGGTCTAGATGGACGCCAGAGCCATGGATTCCAGCTGGACACTGGTGTGGATGGACACCAGAGCCATGGATGCCACTGTGGATGGATACTGGTTTGGATGGACATAAGAGCCACGGATCCCAATCTGGATGGACGCTGCTGTGAAGAGACACCAGAGCCATGGATCCCACAGTGGATTGACAGTGGTCAGGATGGACACCAGAGCAATGGATGCCACTGTGGATGGACGCAGGTAGAGATGCACACCAGAGTAATGGTGTCCGCTCTGGATGGACACTGGTCTGGATAGACAGCAGAACCCTGGCTTCCACTCTGGATGGACGCTTGCCTGAATAGACAAAAGAGCTATGGATCCCAGCTTGACACTGGTCTGGATGGACACCAGAGCCATGAATCCCACTCTGAATGCACACTAATCGTGATGGACACAAGAGCCATGCATCCCTCTGTGGATGGAGCCTGGTTTGAATGGACAGCACAGCCACGCATCCAGATGGACACCAGAGCCGTGGATCCCAACTGGACAGTGGTCTCGATGGACACCAGTGCCATGGATCCCACTGTGGATGGACACTGGTATGGATAGACATCAGAGCCTTGGATCCCAGCTTGACTGTGTTCTGGATGGAGAGCAGAGTCTTGGATTGGACTCTGGATGGATACTGCTCCAGATGGACACCAGAGCCATGGATCCCACTTTGGATGGATCCCAGTCTGGATAGACTCCAGAGCCATGGATCCGTCTCTGGATGGATGCTGGTCTGGATGGACACCCGAGCCATGGATCCAAATTGGAGCCTGGTCTGGATGGATACAAGGGCCATGGATTCCACTCTGGATGGACACTTGTGGAGATAGCAACCTGAGGCATGGATTCGACTCGAGATGGACACTGGTCCTGAAGGACAGTGGTCTAGATGGTGACCAGAGCCATTCCTCCCACCTTGTATTGACTCTTGCCAGACCCCAAGGCATGGATCCCACTCTGGATGGCCAGTGGTCTGGATGGGCACCAGACCATGGATCCCCTATGAATGGACACTGGTCTTGACGGACGCCAGAGCCATGGATTCCAGCTGGACACTGGTGTGGATGGACACCTGAGCCATGGATGCCACTGTGGATGGATACTGGTTTGGATGGACATAAGAGCCACGGATCCCAATCTAGACGGACGCTGCTGTGAATAGACACCAGAGCCATGGATCCCACAGTGGATTGACAGTGGTCAGGATGGACACCAGAGCAATGGATGCCACTGTGGATGGACGCAGGTAGAGATGCACACCAGAGTAATGGTGTCCGCTCTGGATGGACACTGGTCTGGATAGACAGCAGAACCCTGGCTTCCACTCTGGATGGACGCTTGCCTGAATAGACAAAAGAGCTATGGATCCCAGCTTGACACTGGTCTGGATGGACACCAGAGCCATGGATCTCACTCTGAATGCACACTACTCGTGATGGACACAAGAGCCATGCATCCCTCTGTGGATGGAGCCTGGTTTGAATGGACAGCACAGCCACGCATCCAGACGGACACCAGAGCCGTGGATCCCAACTGCACAGTGGTCTGGATGGACACCAGAGCCATGGATCCCACTGTGGATGGACCCTGGTACAGATAGACAGCATAGCCATGGATGCAAAGTGGACACTGCTCCAGATGGATAATGATCTGGATGGACGCCAAAGCCATGGATCCCACTCTGGATGCACGCTGTTCTTGATGGACACAGGAGTCATGCATGGGTCTGTAGATGGAGCCTGGTATGAATGGACAGCACAGCCACGTATCCAAAAGGATACTTGTCCAGATGGACAGCAGAGTCGTGGATCTCAAGTGGACAGTGGTCTGGATGGAAACCAGAGCAATGGATCCCACTGTGGATGGACACTGGTATGGATAGACCTCAGAGCCTTGGATCCCAGCTTTACTCTGTTCTAAATAGACTCCAGAGCCATGGATCCGTCTCTGGATGGATGCTGGTCTGGATGGACACCCGAGCCATGGATCCAAATTGGAGCCTGGTCTGGATGGATACAAGGGCCATGGATTCCACTCTTGATGGACACTTGTGGAGATAGCAACCAGAGGCATGGATCCGACTCGAGATGGACACTGGTCCTGAAGGACAGTGGTCTAGATGGTGACCAGAGCCATTCCTCCCACCTTGTATTGACTCTTGCCAGACACCGAGGCATGGATCCCACTCTGGATGGCCAGTGGTCTGGATGGGCACCAGACCATGGCTCCCCTATAAATGGACACTTGTCTAGATGGATGCCAGAGCCAATGACTCCAGCTGGACACTGGTGTGGATGGACACCAGAGCAATGGATGCAACTGTGGATGGATACGGGTTTGGATGGACATAAGAGCCACGGATCCCAATCTAGATGGACGCTGCTGTGAATAGACACCAGTGCCATGGATCCCACTGTGGATGGACACTGGTATGGATAGACATCAGAGCCTTGGATCCCAGCTTGACTGTGTTCTGGATGGACAGCAGAGTCTTGGATTGGACTCTGGATGGATACTGCTCCAGATGGAACGCAGAGCCATGGATCCCACTCTTGGTGGATACTGGTCTGGATGGACTCCAGAGCCATGGATCCGTCCCTGGATGGACACAGTTCTGGATGGACACCAGAGCCATAGATCCAAATTGGAGCCTGGTCTGGATGGATGCAAGGGCCATGGATTCCACTCTGGATGGATACTGCTCCAGTTAGCAACCAGAGTCATAGATCCGAATCCAGATGGAGACTGGTCCAGGTGGACACTGGTCCAGATGGTGACCAGAGCCATTCCTCCCACCTTGTATTGATAGTGGTCTTGCCAGACCCCGAGGCATGGATCCCACTCTGGATGGCCAGTGGTCTGGATGGGCCCCAGACCATGGATCCCCTATGAATGGACACTGGTCTAGATGGACACCAGAGCCATGGATTCCAGCTGGACACTGGTGTGGATGGACACCAGAGCAATGGATGCCACTGTGGATGGACACTGGTTTGGATGGACATAAGAGCCACGGATCCCAATCTGGATGGACGCTGCTGTGAATAGACCCCAGAGCCATGGATCCCACAGTGGATTGACAGTGGTCAGGATGGACACCAGAGCAATGGATGCCACTGTGGATGGACACAGGTAGAGATGCACACCAGAGTAATGGTGTCCGCTCTGGATGGACACTGGTCTGGATAGACAGCAGAACCCTGACTTCCACTCTGGATGGACGCTTGCCTGAATAGACAAAAGAGCTATGGATCCCAGCTTGACACTGGTCTGGATGGACACCAGAGACATGGATCCCACTCTGAATGCACACTACTCGTGATGGACACAAGAGCCATGCATCCCTCTGTGGATGGAGCCTGGTTTGAATGGACAGCACAGCCACGCATCCAGATGGACACCAGAGCCGTGGATCCCAACTGGACAGTGGTCTCGATGGACACCAGTGCCATGGATCCCACTGTGGATGGACACTGGTATGGATAGACATCAGAGCCTTGGATCCCAGCTTGACTGTGTTCTGGATGGAGAGCAGAGTCTTGGATTGGACTCTGGATGGATACTGCTCCAGATGGACACCAGAGCCATGGATCCCACTTTGGATGGATCCCAGTCTGGATAGACTCCAGAGCCATGGATCCGTCTCTGGATGGATGCTGGTCTGGATGGACACCCGAGCCATGGATCCAAATTGGAGCCTGGTCTGGATGGATACAAGGGCCATGGATTCCACTCTGGATGGACACTTGTGGAGATAGCAACCTGAGGCATGGATTCGACTCGAGATGGACACTGGTCCTGAAGGACAGTGGTCTAGATGGTGACCAGAGCCATTCCTCCCACCTTGTATTGACTCTTGCCAGACCCCAAGGCATGGATCCCACTCTGGATGGCCAGTGGTCTGGATGGGCACCAGACCATGGATCCCCTATGAATGGACACTGGTCTTGACGGACGCCAGAGCCATGGATTCCAGCTGGACACTGGTGTGGATGGACACCTGAGCCATGGATGCCACTGTGGATGGATACTGGTTTGGATGGACATAAGAGCCACGGATCCCAATCTAGACGGACGCTGCTGTGAATAGACACCAGAGCCATGGATCCCACAGTGGATTGACAGTGGTCAGGATGGACACCAGAGCAATGGATGCCACTGTGGATGGACGCAGGTAGAGATGCACACCAGAGTAATGGTGTCCGCTCTGGATGGACACTGGTCTGGATAGACAGCAGAACCCTGGCTTCCACTCTGGATGGACGCTTGCCTGAATAGACAAAAGAGCTATGGATCCCAGCTTGACACTGGTCTGGATGGACACCAGAGCCATGGATCCCACTCTGAATGCACACTACTGGTGATGGACACAAGAGCCATGCATCCCTCTGTGGATGGAGCCTGGTTTGAATGGACAGCACAGCCACGCATCCAGACGGACACCAGAGCCGTGGATCCCAACTGCACAGTGGTCTGGATGGACACCAGAGCCATGGATCCCACTGTGGATGGACCCTGGTACAGATAGACAGCATAGCCATGGATGCAAAGTGGACACTGCTCCAGATGGATAATGATCTGGATGGACGCCAAAGCCATGGATCCCACTCTGGATGCACGCTGTTCTTGATGGACACAGGAGTCATGCATGGGTCTGTAGATGGAGCCTGGTATGAATGGACAGCACAGCCACGTATCCAAAAGGATACTTGTCCAGATGGACAGCAGAGCCGTGGATCTCAAGTGGACAGTGGTCTGGATGGAAACCAGAGCAATGGATCCCACTGTGGATGGACACTGGTATGGATAGACCTCAGAGCCTTGGATCCCAGCTTTACTCTGTTCTAAATAGACTCCAGAGCCATGGATCCGTCTCTGGATGGATGCTGGTCTGGATGGACACCAGAGCCATGGATCCAAATTGGAGCCTGGTCTGGATGGATACAAGGGCCATGGATTCCACTCTTGATGGACACTTGTGGAGATAGCAACCAGAGGCATGGATCCGACTCGAGATGGACACTGGTCCTGAAGGACAGTGGTCTAGATGGTGACCAGAGCCATTCCTCCCACCTTGTATTGACTCTTGCCAGACACCGAGGCATGGATCCCACTCTGGATGGCCAGTGGTCTGGATGGGCACCAGACCATGGCTCCCCTATCAATGGACACTGGTCTAGATGGATGCCAGAGCCAATGACTCCAGCTGGACACTGGTGGGGATGGACACCAGAGCAATGGATGCAACTGTGGATGGATACGGGTTTGGATGGACATAAGAGCCACGGATCCCAATCTAGATGGACGCTGCTGTGAATAGACACCAGTGCCATGGATCCCACTGTGGATGGACACTGGTATGGATAGACATCAGAGCCTTGGATCCCAGCTTGACTGTGTTCTGGATGGACAGCAGAGTCTTGGATTGGACTCTGGATGGATACTGCTCCAGATGGAACGCAGAGCCATGGATCCCACTCTTGGTGGATACTGGTCTGGATGGACTCCAGAGCCATGGATCCGTCCCTGGATGGACACAGTTCTGGATGGACACCAGAGCCATAGATCCAAATTGGAGCCTGGTCTGGATGGATGCAAGGGCCATGGATTCCACTCTGGATGGATACTGCTCCAGTTAGCAACCAGAGTCATAGATCCGAATCCAGATGGAGACTGGTCCAGGTGGACACTGGTCCAGATGGTGACCAGAGCCATTCCTCCCACCTTGTATTGATAGTGGTCTTGCCAGACCCCGAGGCATGGATCCCACTCTGGATGGCCAGTGGTCTGGATGGGCCCCAGACCATGGATCCCCTATGAATGGACACTGGTCTAGATGGACACCAGAGTCATGGATTCCAGCTGGACACTGGTGTGGAAGGACACCAGAGCAATGGATGCCACTGTGGATGGACACTGGTTTGGATGGACATAAGAGCCACGGATCCCAATCTGGATGGACGCTGCTGTGAATAGACCCCAGAGCCATGGATCCCACAGTGGATTGACAGTGGTCAGGATGGACACCAGAGCAATGGATGCCACTGTGGATGGACACAGGTAGAGATGCACACCAGAGTAATGGTGTCCGCTCTGGATGGACACTGGTCTGGATAGACAGCAGAACCCTGACTTCCACTCTGGATGGACGCTTGCCTGAATAGACAAAAGAGCTATGGATCCCAGCTTGACACTGGTCTGGATGGACACCAGAGACATGGATCCCACTCTGAATGCACACTACTGGTGATGGACACAAGAGCCATGCATCCCTCTGTGGATGGAGCCTGGTTTGAATGGACAGCACAGCCACGCATCCAGATGGACACCAGAGCCGTGGATCCCAACTGGAAAGTGGTCTCGATGGACACCAGAGCCATGGATCCCACTGTGGATGGACACTGGTATGGATAGACATCAGAGCCTTGGATCCCAGCTTGACTGTGTTCTGGATGGAGAGCAGAGTCTTGGATTGGACTCTGGATGGATACTGCTCCAGATGGAACGCAGAGCCATGGATCCCACTGTTGGTGGATACTGGTCTGGATGGACTCCAGAGCCATGGATCCGTCTCTGGATGGACACAGTTCTGGATGGACACAAGAGCCATAGATCCAAATTGGAACCTGTTCTGGATGGATGGAAGGGCCATGGATTCCACTCTGGATGGATACTGCTCCAGTTAGCAACCAGAGTCATGGATCCGAATCCAGATGGACACTGGTCCGGATGGGGACCAGAGCCATTCCTCCCACCTTGTATTGATAGTGGTCTTGCCAGACCCCGAGGCATGCATCCCACTCTGGATGGCCAGTGGTCTGGATGGGCCCCAGACCATGGATCCCCTATGAATGGACACTGGTCTAGATGGACGCCAGAGCCATGGATTCCAGCTGGACACTGGTGTGGATGGACACCAGAGCCATGGATGCCACTGTGGATGGACACTGGTTTGGATGGACATAAGAGCCACGGATCCCAATCTGGATGGACGCTGCTGTGAATAGACCCCAGAGCCATGGATCCCACAGTGGATTGACAGTGGTCAGGATGGACACCAGAGCAATGGATGCCACTGTGGATGGACGCAGGTAGAGATGCACACCAGAGTAATGGTGTCCGCTCTGGATGGACACTGGTATGGATAGACATCAGAGCCTTGGATCCCAGCTTGACTGTGTTCTGGATGGAGAGCAGAGTCTTGGATTGGACTCTGGATGGATACTGCTCCAGATGGACAGCAGAGTCTTGGATTGGACTCTGGATGGATACTGCTCCAGATGGAACGCAGAGCCATGGATCCCACTGTTGGTGGATACTGGTCTGGATGGACTCCAGAGCCATGGATCCGTCTCTGGATGGACACAGTTCTGGATGGACACAAGAGCCATAGATCCAAATTGGAACCTGTTCTGGATGGATGCAAGGGCCATGGATTCCACTCTGGATGGATACTGCTCCAGTTAGCAACCAGAGTCATAGATCCGAATCCAGATGGAGACTGGTCCAGATGGACACTGGTCCGGATGGTGACCAGAGCCATTCCTCCCACCTTGTATTGATAGTGGTCTTGCCAGACCCCGAGGCATGCATCCCACTCTGGATGGCCAGTGGTCTGGATGGGCCCCAGACCATGGATCCCCTATGAATGGACACTGGTCTAGATGGACGCCAGAGCCATGGATTCCAGCTGGACACTGGTGTGGATGGACACCAGAGCCATGGATGCCACTGTGGATGGACACTGGTTTGGATGGACATAAGAGCCACGGATCCCAATCTGGATGGACGCTGCTGTGAAGAGACACCAGAGCCATGGATCCCACAGTGGATTGACAGTGGTCAGGATGGACACCAGAGCAATGGATGCCACTGTGGATGGACGCAGGTAGAGATGCACACCAGAGTAATGGTGTCCGCTCTGGATGGACACTGGTCTGGATAGACAGCAGAACCCTGGCTTCCACTCTGGATGGACGCTTGCCTGAATAGACAAAAGAGCTATGGATCCCAGCTTGACACTGGTCTGGATGGACACCAGAGCCATGAATCCCACTCTGAATGCACACTAATCGTGATGGACACAAGAGCCATGCATCCCTCTGTGGATGGAGCCTGGTTTGAATGGACAGCACAGCCACGCATCCAGATGGACACCAGAGCCGTGGATCCCAACTGGACAGTGGTCTCGATGGACACCAGTGCCATGGATCCCACTGTGGATGGACACTGGTATGGATAGACATCAGAGCCTTGGATCCCAGCTTGACTGTGTTCTGGATGGACAGCAGAGTCTTGGATTGGACTCTAGATGGATACTACTCCAGATGGAACGCAGAGCCATGGATCCCACTGTTGGTGGATACTGGTCTGGATGGACTCCAGAGCCATGGATCCGTCTCTGGATGGATGCTGGTCTGGATGGACACCCGAGCCATGGATCCAAATTGGAGCCTGGTCTGGATGGATACAAGGGCCATGGATTCCACTCTGGATGGACACTTGTGGAGATAGCAACCTGAGGCATGGATTCGACTCGAGATGGACACTGGTCCTGAAGGACAGTGGTCTAGATGGTGACCAGAGCCATTCCTCCCACCTTGTATTGACTCTTGCCAGACCCCAAGGCATGGATCCCACTCTGGATGGCCAGTGGTCTGGATGGGCACCAGACCATGGATCCCCTATGAATGGACACTGGTCTTGACGGACGCCAGAGCCATGGATTCCAGCTGGACACTGGTGTGGATGGACACCTGAGCCATGGATGCCACTGTGGATGGATACTGGTTTGGATGGACATAAGAGCCACGGATCCCAATCTAGACGGACGCTGCTGTGAATAGACACCAGAGCCATGGATCCCACAGTGGATTGACAGTGGTCAGGATGGACACCAGAGCAATGGATGCCACTGTGGATGGACGCAGGTAGAGATGCACACCAGAGTAATGGTGTCCGCTCTGGATGGACACTGGTCTGGATAGACAGCAGAACCCTGGCTTCCACTCTGGATGGACGCTTGCCTGAATAGACAAAAGAGCTATGGATCCCAGCTTGACACTGGTCTGGATGGACACCAGAGCCATGGATCCCACTCTGAATGCACACTACTGGTGATGGACACAAGAGCCATGCATCCCTCTGTGGATGGAGCCTGGTTTGAATGGACAGCACAGCCACGCATCCAGACGGACACCAGAGCCGTGGATCCCAACTGCACAGTGGTCTGGATGGACACCAGAGCCATGGATCCCACTGTGGATGGACCCTGGTACAGATAGACAGCATAGCCATGGATGCAAAGTGGACACTGCTCCAGATGGATAATGATCTGGATGGACGCCAAAGCCATGGATCCCACTCTGGATGCACGCTGTTCTTGATGGACACAGGAGTCATGCATGGGTCTGTAGATGGAGCCTGGTATGAATGGACAGCACAGCCACGTATCCAAAAGGATACTTGTCCAGATGGACAGCAGAGCCGTGGATCTCAAGTGGACAGTGGTCTGGATGGAAACCAGAGCAATGGATCCCACTGTGGATGGACACTGGTATGGATAGACCTCAGAGCCTTGGATCCCAGCTTTACTCTGTTCTAAATAGACTCCAGAGCCATGGATCCGTCTCTGGATGGATGCTGGTCTGGATGGACACCAGAGCCATGGATCCAAATTGGAGCCTGGTCTGGATGGATACAAGGGCCATGGATTCCACTCTTGATGGACACTTGTGGAGATAGCAACCAGAGGCATGGATCCGACTCGAGATGGACACTGGTCCTGAAGGACAGTGGTCTAGATGGTGACCAGAGCCATTCCTCCCACCTTGTATTGACTCTTGCCAGACACCGAGGCATGGATCCCACTCTGGATGGCCAGTGGTCTGGATGGGCACCAGACCATGGCTCCCCTATCAATGGACACTGGTCTAGATGGATGCCAGAGCCAATGACTCCAGCTGGACACTGGTGTGGATGGACACCAGAGCAATGGATGCCACTGTGGATGGATACGGGTTTGGATGGACATAAGAGCCACGGATCCCAATCTAGATGGACGCTGCTGTGAATAGACACCAGTGCCATGGATCCCACTGTGGATGGACACTGGTATGGATAGACATCAGAGCCTTGGATCCCAGCTTGACTGTGTTCTGGATGGACAGCAGAGTCTTGGATTGGACTCTGGATGGATACTGCTCCAGATGGAACGCAGAGCCATGGATCCCACTCTTGGTGGATACTGGTCTGGATGGACTCCAGAGCCATGGATCCGTCCCTGGATGGACACAGTTCTGGATGGACACCAGAGCCATAGATCCAAATTGGAGCCTGGTCTGGATGGATGCAAGGGCCATGGATTCCACTCTGGATGGATACTGCTCCAGTTAGCAACCAGAGTCATAGATCCGAATCCAGATGGAGACTGGTCCAGGTGGACACTGGTCCAGATGGTGACCAGAGCCATTCCTCCCACCTTGTATTGATAGTGGTCTTGCCAGACCCCGAGGCATGGATCCCACTCTGGATGGCCAGTGGTCTGGATGGGCCCCAGACCATGGATCCCCTATGAATGGACACTGGTCTAGATGGACACCAGAGCCATGGATTCCAGCTGGACACTGGTGTGGATGGACACCAGAGCCATGGATGCCACTGTGGATGGACACTGGTTTGGATGGACATAAGAGCCACGGATCCCAATCTGGATGGACGCTGCTGTGAATAGACCCCAGAGCCATGGATCCCACAGTGGATTGACAGTGGTCAGGATGGACACCAGAGCAATGGATGCCACTGTGGATGGACACAGGTAGAGATGCACACCAGAGTAATGGTGTCCGCTCTGGATGGACACTGGTCTGGATAGACAGCAGAACCCTGACTTCCACTCTGGATGGACGCTTGCCTGAATAGACAAAAGAGCTATGGATCCCAGCTTGACACTGGTCTGGATGGACACCAGAGACATGGATCCCACTCTGAATGCACACTACTCGTGATGGACACAAGAGCCATGCATCCCTCTGTGGATGGAGCCTGGTTTGAATGGACAGCACAGCCACGCATCCAGATGGACACCAGAGCTGTGGATCCCAACTGGACAGTGGTCTCGATGGACACCAGTGCCATGGATCCCACTGTGGATGGACACTGGTATGGATAGACATCAGAGCCTTGGATCCCAGCTTGACTGTGTTCTGGATGGAGAGCAGAGTCTTGGATTGGACTCTGGATGGATACTGCTCCAGATGGAACGCAGAGCCATGGATCCCACTGTTGGTGGATACTGGTCTGGATGGACTCCAGAGCCATGGATCCGTCTCTGGATGGACACAGTTCTGGATGGACACAAGAGCCATAGATCCAAATTGGAACCTGTTCTGGATGGATGCAAGGGCCATGGATTCCACTCTGGATGGATACTGCTCCAGTTAGCAACCAGAGTCATGGATCCGAATCCAGATGGAGACTGGTCCGGATGGGGACCAGAGCCATTCCTCCCACCTTGTATTGATAGTGGTCTTGCCAGACCCCGAGGCATGCATCCCACTCTGGATGGCCAGTGGTCTGGATGGGCCCCAGACCATGGATCCCCTATGAATGGACACTGGTCTAGATGGACGCCAGAGCCATGGATTCCAGCTGGACACTGGTGTGGATGGACACCAGAGCCATGGATGCCACTGTGGATGGACACTGGTTTGGATGGACATAAGAGCCACGGATCCCAATCTGGATGGACGCTGCTGTGAATAGACCCCAGAGCCATGGATCCCACAGTGGATTGACAGTGGTCAGGATGGACACCAGAGCAATGGATGCCACTGTGGATGGACGCAGGTAGAGATGCACACCAGAGTAATGGTGTCCGCTCTGGATGGACACTGGTATGGATAGACATCAGAGCCTTGGATCCCAGCTTGACTGTGTTCTGGATGGAGAGCAGAGTCTTGGATTGGACTCTGGATGGATACTGCTCCAGATGGACAGCAGAGTCTTGGATTGGACTCTGGATGGATACTGCTCCAGATGGAACGCAGAGCCATGGATCCCACTCTTGGTGGATACTGGTCTGGATGGACTCCAGAGCCATGGATCCGTCTCTGGATGGACACAGTTCTGGATGGACACAAGAGCCATAGATCCAAATTGGAACCTGTTCTGGATGGATGCAAGGGCCATGGATTCCACTCTGGATGGATACTGCTCCAGTTAGCAACCAGAGTCATAGATCCGAATCCAGATGGAGACTGGTCCAGATGGACACTGGTCCGGATGGTGACCAGAGCCATTCCTCCCACCTTGTATTGATAGTGGTCTTGCCAGACCCCGAGGCATGCATCCCACTCTGGATGGCCAGTGGTCTGGATGGGCCCCAGACCATGGATCCCCTATGAATGGACACTGGTCTAGATGGACGCCAGAGCCATGGATTCCAGCTGGACACTGGTGTGGATGGACACCAGAGCCATGGATGCCACTGTGGATGGACACTGGTTTGGATGGACATAAGAGCCACGGATCCCAATCTGGATGGACGCTGCTGTGAAGAGACACCAGAGCCATGGATCCCACAGTGGATTGACAGTGGTCAGGATGGACACCAGAGCAATGGATGCCACTGTGGATGGACGCAGGTAGAGATGCACACCAGAGTAATGGTGTCCGCTCTGGATGGACACTGGTCTGGATAGACAGCAGAACCCTGGCTTCCACTCTGGATGGACGCTTGCCTGAATAGACAAAAGAGCTATGGATCCCAGCTTGACACTGGTCTGGATGGACACCAGAACCATGAATCCCACTCTGAATGCACACTAATCGTGATGGACACAAGAGCCATGCATCCCTCTGTGGATGGAGCCTGGTTTGAATGGACAGCACAGCCACGCATCCAGATGGACACCAGAGCCGTGGATCCCAACTGGACAGTGGTCTCGATGGACACCAGTGCCATGGATCCCACTGTGGATGGACACTGGTATGGATAGACATCAGAGCCTTGGATCCCAGCTTGACTGTGTTCTGGATGGAGAGCAGAGTCTTGGATTGGACTCTGGATGGATACTGCTCCAGATGGAACGCAGAGCCATGGATCCCACTGTTGGTGGATACTGGTCTGGATGGACTCCAGAGCCATGGATCCGTCTCTGGATGGACACAGTTCTGGATGGACACAAGAGCCATAGATCCAAATTGGAACCTGTTCTGGATGGATGGAAGGGCCATGGATTCCACTCTGGATGGATACTGCTCCAGTTAGCAACCGGAGTCATGGATCCGAATCCAGATGGACACTGGTCCGGATGGGGACCAGAGCCATTCCTCCCACCTTGTATTGATAGTGGTCTTGCCAGACCCCGAGGCATGCATCCCACTCTGGATGGCCAGTGGTCTGGATGGGCCCCAGACCATGGATCCCCTATGAATGGACACTGGTCTAGATGGACGCCAGAGCCATGGATTCCAGCTGGACACTGGTGTGGATGGACACCAGAGCCATGGATGCCACTGTGGATGGACACTGGTTTGGATGGACATAAGAGCCACGGATCCCAATCTGGATGGACGCTGCTGTGAATAGACCCCAGAGCCATGGATCCCACAGTGGATTGACAGTGGTCAGGATGGACACCAGAGCAATGGATGCCACTGTGGATGGACGCAGGTAGAGATGCACACCAGAGTAATGGTGTCCGCTCTGGATGGACACTGGTATGGATAGACATCAGAGCCTTGGATCCCAGCTTGACTGTGTTCTGGATGGAGAGCAGAGTCTTGGATTGGACTCTGGATGGATACTGCTCCAGATGGACAGCAGAGTCTTGGATTGGACTCTGGATGGATACTGCTCCAGATGGAACGCAGAGCCATGGATCCCACTCTTGGTGGATACTGGTCTGGATGGACTCCAGAGCCATGGATCCGTCTCTGGATGGACACAGTTCTGGATGGACACAAGAGCCATAGATCCAAATTGGAACCTGTTCTGGATGGATGCAAGGGCCATGGATTCCACTCTGGATGGATACTGCTCCAGTTAGCAACCAGAGTCATAGATCCGAATCCAGATGGAGACTGGTCCAGATGGACACTGGTCCGGATGGTGACCAGAGCCATTCCTCCCACCTTGTATTGATAGTGGTCTTGCCAGACCCCGAGGCATGCATCCCACTCTGGATGGCCAGTGGTCTGGATGGGCCCCAGACCATGGATCCCCTATGAATGGACACTGGTCTAGATGGACGCCAGAGCCATGGATTCCAGCTGGACACTGGTGTGGATGGACACCAGAGCCATGGATGCCACTGTGGATGGACACTGGTTTGGATGGACATAAGAGCCACGGATCCCAATCTGGATGGACGCTGCTGTGAATAGACACCAGAGCCATGGATCCCACAGTGGATTGACAGTGGTCAGGATGGACACCAGAGCAATGGATGCCACTGTGGATGGACGCAGGTAGAGATGCACACCAGAGTAATGGTGTCCGCTCTGGATGGACACTGGTCTGGATAGACAGCAGAACCCTGGCTTCCACTCTGGATGGACGCTTGCCTGAATAGACAAAAGAGCTATGGATCCCAGCTTGACACTGGTCTGGATGGACACCAGAGCCATGAATCCCACTCTGAATGCACACTACTCGTGATGGACACAAGAGCCATGCATCCCTCTGTGGATGGAGCCTGGTTTGAATGGACAGCACAGCCACGCATCCAGATGGACACCAGAGCCGTGGATCCCAACTGGACAGTGGTCTCGATGGACACCAGTGCCATGGATCCCACTGTGGATGGACACTGGTATGGATAGACATCAGAGCCTTGGATCCCAGCTTGACTGTGTTCTGGATGGAGAGCAGAGTCTTGGATTGGACTCTGGATGGATACTGCTCCAGATGGACACCAGAGCCATGGATCCCACTTTGGATGGATCCCAGTCTGGATAGACTCCAGAGCCATGGATCCGTCTCTGGATGGATGCTGGTCTGGATGGACACCCGAGCCATGGATCCAAATTGGAGCCTGGTCTGGATGGATACAAGGGCCATGGATTCCACTCTGGATGGACACTTGTGGAGATAGCAACCTGAGGCATGGATTCGACTCGAGATGGACACTGGTCCTGAAGGACAGTGGTCTAGATGGTGACCAGAGCCATTCCTCCCACCTTGTATTGACTCTTGCCAGACCCCAAGGCATGGATCCCACTCTGGATGGCCAGTGGTCTGGATGGGCACCAGACCATGGATCCCCTATGAATGGACACTGGTCTTGACGGACGCCAGAGCCATGGATTCCAGCTGGACACTGGTGTGGATGGACACCTGAGCCATGGATGCCACTGTGGATGGATACTGGTTTGGATGGACATAAGAGCCACGGATCCCAATCTAGACGGACGCTGCTGTGAATAGACACCAGAGCCATGGATCCCACAGTGGATTGACAGTGGTCAGGATGGACACCAGAGCAATGGATGCCACTGTGGATGGACGCAGGTAGAGATGCACACCAGAGTAATGGTGTCCGCTCTGGATGGACACTGGTCTGGATAGACAGCAGAACCCTGGCTTCCACTCTGGATGGACGCTTGCCTGAATAGACAAAAGAGCTATGGATCCCAGCTTGACACTGGTCTGGATGGACACCAGAGCCATGGATCCCACTCTGAATGCACACTACTGGTGATGGACACAAGAGCCATGCATCCCTCTGTGGATGGAGCCTGGTTTGAATGGACAGCACAGCCACGCATCCAGACGGACACCAGAGCCGTGGATCCCAACTGCACAGTGGTCTGGATGGACACCAGAGCCATGGATCCCACTGTGGATGGACCCTGGTACAGATAGACAGCATAGCCATGGATGCAAAGTGGACACTGCTCCAGATGGATAATGATCTGGATGGACGCCAAAGCCATGGATCCCACTCTGGATGCACGCTGTTCTTGATGGACACAGGAGTCATGCATGGGTCTGTAGATGGAGCCTGGTATGAATGGACAGCACAGCCACGTATCCAGATGGATACTTGTCCAGATGGACAGCAGAGCCGTGGATCTCAAGTGGACAGTGGTCTGGATGGAAACCAGAGCAATGGATCCCACTGTGGATGGACACTGGTATGGATAGACCTCAGAGCCTTGGATCCCAGCTTTACTCTGTTCTAAATAGACTCCAGAGCCATGGATCCGTCTGTGGATGGATGCTGGTCTGGATGGACACCAGAGCCATGGATCCAAATTGGAGCCTGGTCTGGATGGATACAAGGGCCATGGATTCCACTCTTGATGGACACTTGTGGAGATAGCAACCAGAGGCATGGATCCGACTCGAGATGGACACTGGTCCTGAAGGACAGTGGTCTAGATGGTGACCAGAGCCATTCCTCCCACCTTGTATTGACTCTTGCCAGACACCGAGGCATGGATCCCACTCTGGATGGCCAGTGGTCTGGATGGGCACCAGACCATGGCTCCCCTATCAATGGACACTGGTCTAGATGGATGCCAGAGCCAATGACTCCAGCTGGACACTGGTGTGGATGGACACCAGAGCCATGGATGCCACTGTGGATGGACACTGGTATGGATAGACATCAGAGCCTTGGATCCCAGCTTGACTGTGTTCTGGATGGACAGCAGAGTCTTGGATTGGACTCTGGATGGATACTGCTCCAGATGGACAGCAGAGTCTTGGATTGGACTCTGGATGGATACTGCTCCAGATGGAACGCAGAGCCATGGATCCCACTGTTGGTGGATACTGGTCTGGATGGACTCCAGAGCCATGGATCCGTCTCTGGATGGACACAGTTCTGGATGGACACAAGAGCCATAGATCCAAATTGGAACCTGTTCTGGATGGATGCAAGGGCCATGGATTCCACTCTGGATGGATACTGCTCCAGTTAGCAACCAGAGTCATGGATCCGAATCCAGATGGAGAGTGGTCCAGATGGACACTGGTCCGGATGGTGACCAGAGCCATTCCTCCCACCTTGTATTGATAGTGGTCTTGCCAGACCCCGAGGCATGCATCCCACTCTGGATGGCCAGTGGTCTGGATGGGCCCCAGACCATGGATCCCCTATGAATGGACACTGGTCTAGATGGACGCCAGAGCCATGGATTCCAGCTGGACACTGGTGTGGATGGACACCAGAGCCATGGATGCCACTGTGGATGGACACTGGTTTGGATGGACATAAGAGCCACGGATCCCAATCTGGATGGACGCTGCTGTGAAGAGACACCAGAGCCATGGATCCCACAGTGGATTGACAGTGGTCAGGATGGACACCAGAGCAATGGATGCCACTGTGGATGGACGCAGGTAGAGATGCACACCAGAGTAATGGTGTCCGCTCTGGATGGACACTGGTCTGGATAGACAGCAGAACCCTGGCTTCCACTCTGGATGGACGCTTGCCTGAATAGACAAAAGAGCTATGGATCCCAGCTTGACACTGGTCTGGATGGACACCAGAGCCATGAATCCCACTCTGAATGCACACTAATCGTGATGGACACAAGAGCCATGCATCCCTCTGTGGATGGAGCCTGGTTTGAATGGACAGCACAGCCACGCATCCAGATGGACACCAGAGCCGTGGATCCCAACTGGACAGTGGTCTCGATGGACACCAGTGCCATGGATCCCACTGTGGATGGACACTGGTATGGATAGACATCAGAGCCTTGGATCCCAGCTTGACTGTGTTCTGGATGGAGAGCAGAGTCTTGGATTGGACTCTGGATGGATACTGCTCCAGATGGACAGCAGAGTCTTGGATTGGACTCTAGATGGATACTACTCCAGATGGAACGCAGAGCCATGGATCCCACTGTTGGTGGATACTGGTCTGGATGGACTCCAGAGCCATGGATCCGTCCCTGGATGGACACAGTTCTGGATGGACACCAGAGCCATAGATCCAAATTGGAACCTGGTCTGGATGGATGCAAGGGCCATGGATTCCACTCTGGATGGATACTGCTCCAGTTAGCAACCAGAGTCATGGATCCGAATCCAGATGGAGACTGGTCCAGGTGGACACTGGTCCAGATGGTGACCAGAGCCATTCCTCCCACCTTGTATTGATAGTGGTCTTGCCAGACCCCGAGGCATGGATCCCACTCTGGATGGCCAGTGGTCTGGATGGGCCCCAGACCATGGATCCCCTATGAATGGACACTGGTCTAGATGGATGCCAGAGCCATGGATTCCAGCTGGACACTGGTGTGGATGGACACCAGAGCCATGGATGCCACTGTGGATGGACACTGGTTTGGATGGACATAAGAGCCACGGATCCCAATCTGGATGGACGCTGCTGTGAATAGACCCCAGAGCCATGGATCCCACAGTGGATTGACAGTGGTCAGGATGGACACCAGAGCAATGGATGCCACTGTGGATGGACGCAGGTAGAGATGCACACCAGAGTAATGGTGTCCGCTCTGGATGGACACTGGTCTGGATAGACAGCAGAACCCTGGCTTCCACTCTGGATGGACGCTTGCCTGAATAGACAAAAGAGCTATGGATCCCAGCTTGACACTGGTCTGGATGGACACCAGAGCCATGAATCCCACTCTGAATGCACACTACTCGTGATGGACACAAGAGCCATGCATCCCTCTGTGGATGGAGCCTGGTTTGAATGGACAGCACAGCCACGCATCCAGACGGACACCAGAGCCGTGGATCCCAACTGCACAGTGGTCTGGATGGACACCAGAGCCATGGATCCCACTGTGGATGGACCCTGGTACAGATAGACAGCATAGCCATGGATGCAAAGTGGACACTGCTCCAGATGGATAATGATCTGGATGGACGCCAAAGCCATGGATCCCACTCTGGATGCACGCTGTTCTTGATGGACACAGGAGTCATGCATGGGTCTGTAGATGGAGCCTGGTATGAATGGACAGCACAGCCACGTATCCAAAAGGATACTTGTCCAGATGGACAGCAGAGCCGTGGATCTCAAGTGGACAGTGGTCTGGATGGAAACCAGAGCAATGGATCCCACTGTGGATGGACACTGGTATGGATAGACCTCAGAGCCTTGGATCCCAGCTTTACTCTGTTCTAAATAGACTCCAGAGCCATGGATCCGTCTCTGGATGGATGCTGGTCTGGATGGACACCAGAGCCATGGATCCAAATTGGAGTCTGGTCTGGATGGATACAAGGGCCATGGATTCCACTCTTGATGGACACTTGTGGAGATAGCAACCAGAGGCATGGATCCGACTCGAGATGGACACTGGTCCTGAAGGACAGTGGTCTAGATGGTGACCAGAGCCATTCCTCCCACCTTGTATTGACTCTTGCCAGACACCGAGGCATGGATCCCACTCTGGATGGCCAGTGGTCTGGATGGGCACCAGACCATGGCTCCCCTATCAATGGACACTGGTCTAGATGGATGCCAGAGCCAATGACTCCAGCTGGACACTGGTGTGGATGGACACCAGAGCAATGGATGCCACTGTGGATGGATACTGGTTTGGATGGACATAAGAGCCACGGATCCCAATCTAGATGGACGCTGCTGTGAATAGACACCAGTGCCATGGATCCCACTGTGGATGGACACTGGTATGGATAGACATCAGAGCCTTGGATCCCAGCTTGACTGTGTTCTGGATGGACAGCAGAGTCTTGGATTGGACTCTGGATGGATACTGCTCCAGATGGACAGCAGAGTCCTGGATTGGACTCTGGATGGATACTGCTCCAGATGGAACGCAGAGCCATGGATCCCACTGTTGGTGGATACAGGTCTGGATGGACTCCAGAGCCATGGATCCGTCCCTGGATGGACACAGTTCTGGATGGACACCAGAGCCATAGATCCAAATTGGAGCCTGGTCTGGATGGATGCAAGGGCCATGGATTCCACTCTGGATGGATACTGCTCCAGTTAGCAACCAGAGTCATGGATCCGAATCCAGATGGAGACTGGTCCAGGTGGACACTGGTCCAGATGGTGACCAGAGCCATTCCTCCCACCTTGTATTGATAGTGGTCTTGCCAGACCCCGAGGCATGGATCCCACTCTGGATGGCCAGTGGTCTGGATGGGCCCCAGACCATGGATCCCCTATGAATAGACACTGGTCTAGATGGACGCCAGAGCCATGGATTCCAGCTGGACACTGGTGTGGATGGACACCAGAGCCATGGATGCCACTGTGGATGGACACTGGTTTGGATGGACATAAGAGCCACGGATCCCAATCTGGATGGACGCTGCTGTGAAGAGACACCAGAGCCATGGATCCCACAGTGGATTGACAGTGGTCAGGATGGACACCAGAGCAATGGATGCCACTGTGGATGGACGCAGGTAGAGATGCACACCAGAGTAATGGTGTCCGCTCTGGATGGACACTGGTCTGGATAGACAGCAGAACCCTGGCTTCCACTCTGGATGGACGCTTGCCTGAATAGACAAAAGAGCTATGGATCCCAGCTTGACACTGGTCTGGATGGACACCAGAGCCATGAATCCCACTCTGAATGCACACTACTCGTGATGGACACAAGAGCCATGCATCCCTCTGTGGATGGAGCCTGGTTTGAATGGACAGCACAGCCATGCATCCAGATGGACACCAGAGCCGTGGATCCCAACTGGACAGTGGTCTCGATGGACACCAGTGCCATGGATCCCACTGTGGATGGACACTGGTATGGATAGACATCAGAGCCTTGGATCCCAGCTTGACTGTGTTCTGGATGGAGAGCAGAGTCTTGGATTGGACTCTGGATGGATACTGCTCCAGATGGACAGCAGAGTCTTGGATTGGACTCTGGATGGATACTGCTCCAGATGGAACGCAGAGCCATGGATCCCACTGTTGGTGGATACTGGTCTGGATGGACTCCAGAGCCATGGATCCGTCTCTGGATGGACACAGTTCTGGATGGACACAAGAGCCATAGATCCAAATTGGAACCTGTTCTGGATGGATGCAAGGGCCATGGATTCCACTCTGGATGGATACTGCTCCAGTTAGCAACCAGAGTCATAGATCCGAATCCAGATGGAGACTGGTCCAGATGGACACTGGTCCGGATGGTGACCAGAGCCATTCCTCCCACCTTGTATTGATAGTGGTCTTGCCAGACCCCGAGGCATGCATCCCACTCTGGATGGCCAGTGGTCTGGATGGGCCCCAGACCATGGATCCCCTATGAATGGACACTGGTCTAGATGGACGCCAGAGCCATGGATTCCAGCTGGACACTGGTGTGGATGGACACCAGAGCCATGGATGCCACTGTGGATGGACACTGGTTTGGATGGACATAAGAGCCACGGATCCCAATCTGGATGGACGCTGCTGTGAATAGACACCAGAGCCATGGATCCCACAGTGGATTCACAGTGGTCAGGATGGACACCAGAGCAATGGATGCCACTGTGGATGTACGCAGGTAGAGATGCACACCAGAGTAATGGTGTCCGCTCTGGATGGACACTGGTATGGATAGACATCAGAGCCTTGGATCCCAGCTTGACTGTGTTCTGGATGGAGAGCAGAGTCTTGGATTGGACTCTGGATGGATACTGCTCCAGATGGACAGCACAGTCTTGGATTGGACTCTGGATGGATACTGCTCCAGATGGAACGCAGAGCCATGGATCCCACTGTTGGTGGATACTGGTCTGGATGGACTCCAGAGCCATGGATCCGTCTCTGGATGGACACAGTTCTGGATGGACACAAGAGCCATAGATCCAAATTGGAACCTGTTCTGGATGGATGCAAGGGCCATGGATTCCACTCTGGATGGATACTGCTCCAGTTAGCAACCAGAGTCATAGATCCGAATCCAGATGGAGACTGGTCCAGATGGACACTGGTCCGGATGGTTACCAGAGCCATTCCTCCCACCTTGTATTGATAGTGGTCTTGCCAGACCCCGAAGCATGCATCCCACTCTGGATGGCCAGTGGTCTGGATGGGCCCCAGACCATGGATCCCCTATGAATGGACACTGGTCTAGATGGACGCCAGAGCCATGGATTCCAGCTGGACACTGGTGTGGATGGACACCAGAGCCATGGATGCCACTGTGGATGGACACTGGTTTGGATGGACATAAGAGCCACGGATCCCAATCTGGATGGACGCTGCTGTGAATAGACCCCAGAGCCATGGATCCCACAGTGGATTGACACTGGTCAGGATGGACACCAGAGCAATGGATGCCACTGTGGATGGACGCAGGTAGAGATGCACACCAGAGTAATGGTGTCCGCTCTGGATGGACACTGGTCTGGATAGACAGCAGAACCCTGGCTTCCACTCTGGATGGACGCTTGCCTGAATAGACAAAAGAGCTATGGATCCCAGCTTGACACTGGTCTGGATGGACACCAGAGACATGAATCCCACTCTGAATGCACACTACTCGTGATGGACACAAGAGCCATGCATCCCTCTGTGGATGGAGCCTGGTTTGAATGGACAGCACATCCACGCATCCAGATGGACACCAGAGCCGTGGATCCCAACTGGACAGTGGTCTCGATGGACACCAGTGCCATGGATCCCATTGTGGATGGACACTGGTATGGATAGACATCAGAGCCTTGGATCCCAGCTTGACTGTGTTCTGGATGGAGAGCAGAGTCTTGGATTGGACTCTGGATGGATACTGCTCCAGATGGACAGCAGAGTCTTGGATTGGACTCTGGATGGATACTGCTCCAGATGGAACGCAGAGCCATGGATCCCACTGTTGGTGGATACTGGTCTGGATGGACTCCAGAGCCATGGATCCGTCTCTGGATGGACACAGTTCTGGATGGACACAAGAGCCATAGATCCAAATTGGAACCTGTTCTGGATGGATGCAAGGGCCATGGATTCCACTCTGGATGGATACTGCTCCAGTTAGCAACCAGAGTCATAGATCCGAATCCAGATGGAGACTGGTCCAGATGGACACTGGTCCGGATGGTGACCAGAGCCATTCCTCCCACCTTGTATTGATAGTGGTCTTGCCAGACCCCGAGGCATGCATCCCACTCTGGATGGCCAGTGGTCTGGATGGGCCCCAGACCATGGATCCCCTATGAATGGACACTGGTCTAGATGGACGCCAGAGCCATGGATTCCAGCTGGACACTGGTGTGGATGGACACCAGAGCCATGGATGCCACTGTGGATGGACACTGGTTTGGATGGACATAAGAGCCACGGATCCCAATCTGGATGGACGCTGCTGTGAATAGACACCAGAGCCATGGATCCCACAGTGGATTGACAGTGGTCAGGATGGACACCAGGGCAATGGATGCCACTGTGGATGGACGCAGGTAGAGATGCACACCAGAGTAATGGTGTCCGCTCTGGATGGACACTGGTATGGATAGACATCAGAGCCTTGGATCCCAGCTTGACTGTGTTCTGGATGGAGAGCAGAGTCTTGGATTGGACTCTGGATGGATACCGCTCCAGATGGACAGCAGAGTCTTGGATTGGACTCTGGATGGATACTGCTCCAGATGGAACGCAGAGCCATGGATCCCACTGTTGGTGGATACTGGTCTGGATGGACTCCACAGCCATGGATCCGTCTCTGGATGGACACAGTTCTGGATGGACACAAGAGCCATAGATCCAAATTGGAACCTGTTCTGGATGGATGCAAGGGCCATGGATTCCACTCTGGATGGATACTGCTCCAGTTAGCAACCAGAGTCATAGATCCGAATCCAGATGGAGACTGGTCCAGATGGACACTGGTCCGGATGGTGACCAGAGCCATTCCTCCCACCTTGTATTGATAGTGGTCTTGCCAGACCCCGAGGCATGCATCCCACTCTGGATGGCCAGTGGTCTGGATGGGCCCCAGACCATGGATCCCCTATGAATGGACACTGGTCTAGATGGACGCCAGAGCCATGGATTCCAGCTGGACACTGGTGTGGATGGACACCAGAGCCATGGATGCCACTGTGGATGGACACTGGTTTGGATGGACATAAGAGCCACGGATCCCAATCTGGATGGACGCTGCTGTGAATAGACACCAGAGCCATGGATCCCACAGTGGATTCACAGTGGTCAGGATGGACACCAGAGCAATGGATGCCACTGTGGATGGACGCAGGTAGAGATGCACACCAGAGTAATGGTGTCCGCTCTGGATGGACACTGGTATGGATAGACATCAGAGCCTTGGATCCCAGCTTGACTGTGTTCTGGATGGAGAGCAGAGTCTTGGATTGGACTCTGGATGGATACTGCTCCAGATGGACAGCAGAGTCTTGGATTGCACTCTGGATGGATACTGCTCCAGATGGAACGCAGAGCCATGGATCCCACTGTTGGTGGATACTGGTCTGGATGGACTCCAGAGCCATGGATCCGTCTCTGGATGGACACAGTTCTGGATGGACACAAGAGCCATAGATCCAAATTGGAACCTGTTCTGGATGGATGCAAGGGCCATGGATTCCACTCTGGATGGATACTGCTCCAGTTAGCAACCAGAGTCATAGATCCGAATCCAGATGGAGACTGGTCCAGATGGACACTGGTCCGGATGGTGACCAGAGCCATTCCTCCCACCTTGTATTGATAGTGGTCTTGCCAGACCCCGAAGCATGCATCCCACTCTGGATGGCCAGTGGTCTGGATGGGCCCCAGACCATGGATCCCCTATGAATGGACACTGGTCTAGATGGACGCCAGAGCCATGGATTCCAGCTGGACACTGGTGTGGATGGACACCAGAGCCATGGATGCCACTGTGGATGGACACTGGTTTGGATGGACATAAGAGCCACGGATCCCAATCTGGATGGACGCTGCTGTGAATAGACACCAGAGCCATGGATCCCACAGTGGATTGACAGTGGTCAGGATGGACACCAGAGCAATGGATGCCACTGTGGATGGACGCAGGTAGAGATGCACACCAGAGTAATGGTGTCCGCTCTGGATGGACACTGGTCTGGATAGACAGCAGAACCCTGGCTTCCACTCTGGATGGACGCTTGCCTGAATAGACAAAAGAGCTATGGATCCCAGCTTGACACTGGTCTGGATGGACACCAGAGCCATGAATCCCACTCTGAATGCACACTACTCGTGATGGACACAAGAGCCATGCATCCCTCTGTGGATGGAGCCTGGTTTGAATGGACAGCACATCCACGCATCCAGATGGACACCAGAGCCGTGGATCCCAACTGGACAGTGGTCTCGATGGACACCAGTGCCATGGATCCCATTGTGGATGGACACTGGTATGGATAGACATCAGAGCCTTGGATCCCAGCTTGACTGTGTTCTGGATGGAGAGCAGAGTCTTGGATTGGACTCTGGATGGATACTGCTCCAGATGGACAGCAGAGTCTTGGATTGGACTCTGGATGGATACTGCTCCAGATGGAACGCAGAGCCATGGATCCCACTGTTGGTGGATACTGGTCTGGATGGACTCCAGAGCCATGGATCCGTCTCTGGATGGACACAGTTCTGGATGGACACAAGAGCCATAGATCCAAATTGGAACCTGTTCTGGATGGATGCAAGGGCCATGGATTCCACTCTGGATGGATACTGCTCCAGTTAGCAACCAGAGTCATAGATCCGAATCCAGATGGAGACTGGTCCAGATGGACACTGGTCCGGATGGTGACCAGAGCCATTCCTCCCACCTTGTATTGATAGTGGTCTTGCCAGACCCCGAGGCATGCATCCCACTCTGGATGGCCAGTGGTCTGGATGGGCCCCAGACCATGGATCCCCTATGAATGGACACTGGTCTAGATGGACGCCAGAGCCATGGATTCCAGCTGGACACTGGTGTGGATGGACACCAGAGCCATGGATGCCACTGTGGATGGACACTGGTTTGGATGGACATAAGAGCCACGGATCCCAATCTGGATGGACGCTGCTGTGAATAGACACCAGAGCCATGGATCCCACAGTGGATTGACAGTGGTCAGGATGGACACCAGGGCAATGGATGCCACTGTGGATGGACGCAGGTAGAGATGCACACCAGAGTAATGGTGTCCGCTCTGGATGGACACTGGTATGGATAGACATCAGAGCCTTGGATCCCAGCTTGACTGTGTTCTGGATGGAGAGCAGAGTCTTGGATTGGACTCTGGATGGATACTGCTCCAGATGGACAGCAGAGTCTTGGATTGGACTCTGGATGGATACTGCTCCAGATGGAACGCAGAGCCATGGATCCCACTGTTGGTGGATACTGGTCTGGATGGACTCCAGAGTCATGGATCCGTCTCTGGATGGACACAGTTCTGGATGGACACAAGAGCCATAGATCCAAATTGGAACCTGTTCTGGATGGATGCAAGGGCCATGGATTCCACTCTGGATGGATACTGCTCCAGTTAGCAACCAGAGTCATAGATCCGAATCCAGATGGAGACTGGTCCAGATGGACACTGGTCCGGATGGTGACCAGAGCCATTCCTCCCACCTTGTATTGATAGTGGTCTTGCCAGACCCCGAGGCATGCATCCCACTCTGGATGGCCAGTGGTCTGGATGGGCCCCAGACCATGGATCCCCTATGAATGGACACTGGTCTAGATGGACGCCAGAGCCATGGATTCCAGCTGGACACTGGTGTGGATGGACACCAGAGCCATGGATGCCACTGTGGATGGACACTGGTTTGGATGGACATAAGAGCCACGGATCCCAATCTGGATGGACGCTGCTGTGAATAGACCCCAGAGCCATGGATCCCACAGTGGATTGACAGTGGTCAGGATGGACACCAGAGCAATGGATGCCACTGTGGATGGACGCAGGTAGAGATGCACACCAGAGTAATGGTGTCCGCTCTGGATGGACACTGGTATGGATAGACATCAGAGCCTTGGATCCCAGCTTGACTGTGTTCTGGATGGAGAGCAGAGTCTTGGATTGGACTCTGGATGGATACTGCTCCAGATGGACAGCAGAGTCTTGGATTGGACTCTGGATGGATACTGCTCCAGATGGAACGCAGAGCCATGGATCCCACTGTTGGTGGATACTGGTCTGGATGGACTCCAGAGCCATGGATCCATCTCTGGATGGACACAGTTCTGGATGGACACAAGAGCCATAGATCCAAATTGGAACCTGTTCTGGATGGATGCAAGGGCCATGGATTCCACTCTGGATGGATACTGCTCCAGTTAGCAACCAGAGTCATAGATCCGAATCCAGATGGAGACTGGTCCAGATGGACACTGGTCCGGATGGTGACCAGAGCCATTCCTCCCACCTTGTATTGATAGTGGTCTTGCCAGACCCCGAGGCATGCATCCCACTCTGGATGGCCAGTGGTCTGGATGGGCCCCAGACCATGGATCCCCTATGAATGGACACTGGTCTAGATGGACGCCAGAGCCATGGATTCCAGCTGGACACTGGTGTGGATGGACACCAGAGCCATGGATGCCACTGTGGATGGACACTGGTTTGGATGGACATAAGAGCCACGGATCCCAATCTGGATGGACGCTGCTGTGAATAGACCCCAGAGCCATGGATCCCACAGTGGATTGACAGTGGTCAGGATGGACACCAGAGCAATGGATGCCACTGTGGATGGACGCAGGTAGAGATGCACACCAGAGTAATGGTGTCCGCTCTGGATGGACACTGGTATGGATAGACATCAGAGCCTTGGATCCCAGCTTGACTGTGTTCTGGATGGAGAGCAGAGTCTTGGATTGGACTCTGGATGGATACTGCTCCAGATGGACAGCAGAGTCTTGGATTGGACTCTGGATGGATACTGCTCCAGATGGAACGCAGAGCCATGGATCCCACTGTTGGTGGATACTGGTCTGGATGGACTCCAGAGCCATGGATCCATCTCTGGATGGACACAGTTCTGGATGGACACAAGAGCCATAGATCCAAATTGGAACCTGTTCTGGATGGATGCAAGGGCCATGGATTCCACTCTGGATGGATACTGCTCCAGTTAGCAACCAGAGTCATAGATCCGAATCCAGATGGAGACTGGTCCAGATGGACACTGGTCCGGATGGTGACCAGAGCCATTCCTCCCACCTTGTATTGATAGTGGTCTTGCCAGACCCCGAGGCATGCATCCCACTCTGGATGGCCAGTGGTCTGGATGGGCCCCAGACCATGGATCCCCTATGAATGGACACTGGTCTAGATGGACGCCAGAGCCATGGATTCCAGCTGGACACTGGTGTGGATGGACACCAGAGCCATGGATGCCACTGTGGATGGACACTGGTTTGGATGGACATAAGAGCCACGGATCCCAATCTGGATGGACGCTGCTGTGAATAGACACCAGAGCCATGGATCCCACAGTGGATTGACAGTGGTCAGGATGGACACCAGGGCAATGGATGCCACTGTGGATGGACGCAGGTAGAGATGCACACCAGAGTAATGGTGTCCGCTCTGGATGGACACTGGTATGGATAGACATCAGAGCCTTGGATCCCAGCTTGACTGTGTTCTGGATGGAGAGCAGAGTCTTGGATTGGACTCTGGATGGATACTGCTCCAGATGGACAGCAGAGTCTTGGATTGGACTCTGGATGGATACTGCTCCAGATGGAACGCAGAGCCATGGATCCCACTGTTGGTGGATACTGGTCTGGATGGACTCCAGAGCCATGGATCCGTCTCTGGATGGACACAGTTCTGGATGGACACAAGAGCCATAGATCCAAATTGGAACCTGTTCTGGATGGATGCAAGGGCCATGGATTCCACTCTGGATGGATACTGCTCCAGTTAGCAACCAGAGTCATAGATCCGAATCCAGATGGAGACTGGTCCAGATGGACACTGGTCCGGATGGTGACCAGAGCCATTCCTCCCACCTTGTATTGATAGTGGTCTTGCCAGACCCCGAGGCATGCATCCCACTCTGGATGGCCAGTGGTCTGGATGGGCCCCAGACCATGGATCCCCTATGAATGGACACTGGTCTAGATGGACGCCAGAGCCATGGATTCCAGCTGGACACTGGTGTGGATGGACACCAGAGCCATGGATGCCACTGTGGATGGACACTGGTTTGGATGGACATAAGAGCCACGGATCCCAATCTGGATGGACGCTGCTGTGAATAGACCCCAGAGCCATGGATCCCACAGTGGATTGACAGTGGTCAGGATGGACACCAGAGCAATGGATGCCACTGTGGATGGACGCAGGTAGAGATGCACACCAGAGTAATGGTGTCCGCTCTGGATGGACACTGGTATGGATAGACATCAGAGCCTTGGATCCCAGCTTGACTGTGTTCTGGATGGAGAGCAGAGTCTTGGATTGGACTCTGGATGGATACTGCTCCAGATGGACAGCAGAGTCTTGGATTGGACTCTGGATGGATACTGCTCCAGATGGAACGCAGAGCCATGGATCCCACTGTTGGTGGATACTGGTCTGGATGGACTCCAGAGCCATGGATCCATCTCTGGATGGACACAGTTCTGGATGGACACAAGAGCCATAGATCCAAATTGGAACCTGTTCTGGATGGATGCAAGGGCCATGGATTCCACTCTGGATGGATACTGCTCCAGTTAGCAACCAGAGTCATAGATCCGAATCCAGATGGAGACTGGTCCAGATGGACACTGGTCCGGATGGTGACCAGAGCCATTCCTCCCACCTTGTATTGATAGTGGTCTTGCCAGACCCCGAGGCATGCATCCCACTCTGGATGGTAAGTGGTCTGGATGGGCCCCAGACCATGGATCCCCTATGAATGGACACTGGTCTAGATGGACGCCAGAGCCATGGATTCCAGCTGGACACTGGTGTGGATGGACACCAGAGCCATGGATGCCACTGTGGATGGACACTGGTTTGGATGGACATAAGAGCCACGGATCCCAATCTGGATGGACGCTGCTGTGAATAGACACCAGAGCCATGGATCCCACAGTGGATTGACAGTGGTCAGGATGGACACCAGGGCAATGGATGCCACTGTGGATGGACGCAGGTAGAGATGCACACCAGAGTAATGGTGTCCGCTCTGGATGGACACTGGTATGGATAGACATCAGAGCCTTGGATCCCAGCTTGACTGTGTTCTGGATGGAGAGCAGAGTCTTGGATTGGACTCTGGATGGATACTGCTCCAGATGGACAGCAGAGTCTTGGATTGGACTCTGGATGGATACTGCTCCAGATGGAACGCAGAGCCATGGATCCCACTGTTGGTGGATACTGGTCTGGATGGACTCCAGAGCCATGGATCCGTCTCTGGATGGACACAGTTCTGGATGGACACAAGAGCCATAGATCCAAATTGGAACCTGTTCTGGATGGATGCAAGGGCCATGGATTCCACTCTGGATGGATACTGCTCCAGTTAGCAACCAGAGTCATAGATCCGAATCCAGATGGAGACTGGTCCAGATGGACACTGGTCCGGATGGTGACCAGAGCCATTCCTCCCACCTTGTATTGATAGTGGTCTTGCCAGACCCCGAGGCATGCATCCCACTCTGGATGGCCAGTGGTCTGGATGGGCCCCAGACCATGGATCCCCTATGAATGGACACTGGTCTAGATGGACGCCAGAGCCATGGATTCCAGCTGGACACTGGTGTGGATGGACACCAGAGCCATGGATGCCACTGTGGATGGACACTGGTTTGGATGGACATAAGAGCCACGGATCCCAATCTGGATGGACGCTGCTGTGAATAGACCCCAGAGCCATGGATCCCACAGTGGATTGACAGTGGTCAGGATGGACACCAGAGCAATGGATGCCACTGTGGATGGACGCAGGTAGAGATGCACACCAGAGTAATGGTGTCCGCTCTGGATGGACACTGGTATGGATAGACATCAGAGCCTTGGATCCCAGCTTGACTGTGTTCTGGATGGAGAGCAGAGTCTTGGATTGGACTCTGGATGGATACTGCTCCAGATGGACAGCAGAGTCTTGGATTGGACTCTGGATGGATACTGCTCCAGATGGAACGCAGAGCCATGGATCCCACTGTTGGTGGATACTGGTCTGGATGGACTCCAGAGCCATGGATCCATCTCTGGATGGACACAGTTCTGGATGGACACAAGAGCCATAGATCCAAATTGGAACCTGTTCTGGATGGATGCAAGGGCCATGGATTCCACTCTGGATGGATACTGCTCCAGTTAGCAACCAGAGTCATAGATCCGAATCCAGATGGAGACTGGTCCAGATGGACACTGGTCCGGATGGTGACCAGAGCCATTCCTCCCACCTTGTATTGATAGTGGTCTTGCCAGACCCCGAGGCATGCATCCCACTCTGGATGGCCAGTGGTCTGGATGGGCCCCAGACCATGGATCCCCTATGAATGGACACTGGTCTAGATGGACGCCAGAGCCATGGATTCCAGCTGGACACTGGTGTGGATGGACACCAGAGCCATGGATGCCACTGTGGATGGACACTGGTTTGGATGGACATAAGAGCCACGGATCCCAATCTGGATGGACGCTGCTGTGAATAGACACCAGAGCCATGGATCCCACAGTGGATTGACAGTGGTCAGGATGGACACCAGGGCAATGGATGCCACTGTGGATGGACGCAGGTAGAGATGCACACCAGAGTAATGGTGTCCGCTCTGGATGGACACTGGTATGGATAGACATCAGAGACTTGGATCCCAGCTTGACTGTGTTCTGGATGGAGAGCAGAGTCTTGGATTGGACTCTGGATGGATACTGCTCCAGATGGACAGCAGAGTCTTGGATTGGACTCTGGATGGATACTGCTCCAGATGGAACGCAGAGCCATGGATCCCACTGTTGGTGGATACTGGTCTGGATGGACTCCAGAGCCATGGATCCGTCTCTGGATGGACACAGTTCTGGATGGACACAAGAGCCATAGATCCAAATTGGAACCTGTTCTGGATGGATGCAAGGGCCATGGATTCCACTCTGGATGGATACTGCTCCAGTTAGCAACCAGAGTCATAGATCCGAATCCAGATGGAGACTGGTCCAGATGGACACTGGTCCGGATGGTGACCAGAGCCATTCCTCCCACCTTGTATTGATAGTGGTCTTGCCAGACCCCGAGGCATGCATCCCACTCTGGATGGCCAGTGGTCTGGATGGGCCCCAGACCATGGATCCCCTATGAATGGACACTGGTCTAGATGGACGCCAGAGCCATGGATTCCAGCTGGACACTGGTGTGGATGGACACCAGAGCCATGGATGCCACTGTGGATGGACACTGGTTTGGATGGACATAAGAGCCACGGATCCCAATCTGGATGGACGCTGCTGTGAATAGACCCCAGAGCCATGGATCCCACAGTGGATTGACAGTGGTCAGGATGGACACCAGAGCAATGGATGCCACTGTGGATGGACGCAGGTAGAGATGCACACCAGAGTAATGGTGTCCGCTCTGGATGGACACTGGTCTGGATAGACAGCAGAACCCTGGCTTCCACTCTGGATGGACGCTTGCCTGAATAGACAAAAGAGCTATGGATCCCAGCTTGACACTGGTCTGGATGGACACCAGAGCCATGAATCCCACTCTGAATGCACACTACTCGTGATGGACACAAGAGCCATGCATCCCTCTGTGGATGGAGCCTGGTTTGAATGGACAGCACAGCCACGCATCCAGATGGACACCAGAGCCATGGATCCCAACTGGACAGTGGTCTCGATGGACACCAGTGCCATGGATCCCACTGTGGATGGACACTGGTATGGATAGACATCAGAGCCTTGGATCCCAGCTTGACTGTGTTCTGGATGGAGAGCAGAGTCTTGGATTGGACTCTGGATGGATACTGCTCCAGATGGACAGCAGAGTCTTGGATTGGACTCTGGATGGATACTGCTCCAGATGGAACGCAGAGCCATGGATCCCACTGTTGGTAGATACTGGTCTGGATGGACTCCAGAGCCATGGATCCGTCTCTGGATGGACACAGTTCTGGATGGACACAAGAGCCATAGATCCAAATTGGAACCTGTTCTGGATGGATGCAAGGGCCATGGATTCCACTCTGGATGGATACTGCTCCAGTTAGCAACCAGAGTCATAGATCCGAATCCAGATGGAGACTGGTCCAGATGGACACTGGTCCGGATGGTGACCAGAGCCATTCCTCCCACCTTGTATTGATAGTGGTCTTGCCAGACCCCGAGGCATGCATCCCACTCTGGATGGCCAGTGGTCTGGATGGGCCCCAGACCATGGATCCCCTATGAATGGACACTGGTCTAGATGGACGCCAGAGCCATGGATTCCAGCTGGACACTGGTGTGGATGGACACCAGAGCCATGGATGCCACTGTGGATGGACACTGGTTTGGATGGACATAAGAGCCACGGATCCCAATCTGGATGGACGCTGCTGTGAATAGACCCCAGAGCCATGGATCCCACAGTGGATTGACAGTGGTCAGGATGGACACCAGAGCAATGGATGCCACTGTGGATGGACGCAGGTAGAGATGCACACCAGAGTAATGGTGTCCGCTCTGGATGGACACTGGTATGGATAGACATCAGAGCCTTGGATCCCAGCTTGACTGTGTTCTGGATGGAGAGCAGAGTCTTGGATTGGACTCTGGATGGATACTGCTCCAGATGGACAGCAGAGTCTTGGATTGGACTCTGGATGGATACTGCTCCAGATGGAACGCAGAGCCATGGATCCCACTGTTGGTGGATACTGGTCTGGATGGACTCCAGAGCCATGGATCCGTCTCTGGATGGACACAGTTCTGGATGGACACAAGAGCCATAGATCCAAATTGGAACCTGTTCTGGATGGATGCAAGGGCCATGGATTCCACTCTGGATGGATACTGCTCCAGTTAGCAACCAGAGTCATAGATCCGAATCCAGATGGAGACTGGTCCAGATGGACACTGGTCCGGATGGTGACCAGAGCCATTCCTCCCACCTTGTATTGATAGTGGTCTTGCCAGACCCCGAGGCATGCATCCCACTCTGGATGGCCAGTGGTCTGGATGGGCCCCAGACCATGGATCCCCTATGAATGGACACTGGTCTAGATGGACGCCAGAGCCATGGATTCCAGCTGGACACTGGTGTGGATGGACACCAGAGCCATGGATGCCACTGTGGATGGACACTGGTTTGGATGGACATAAGAGCCACGGATCCCAATCTGGATGGACGCTGCTGTGAATAGACCCCAGAGCCATGGATCCCACAGTGGATTGACAGTGGTCAGGATGGACACCAGAGCAATGGATGCCACTGTGGATGGACGCAGGTAGAGATGCACACCAGAGTAATGGTGTCCGCTCTGGATGGACACTGGTATGGATAGACATCAGAGCCTTGGATCCCAGCTTGACTGTGTTCTGGATGGAGAGCAGAGTCTTGGATTGGACTCTGGATGGATACTGCTCCAGATGGACAGCAGAGTCTTGGATTGGACTCTGGATGGATACTGCTCCAGATGGAACGCAGAGCCATGGATCCCACTGTTGGTGGATACTGGTCTGGATGGACTCCAGAGCCATGGATCCATCTCTGGATGGACACAGTTCTGGATGGACACAAGAGCCATAGATCCAAATTGGAACCTGTTCTGGATGGATGCAAGGGCCATGGATTCCACTCTGGATGGATACTGCTCCAGTTAGCAACCAGAGTCATAGATCCGAATCCAGATGGAGACTGGTCCAGATGGACACTGGTCCGGATGGTGACCAGAGCCATTCCTCCCACCTTGTATTGATAGTGGTCTTGCCAGACCCCGAGGCATGCATCCCACTCTGGATGGTAAGTGGTCTGGATGGGCCCCAGACCATGGATCCCCTATGAATGGACACTGGTCTAGATGGACGCCAGAGCCATGGATTCCAGCTGGACACTGGTGTGGATGGACACCAGAGCCATGGATGCCACTGTGGATGGACACTGGTTTGGATGGACATAAGAGCCACGGATCCCAATCTGGATGGACGCTGCTGTGAATAGACACCAGAGCCATGGATCCCACAGTGGATTGACAGTGGTCAGGATGGACACCAGGGCAATGGATGCCACTGTGGATGGACGCAGGTAGAGATGCACACCAGAGTAATGGTGTCCGCTCTGGATGGACACTGGTATGGATAGACATCAGAGCCTTGGATCCCAGCTTGACTGTGTTCTGGATGGAGAGCAGAGTCTTGGATTGGACTCTGGATGGATACTGCTCCAGATGGACAGCAGAGTCTTGGATTGGACTCTGGATGGATACTGCTCCAGATGGAACGCAGAGCCATGGATCCCACTGTTGGTGGATACTGGTCTGGATGGACTCCAGAGCCATGGATCCGTCTCTGGATGGACACAGTTCTGGATGGACACAAGAGCCATAGATCCAAATTGGAACCTGTTCTGGATGGATGCAAGGGCCATGGATTCCACTCTGGATGGATACTGCTCCAGTTAGCAACCAGAGTCATAGATCCGAATCCAGATGGAGACTGGTCCAGATGGACACTGGTCCGGATGGTGACCAGAGCCATTCCTCCCACCTTGTATTGATAGTGGTCTTGCCAGACCCCGAGGCATGCATCCCACTCTGGATGGTAAGTGGTCTGGATGGGCCCCAGACCATGGATCCCCTATGAATGGACACTGGTCTAGATGGACGCCAGAGCCATGGATTCCAGCTGGACACTGGTGTGGATGGACACCAGAGCCATGGATGCCACTGTGGATGGACACTGGTTTGGATGGACATAAGAGCCACGGATCCCAATCTGGATGGACGCTGCTGTGAATAGACACCAGAGCCATGGATCCCACAGTGGATTGACAGTGGTCAGGATGGACACCAGGGCAATGGATGCCACTGTGGATGGACGCAGGTAGAGATGCACACCAGAGTAATGGTGTCCGCTCTGGATGGACACTGGTATGGATAGACATCAGAGCCTTGGATCCCAGCTTGACTGTGTTCTGGATGGAGAGCAGAGTCTTGGATTGGACTCTGGATGGATACTGCTCCAGATGGACAGCAGAGTCTTGGATTGGACTCTGGATGGATACTGCTCCAGATGGAACGCAGAGCCATGGATCCCACTGTTGGTGGATACTGGTCTGGATGGACTCCAGAGCCATGGATCCGTCTCTGGATGGACACAGTTCTGGATGGACACAAGAGCCATAGATCCAAATTGGAACCTGTTCTGGATGGATGCAAGGGCCATGGATTCCACTCTGGATGGATACTGCTCCAGTTAGCAACCAGAGTCATAGATCCGAATCCAGATGGAGACTGGTCCAGATGGACACTGGTCCGGATGGTGACCAGAGCCATTCCTCCCACCTTGTATTGATAGTGGTCTTGCCAGACCCCGAGGCATGCATCCCACTCTGGATGGCCAGTGGTCTGGATGGGCCCCAGACCATGGATCCCCTATGAATGGACACTGGTCTAGATGGACGCCAGAGCCATGGATTCCAGCTGGACACTGGTGTGGATGGACACCAGAGCCATGGATGCCACTGTGGATGGACACTGGTTTGGATGGACATAAGAGCCACGGATCCCAATCTGGATGGACGCTGCTGTGAATAGACCCCAGAGCCATGGATCCCACAGTGGATTGACAGTGGTCAGGATGGACACCAGAGCAATGGATGCCACTGTGGATGGACGCAGGTAGAGATGCACACCAGAGTAATGGTGTCCGCTCTGGATGGACACTGGTCTGGATAGACAGCAGAACCCTGGCTTCCACTCTGGATGGACGCTTGCCTGAATAGACAAAAGAGCTATGGATCCCAGCTTGACACTGGTCTGGATGGACACCAGAGCCATGAATCCCACTCTGAATGCACACTACTCGTGATGGACACAAGAGCCATGCATCCCTCTGTGGATGGAGCCTGGTTTGAATGGACAGCACAGCCACGCATCCAGATGGACACCAGAGCCATGGATCCCAACTGGACAGTGGTCTCGATGGACACCAGTGCCATGGATCCCACTGTGGATGGACACTGGTATGGATAGACATCAGAGCCTTGGATCCCAGCTTGACTGTGTTCTGGATGGAGAGCAGAGTCTTGGATTGGACTCTGGATGGATACTGCTCCAGATGGACAGCAGAGTCTTGGATTGGACTCTGGATGGATACTGCTCCAGATGGAACGCAGAGCCATGGATCCCACTGTTGGTAGATACTGGTCTGGATGGACTCCAGAGCCATGGATCCGTCTCTGGATGGACACAGTTCTGGATGGACACAAGAGCCATAGATCCAAATTGGAACCTGTTCTGGATGGATGCAAGGGCCATGGATTCCACTCTGGATGGATACTGCTCCAGTTAGCAACCAGAGTCATAGATCCGAATCCAGATGGAGACTGGTCCAGATGGACACTGGTCCGGATGGTGACCAGAGCCATTCCTCCCACCTTGTATTGATAGTGGTCTTGCCAGACCCCGAGGCATGCATCCCACTCTGGATGGCCAGTGGTCTGGATGGGCCCCAGACCATGGATCCCCTATGAATGGACACTGGTCTAGATGGACGCCAGAGCCATGGATTCCAGCTGGACACTGGTGTGGATGGACACCAGAGCCATGGATGCCACTGTGGATGGACACTGGTTTGGATGGACATAAGAGCCACGGATCCCAATCTGGATGGACGCTGCTGTGAATAGACCCCAGAGCCATGGATCCCACAGTGGATTGACAGTGGTCAGGATGGACACCAGAGCAATGGATGCCACTGTGGATGGACGCAGGTAGAGATGCACACCAGAGTAATGGTGTCCGCTCTGGATGGACACTGGTATGGATAGACATCAGAGCCTTGGATCCCAGCTTGACTGTGTTCTGGATGGAGAGCAGAGTCTTGGATTGGACTCTGGATGGATACTGCTCCAGATGGACAGCAGAGTCTTGGATTGGACTCTGGATGGATACTGCTCCAGATGGAACGCAGAGCCATGGATCCCACTGTTGGTGGATACTGGTCTGGATGGACTCCAGAGCCATGGATCCGTCTCTGGATGGACACAGTTCTGGATGGACACAAGAGCCATAGATCCAAATTGGAACCTGTTCTGGATGGATGCAAGGGCCATGGATTCCACTCTGGATGGATACTGCTCCAGTTAGCAACCAGAGTCATAGATCCGAATCCAGATGGAGACTGGTCCAGATGGACACTGGTCCGGATGGTGACCAGAGCCATTCCTCCCACCTTGTATTGATAGTGGTCTTGCCAGACCCCGAGGCATGCATCCCACTCTGGATGGCCAGTGGTCTGGATGGGCCCCAGACCATGGATCCCCTATGAATGGACACTGGTCTAGATGGACGCCAGAGCCATGGATTCCAGCTGGACACTGGTGTGGATGGACACCAGAGCCATGGATGCCACTGTGGATGGACACTGGTTTGGATGGACATAAGAGCCACGGATCCCAATCTGGATGGACGCTGCTGTGAATAGACCCCAGAGCCATGGATCCCACAGTGGATTGACAGTGGTCAGGATGGACACCAGAGCAATGGATGCCACTGTGGATGGACGCAGGTAGAGATGCACACCAGAGTAATGGTGTCCGCTCTGGATGGACACTGGTATGGATAGACATCAGAGCCTTGGATCCCAGCTTGACTGTGTTCTGGATGGAGAGCAGAGTCTTGGATTGGACTCTGGATGGATACTGCTCCAGATGGACAGCAGAGTCTTGGATTGGACTCTGGATGGATACTGCTCCAGATGGAACGCAGAGCCATGGATCCCACTGTTGGTGGATACTGGTCTGGATGGACTCCAGAGCCATGGATCCATCTCTGGATGGACACAGTTCTGGATGGACACAAGAGCCATAGATCCAAATTGGAACCTGTTCTG
Organism: Chamaea fasciata; assembly: GCF_029207755.1. Classification (NCBI taxonomy): domain Eukaryota; kingdom Metazoa; phylum Chordata; class Aves; order Passeriformes; family Sylviidae; genus Chamaea; species Chamaea fasciata. Next base: position 484,720 of record NW_027094144.1, read on the forward strand.
GATGGATGCAAGGGCCATGGATTCCACTCTGGATGGATACTGCTCCAGTTAGCAACCAGAGTCATAGATCCGAATCCAGATGGAGACTGGTCCAGATGGACACTGGTCCGGATGGTGACCAGAGCCATTCCTCCCACCTTGTATTGATAGTGGTCTTGCCAGACCCCGAGGCATGCATCCCACTCTGGATGGTAAGTGGTCTGGATGGGCCCCAGACCATGGATCCCCTATGAATGGACACTGGTCTAGATGGACGCCAGAGCCATGGATTCCAGCTGGACACTGGTGTGGATGGACACCAGAGCCATGGATGCCACTGTGGATGGACACTGGTTTGGATGGACATAAGAGCCACGGATCCCAATCTGGATGGACGCTGCTGTGAATAGACACCAGAGCCATGGATCCCACAGTGGATTGACAGTGGTCAGGATGGACACCAGGGCAATGGATGCCACTGTGGATGGACGCAGGTAGAGATGCACACCAGAGTAATGGTGTCCGCTCTGGATGGACACTGGTATGGATAGACATCAGAGCCTTGGATCCCAGCTTGACTGTGTTCTGGATGGAGAGCAGAGTCTTGGATTGGACTCTGGATGGATACTGCTCCAGATGGACAGCAGAGTCTTGGATTGGACTCTGGATGGATACTGCTCCAGATGGAACGCAGAGCCATGGATCCCACTGTTGGTGGATACTGGTCTGGATGGACTCCAGAGCCATGGATCCGTCTCTGGATGGACACAGTTCTGGATGGACACAAGAGCCATAGATCCAAATTGGAACCTGTTCTGGATGGATGCAAGGGCCATGGATTCCACTCTGGATGGATACTGCTCCAGTTAGCAACCAGAGTCATAGATCCGAATCCAGATGGAGACTGGTCCAGATGGACACTGGTCCGGATGGTGACCAGAGCCATTCCTCCCACCTTGTATTGATAGTGGTCTTGCCAGACCCCGAGGCATGCATCCCACTCTGGATGGTAAGTGGTCTGGATGGGCCCCAGACCATGGATCCCCTATGAATGGACACTGGTCTAGATGGACGCCAGAGCCATGGATTCCAGCTGGACACTGGTGTGGATGGACACCAGAGCCATGGATGCCACTGTGGATGGACACTGGTTTGGATGGACATAAGAGCCACGGATCCCAATCTGGATGGACGCTGCTGTGAATAGACACCAGAGCCATGGATCCCACAGTGGATTGACAGTGGTCAGGATGGACACCAGGGCAATGGATGCCACTGTGGATGGACGCAGGTAGAGATGCACACCAGAGTAATGGTGTCCGCTCTGGATGGACACTGGTATGGATAGACATCAGAGCCTTGGATCCCAGCTTGACTGTGTTCTGGATGGAGAGCAGAGTCTTGGATTGGACTCTGGATGGATACTGCTCCAGATGGACAGCAGAGTCTTGGATTGGACTCTGGATGGATACTGCTCCAGATGGAACGCAGAGCCATGGATCCCACTGTTGGTGGATACTGGTCTGGATGGACTCCAGAGCCATGGATCCGTCTCTGGATGGACACAGTTCTGGATGGACACAAGAGCCATAGATCCAAATTGGAACCTGTTCTGGATGGATGCAAGGGCCATGGATTCCACTCTGGATGGATACTGCTCCAGTTAGCAACCAGAGTCATAGATCCGAATCCAGATGGAGACTGGTCCAGATGGACACTGGTCCGGATGGTGACCAGAGCCATTCCTCCCACCTTGTATTGATAGTGGTCTTGCCAGACCCCGAGGCATGCATCCCACTCTGGATGGCCAGTGGTCTGGATGGGCCCCAGACCATGGATCCCCTATGAATGGACACTGGTCTAGATGGACGCCAGAGCCATGGATTCCAGCTGGACACTGGTGTGGATGGACACCAGAGCCATGGATGCCACTGTGGATGGACACTGGTTTGGATGGACATAAGAGCCACGGATCCCAATCTGGATGGACGCTGCTGTGAATAGACCCCAGAGCCATGGATCCCACAGTGGATTGACAGTGGTCAGGATGGACACCAGAGCAATGGATGCCACTGTGGATGGACGCAGGTAGAGATGCACACCAGAGTAATGGTGTCCGCTCTGGATGGACACTGGTATGGATAGACATCAGAGCCTTGGATCCCAGCTTGACTGTGTTCTGGATGGAGAGCAGAGTCTTGGATTGGACTCTGGATGGATACTGCTCCAGATGGACAGCAGAGTCTTGGATTGGACTCTGGATGGATACTGCTCCAGATGGAACGCAGAGCCATGGATCCCACTGTTGGTGGATACTGGTCTGGATGGACTCCAGAGCCATGGATCCATCTCTGGATGGACACAGTTCTGGATGGACACAAGAGCCATAGATCCAAATTGGAACCTGTTCTGGATGGATGCAAGGGCCATGGATTCCACTCTGGATGGATACTGCTCCAGTTAGCAACCAGAGTCATAGATCCGAATCCAGATGGAGACTGGTCCAGATGGACACTGGTCCGGATGGTGACCAGAGCCATTCCTCCCACCTTGTATTGATAGTGGTCTTGCCAGACCCCGAGGCATGCATCCCACTCTGGATGGCCAGTGGTCTGGATGGGCCCCAGACCATGGATCCCCTATGAATGGACACTGGTCTAGATGGACGCCAGAGCCATGGATTCCAGCTGGACACTGGTGTGGATGGACACCAGAGCCATGGATGCCACTGTGGATGGACACTGGTTTGGATGGACATAAGAGCCACGGATCCCAATCTGGATGGACGCTGCTGTGAATAGACACCAGAGCCATGGATCCCACAGTGGATTGACAGTGGTCAGGATGGACACCAGGGCAATGGATGCCACTGTGGATGGACGCAGGTAGAGATGCACACCAGAGTAATGGTGTCCGCTCTGGATGGACACTGGTATGGATAGACATCAGAGACTTGGATCCCAGCTTGACTGTGTTCTGGATGGAGAGCAGAGTCTTGGATTGGACTCTGGATGGATACTGCTCCAGATGGACAGCAGAGTCTTGGATTGGACTCTGGATGGATACTGCTCCAGATGGAACGCAGAGCCATGGATCCCACTGTTGGTGGATACTGGTCTGGATGGACTCCAGAGCCATGGATCCGTCTCTGGATGGACACAGTTCTGGATGGACACAAGAGCCATAGATCCAAATTGGAACCTGTTCTGGATGGATGCAAGGGCCATGGATTCCACTCTGGATGGATACTGCTCCAGTTAGCAACCAGAGTCATAGATCCGAATCCAGATGGAGACTGGTCCAGATGGACACTGGTCCGGATGGTGACCAGAGCCATTCCTCCCACCTTGTATTGATAGTGGTCTTGCCAGACCCCGAGGCATGCATCCCACTCTGGATGGCCAGTGGTCTGGATGGGCCCCAGACCATGGATCCCCTATGAATGGACACTGGTCTAGATGGACGCCAGAGCCATGGATTCCAGCTGGACACTGGTGTGGATGGACACCAGAGCCATGGATGCCACTGTGGATGGACACTGGTTTGGATGGACATAAGAGCCACGGATCCCAATCTGGATGGACGCTGCTGTGAATAGACCCCAGAGCCATGGATCCCACAGTGGATTGACAGTGGTCAGGATGGACACCAGAGCAATGGATGCCACTGTGGATGGACGCAGGTAGAGATGCACACCAGAGTAATGGTGTCCGCTCTGGATGGACACTGGTCTGGATAGACAGCAGAACCCTGGCTTCCACTCTGGATGGACGCTTGCCTGAATAGACAAAAGAGCTATGGATCCCAGCTTGACACTGGTCTGGATGGACACCAGAGCCATGAATCCCACTCTGAATGCACACTACTCGTGATGGACACAAGAGCCATGCATCCCTCTGTGGATGGAGCCTGGTTTGAATGGACAGCACAGCCACGCATCCAGATGGACACCAGAGCCATGGATCCCAACTGGACAGTGGTCTCGATGGACACCAGTGCCATGGATCCCACTGTGGATGGACACTGGTATGGATAGACATCAGAGCCTTGGATCCCAGCTTGACTGTGTTCTGGATGGAGAGCAGAGTCTTGGATTGGACTCTGGATGGATACTGCTCCAGATGGACAGCAGAGTCTTGGATTGGACTCTGGATGGATACTGCTCCAGATGGAACGCAGAGCCATGGATCCCACTGTTGGTAGATACTGGTCTGGATGGACTCCAGAGCCATGGATCCGTCTCTGGATGGACACAGTTCTGGATGGACACAAGAGCCATAGATCCAAATTGGAACCTGTTCTGGATGGATGCAAGGGCCATGGATTCCACTCTGGATGGATACTGCTCCAGTTAGCAACCAGAGTCATAGATCCGAATCCAGATGGAGACTGGTCCAGATGGACACTGGTCCGGATGGTGACCAGAGCCATTCCTCCCACCTTGTATTGATAGTGGTCTTGCCAGACCCCGAGGCATGCATCCCACTCTGGATGGCCAGTGGTCTGGATGGGCCCCAGACCATGGATCCCCTATGAATGGACACTGGTCTAGATGGACGCCAGAGCCATGGATTCCAGCTGGACACTGGTGTGGATGGACACCAGAGCCATGGATGCCACTGTGGATGGACACTGGTTTGGATGGACATAAGAGCCACGGATCCCAATCTGGATGGACGCTGCTGTGAATAGACCCCAGAGCCATGGATCCCACAGTGGATTGACAGTGGTCAGGATGGACACCAGAGCAATGGATGCCACTGTGGATGGACGCAGGTAGAGATGCACACCAGAGTAATGGTGTCCGCTCTGGATGGACACTGGTATGGATAGACATCAGAGCCTTGGATCCCAGCTTGACTGTGTTCTGGATGGAGAGCAGAGTCTTGGATTGGACTCTGGATGGATACTGCTCCAGATGGACAGCAGAGTCTTGGATTGGACTCTGGATGGATACTGCTCCAGATGGAACGCAGAGCCATGGATCCCACTGTTGGTGGATACTGGTCTGGATGGACTCCAGAGCCATGGATCCATCTCTGGATGGACACAGTTCTGGATGGACACAAGAGCCATAGATCCAAATTGGAACCTGTTCTGGATGGATGCAAGGGCCATGGATTCCACTCTGGATGGATACTGCTCCAGTTAGCAACCAGAGTCATAGATCCGAATCCAGATGGAGACTGGTCCAGATGGACACTGGTCCGGATGGTGACCAGAGCCATTCCTCCCACCTTGTATTGATAGTGGTCTTGCCAGACCCCGAGGCATGCATCCCACTCTGGATGGCCAGTGGTCTGGATGGGCCCCAGACCATGGATCCCCTATGAATGGACACTGGTCTAGATGGACGCCAGAGCCATGGATTCCAGCTGGACACTGGTGTGGATGGACACCAGAGCCATGGATGCCACTGTGGATGGACACTGGTTTGGATGGACATAAGAGCCACGGATCCCAATCTGGATGGACGCTGCTGTGAATAGACACCAGAGCCATGGATCCCACAGTGGATTGACAGTGGTCAGGATGGACACCAGGGCAATGGATGCCACTGTGGATGGACGCAGGTAGAGATGCACACCAGAGTAATGGTGTCCGCTCTGGATGGACACTGGTATGGATAGACATCAGAGACTTGGATCCCAGCTTGACTGTGTTCTGGATGGAGAGCAGAGTCTTGGATTGGACTCTGGATGGATACTGCTCCAGATGGACAGCAGAGTCTTGGATTGGACTCTGGATGGATACTGCTCCAGATGGAACGCAGAGCCATGGATCCCACTGTTGGTGGATACTGGTCTGGATGGACTCCAGAGCCATGGATCCGTCTCTGGATGGACACAGTTCTGGATGGACACAAGAGCCATAGATCCAAATTGGAACCTGTTCTGGATGGATGCAAGGGCCATGGATTCCACTCTGGATGGATACTGCTCCAGTTAGCAACCAGAGTCATAGATCCGAATCCAGATGGAGACTGGTCCAGATGGACACTGGTCCGGATGGTGACCAGAGCCATTCCTCCCACCTTGTATTGATAGTGGTCTTGCCAGACCCCGAGGCATGCATCCCACTCTGGATGGCCAGTGGTCTGGATGGGCCCCAGACCATGGATCCCCTATGAATGGACACTGGTCTAGATGGACGCCAGAGCCATGGATTCCAGCTGGACACTGGTGTGGATGGACACCAGAGCCATGGATGCCACTGTGGATGGACACTGGTTTGGATGGACATAAGAGCCACGGATCCCAATCTGGATGGACGCTGCTGTGAATAGACCCCAGAGCCATGGATCCCACAGTGGATTGACAGTGGTCAGGATGGACACCAGAGCAATGGATGCCACTGTGGATGGACGCAGGTAGAGATGCACACCAGAGTAATGGTGTCCGCTCTGGATGGACACTGGTCTGGATAGACAGCAGAACCCTGGCTTCCACTCTGGATGGACGCTTGCCTGAATAGACAAAAGAGCTATGGATCCCAGCTTGACACTGGTCTGGATGGACACCAGAGCCATGAATCCCACTCTGAATGCACACTACTCGTGATGGACACAAGAGCCATGCATCCCTCTGTGGATGGAGCCTGGTTTGAATGGACAGCACAGCCACGCATCCAGATGGACACCAGAGCCATGGATCCCAACTGGACAGTGGTCTCGATGGACACCAGTGCCATGGATCCCACTGTGGATGGACACTGGTATGGATAGACATCAGAGCCTTGGATCCCAGCTTGACTGTGTTCTGGATGGAGAGCAGAGTCTTGGATTGGACTCTGGATGGATACTGCTCCAGATGGACAGCAGAGTCTTGGATTGGACTCTGGATGGATACTGCTCCAGATGGAACGCAGAGCCATGGATCCCACTGTTGGTAGATACTGGTCTGGATGGACTCCAGAGCCATGGATCCGTCTCTGGATGGACACAGTTCTGGATGGACACAAGAGCCATAGATCCAAATTGGAACCTGTTCTGGATGGATGCAAGGGCCATGGATTCCACTCTGGATGGATACTGCTCCAGTTAGCAACCAGAGTCATAGATCCGAATCCAGATGGAGACTGGTCCAGATGGACACTGGTCCGGATGGTGACCAGAGCCATTCCTCCCACCTTGTATTGATAGTGGTCTTGCCAGACCCCGAGGCATGCATCCCACTCTGGATGGCCAGTGGTCTGGATGGGCCCCAGACCATGGATCCCCTATGAATGGACACTGGTCTAGATGGACGCCAGAGCCATGGATTCCAGCTGGACACTGGTGTGGATGGACACCAGAGCCATGGATGCCACTGTGGATGGACACTGGTTTGGATGGACATAAGAGCCACGGATCCCAATCTGGATGGACGCTGCTGTGAATAGACACCAGAGCCATGGATCCCACAGTGGATTGACAGTGGTCAGGATGGACACCAGAGCAATGGATGCCACTGTGGATGGACGCAGGTAGAGATGCACACCAGAGTAATGGTGTCCGCTCTGGATGGACACTGGTATGGATAGACAGCAGAACACTGGCTTCCACTCTGGATGGACGCTTGCCTGAATAGACAAAAGAGCTATGGATCCCAGCTTGACACTGGTCTGGATGGACACCAGAGCCATGAATCCCACTCTGAATGCACACTACTCGTGATGGACACAAGAGCCATGCATCCCTCTGTGGATGGAGCCTGGTTTGAATGGACAGCACAGCCACGCATCCAGATGGACACCAGAGCCATGGATCCCAACTGGACAGTGGTCTCGATGGACACCAGTGCCATGGATCCCACTGTGGATGGACACTGGTATGGATAGACATCAGAGCCTTGGATCCCAGCTTGACTGTGTTCTGGATGGAGAGCAGAGTCTTGGATTGGACTCTGGATGGATACTGCTCCAGATGGACAGCAGAGTCTTGGATTGGACTCTGGATGGATACTGCTCCAGATGGAACGCAGAGCCATGGATCCCACTCTTGGTGGATACTGGTCTGGATGGACTCCAGAGCCATGGATCCGTCTCTGGATGGACACAGTTCTGGATGGACACAAGAGCCATAGATCCAAATTGGAACCTGTTCTGGATGGATGCAAGGGCCATGGATTCCACTCTGGATGGATACTGCTCCAGTTAGCAACCAGAGTCATAGATCCGAATCCAGATGGAGACTGGTCCAGATGGACACTGGTCCGGATGGTGACCAGAGCCATTCCTCCCACCTTGTATTGATAGTGGTCTTGCCAGACCCCGAGGCATGCATCCCACTCTGGATGGCCAGTGGTCTGGATGGGCCCCAGACCATGGATCCCCTATGAATGGACACTGGTCTAGATGGACGCCAGAGCCATGGATTCCAGCTGGACACTGGTGTGGATGGACACCAGAGCCATGGATGCCACTGTGGATGGACACTGGTTTGGATGGACATAAGAGCCACGGATCCCAATCTGGATGGACGCTGCTGTGAATAGACCCCAGAGCCATGGATCCCACAGTGGATTGACAGTGGTCAGGATGGACACCAGAGCAATGGATGCCACTGTGGATGGACGCAGGTAGAGATGCATACCAGAGTAATGGTGTCCGCTCTGGATGGACACTGGTCAGGATAGACAGCAGAACACTGGCTTCCACTCTGGATGGACGCTTGCCTGAATAGAAAAAAGAGCTATGGATCCCAGCTTGACACTGGTCTGGATGGACACCAGAGCCATGAATCCCACTCTGAATGCACACTACTCGTGATGGACACAAGAGCCATGCATCCCTCTGTGGATGGAGCCTGGTTTGAATGGACAGCACAGCCACGCATCCAGATGGACACCAGAGCCATGGATCCCAACTGGACAGTGGTCTCGATGGACAGCAGTGCCATGGATCCCACTGTGGATGGACACTGGTATGGATAGACATCAGAGCCTTGGATCCCAGCTTGACTGTGTTCTGGATGGAGAGCAGAGTCTTGGATTGGACTCTGGATGGATACTGCTCCAGATGGACAGCAGAGTCTTGGATTGGACTCTGGATGGATACTGCTCCAGATGGAACGCAGAGCCATGGATCCCACTGTTGGTGGATACTGGTCTGGATGGACTCCAGAGCCATGGATCCGTCTCTGGATGGACACAGTTCTGGATGGACACAAGAGCCATAGATCCAAATTGGAACCTGTTCTGGATGGATGCAAGGGCCATGGATTCCACTCTGGATGGATACTGCTCCAGTTAGCAACCAGAGTCATAGATCCGAATCCAGATGGAGACTGGTCCAGATGGACACTGGTCCGGATGGTGACCAGAGCCATTCCTCCCACCTTGTATTGATAGTGGTCTTGCCAGACCCCGAGGCATGCATCCCACTCTGGATGGCCAGTGGTCTGGATGGGCCCCAGACCATGGATCCCCTATGAATGGACACTGGTCTAGATGGACGCCAGAGCCATGGATTCCAGCTGGACACTGGTGTGGATGGACACCAGAGCCATGGATGCCACTGTGGATGGACACTGGTTTGGATGGACATAAGAGCCACGGATCCCAATCTGGATGGACGCTGCTGTGAATAGACCCCAGAGCCATGGATCCCACAGTGGATTGACAGTGGTCAGGATGGACACCAGAGCAATGGATGCCACTGTGGATGGACGCAGGTAGAGATGCACACCAGAGTAATGGTGTCCGCTCTGGATGGACACTGGTCTGGATAGACAGCAGAACCCTGGCTTCCACTCTGGATGGACGCTTGCCTGAATAGACAAAAGAGCTATGGATCCCAGCTTGACACTGGTCTGGATGGACACCAGAGCCATGAATCCCACTCTGAATGCACACTACTCGTGATGGACACAAGAGCCATGCATCCCTCTGTGGATGGAGCCTGGTTTGAATGGACAGCACAGCCACGCATCCAGATGGACACCAGAGCCATGGATCCCAACTGGACAGTGGTCTCGATGGACACCAGTGCCATGGATCCCACTGTGGATGGACACTGGTATGGATAGACATCAGAGCCTTGGATCCCAGCTTGACTGTGTTCTGGATGGAGAGCAGAGTCTTGGATTGGACTCTGGATGGATACTGCTCCAGATGGACAGCAGAGTCTTGGATTGGACTCTGGATGGATACTGCTCCAGATGGAACGCAGAGCCATGGATCCCACTGTTGGTGGATACTGGTCTGGATGGACTCCAGAGCCATGGATCCGTCTCTGGATGGACACAGTTCTGGATGGACACAAGAGCCATAGATCCAAATTGGAACCTGTTCTGGATGGATGCAAGGGCCATGGATTCCACTCTGGATGGATACTGCTCCAGTTAGCAACCAGAGTCATAGATCCGAATCCAGATGGAGACTGGTCCAGATGGACACTGGTCCGGATGGTGACCAGAGCCATTCCTCCCACCTTGTATTGATAGTGGTCTTGCCAGACCCCGAGGCATGCATCCCACTCTGGATGGCCAGTGGTCTGGATGGGCCCCAGACCATGGATCCCCTATGAATGGACACTGGTCTAGATGGACGCCAGAGCCATGGATTCCAGCTGGACACTGGTGTGGATGGACACCAGAGCCATGGATGCCACTGTGGATGGACACTGGTTTGGATGGACATAAGAGCCACGGATCCCAATCTGGATGGACGCTGCTGTGAATAGACACCAGAGCCATGGATCCCACAGTGGATTGACAGTGGTCAGGATGGACACCAGGGCAATGGATGCCACTGTGGATGGACGCAGGTAGAGATGCACACCAGAGTAATGGTGTCCGCTCTGGATGGACACTGGTATGGATAGACATCAGAGCCTTGGATCCCAGCTTGACTGTGTTCTGGATGGAGAGCAGAGTCTTGGATTGGACTCTGGATGGATACTGCTCCAGATGGACAGCAGAGTCTTGGATTGGACTCTGGATGGATACTGCTCCAGATGGAACGCAGAGCCATGGATCCCACTGTTGGTGGATACTGGTCTGGATGGACTCCAGAGCCATGGATCCGTCTCTGGATGGACACAGTTCTGGATGGACACAAGAGCCATAGATCCAAATTGGAACCTGTTCTGGATGGATGCAAGGGCCATGGATTCCACTCTGGATGGATACTGCTCCAGTTAGCAACCAGAGTCATAGATCCGAATCCAGATGGAGACTGGTCCAGATGGACACTGGTCCGGATGGTGACCAGAGCCATTCCTCCCACCTTGTATTGATAGTGGTCTTGCCAGACCCCGAGGCATGCATCCCACTCTGGATGGCCAGTGGTCTGGATGGGCCCCAGACCATGGATCCCCTATGAATGGACACTGGTCTAGATGGACGCCAGAGCCATGGATTCCAGCTGGACACGGGTGTGGATGGACACCAGAGCCATGGATGCCACTGTGGATGGACACTGGTTTGGATGGACATAAGAGCCACGGATCCCAATCTGGATGGACGCTGCTGTGAATAGACCCCAGAGCCATGGATCCCACAGTGGATTGACAGTGGTCAGGATGGACACCAGAGCAATGGATGCCACTGTGGATGGACGCAGGTAGAGATGCACACCAGAGTAATGGTGTCCGCTCTGGATGGACACTGGTATGGATAGACATCAGAGCCTTGGATCCCAGCTTGACTGTGTTCTGGATGGAGAGCAGAGTCTTGGATTGGACTCTGGATGGATACTGCTCCAGATGGACAGCAGAGTCTTGGATTGGACTCTGGATGGATACTGCTCCAGATGGAACGCAGAGCCATGGATCCCACTGTTGGTGGATACTGGTCTGGATGGACTCCAGAGCCATGGATCCGTCTCTGGATGGACACAGTTCTGGATGGACACAAGAGCCATAGATCCAAATTGGAACCTCTTCTGGATGGATGCAAGGGCCATGGATTCCACTCTGGATGGATACTGCTCCAGTTAGCAACCAGAGTCATAGATCCGAATCCAGATGGAGACTGGTCCAGATGGACACTGGTCCGGATGGTGACCAGAGCCATTCCTCCCACCTTGTATTGATAGTGGTCTTGCCAGACCCCGAGGCATGCATCCCACTCTGGATGGCCAGTGGTCTGGATGGGCCCCAGACCATGGATCCCCTATGAATGGACACTGGTCTAGATGGACGCCAGAGCCATGGATTCCAGCTGGACACTGGTGTGGATGGACACCAGAGCCATGGATGCCACTGTGGATGGACACTGGTTTGGATGGACATAAGAGCCACGGATCCCAATCTGGATGGACGCTGCTGTGAATAGACCCCAGAGCCATGGATCCCACAGTGGATTGACAGTGGTCAGGATGGACACCAGAGCAATGGATGCCACTGTGGATGGACGCAGGTAGAGATGCACACCAGAGTAATGGTGTCCGCTCTGGATGGACACTGGTCTGGATAGACAGCAGAACCCTGGCTTCCACTCTGGACGGACGCTTGCCTGAATAGACAAAAGAGCTATGGATCCCAGCTTGACACTCGTCTGGATGGACACCAGAGCCATGAATCCCACTCTGAATGCACACTACTCGTGATGGACACAAGAGCCATGCATCCCTCTGTGGATGGAGCCTGGTTTGAATGGACAGCACAGCCACGCATCCAGATGGACACCAGAGCCATGGATCCCAACTGGACAGTGGTCTCGATGGACACCAGTGCCATGGATCCCACTGTGGATGGACACTGGTATGGATAGACATCAGAGCCTTGGATCCCAGCTTGACTGTGTTCTGGATGGAGAGCAGAGTCTTGGATTGGACTCTGGATGGATACTGCTCCAGATGGACAGCAGAGTCTTGGATTGGACTCTGGATGGATACTGCTCCAGATGGAACGCAGAGCCATGGATCCCACTGTTGGTGGATACTGGTCTGGATGGACTCCAGAGCCATGGATCCGTCTCTGGATGGACACAGTTCTGGATGGACACAAGAGCCATAGATCCAAATTGGAACCTGTTCTGGATGGATGCAAGGGCCATGGATTCCACTCTGGATGGATACTGCTCCAGTTAGCAACCAGAGTCATAGATCCGAATCCAGATGGAGACTGGTCCAGATGGACACTGGTCCGGATGGTGACCAGAGCCATTCCTCCCACCTTGTATGGATAGTGGTCTTGCCAGACCCCGAGGCATGCATCCCACTCTGGATGGCCAGTGGTCTGGATGGGCCCCAGACCATGGATCCCCTATGAATGGACACTGGTCTAGATGGACGCCAGAGCCATGGATTCCAGCTGGACACTGGTGTGGATGGACACCAGAGCCATGGATGCCACTGTGGATGGACACTGGTTTGGATGGACATAAGAGCCACGGATCCCAATCTGGATGGACGCTGCTGTGAATAGACCCCAGAGCCATGGATCCCACAGTGGATTGACAGTGGTCAGGATGGACACCAGAGCAATGGATGCCACTGTGGATGGACGCAGGTAGAGATGCACACCAGAGTAATGGTGTCCGCTCTGGATGGACACTGGTCTGGATAGACAGCAGAACCCTGGCTTCCACTCTGGATGGACGCTTGCCTGAATAGACAAAAGAGCTATGGATCCCAGCTTGACACTGGTCTGGATGGACACCAGAGCCATGAATCCCACTCTGAATGCACACTACTCGTGATGGACACAAGAGCCATGCATCCCTCTGTGGATGGAGCCTGGTTTGAATGGACAGCACAGCCACGCATCCAGATGGACACCAGAGCCATGGATCCCAACTGGACAGTGGTCTCGATGGACACCAGTGCCATGGATCCCACTGTGGATGGACACTGGTATGGATAGACATCAGAGCCTTGGATCCCAGCTTGACTGTGTTCTGGATGGAGAGCAGAGTCTTGGATTGGACTCTGGATGGATACTGCTCCAGATGGACAGCAGAGTCTTGGATTGGACTCTGGATGGATACTGCTCCAGATGGAACGCAGAGCCATGGATCCCACTGTTGGTGGATACTGGTCTGGATGGACTCCAGAGCCATGGATCCGTCTCTGGATGGACACAGTTCTGGATGGACACAAGAGCCATAGATCCAAATTGGAACCTGTTCTGGATGGATGCAAGGGCCATGGATTCCACTCTGGATGGATACTGCTCCAGTTAGCAACCAGAGTCATAGATCCGAATCCAGATGGAGACTGGTCCAGATGGACACTGGTCCGGATGGTGACCAGAGCCATTCCTCCCACCTTGTATTGATAGTGGTCTTGCCAGACCCCGAGGCATGCATCCCACTCTGGATGGCCAGTGGTCTGGATGGGCCCCAGACCATGGATCCCCTATGAATGGACACTGGTCTAGATGGACGCCAGAGCCATGGATTCCAGCTGGACACTGGTGTGGATGGACACCAGAGCCATGGATGCCACTGTGGATGGACACTGGTTTGGATGGACATAAGAGCCACGGATCCCAATCTGGATGGACGCTGCTGTGAATAGACCCCAGAGCCATGGATCCCACAGTGGATTGACAGTGGTCAGGATGGACACCAGAGCAATGGATGCCACTGTGGATGGATGCAGGTAGAGATGCACACCAGAGTAATGGTGTCCGCTCTGGATGGACACTGGTATGGATAGACATCAGAGCCTTGGATCCCAGCTTGACTGTGTTCTGGATGGAGAGCAGAGTCTTGGATTGGACTCTGGATGGATACTGCTCCAGATGGACAGCACAGTCTTGGATTGGACTCTGGATGGATACTGCTCCAGATGGAACGCAGAGCCATGGATCCCACTGTTGGTGGATACTGGTCTGGATGGACTCCAGAGCCATGGATCCGTCTCTGGATGGACACAGTTCTGGATGGACACAAGAGCCATAGATCCAAATTGGAACCTCTTCTGGATGGATGCAAGGGCCATGGATTCCACTCTGGATGGATACTGCTCCAGTTAGCAACCAGAGTCATAGATCCGAATCCAGATGGAGACTGGTCCAGATGGACACTGGTCCGGATGGTGACCAGAGCCATTCCTCCCACCTTGTATTGATAGTGGTCTTGCCAGACCCCGAGGCATGGATCCCACTCTGGATGGCCAGTGGTCTGGATGGGCCCCAGACCATGGATCCCCTATGAATGGACACTGGTCTAGATGGACGCCAGAGCCATGGATTCCAGCTGGACACTGGTGTGGATGGACACCAGAGCCATGGATGCCACTGTGGATGGACACTGGTTTGGATGGACATAAGAGCCACGGATCCCAATCTGGATGGACGCTGCTGTGAATAGACCCCAGAGCCATGGATCCCACAGTGGATTGACAGTGGTCAGGATGTACACCAGAGCAATGGATGCCACTGTGGATGGACGCAGGTAGAGATGCACACCAGAGTAATGGTGTCCGCTCTGGATGGACACTGGTCTGGATAGACAGCAGAACCCTGGCTTCCACTCTGGATGGACGCTTGCCTGAATAGACAAAAGAGCTATGGATCCCAGCTTGACACTCGTCTGGATGGACACCAGAGCCATGAATCCCACTCTGAATGCACACTACTCGTGATGGACACATGAGCCATGCATCCCTCTGTGGATGGAGCCTGGTTTGAATGGACAGCACAGCCACGCATCCAGATGGACACCAGAGCCGTGGATCCCAACTGGACAGTGGTCTCGATGGACACCAGTGCCATGGATCCCACTGTGGATGGACACTGGTATGGATAGACATCAGAGCCTTGGATCCCAGCTTGACTGTGTTCTGGATGGAGAGCAGAGTCTTGGATTGGACTCTGGATGGATACTGCTCCAGATGGAACGCAGAGCCATGGATCCCACTGTTGGTGGATACTGGTCTGGATGGACTCCAGAGCCATGGATCCGTCTCTGGATGGACACAGTTCTGGATGGACACAAGAGCCATAGATCCAAATTGGAACCTGTTCTGGATGGATGCAAGGGCCATGGATTCCACTCTGGATGGATACTGCTCCAGTTAGCAACCAGAGTCATAGATCCGAATCCAGATGGAGACTGGTCCAGATGGACACTGGTCCGGATGGTGACCAGAGCCATTCCTCCCACCTTGTATTGATAGTGGTCTTGCCAGACCCCGAGGCATGCATCCCACTCTGGATGGCCAGTGGTCTGGATGGGCCCCAGACCATGGATCCCCTATGAATGGACACTGGTCTAGATGGACGCCAGAGCCATGGATTCCAGCTGGACACTGGTGTGGATGGACACCAGAGCCATGGATGCCACTGTGGATGGACACTGGTTTGGATGGACATAAGAGCCACGGATCCCAATCTGGATGGACGCTGCTGTGAATAGACCCCAGAGCCATGGATCCCACAGTGGATTGACAGTGGTCAGGATGGACACCAGAGCAATGGATGCCACTGTGGATGGACGCAGGTAGAGATGCACACCAGAGTAATGGTGTCC
Source organism: Chamaea fasciata (assembly GCF_029207755.1). Taxonomy (NCBI): domain Eukaryota; kingdom Metazoa; phylum Chordata; class Aves; order Passeriformes; family Sylviidae; genus Chamaea; species Chamaea fasciata. The sequence continues at coordinate 501,101 of NW_027094144.1, forward strand.
GCTCTGGATGGACACTGGTATGGATAGACATCAGAGCCTTGGATCCCAGCTTGACTGTGTTCTGGATGGAGAGCAGAGTCTTGGATTGGACTCTGGATGGATACTGCTCCAGATGGACAGCAGAGTCTTGGATTGGACTCTGGATGGATACTGCTCCAGATGGAACGCAGAGCCATGGATCCCACTGTTGGTGGATACTGGTCTGGATGGACTCCAGAGCCATGGATCCGTCTCTGGATGGACACAGTTCTGGATGGACACAAGAGCCATAGATCCAAATTGGAACCTGTTCTGGATGGATGCAAGGGCCATGGATTCCACTCTGGATGGATACTGCTCCAGTTAGCAACCAGAGTCATAGATCCGAATCCAGATGGAGACTGGTCCAGATGGACACTGGTCCGGATGGTGACCAGAGCCATTCCTCCCACCTTGTATTGATAGTGGTCTTGCCAGACCCCGAGGCATGCATCCCACTCTGGATGGCCAGTGGTCTGGATGGGCCCCAGACCATGGATCCCCTATGAATGGACACTGGTCTAGATGGACGCCAGAGCCATGGATTCCAGCTGGACACTGGTGTGGATGGACACCAGAGCCATGGATGCCACTGTGGATGGACACTGGTTTGGATGGACATAAGAGCCACGGATCCCAATCTGGATGGACGCTGCTGTGAATAGACACCAGAGCCATGGATCCCACAGTGGATTGACAGTGGTCAGGATGGACACCAGAGCAATGGATGCCACTGTGGATGGACGCAGGTAGAGATGCACACCAGAGTAATGGTGTCCGCTCTGGATGGACACTGGTATGGATAGACAGCAGAACCCTGGCTTCCACTCTGGATGGACGCTTGCCTGAATAGACAAAAGAGCTATGGATCCCAGCTTGACACTGGTCTGGAAGGACACCAGAGCCATGAATCCCACTCTGAATGCACACTACTCGTGATGGACACAAGAGCCATGCATCCCTCTGTGGATGGAGCCTGGTTTGAATGGACAGCACAGCCACGCATCCAGATGGACACCAGAGCCATGGATCCCAACTGGACAGTGGTCTCGATGGACACCAGTGCCATGGATCCCACTGTGGATGGACACTGGTATGGATAGACATCAGAGCCTTGGATCCCAGCTTGACTGTGTTCTGGATGGAGAGCAGAGTCTTGGATTGGACTCTGGATGGATACTGCTCCAGATGGACAGCACAGTCTTGGATTGGACTCTGGATGGATACTGCTCCAGATGGAACGCAGAGCCATGGATCCCACTGTTGGTGGATACTGGTCTGGATGGACTCCAGAGCCATGGATCCGTCTCTGGATGGACACAGTTCTGGATGGACACAAGAGCCATAGATCCAAATTGGAACCTGTTCTGGATGGATGCAAGGGCCATGGATTCCACTCTGGATGGATACTGCTCCAGTTAGCAACCAGAGTCATAGATCCGAATCCAGATGGAGACTGGTCCAGATGGACACTGGTCCGGATGGTGACCAGAGCCATTCCTCCCACCTTGTATTGATAGTGGTCTTGCCAGACCCCGAGGCATGCATCCCACTCTGGATGGCCAGTGGTCTGGATGGGCCCCAGACCATGGATCCCCTATGAATGGACACTGGTCTAGATGGACGCCAGAGCCATGGATTCCAGCTGGACACTGGTGTGGATGGACACCAGAGCCATGGATGCCACTGTGGATGGACACTGGTTTGGATGGACATAAGAGCCACGGATCCCAATCTGGATGGACGCTGCTGTGAATAGACCCCAGAGCCATGGATCCCACAGTGGATTGACAGTGGTCAGGATGGACACCAGAGCAATGGATGCCACTGTGGATGGACGCAGGTAGAGATGCATACCAGAGTAATGGTGTCCGCTCTGGATGGACACTGGTCAGGATAGACAGCAGAACACTGGCTTCCACTCTGGATGGACGCTTGCCTGAATAGACAAAAGAGCTATGGATCCCAGCTTGACACTGGTCTGGATGGACACCAGAGCCATGAATCCCACTCTGAATGCACACTACTCGTGATGGACACAAGAGCCATGCATCCCTCTGTGGATGGAGCCTGGTTTGAATGGACAGCACAGCCACGCATCCAGATGGACACCAGAGCCATGGATCCCAACTGGACAGTGGTCTCGATGGACACCAGTGCCATGGATCCCACTGTGGATGGACACTGGTATGGATAGACATCAGAGCCTTGGATCCCAGCTTGACTGTGTTCTGGATGGAGAGCAGAGTCTTGGATTGGACTCTGGATGGATACTGCTCCAGATGGACAGCACAGTCTTGGATTGGACTCTGGATGGATACTGCTCCAGATGGAACGCAGAGCCATGGATCCCACTGTTGGTGGATACTGGTCTGGATGGACTCCAGAGCCATGGATCCGTCTCTGGATGGACACAGTTCTGGATGGACACAAGAGCCATAGATCCAAATTGGAACCTCTTCTGGATGGATGCAAGGGCCATGGATTCCACTCTGGATGGATACTGCTCCAGTTAGCAACCAGAGTCATAGATCCGAATCCAGATGGAGACTGGTCCAGATGGACACTGGTCCGGATGGTGACCAGAGCCATTCCTCCCACCTTGTATTGATAGTGGTCTTGCCAGACCCCGAGGCATGCATCCCACTCTGGATGGCCAGTGCTCTGGATGGGCCCCAGACCATGGATCCCCTATGAATGGACACTGGTCTAGATGGACGCCAGAGCCATGGATTCCAGCTGGACACTGGTGTGGATGGACACCAGAGCCATGGATGCCACTGTGGATGGACACTGGTTTGGATGGACATAAGAGCCACGGATCCCAATCTGGATGGACGCTGCTGTGAATAGACCCCAGAGCCATGGATCCCACAGTGGATTGACAGTGGTCAGGATGGACACCAGAGCAATGGATGCCACTGTGGATGGACGCAGGTAGAGATGCACACCAGACTAATGGTGTCCGCTCTGGATGGACACTGGTCTGGATAGACAGCAGAACCCTGGCTTCCACTCTGGATGGACGCTTGCCTGAATAGACAAAAGAGCTATGGATCCCAGCTTGACACTGGTCTGGATGGACACCAGAGCCATGAATCCCACTCTGAATGCACACTACTCGTGATGGACACAAGAGCCATGCATCCCTCTGTGGATGGAGCCTGGTTTGAATGGACAGCACAGCCACGCATCCAGATGGACACCAGAGCCATGGATCCCAACTGGACAGTGGTCTCGATGGACACCAGTGCCATGGATCCCACTGTGGATGGACACTGGTATGGATAGACATCAGAGCCTTGGATCCCAGCTTGACTGTGTTCTGGATGGAGAGCAGAGTCTTGGATTGGACTCTGGATGGATACTGCTCCAGATGGACAGCAGAGTCTTGGATTGGACTCTGGATGGATACTGCTCCAGATGGAACGCAGAGCCATGGATCCCACTGTTGGTGGATACTGGTCTGGATGGACTCCAGAGCCATGGATCCGTCTCTGGATGGACACAGTTCTGGATGGACACAAGAGCCATAGATCCAAATTGGAACCTGTTCTGGATGGATGCAAGGGCCATGGATTCCACTCTGGATGGATACTGCTCCAGTTAGCAACCAGAGTCATAGATCCGAATCCAGATGGAGACTGGTCCAGATGGACACTGGTCCGGATGGTGACCAGAGCCATTCCTCCCACCTTGTATTGATAGTGGTCTTGCCAGACCCCGAGGCATGCATCCCACTCTGGATGGCCAGTGGTCTGGATGGGCCCCAGACCATGGATCCCCTATGAATGGACACTGGTCTAGATGGACGCCAGAGCCATGGATTCCAGCTGGACACTGGTGTGGATGGACACCAGAGCCATGGATGCCACTGTGGATGGACACTGGTTTGGATGGACATAAGAGCCACGGATCCCAATCTGGATGGACGCTGCTGTGAATAGACCCCAGAGCCATGGATCCCACAGTGGATTGACAGTGGTCAGGATGGACACCAGGGCAATGGATGCCACTGTGGATGGACGCAGGTAGAGATGCACACCAGAGTAATGGTGTCCGCTCTGGATGGACACTGGTATGGATAGACATCAGAGCCTTGGATCCCAGCTTGACTGTGTTCTGGATGGAGAGCAGAGTCTTGGATTGGACTCTGGATGGATACTGCTCCAGATGGACAGCAGAGTCTTGGATTGGACTCTGGATGGATACTGCTCCAGATGGAACGCAGAGCCATGGATCCCACTGTTGGTGGATACTGGTCTGGATGGACTCCAGAGCCATGGATCCGTCTCTGGATGGACACAGTTCTGGATGGACACAAGAGCCATAGATCCAAATTGGAACCTGTTCTGGATGGATGCAAGGGCCATGGATTCCACTCTGGATGGATACTGCTCCAGTTAGCAACCAGAGTCATAGATCCGAATCCAGATGGAGACTGGTCCAGATGGACACTGGTCCGGATGGTGACCAGAGCCATTCCTCCCACCTTGTATTGATAGTGGTCTTGCCAGACCCCGAGGCATGCATCCCACTCTGGATGGCCAGTGGTCTGGATGGGCCCCAGACCATGGATCCCCTATGAATGGACACTGGTCTAGATGGACGCCAGAGCCATGGATTCCAGCTGGACACTGGTGTGGATGGACACCAGAGCCATGGATGCCACTGTGGATGGACACTGGTTTGGATGGACATAAGAGCCACGGATCCCAATCTGGATGGACGCTGCTGTGAATAGACCCCAGAGCCATGGATCCCACAGTGGATTGACAGTGGTCAGGATGGACACCAGAGCAATGGATGCCACTGTGGATGGACGCAGGTAGAGATGCACACCAGAGTAATGGTGTCCGCTCTGGATGGACACTGGTCTGGATAGACAGCAGAACCCTGGCTTCCACTCTGGATGGACGCTTGCCTGAATAGACAAAAGAGCTATGGATCCCAGCTTGACACTGGTCTGGATGGACACCAGAGCCATGAATCCCACTCTGAATGCACACTACTCGTGATGGACACAAGAGCCATGCATCCCTCTGTGGATGGAGCCTGGTTTGAATGGACAGCACAGCCACGCATCCAGATGGACACCAGAGCCGTGGATCCCAACTGGACAGTGGTCTCGATGGACACCAGTGCCATGGATCCCACTGTGGATGGACACTGGTATGGATAGACATCAGAGCCTTGGATCCCAGCTTGACTGTGTTCTGGATGGAGAGCAGAGTCTTGGATTGGACTCTGGATGGATACTGCTCCAGATGGACAGCAGAGTCTTGGATTGGACTCTGGATGGATACTGCTCCAGATGGAACGCAGAGCCATGGATCCCACTGTTGGTGGATACTGGTCTGGATGGACTCCAGAGCCATGGATCCGTCTCTGGATGGACACAGTTCTGGATGGACACAAGAGCCATAGATCCAAATTGGAACCTGTTCTGGATGGATGCAAGGGCCATGGATTCCACTCTGGATGGATACTGCTCCAGTTAGCAACCAGAGTCATAGATCCGAATCCAGATGGAGACTGGTCCAGATGGACACTGGTCCGGATGGTGACCAGAGCCATTCCTCCCACCTTGTATTGATAGTGGTCTTGCCAGACCCCGAGGCATGCATCCCACTCTGGATGGCCAGTGGTCTGGATGGGCCCCAGACCATGGATCCCCTATGAATGGACACTGGTCTAGATGGACGCCAGAGCCATGGATTCCAGCTGGACACGGGTGTGGATGGACACCAGAGCCATGGATGCCACTGTGGATGGACACTGGTTTGGATGGACATAAGAGCCACGGATCCCAATCTGGATGGACGCTGCTGTGAATGGACCCCAGAGCCATGGATCCCACAGTGGATTGACAGTGGTCAGGATGGACACCAGAGCAATGGATGCCACTGTGGATGGACGCAGGTAGAGATGCACACCAGACTAATGGTGTCCGCTCTGGATGGACACTGGTATGGATAGACAGCAGAACCCTGGCTTCCACTCTGGATGGACGCTTGCCTGAATAGACAAAAGAGCTATGGATCCCAGCTTGACACTGGTCTGGATGGACACCAGAGCCATGAATCCCACTCTGAATGCACACTACTCGTGATGGACACAAGAGCCATGCATCCCTCTGTGGATGGAGCCTGGTTTGAATGGACAGCACAGCCACGCATCCAGATGGACACCAGAGCCGTGGATCCCAACTGGACAGTGGTCTCGATGGACACCAGTGCCATGGATCCCACTGTGAATGGACACTGGTATGGATAGACATCAGAGCCTTGGATCCCAGCTTGACTGTGTTCTGGATGGAGAGCAGAGTCTTGGATTGGACTCTGGATGGATACTGCTCCAGATGGACAGCAGAGTCTTGGATTGCACTCTGGATGGATACTGCTCCAGATGGAACGCAGAGCCATGGATCCCACTGTTGGTGGATACTGGTCTGGATGGACTCCAGAGCCATGGATCCGTCCCTGGATGGACACAGTTCTGGATGGACACCAGAGCCATAGATCCAAATTGGAGCCTGGTCTGGATGGATGCAAGGGCCATGGATTCCACTCTGGATGGATACTGCTCCAGTTAGCAACCAGAGTCATGGATCCGAATCCAGATGGAGACTGGTCCAGATGGACACTGGTCCGGATGGTGACCAGAGCCATTCCTCCCACCTTGTATTGATAGTGGTCTTGCCAGACCCCGAGGCATGCATCCCACTCTGGATGGCCAGTGGTCTGGATGGGCCCCAGACCATGGATCCCCTATGAATGGACACTGGTCTAGATGGACGCCAGAGCCATGGATTCCAGCTGGACACTGGTGTGGATGGACACCAGAGCCATGGATGCCACTGTGGATGGACACTAGTTTGGATGGACATAAGAGCCATGGATCCCAATCTGGATGGACGCTGCTGTGAATAGACCCCAGAGCCATGGATCCCACAGTGGATTGACAGTGGTCAGGATGGACACCAGAGCAATGGATGCCACTGTGGATGGACGCAGGTAGAGATGCACACCAGAGTAATGGTGTCCGCTCTGGATGGACACTGGTATGGATAGACAGCAGAACCCTGGCTTCCACTCTGGATGGACGCTTGCCTGAATAGACAAAAGAGCTATGGATCCCAGCTTGACACTGGTCTGGATGGACACCAGAGCCATGAATCCCACTCTGAATGCACACTACTCGTGATGGACACAAGAGCCATGCATCCCTCTGTGGATGGAGCCTGGTTTGAATGGACAGCACAGCCACGCATCCAGATGGACACCAGAGCCGTGGATCCAAACTGGACAGTGGTCTCGATGGACACCAGTGCCATGGATCCCACTGTGGATGGACACTGGTATGGATAGACATCAGAGCCTTGGATCCCAGCTTGACTGTGTTCTGGATGGAGAGCAGAGTCTTGGATTGGACTCTGGATGGATACTGCTCCAGATGGACAGCAGAGTCTTGGATTGGACTCTGGATGGATACTGCTCCAGATGGAACGCAGAGCCATGGATCCCACTGTTGGTGGATACTGGTCTGGATGGACTCCAGAGCCATGGATCCGTCTCTGGATGGACACAGTTCTGGATGGACACAAGAGCCATAGATCCAAATTGGAACCTGTTCTGGATGGATGCAAGGGCCATGGATTCCACTCTGGATGGATACTGCTCCAGTTAGCAACCAGAGTCATAGATCCGAATCCAGATGGAGACTGGTCCAGATGGACACTGGTCCGGATGGTGACCAGAGCCATTCCTCCCACCTTGTATTGATAGTGGTCTTGCCAGACCCCGAGGCATGCATCCCACTCTGGATGGCCAGTGGTCTGGATGGGCCCCAGACCATGGATCCCCTATGAATGGACACTGGTCTAGATGGACGCCAGAGCCATGGATTCCAGCTGGACACTGGTGTGGATGGACACCAGAGCCATGGATGCCACTGTGGATGGACACTGGTTTGGATGGACATAAGAGCCACGGATCCCAATCTGGATGGACGCTGCTGTGAATAGACCCCAGAGCCATGGATCCCACAGTGGATTGACAGTGGTCAGGATGGACACCAGAGCAATGGATGCCACTGTGGATGGACGCAGGTAGAGATGCACACCAGAGTAATGGTGTCCGCTCTGGATGGACACTGGTATGGATAGACATCAGAGCCTTGGATCCCAGCTTGACTGTGTTCTGGATGGAGAGCAGAGTCTTGGATTGGACTCTGGATGGATACTGCTCCAGATGGACAGCAGAGTCTTGGATTGGACTCTGGATGGATACTGCTCCAGATGGAACGCAGAGCCATGGATCCCACTCTTGGTGGATACTGGTCTGGATGGACTCCAGAGCCATGGATCCGTCTCTGGATGGACACAGTTCTGGATGGACACAAGAGCCATAGATCCAAATTGGAACCTGTTCTGGATGGATGCAAGGGCCATGGATTCCACTCTGGATGGATACTGCTCCAGTTAGCAACCAGAGTCATAGATCCGAATCCAGATGGAGACTGGTCCAGATGGACACTGGTCCGGATGGTGACCAGAGCCATTCCTCCCACCTTGTATTGATAGTGGTCTTGCCAGACCCCGAGGCATGCATCCCACTCTGGATGGCCAGTGGTCTGGATGGGCCCCAGACCATGGATCCCCTATGAATGGACACTGGTCTAGATGGACGCCAGAGCCATGGATTCCAGCTGGACACTGGTGTGGATGGACACCAGAGCCATGGATGCCACTGTGGATGGACACTGGTTTGGATGGACATAAGAGCCACGGATCCCAATCTGGATGGACGCTGCTGTGAATAGACCCCAGAGCCATGGATCCCACAGTGGATTGACAGTGGTCAGGATGGACACCAGGGCAATGGATGCCACTGTGGATGGACGCAGGTAGAGATGCACACCAGAGTAATGGTGTCCGCTCTGGATGGACACTGGTATGGATAGACATCAGAGCCTTGGATCCCAGCTTGACTGTGTTCTGGATGGAGAGCAGAGTCTTGGATTGGACTCTGGATGGATACTGCTCCAGATGGACAGCAGAGTCTTGGATTGGACTCTGGATGGATACTGCTCCAGATGGAACGCAGAGCCATGGATCCCACTGTTGGTGGATACTGGTCTGGATGGACTCCAGAGCCATGGATCCGTCTCTGGATGGACACAGTTCTGGATGGACACAAGAGCCATAGATCCAAATTGGAACCTGTTCTGGATGGATGCAAGGGCCATGGATTCCACTCTGGATGGATACTGCTCCAGTTAGCAACCAGAGTCATAGATCCGAATCCAGATGGAGACTGGTCCAGATGGACACTGGTCCGGATGGTGACCAGAGCCATTCCTCCCACCTTGTATTGATAGTGGTCTTGCCAGACCCCGAGGCATGCATCCCACTCTGGATGGCCAGTGGTCTGGATGGGCCCCAGACCATGGATCCCCTATGAATGGACACTGGTCTAGATGGACGCCAGAGCCATGGATTCCAGCTGGACACTGGTGTGGATGGACACCAGAGCCATGGATGCCACTGTGGATGGACACTGGTTTGGATGGACATAAGAGCCACGGATCCCAATCTGGATGGACGCTGCTGTGAATAGACCCCAGAGCCATGGATCCCACAGTGGATTGACAGTGGTCAGGATGGACACCAGAGCAATGGATGCCACTGTGGATGGACGCAGGTAGAGATGCACACCAGAGTAATGGTGTCCGCTCTGGATGGACACTGGTCTGGATAGACAGCAGAACCCTGGCTTCCACTCTGGATGGACGCTTGCCTGAATAGACAAAAGAGCTATGGATCCCAGCTTGACACTGGTCTGGATGGACACCAGAGCCATGAATCCCACTCTGAATGCACACTACTCGTGATGGACACAAGAGCCATGCATCCCTCTGTGGATGGAGCCTGGTTTGAATGGACAGCACAGCCACGCATCCAGATGGACACCAGAGCCGTGGATCCCAACTGGACAGTGGTCTCGATGGACACCAGTGCCATGGATCCCACTGTGGATGGACACTGGTATGGATAGACATCAGAGCCTTGGATCCCAGCTTGACTGTGTTCTGGATGGAGAGCAGAGTCTTGGATTGGACTCTGGATGGATACTGCTCCAGATGGACAGCAGAGTCTTGGATTGGACTCTGGATGGATACTGCTCCAGATGGAACGCAGAGCCATGGATCCCACTGTTGGTGGATACTGGTCTGGATGGACTCCAGAGCCATGGATCCGTCTCTGGATGGACACAGTTCTGGATGGACACAAGAGCCATAGATCCAAATTGGAACCTGTTCTGGATGGATGCAAGGGCCATGGATTCCACTCTGGATGGATACTGCTCCAGTTAGCAACCAGAGTCATAGATCCGAATCCAGATGGAGACTGGTCCAGATGGACACTGGTCCGGATGGTGACCAGAGCCATTCCTCCCACCTTGTATTGATAGTGGTCTTGCCAGACCCCGAGGCATGCATCCCACTCTGGATGGCCAGTGGTCTGGATGGGCCCCAGACCATGGATCCCCTATGAATGGACACTGGTCTAGATGGACGCCAGAGCCATGGATTCCAGCTGGACACTGGTGTGGATGGACACCAGAGCCATGGATGCCACTGTGGATGGACACTGGTTTGGATGGACATAAGAGCCACGGATCCCAATCTGGATGGACGCTGCTGTGAATAGACCCCAGAGCCATGGATCCCACAGTGGATTGACAGTGGTCAGGATGGACACCAGAGCAATGGATGCCACTGTGGATGGACGCAGGTAGAGATGCACACCAGAGTAATGGTGTCCGCTCTGGATGGACACTGGTATGGATAGACATCAGAGCCTTGGATCCCAGCTTGACTGTGTTCTGGATGGAGAGCAGAGTCTTGGATTGGACTCTGGATGGATACTGCTCCAGATGGACAGCAGAGTCTTGGATTGGACTCTGGATGGATACTGCTCCAGATGGAACGCAGAGCCATGGATCCCACTGTTGGTGGATACTGGTCTGGATGGACTCCAGAGCCATGGATCCGTCTCTGGATGGACACAGTTCTGGATGGACACAAGAGCCATAGATCCAAATTGGAACCTGTTCTGGATGGATGCAAGGGCCATGGATTCCACTCTGGATGGATACTGCTCCAGTTAGCAACCAGAGTCATAGATCCGAATCCAGATGGAGACTGGTCCAGATGGACACTGGTCCGGATGGTGACCAGAGCCATTCCTCCCACCTTGTATTGATAGTGGTCTTGCCAGACCCCGAGGCATGCATCCCACTCTGGATGGCCAGTGGTCTGGATGGGCCCCAGACCATGGATCCCCTATGAATGGACACTGGTCTAGATGGACGCCAGAGCCATGGATTCCAGCTGGACACTGGTGTGGATGGACACCAGAGCCATGGATGCCACTGTGGATGGACACTGGTTTGGATGGACATAAGAGCCACGGATCCCAATCTGGATGGACGCTGCTGTGAATAGACCCCAGAGCCATGGATCCCACAGTGGATTGACAGTGGTCAGGATGGACACCAGGGCAATGGATGCCACTGTGGATGGACGCAGGTAGAGATGCACACCAGAGTAATGGTGTCCGCTCTGGATGGACACTGGTATGGATAGACATCAGAGCCTTGGATCCCAGCTTGACTGTGTTCTGGATGGAGAGCAGAGTCTTGGATTGGACTCTGGATGGATACTGCTCCAGATGGACAGCAGAGTCTTGGATTGGACTCTGGATGGATACTGCTCCAGATGGAACGCAGAGCCATGGATCCCACTGTTGGTGGATACTGGTCTGGATGGACTCCAGAGCCATGGATCCGTCTCTGGATGGACACAGTTCTGGATGGACACAAGAGCCATAGATCCAAATTGGAACCTGTTCTGGATGGATGCAAGGGCCATGGATTCCACTCTGGATGGATACTGCTCCAGTTAGCAACCAGAGTCATAGATCCGAATCCAGATGGAGACTGGTCCAGATGGACACTGGTCCGGATGGTGACCAGAGCCATTCCTCCCACCTTGTATTGATAGTGGTCTTGCCAGACCCCGAGGCATGCATCCCACTCTGGATGGCCAGTGGTCTGGATGGGCCCCAGACCATGGATCCCCTATGAATGGACACTGGTCTAGATGGACGCCAGAGCCATGGATTCCAGCTGGACACTGGTGTGGATGGACACCAGAGCCATGGATGCCACTGTGGATGGACACTGGTTTGGATGGACATAAGAGCCACGGATCCCAATCTGGATGGACGCTGCTGTGAATAGACCCCAGAGCCATGGATCCCACAGTGGATTGACAGTGGTCAGGATGGACACCAGAGCAATGGATGCCACTGTGGATGGACGCAGGTAGAGATGCACACCAGAGTAATGGTGTCCGCTCTGGATGGACACTGGTCTGGATAGACAGCAGAACCCTGGCTTCCACTCTGGATGGACGCTTGCCTGAATAGACAAAAGAGCTATGGATCCCAGCTTGACACTGGTCTGGATGGACACCAGAGCCATGAATCCCACTCTGAATGCACACTACTCGTGATGGACACAAGAGCCATGCATCCCTCTGTGGATGGAGCCTGGTTTGAATGGACAGCACAGCCACGCATCCAGATGGACACCAGAGCCGTGGATCCCAACTGGACAGTGGTCTCGATGGACACCAGTGCCATGGATCCCACTGTGGATGGACACTGGTATGGATAGACATCAGAGCCTTGGATCCCAGCTTGACTGTGTTCTGGATGGAGAGCAGAGTCTTGGATTGGACTCTGGATGGATACTGCTCCAGATGGACAGCAGAGTCTTGGATTGGACTCTGGATGGATACTGCTCCAGATGGAACGCAGAGCCATGGATCCCACTGTTGGTGGATACTGGTCTGGATGGACTCCAGAGCCATGGATCCGTCTCTGGATGGACACAGTTCTGGATGGACACAAGAGCCATAGATCCAAATTGGAACCTGTTCTGGATGGATGCAAGGGCCATGGATTCCACTCTGGATGGATACTGCTCCAGTTAGCAACCAGAGTCATAGATCCGAATCCAGATGGAGACTGGTCCAGATGGACACTGGTCCGGATGGTGACCAGAGCCATTCCTCCCACCTTGTATTGATAGTGGTCTTGCCAGACCCCGAGGCATGCATCCCACTCTGGATGGCCAGTGGTCTGGATGGGCCCCAGACCATGGATCCCCTATGAATGGACACTGGTCTAGATGGACGCCAGAGCCATGGATTCCAGCTGGACACTGGTGTGGATGGACACCAGAGCCATGGATGCCACTGTGGATGGACACTAGTTTGGATGGACATAAGAGCCATGGATCCCAATCTGGATGGACGCTGCTGTGAATAGACCCCAGAGCCATGGATCCCACAGTGGATTGACAGTGGTCAGGATGGACACCAGAGCAATGGATGCCACTGTGGATGGACGCAGGTAGAGATGCACACCAGAGTAATGGTGTCCGCTCTGGATGGACACTGGTATGGATAGACATCAGAGCCTTGGATCCCAGCTTGACTGTGTTCTGGATGGAGAGCAGAGTCTTGGATTGGACTCTGGATGGATACTGCTCCAGATGGACAGCAGAGTCTTGGATTGGACTCTGGATGGATACTGCTCCAGATGGAATGCAGAGCCATGGATCCCACTGTTGGTGGATACTGGTCTGGATGGACTCCAGAGCCATGGATCCGTCTCTGGATGGACACAGTTCTGGATGGACACAAGAGCCATAGATCCAAATTGGAACCTGTTCTGGATGGATGCAAGGGCCATGGATTCCACTCTGGATGGATACTGCTCCAGTTAGCAACCAGAGTCATAGATCCGAATCCAGATGGAGACTGGTCCAGATGGACACTGGTCCGGATGGTGACCAGAGCCATTCCTCCCACCTTGTATTGATAGTGGTCTTGCCAGACCCCGAGGCATGCATCCCACTCTGGATGGCCAGTGCTCTGGATGGGCCCCAGACCATGGATCCCCTATGAATGGACACTGGTCTAGATGGACGCCAGAGCCATGGATTCCAGCTGGACACTGGTGTGGATGGACACCAGAGCCATGGATGCCACTGTGGATGGACACTGGTTTGGATGGACATAAGAGCCACGGATCCCAATCTGGATGGACGCTGCTGTGAATAGACCCCAGAGCCATGGATCCCACAGTGGATTGACAGTGGTCAGGATGGACACCAGAGCAATGGATGCCACTGTGGATGGACGCAGGTAGAGATGCACACCAGAGTAATGGTGTCCGCTCTGGATGGACACTGGTCTGGATAGACAGCAGAACCCTGGCTTCCACTCTGGATGGACGCTTGCCTGAATAGACAAAAGAGCTATGGATCCCAGCTTGACACTGGTCTGGATGGACACCAGAGCCATGAATCCCACTCTGAATGCACACTACTCGTGATGGACACAAGAGCCATGCATCCCTCTGTGGATGGAGCCTGGTTTGAATGGACAGCACAGCCACGCATCCAGATGGACACCAGAGCCGTGGATCCAAACTGGACAGTGGTCTCGATGGACACCAGTGCCATGGATCCCACTGTGGATGGACACTGGTATGGATAGACATCAGAGCCTTGGATCCCAGCTTGACTGTGTTCTGGATGGAGAGCAGAGTCTTGGATTGGACTCTGGATGGATACTGCTCCAGATGGACAGCAGAGTCTTGGATTGGACTCTGGATGGATACTGCTCCAGATGGAACGCAGAGCCATGGATCCCACTGTTGGTGGATACTGGTCTGGATGGACTCCAGAGCCATGGATCCGTCTCTGGATGGACACAGTTCTGGATGGACACAAGAGCCATAGATCCAAATTGGAACCTGTTCTGGATGGATGCAAGGGCCATGGATTCCACTCTGGATGGATACTGCTCCAGTTAGCAACCAGAGTCATAGATCCGAATCCAGATGGAGACTGGTCCAGATGGACACTGGTCCGGATGGTGACCAGAGCCATTCCTCCCACCTTGTATTGATAGTGGTCTTGCCAGACCCCGAGGCATGCATCCCACTCTGGATGGCCAGTGGTCTGGATGGGCCCCAGACCATGGATCCCCTATGAATGGACACTGGTCTAGATGGACGCCAGAGCCATGGATTCCAGCTGGACACTGGTGTGGATGGACACCAGAGCCATGGATGCCACTGTGGATGGACACTGGTTTGGATGGACATAAGAGCCACGGATCCCAATCTGGATGGACGCTGCTGTGAATAGACCCCAGAGCCATGGATCCCACAGTGGATTGACAGTGGTCAGGATGGACACCAGAGCAATGGATGCCACTGTGGATGGACGCAGGTAGAGATGCACACCAGAGTAATGGTGTCCGCTCTGGATGGACACTGGTATGGATAGACAGCAGAACCCTGGCTTCCACTCTGGATGGACGCTTGCCTGAATAGACAAAAGAGCTATGGATCCCAGCTTGACACTGGTCTGGATGGACACCAGAGCCATGAATCCCACTCTGAATGCACACTACTCGTGATGGACACAAGAGCCATGCATCCCTCTGTGGATGGAGCCTGGTTTGAATGGACAGCACAGCCACGCATCCAGATGGACACCAGAGCCGTGGATCCAAACTGGACAGTGGTCTCGATGGACACCAGTGCCATGGATCCCACTGTGGATGGACACTGGTATGGATAGACATCAGAGCCTTGGATCCCAGCTTGACTGTGTTCTGGATGGAGAGCAGAGTCTTGGATTGGACTCTGGATGGATACTGCTCCAGATGGACAGCAGAGTCTTGGATTGGACTCTGGATGGATACTGCTCCAGATGGAACGCAGAGCCATGGATCCCACTGTTGGTGGATACTGGTCTGGATGGACTCCAGAGCCATGGATCCGTCTCTGGATGGACACAGTTCTGGATGGACACAAGAGCCATAGATCCAAATTGGAACCTCTTCTGGATGGATGCAAGGGCCATGGATTCCACTCTGGATGGATACTGCTCCAGTTAGCAACCAGAGTCATAGATCCGAATCCAGATGGAGACTGGTCCAGATGGACACTGGTCCGGATGGTGACCAGAGCCATTCCTCCCACCTTGTATTGATAGTGGTCTTGCCAGACCCCGAGGCATGCATCCCACTCTGGATGGCCAGTGGTCTGGATGGGCCCCAGACCATGGATCCCCTATGAATGGACACTGGTCTAGATGGACGCCAGAGCCATGGATTCCAGCTGGACACTGGTGTGGATGGACACCAGAGCCATGGATGCCACTGTGGATGGACACTGGTTTGGATGGACATAAGAGCCACGGATCCCAATCTGGATGGACGCTGCTGTGAATAGACCCCAGAGCCATGGATCCCACAGTGGATTGACAGTGGTCAGGATGGACACCAGAGCAATGGATGCCACTGTGGATGGACGCAGGTAGAGATGCACACCAGAGTAATGGTGTCCGCTCTGGATGGACACTGGTCTGGATAGACAGCAGAACCCTGGCTTCCACTCTGGACGGACGCTTGCCTGAATAGACAAAAGAGCTATGGATCCCAGCTTGACACTCGTCTGGATGGACACCAGAGCCATGAATCCCACTCTGAATGCACACTACTCGTGATGGACACAAGAGCCATGCATCCCTCTGTGGATGGAGCCTGGTTTGAATGGACAGCACAGCCACGCATCCAGATGGACACCAGAGCCGTGGATCCCAACTGGACAGTGGTCTCGATGGACACCAGTGCCATGGATCCCACTGTGGATGGACACTGGTATGGATAGACATCAGAGCCTTGGATCCCAGCTTGACTGTGTTCTGGATGGAGAGCAGAGTCTTGGATTGGACTCTGGATGGATACTGCTCCAGATGGACAGCAGAGTCTTGGATTGGACTCTGGATGGATACTGCTCCAGATGGAACGCAGAGCCATGGATCCCACTGTTGGTGGATACTGGTCTGGATGGACTCCAGAGCCATGGATCCATCTCTGGATGGACACAGTTCTGGATGGACACAAGAGCCATAGATCCAAATTGGAACCTGTTCTGGATGGATGCAAGGGCCATGGATTCCACTCTGGATGGATACTGCTCCAGTTAGCAACCAGAGTCATAGATCCGAATCCAGATGGAGACTGGTCCAGATGGACACTGGTCCGGATGGTGACCAGAGCCATTCCTCCCACCTTGTATTGATAGTGGTCTTGCCAGACCCCGAGGCATGCATCCCACTCTGGATGGCCAGTGGTCTGGATGGGCCCCAGACCATGGATCCCCTATGAATGGACACTGGTCTAGATGGACGCCAGAGCCATGGATTCCAGCTGGACACTGGTCTGGATGGACACCAGAGCCATGGATGCCACTGTGGATGGACACTGGTTTGGATGGACATAAGAGCCACGGATCCCAATCTGGATGGACGCTGCTGTGAATAGACCCCAGAGCCATGGATCCCACAGTGGATTGACAGTGGTCAGGATGGACACCAGAGCAATGGATGCCACTGTGGATGGACGCAGGTAGAGATGCACACCAGAGTAATGGTGTCCGCTCTGGATGGACACTGGTCTGGATAGACAGCAGAACCCTGGCTTCCACTCTGGATGGACGCTTGCCTGAATAGACAAAAGAGCTATGGATCCCAGCTTGACACTGGTCTGGATGGACACCAGAGCCATGAATCCCACTCTGAATGCACACTACTCGTGATGGACACAAGAGCCATGCATCCCTCTGTGGATGGAGCCTGGTTTGAATGGACAGCACAGCCACGCATCCAGATGGACACCAGAGCCATGGATCCCAACTGGACAGTGGTCTCGATGGACACCAGTGCCATGGATCCCACTGTGGATGAACACTGGTATGGATAGACATCAGAGCCTTGGATCCCAGCTTGACTGTGTTCTGGATGGAGAGCAGAGTCTTGGATTGGACTCTGGATGGATACTGCTCCAGATGGACAGCAGAGTCTTGGATTGGACTCTGGATGGATACTGCTCCAGATGGAACGCAGAGCCATGGATCCCACTGTTGGTGGATACTGGTCTGGATGGACTCCAGAGCCATGGATCCGTCTCTGGATGGACACAGTTCTGGATGGACACAAGAGCCATAGATCCAAATTGGAACCTGTTCTGGATGGATGCAAGGGCCATGGATTCCACTCTGGATGGATACTGCTCCAGTTAGCAACCAGAGTCATAGATCCGAATCCAGATGGAGACTGGTCCAGATGGACACTGGTCCGGATGGTGACCAGAGCCATTCCTCCCACCTTGTATTGATAGTGGTCTTGCCAGACCCCGAGGCATGCATCCCACTCTGGATGGCCAGTGGTCTGGATGGGCCCCAGACCATGGATCCCCTATGAATGGACACTGGTCTAGATGGACGCCAGAGCCATGGATTCCAGCTGGACACTGGTGTGGATGGACACCAGAGCCATGGATGCCACTGTGGATGGACACTGGTTTGGATGGACATAAGAGCCACGGATCCCAATCTGGATGGACGCTGCTGTGAATAGACCCCAGAGCCATGGATCCCACAGTGGATTGACAGTGGTCAGGATGGACACCAGAGCAATGGATGCCACTGTGGATGGACGCAGGTAGAGATGCACACCAGAGTAATGGTGTCCGCTCTGGATGGACACTGGTATGGATAGACATCAGAGCCTTGGATCCCAGCTTGACTGTGTTCTGGATGGAGAGCAGAGTCTTGGATTGGACTCTGGATGGATACTGCTCCAGATGGACAGCAGAGTCTTGGATTGGACTCTGGATGGATACTGCTCCAGATGGAACGCAGAGCCATGGATCCCACTGTTGGTGGATACTGGTCTGGATGGACTCCAGAGCCATGGATCCGTCTCTGGATGGACACAGTTCTGGATGGACACAAGAGCCATAGATCCAAATTGGAACCTCTTCTGGATGGATGCAAGGGCCATGGATTCCACTCTGGATGGATACTGCTCCAGTTAGCAACCAGAGTCATAGATCCGAATCCAGATGGAGACTGGTCCAGATGGACACTGGTCCGGATGGTGACCAGAGCCATTCCTCCCACCTTGTATTGATAGTGGTCTTGCCAGACCCCGAGGCATGGATCCCACTCTGGATGGCCAGTGGTCTGGATGGGCCCCAGACCATGGATCCCCTATGAATGGACACTGGTCTAGATGGACGCCAGAGCCATGGATTCCAGCTGGACACTGGTGTGGATGGACACCAGAGCCATGGATGCCACTGTGGATGGACACTGGTTTGGATGGACATAAGAGCCACGGATCCCAATCTGGATGGACGCTGCTGTGAATAGACCCCAGAGCCATGGATCCCACAGTGGATTGACAGTGGTCAGGATGTACACCAGAGCAATGGATGCCACTGTGGATGGACGCAGGTAGAGATGCACACCAGAGTAATGGTGTCCGCTCTGGATGGACACTGGTCTGGATAGACAGCAGAACCCTGGCTTCCACTCTGGATGGACGCTTGCCTGAATAGACAAAAGAGCTATGGATCCCAGCTTGACACTCGTCTGGATGGACACCAGAGCCATGAATCCCACTCTGAATGCACACTACTCGTGATGGACACATGAGCCATGCATCCCTCTGTGGATGGAGCCTGGTTTGAATGGACAGCACAGCCACGCATCCAGATGGACACCAGAGCCGTGGATCCCAACTGGACAGTGGTCTCGATGGACACCAGTGCCATGGATCCCACTGTGGATGGACACTGGTATGGATAGACATCAGAGCCTTGGATCCCAGCTTGACTGTGTTCTGGATGGAGAGCAGAGTCTTGGATTGGACTCTGGATGGATACTGCTCCAGATGGAACGCAGAGCCATGGATCCCACTGTTGGTGGATACTGGTCTGGATGGACTCCAGAGCCATGGATCCGTCTCTGGATGGACACAGTTCTGGATGGACACAAGAGCCATAGATCCAAATTGGAACCTGTTCTGGATGGATGCAAGGGCCATGGATTCCACTCTGGATGGATACTGCTCCAGTTAGCAACCAGAGTCATAGATCCGAATCCAGATGGAGACTGGTCCAGATGGACACTGGTCCGGATGGTGACCAGAGCCATTCCTCCCACCTTGTATTGATAGTGGTCTTGCCAGACCCCGAGGCATGCATCCCACTCTGGATGGCCAGTGCTCTGGATGGGCCCCAGACCATGGATCCCCTATGAATGGACACTGGTCTAGATGGACGCCAGAGCCATGGATTCCAGCTGGACACTGGTGTGGATGGACACCAGAGCCATGGATGCCACTGTGGATGGACACTGGTTTGGATGGACATAAGAGCCACGGATCCCAATCTGGATGGACGCTGCTGTGAATAGACCCCAGAGCCATGGATCCCACAGTGGATTGACAGTGGTCAGGATGGACACCAGAGCAATGGATGCCACTGTGGATGGACGCAGGTAGAGATGCACACCAGAGTAATGGTGTCCGCTCTGGATGGACACTGGTCTGGATAGACAGCAGAACCCTGGCTTCCACTCTGGATGGACGCTTGCCTGAATAGACAAAAGAGCTATGGATCCCAGCTTGACACTGGTCTGGATGGACACCAGAGCCATGAATCCCACTCTGAATGCACACTACTCGTGATGGACACAAGAGCCATGCATCCCTCTGTGGATGGAGCCTGGTTTGAATGGACAGCACAGCCACGCATCCAGATGGACACCAGAGCCGTGGATCCCAACTGGACAGTGGTCTCGATGGACACCAGTGCCATGGATCCCACTGTGGATGGACACTGGTATGGATAGACATCAGAGCCTTGGATCCCAGCTTGACTGTGTTCTGGATGGAGAGCAGAGTCTTGGATTGGACTCTGGATGGATACTGCTCCAGATGGACAGCAGAGTCTTGGATTGGACTCTGGATGGATACTGCTCCAGATGGAACGCAGAGCCATGGATCCCACTGTTGGTGGATACTGGTCTGGATGGACTCCAGAGCCATGGATCCGTCTCTGGATGGACACAGTTCTGGATGGACACAAGAGCCATAGATCCAAATTGGAACCTGTTCTGGATGGATGCAAGGGCCATGGATTCCACTCTGGATGGATACTGCTCCAGTTAGCAACCAGAGTCATAGATCCGAATCCAGATGGAGACTGGTCCAGATGGACACTGGTCCGGATGGTGACCAGAGCCATTCCTCCCACCTTGTATTGATAGTGGTCTTGCCAGACCCCGAGGCATGCATCCCACTCTGGATGGCCAGTGGTCTGGATGGGCCCCAGACCATGGATCCCCTATGAATGGACACTGGTCTAGATGGACGCCAGAGCCATGGATTCCAGCTGGACACTGGTGTGGATGGACACCAGAGCCATGGATGCCACTGTGGATGGACACTGGTTTGGATGGACATAAGAGCCACGGATCCCAATCTGGATGGACGCTGCTGTGAATAGACCCCAGAGCCATGGATCCCACAGTGGATTGACAGTGGTCAGGATGGACACCAGAGCAATGGATGCCACTGTGGATGGACGCAGGTAGAGATGCACACCAGAGTAATGGTGTCCGCTCTGGATGGACACTGGTATGGATAGACAGCAGAACCCTGGCTTCCACTCTGGATGGACGCTTGCCTGAATAGACAAAAGAGCTATGGATCCCAGCTTGACACTGGTCTGGATGGACACCAGAGCCATGAATCCCACTCTGAATGCACACTACTCGTGATGGACACAAGAGCCATGCATCCCTCTGTGGATGGAGCCTGGTTTGAATGGACAGCACAGCCACGCATCCAGATGGACACCAGAGCCGTGGATCCAAACTGGACAGTGGTCTCGATGGACACCAGTGCCATGGATCCCACTGTGGATGGACACTGGTATGGATAGACATCAGAGCCTTGGATCCCAGCTTGACTGTGTTCTGGATGGAGAGCAGAGTCTTGGATTGGACTCTGGATGGATACTGCTCCAGATGGACAGCAGAGTCTTGGATTGGACTCTGGATGGATACTGCTCCAGATGGAACGCAGAGCCATGGATCCCACTGTTGGTGGATACTGGTCTGGATGGACTCCAGAGCCATGGATCCGTCTCTGGATGGACACAGTTCTGGATGGACACAAGAGCCATAGATCCAAATTGGAACCTCTTCTGGATGGATGCAAGGGCCATGGATTCCACTCTGGATGGATACTGCTCCAGTTAGCAACCAGAGTCATAGATCCGAATCCAGATGGAGACTGGTCCAGATGGACACTGGTCCGGATGGTGACCAGAGCCATTCCTCCCACCTTGTATTGATAGTGGTCTTGCCAGACCCCGAGGCATGCATCCCACTCTGGATGGCCAGTGGTCTGGATGGGCCCCAGACCATGGATCCCCTATGAATGGACACTGGTCTAGATGGACGCCAGAGCCATGGATTCCAGCTGGACACTGGTGTGGATGGACACCAGAGCCATGGATGCCACTGTGGATGGACACTGGTTTGGATGGACATAAGAGCCACGGATCCCAATCTGGATGGACGCTGCTGTGAATAGACCCCAGAGCCATGGATCCCACAGTGGATTGACAGTGGTCAGGATGGACACCAGAGCAATGGATGCCACTGTGGATGGACGCAGGTAGAGATGCACACCAGAGTAATGGTGTCCGCTCTGGATGGACACTGGTCTGGATAGACAGCAGAACCCTGGCTTCCACTCTGGACGGACGCTTGCCTGAATAGACAAAAGAGCTATGGATCCCAGCTTGACACTCGTCTGGATGGACACCAGAGCCATGAATCCCACTCTGAATGCACACTACTCGTGATGGACACAAGAGCCATGCATCCCTCTGTGGATGGAGCCTGGTTTGAATGGACAGCACAGCCACGCATCCAGATGGACACCAGAGCCGTGGATCCCAACTGGACAGTGGTCTCGATGGACACCAGTGCCATGGATCCCACTGTGGATGGACACTGGTATGGATAGACATCAGAGCCTTGGATCCCAGCTTGACTGTGTTCTGGATGGAGAGCAGAGTCTTGGATTGGACTCTGGATGGATACTGCTCCAGATGGACAGCAGAGTCTTGGATTGGACTCTGGATGGATACTGCTCCAGATGGAACGCAGAGCCATGGATCCCACTGTTGGTGGATACTGGTCTGGATGGACTCCAGAGCCATGGATCCATCTCTGGATGGACACAGTTCTGGATGGACACAAGAGCCATAGATCCAAATTGGAACCTGTTCTGGATGGATGCAAGGGCCATGGATTCCACTCTGGATGGATACTGCTCCAGTTAGCAACCAGAGTCATAGATCCGAATCCAGATGGAGACTGGTCCAGATGGACACTGGTCCGGATGGTGACCAGAGCCATTCCTCCCACCTTGTATTGATAGTGGTCTTGCCAGACCCCGAGGCATGCATCCCACTCTGGATGGCCAGTGGTCTGGATGGGCCCCAGACCATGGATCCCCTATGAATGGACACTGGTCTAGATGGACGCCAGAGCCATGGATTCCAGCTGGACACTGGTCTGGATGGACACCAGAGCCATGGATGCCACTGTGGATGGACACTGGTTTGGATGGACATAAGAGCCACGGATCCCAATCTGGATGGACGCTGCTGTGAATAGACCCCAGAGCCATGGATCCCACAGTGGATTGACAGTGGTCAGGATGGACACCAGAGCAATGGATGCCACTGTGGATGGACGCAGGTAGAGATGCACACCAGAGTAATGGTGTCCGCTCTGGATGGACACTGGTCTGGATAGACAGCAGAACCCTGGCTTCCACTCTGGATGGACGCTTGCCTGAATAGACAAAAGAGCTATGGATCCCAGCTTGACACTGGTCTGGATGGACACCAGAGCCATGAATCCCACTCTGAATGCACACTACTCGTGATGGACACAAGAGCCATGCATCCCTCTGTGGATGGAGCCTGGTTTGAATGGACAGCACAGCCACGCATCCAGATGGACACCAGAGCCATGGATCCCAACTGGACAGTGGTCTCGATGGACACCAGTGCCATGGATCCCACTGTGGATGGACACTGGTATGGATAGACATCAGAGCCTTGGATCCCAGCTTGACTGTGTTCTGGATGGAGAGCAGAGTCTTGGATTGGACTCTGGATGGATACTGCTCCAGATGGACAGCAGAGTCTTGGATTGGACTCTGGATGGATACTGCTCCAGATGGAACGCAGAGCCATGGATCCCACTGTTGGTGGATACTGGTCTGGATGGACTCCAGAGCCATGGATCCGTCTCTGGATGGACACAGTTCTGGATGGACACAAGAGCCATAGATCCAAATTGGAACCTGTTCTGGATGGATGCAAGGGCCATGGATTCCACTCTGGATGGATACTGCTCCAGTTAGCAACCAGAGTCATAGATCCGAATCCAGATGGAGACTGGTCCAGATGGACACTGGTCCGGATGGTGACCAGAGCCATTCCTCCCACCTTGTATTGATAGTGGTCTTGCCAGACCCCGAGGCATGCATCCCACTCTGGATGGCCAGTGGTCTGGATGGGCCCCAGACCATGGATCCCCTATGAATGGACACTGGTCTAGATGGACGCCAGAGCCATGGATTCCAGCTGGACACTGGTGTGGATGGACACCAGAGCCATGGATGCCACTGTGGATGGACACTGGTTTGGATGGACATAAGAGCCACGGATCCCAATCTGGATGGACGCTGCTGTGAATAGACCCCAGAGCCATGGATCCCACAGTGGATTGACAGTGGTCAGGATGGACACCAGAGCAATGGATGCCACTGTGGATGGACGCAGGTAGAGATGCACACCAGAGTAATGGTGTCCGCTCTGGATGGACACTGGTATGGATAGACATCAGAGCCTTGGATCCCAGCTTGACTGTGTTCTGGATGGAGAGCAGAGTCTTGGATTGGACTCTGGATGGATACTGCTCCAGATGGACAGCAGAGTCTTGGATTGGACTCTGGATGGATACTGCTCCAGATGGAACGCAGAGCCATGGATCCCACTGTTGGTGGATACTGGTCTGGATGGACTCCAGAGCCATGGATCCGTCTCTGGATGGACACAGTTCTGGATGGACACAAGAGCCATAGATCCAAATTGGAACCTGTTCTGGATGGATGCAAGGGCCATGGATTCCACTCTGGATGGATACTGCTCCAGTTAGCAACCAGAGTCATAGATCCGAATCCAGATGGAGACTGGTCCAGATGGACACTGGTCCGGATGGTGACCAGAGCCATTCCTCCCACCTTGTATTGATAGTGGTCTTGCCAGACCCCGAGGCATGGATCCCACTCTGGATGGCCAGTGGTCTGGATGGGCCCCAGACCATGGATCCCCTATGAATGGACACTGGTCTAGATGGACGCCAGAGCCATGGATTCCAGCTGGACACTGGTGTGGATGGACACCAGAGCCATGGATGCCACTGTGGATGGACACTGGTTTGGATGGACATAAGAGCCACGGATCCCAATCTGGATGGACGCTGCTGTGAATAGACCCCAGAGCCATGGATCCCACAGTGGATTGACAGTGGTCAGGATGTACACCAGAGCAATGGATGCCACTGTGGATGGACGCAGGTAGAGATGCACACCAGAGTAATGGTGTCCGCTCTGGATGGACACTGGTCTGGATAGACAGCAGAACCCTGGCTTCCACTCTGGATGGACGCTTGCCTGAATAGACAAAAGAGCTATGGATCCCAGCTTGACACTCGTCTGGATGGACACCAGAGCCATGAATCCCACTCTGAATGCACACTACTCGTGATGGACACATGAGCCATGCATCCCTCTGTGGATGGAGCCTGGTTTGAATGGACAGCACAGCCACGCATCCAGATGGACACCAGAGCCGTGGATCCCAACTGGACAGTGGTCTCGATGGACACCAGTGCCATGGATCCCACTGTGGATGGACACTGGTATGGATAGACATCAGAGCCTTGGATCCCAGCTTGACTGTGTTCTGGATGGAGAGCAGAGTCTTGGATTGGACTCTGGATGGATACTGCTCCAGATGGAACGCAGAGCCATGGATCCCACTGTTGGTGGATACTGGTCTGGATGGACTCCAGAGCCATGGATCCGTCTCTGGATGGACACAGTTCTGGATGGACACAAGAGCCATAGATCCAAATTGGAACCTGTTCTGGATGGATGCAAGGGCCATGGATTCCACTCTGGATGGATACTGCTCCAGTTAGCAACCAGAGTCATAGATCCGAATCCAGATGGAGACTGGTCCAGATGGACACTGGTCCGGATGGTGACCAGAGCCATTCCTCCCACCTTGTATTGATAGTGGTCTTGCCAGACCCCGAGGCATGCATCCCACTCTGGATGGCCAGTGGTCTGGATGGGCCCCAGACCATGGATCCCCTATGAATGGACACTGGTCTAGATGGACGCCAGAGCCATGGATTCCAGCTGGACACTGGTGTGGATGGACACCAGAGCCATGGATGCCACTGTGGATGGACACTGGTTTGGATGGACATAAGAGCCACGGATCCCAATCTGGATGGACGCTGCTGTGAATAGACCCCAGAGCCATGGATCCCACAGTGGATTGACAGTGGTCAGGATGGACACCAGAGCAATGGATGCCACTGTGGATGGACGCAGGTAGAGATGCACACCAGAGTAATGGTGTCCGCTCTGGATGGACACTGGTATGGATAGACATCAGAGCCTTGGATCCCAGCTTGACTGTGTTCTGGATGGAGAGCAGAGTCTTGGATTGGACTCTGGATGGATACTGCTCCAGATGGACAGCAGAGTCTTGGATTGGACTCTGGATGGATACTGCTCCAGATGGAACGCAGAGCCATGGATCCCACTGTTGGTGGATACTGGTCTGGATGGACTCCAGAGCCATGGATCCGTCTCTGGATGGACACAGTTCTGGATGGACACAAGAGCCATAGATCCAAATTGGAACCTGTTCTGGATGGATGCAAGGGCCATGGATTCCACTCTGGATGGATACTGCTCCAGTTAGCAACCAGAGTCATAGATCCGAATCCAGATGGAGACTGGTCCAGATGGACACTGGTCCGGATGGTGACCAGAGCCATTCCTCCCACCTTGTATTGATAGTGGTCTTGCCAGACCCCGAGGCATGGATCCCACTCTGGATGGCCAGTGGTCTGGATGGGCCCCAGACCATGGATCCCCTATGAATGGACACTGGTCTAGATGGACGCCAGAGCCATGGATTCCAGCTGGACACTGGTGTGGATGGACACCAGAGCCATGGATGCCACTGTGGATGGACACTGGTTTGGATGGACATAAGAGCCACGGATCCCAATCTGGATGGACGCTGCTGTGAATAGACCCCAGAGCCATGGATCCCACAGTGGATTGACAGTGGTCAGGATGGACACCAAAGCAATGGATGCCACTGTGGATGGACGCAGGTAGAGATGCACACCAGAGTAATGGTGTCCGCTCTGGATGGACACTGGTATGGATAGACAGCAGAACCCTGGCTTCCACTCTGGATGGACGCTTGCCTGAATAGACAAAAGAGCTATGGATCCCAGCTTGACACTGGTCTGGATGGACACCAGAGCCATGAATCCCACTCTGAATGCACACTACTCATGATGGACACAAGAGCCATGCATCCCTCTGTGGATGGAGCCTGGTTTGAATGGACAGCACAGCCACGCATCCAGATGGACACCAGAGCCATGGATCCCAACTGGACAGTGGTCTCGATGGACACCAGTGCCATGGATCCCACTGTGGATGGACACTGGTATGGATAGACATCAGAGCCTTGGATCCCAGCTTGACTGTGTTCTGGATGGAGAGCAGAGTCTTGGATTGGACTCTGGATGGATACTGCTCCAGATGGACAGCAGAGTCTTGGATTGGACTCTGGATGGATACTGCTCCAGATGGAACGCAGAGCCATGGATCCCACTGTTGGTGGATACTGGTCTGGATGGACTCCAGAGCCATGGATCCGTCTCTGGATGGACACAGTTCTGGATGGACACAAGAGCCATAGATCCAAATTGGAACCTGTTCTGGATGGATGCAAGGGCCATGGATTCCACTCTGGATGGATACTGCTCCAGTTAGCAACCAGAGTCATAGATCCGAATCCAGATGGAGACTGGTCCAGATGGACACTGGTCCGGATGGTGACCAGAGCCATTCCTCCCACCTTGTATTGATAGTGGTCTTGCCAGACCCCGAGGCATGCATCCCACTCTGGATGGCCAGTGGTCTGGATGGGCCCCAGACCATGGATCCCCTATGAATGGACACTGGTCTAGATGGACGCCAGAGCCATGGATTCCAGCTGGACACTGGTGTGGATGGACACCAGAGCCATGGATGCCACTGTGGATGGACACTGGTTTGGATGGACATAAGAGCCACGGATCCCAATCTGGATGGACGCTGCTGTGAATAGACCCCAGAGCCATGGATCCCACAGTGGATTGACAGTGGTCAGGATGGACACCAGAGCAATGGATGCCACTGTGGATGGACGCAGGTAGAGATGCACACCAGAGTAATGGTGTCCGCTCTGGATGGACACTGGTCTGGATAGACAGCAGAACCCTGGCTTCCACTCTGGATGGACGCTTGCCTGAATAGACAAAAGAGCTATGGATCCCAGCTTGACACTCGTCTGGATGGACACCAGAGCCATGAATCCCACTCTGAATGCACACTACTCGTGATGGACACATGAGCCATGCATCCCTCTGTGGATGGAGCCTGGTTTGAATGGACAGCACAGCCACGCATCCAGATGGACACCAGAGCCGTGGATCCCAACTGGACAGTGGTCTCGATGGACACCAGTGCCATGGATCCCACTGTGGATGGACACTGGTATGGATAGACATCAGAGCCTTGGATCCCAGCTTGACTGTGTTCTGGATGGAGAGCAGAGTCTTGGATTGGACTCTGGATGGATACTGCTCCAGATGGAACGCAGAGCCATGGATCCCACTGTTGGTGGATACTGGTCTGGATGGACTCCAGAGCCATGGATCCGTCTCTGGATGGACACAGTTCTGGATGGACACAAGAGCCATAGATCCAAATTGGAACCTGTTCTGGATGGATGCAAGGGCCATGGATTCCACTCTGGATGGATACTGCTCCAGTTAGCAACCAGAGTCATAGATCCGAATCCAGATGGAGACTGGTCCAGATGGACACTGGTCCGGATGGTGACCAGAGCCATTCCTCCCACCTTGTATTGATAGTGGTCTTGCCAGACCCCGAGGCATGCATCCCACTCTGGATGGCCAGTGGTCTGGATGGGCCCCAGACCATGGATCCCCTATGAATGGACACTGGTCTAGATGGACGCCAGAGCCATGGATTCCAGCTGGACACTGGTGTGGATGGACACCAGAGCCATGGATGCCACTGTGGATGGACACTGGTTTGGATGGACATAAGAGCCACGGATCCCAATCTGGATGGACGCTGCTGTGAATAGACCCCAGAGCCATGGATCCCACAGTGGATTGACAGTGGTCAGGATGGACACCAGAGCAATGGATGCCACTGTGGATGGACGCAGGTAGAGATGCACACCAGAGTAATGGTGTCCGCTCTGGATGGACACTGGTATGGATAGACATCAGAGCCTTGGATCCCAGCTTGACTGTGTTCTGGATGGAGAGCAGAGTCTTGGATTGGACTCTGGATGGATACTGCTCCAGATGGACAGCAGAGTCTTGGATTGGACTCTGGATGGATACTGCTCCAGATGGAACGCAGAGCCATGGATCCCACTGTTGGTGGATACTGGTCTGGATGGACTCCAGAGCCATGGATCCGTCTCTGGATGGACACAGTTCTGGATGGACACAAGAGCCATAGATCCAAATTGGAACCTGTTCTGGATGGATGCAAGGGCCATGGATTCCACTCTGGATGGATACTGCTCCAGTTAGCAACCAGAGTCATAGATCCGAATCCAGATGGAGACTGGTCCAGATGGACACTGGTCCGGATGGTGACCAGAGCCATTCCTCCCACCTTGTATTGATAGTGGTCTTGCCAGACCCCGAGGCATGGATCCCACTCTGGATGGCCAGTGGTCTGGATGGGCCCCAGACCATGGATCCCCTATGAATGGACACTGGTCTAGATGGACGCCAGAGCCATGGATTCCAGCTGGACACTGGTGTGGATGGACACCAGAGCCATGGATGCCACTGTGGATGGACACTGGTTTGGATGGACATAAGAGCCACGGATCCCAATCTGGATGGACGCTGCTGTGAATAGACCCCAGAGCCATGGATCCCACAGTGGATTGACAGTGGTCAGGATGTACACCAGAGCAATGGATGCCACTGTGGATGGACGCAGGTAGAGATGCACACCAGAGTAATGGTGTCCGCTCTGGATGGACACTGGTCTGGATAGACAGCAGAACCCTGGCTTCCACTCTGGATGGACGCTTGCCTGAATAGACAAAAGAGCTATGGATCCCAGCTTGACACTGGTCTGGATGGACACCAGAGCCATGAATCCCACTCTGAATGCACACTACTCGTGATGGACACATGAGCCATGCATCCCTCTGTGGATGGAGCCTGGTTTGAATGGACAGCACAGCCACGCATCCAGATGGACACCAGAGCCGTGGATCCCAACTGGACAGTGGTCTCGATGGACACCAGTGCCATGGATCCCACTGTGGATGGACACTGGTATGGATAGACATCAGAGCCTTGGATCCCAGCTTGACTGTGTTCTGGATGGAGAGCAGAGTCTTGGATTGGACTCTGGATGGATACTGCTCCAGATGGAACGCAGAGCCATGGATCCCACTGTTGGTGGATACTGGTCTGGATGGACTCCAGAGCCATGGATCCGTCTCTGGATGGACACAGTTCTGGATGGACACAAGAGCCATAGATCCAAATTGGAACCTGTTCTGGATGGATGCAAGGGCCATGGATTCCACTCTGGATGGATACTGCTCCAGTTAGCAACCAGAGTCATAGATCCGAATCCAGATGGAGACTGGTCCAGATGGACACTGGTCCGGATGGTGACCAGAGCCATTCCTCCCACCTTGTATTGATAGTGGTCTTGCCAGACCCCGAGGCATGCATCCCACTCTGGATGGCCAGTGGTCTGGATGGGCCCCAGACCATGGATCCCCTATGAATGGACACTGGTCTAGATGGACGCCAGAGCCATGGATTCCAGCTGGACACTGGTGTGGATGGACACCAGAGCCATGGATGCCACTGTGGATGGACACTGGTTTGGATGGACATAAGAGCCACGGATCCCAATCTGGATGGACGCTGCTGTGAATAGACCCCAGAGCCATGGATCCCACAGTGGATTGACAGTGGTCAGGATGGACACCAGAGCAATGGATGCCACTGTGGATGGACGCAGGTAGAGATGCACACCAGAGTAATGGTGTCCGCTCTGGATGGACACTGGTCTGGATAGACAGCAGAACCCTGGCTTCCACTCTGGATGGACGCTTGCCTGAATAGACAAAAGAGCTATGGATCCCAGCTTGACACTGGTCTGGATGGACACCAGAGCCATGAATCCCACTCTGAATGCACACTACTCGTGATGGACACAAGAGCCATGCATCCCTCTGTGGATGGAGCCTGGTTTGAATGGACAGCACAGCCACGCATCCAGATGGACACCAGAGCCATGGATCCCAACTGGACAGTGGTCTCGATGGACACCAGTGCCATGGATCCCACTGTGGATGGACACTGGTATGGATAGACATCAGAGCCTTGGATCCCAGCTTGACTGTGTTCTGGATGGAGAGCAGAGTCTTGGATTGGACTCTGGATGGATACTGCTCCAGATGGACAGCAGAGTCTTGGATTGGACTCTGGATGGATACTGCTCCAGATGAAACGCAGAGCCATGGATCCCACTCTTGGTGGATACTGGTCTGGATGGACTCCAGAGCCATGGATCCGTCTCTGGATGGACACAGTTCTGGATGGACACAAGAGCCATAGATCCAAATTGGAACCTGTTCTGGATGGATGCAAGGGCCATGGATTCCACTCTGGATGGATACTGCTCCAGTTAGCAACCAGAGTCATAGATCCGAATCCAGATGGAGACTGGTCCAGATGGACACTGGTCCGGATGGTGACCAGAGCCATTCCTCCCACCTTGTATTGATAGTGGTCTTGCCAGACCCCGAGGCATGCATCCCACTCTGGATGGCCAGTGGTCTGGATGGGCCCCAGACCATGGATCCCCTATGAATGGACACTGGTCTAGATGGACGCCAGAGCCATGGATTCCAGCTGGACACTGGTCTGGATGGACACCAGAGCCATGGATGCCACTGTGGATGGACACTGGTTTGGATGGACATAAGAGCCACGGATCCCAATCTGGATGGACGCTGCTGTGAATAGACCCCAGAGCCATGGATCCCACAGTGGATTGACAGTGGTCAGGATGGACACCAGGGCAATGGATGCCACTGTGGATGGACGCAGGTAGAGATGCACACCAGAGTAATGGTGTCCGCTCTGGATGGACACTGGTATGGATAGACATCAGAGCCTTGGATCCCAGCTTGACTGTGTTCTGGATGGAGAGCAGAGTCTTGGATTGGACTCTGGATGGATACTGCTCCAGATGGACATCAGAGTCTTGGATTGGACTCTGGATGGATACTGCTCCAGATGGAACGCAGAGCCATGGATCCCACTCTTGGTGGATACTGGTCTGGATGGACTCCAGAGCCATGGATCCGTCTCTGGATGGACACAGTTCTGGATGGACACAAGAGCCATAGATCCAAATTGGAACCTGTTCTGGATGGATGCAAGGGCCATGGATTCCACTCTGGATGGATACTGCTCCAGTTAGCAACCAGAGTCATAGATCCGAATCCAGATGGAGAGTGGTCCAGATGGACACTGGTCCGGATGGTGACCAGAGCCATTCCTCCCACCTTGTATTGATAGTGGTCTTGCCAGACCCCGAGGCATGCATCCCACTCTGGATGGCCAGTGGTCTGGATGGGCCCCAGACCATGGATCCCCTATGAATGGACACTGGTCTAGATGGACGCCAGAGCCATGGATTCCAGCTGGACACTGGTGTGGATGGACACCAGAGCCATGGATGCCACTGTGGATGGACACTGGTTTGGATGGACATAAGAGCCACGGATCCCAATCTGGATGGACGCTGCTGTGAATAGACCCCAGAGCCATGGATCCCACAGTGGATTGACAGTGGTCAGGATGGACACCAGAGCAATGGATGCCACTGTGGATGGACGCAGGTAGAGATGCACACCAGAGTAATGGTGTCCGCTCTGGATGGACACTGGTATGGATAGACATCAGAGCCTTGGATCCCAGCTTGACTGTGTTCTGGATGGAGAGCAGAGTCTTGGATTGGACTCTGGATGGATACTGCTCCAGATGGACAGCAGAGTCTTGGATTGGACTCTGGATGGATACTGCTCCAGATGGAACGCAGAGCCATGGATCCCACTCTTGATGGATACTGGTCTGGATGGACTCCAGAGCCATGGATCCGTCTCTGGATGGACACAGTTCTGGATGGACACAAGAGCCATAGATCCAAATTGGAACCTGTTCTGGATGGATGCAAGGGCCATGGATTCCACTCTGGATGGATACTGCTCCAGTTAGCAACCAGAGTCATAGATCCGAATCCAGATGGAGACTGGTCCAGATGGACACTGGTCCGGATGGTGACCAGAGCCATTCCTCCCACCTTGTATTGATAGTGGTCTTGCCAGACCCCGAGGCATGCATCCCACTCTGGATGGCCAGTGGTCTGGATGGGCCCCAGACCATGGATCCCCTATGAATGGACACTGGTCTAGATGGACGCCAGAGCCATGGATTCCAGCTGGACACTGGTGTGGATGGACACCAGAGCCATGGATGCCACTGTGGATGGACACTGGTTTGGATGGACATAAGAGCCACGGATCCCAATCTGGATGGACGCTGCTGTGAATAGACCCCAGAGCCATGGATCCCACAGTGGATTGACAGTGGTCAGGATGGACACCAGAGCAATGGATGCCACTGTGGATGGACGCAGGTAGAGATGCACACCAGACTAATGGTGTCCGCCCTGGATGGACACTGGTCAGGATAGACAGCAGAACCCTGGCTTCCACTCTGGATGGACGCTTGCCTGAATAGACAAAAGAGCTATGGATCCCAGCTTGACACTGGTCTGGATGGACACCAGAGCCATGGATCCCACTCTGAATGCACACTACTCGTGATGGACACAAGAGCCATGCATCCCTCTGTGGATGGAGCCTGGTTTGAATGGACAGCACAGCCACGCATCCAGATGGACACCAGAGCCGTGGATCCCAACTGGACAGTGGTCTCGATGGACACCAGTGCCATGGATCCCACTGTGGATGGACACTGGTATGGATAGACATCAGAGCCTTGGATCCCAGCTTGACTGTGTTCTGGATGGAGAGCAGAGTCTTGGATTGGACTCTGGATGGATACTGCTCCAGATGGACAGCAGAGTCTTGGATTGGACTCTGGATGGATACTGCTCCAGATGGAACGCAGAGCCATGGATCCCACTCTTGATGGATACTGGTCTGGATGGACTCCAGAGCCATGGATCCGTCTCTGGATGGACACAGTTCTGGATGGACACAAGAGCCATAGATCCAAATTGGAACCTCTTCTGGATGGATGCAAGGGCCATGGATTCCACTCTGGATGGATACTGCTCCAGTTAGCAACCAGAGTCATAGATCCGAATCCAGATGGAGACTGGTCCAGATGGACACTGGTCCGAATGGTGACCAGAGCCATTCCTCCCACCTTGTATTGATAGTGGTCTTGCCAGACCCCGAGGCATGCATCCCACTCTGGATGGCCAGTGGTCTGGATGGGCCCCAGACCATGGATCCCCTATGAATGGACACTGGTCTAGATGGACGCCAGAGCCATGGATTCCAGCTGGACACTGGTGAGGATGGACACCAGAGCCATGGATGCCACTGTGGATGGACACTGGTTTGGATGGACATAAGAGCCACGGATCCCAATCTGGATGGACGCTGCTGTGAATAGACACCAGAGCCATGGATCCCACAGTGGATTGACAGTGGTCAGGATGGACACCAGAGCAATGGATGCCACTGTGGATGGACGCAGGTAGAGATGCACACCAGAGTAATGGTGTCCGCTCTGGATGGACACTGGTATGGATAGACATCAGAGCCTTGGATCCCAGCTTGACTGTGTTCTGGATGGAGAGCAGAGTCTTGGATTGGACTCTGGATGGATACTGCTCCAGATGGACAGCAGAGTCTTGGATTGGACTCTGGATGGATACTGCTCCAGATGGAACGCAGAGCCATGGATCCCACTCTTGATGGATACTGGTCTGGATGGACTCCAGAGCCATGGATCCGTCTCTGGATGGACACAGTTCTGGATGGACACAAGAGCCATAGATCCAAATTGGAACCTCTTCTGGATGGATGCAAGGGCCATGGATTCCACTCTGGATGGATACTGCTCCAGTTAGCAACCAGAGTCAGAGATCCGAATCCAGATGGAGACTGGTCCAGATGGACACTGGTCCGGATGGTGACCAGAGCCATTCCTCCCACCTTGTATTGATAGTGGTCTTGCCAGACCCCGAGGCATGCATCCCACTCTGGATGGCCAGTGGTCTGGATGGGCCCCAGACCATGGATCCCCTATGAATGGACACTGGTCTAGATGGACGCCAGAGCCATGGATTCCAGCTGGACACTGGTGTGGATGGACACCAGAGCCATGGATGCCACTGTGGATGGACACTGGTTTGGATGGACATAAGAGCCACGGATCCCAATCTGGATGGACGCTGCTGTGAATAGACCCCAGAGCCATGGATCCCACAGTGGATTGACAGTGGTCAGGATGGACACCAGAGCAATGGATGCCACTGTGGATGGACGCAGGTAGAGATGCACACCAGAGTAATGGTGTCCGCTCTGGATGGACACTGGTCTGGATAGACAGCAGAACCCTGGCTTCCACTCTGGATGGACGCTTGCCTGAATAGACAAAAGAGCTATGGATCCCAGCTTGACACTGGTCTGGATGGACACCAGAGCCATGAATCCCACTCTGAATGCACACTACTCGTGATGGACACAAGAGCCATGCATCCCTCTGTGGATGGAGCCTGGTTTGAATGGACAGCACAGCCACGCATCCAGATGGACACCAGAGCCGTGGATCCCAACTGGACAGTGGTCTCGATGGACACCAGTGCCATGGATTCCACTGTGGATGGACACTGGTATGGATAGACATCAGAGCCTTGGATCCCAGCTTGACTGTGTTCTGGATGGAGAGCAGAGTCTTGGATTGGACTCTGGATGGATACTGCTCCAGATGGACAGCAGAGTCTTGGATTGGACTCTGGATGGATACTGCTCCAGATGGAACGCAGAGCCATGGATCCCACTCTTGGTGGATACTGGTCTGGATGGACTCCAGAGCCATGGATCCGTCTCTGGATGGACACAGTTCTGGATGGACACAAGAGCCATAGATCCAAATTGGAACCTGTTCTGGATGGATGCAAGGGCCATGGATTCCACTCTGGATGGATACTGCTCCAGTTAGCAACCAGAGTCGTAGATCCGAATCCAGATGGAGACTGGTCCAGATGGAAACTGGTCCGGATGGTGACCAGAGCCATTCCTCCCACCTTGTATTGATAGTGGTCTTGCCAGACCCCGAGGCATGCATCCCACTCTGGATGGCCAGTGGTCTGGATGGGCCCCAGACCATGGATCCCCTATGAATGGACACTGGTCTAGATGGACGCCAGAGCCATGGATTCCAGCTGGACACTGGTCTGGATGGACACCAGAGCCATGGATGCCACTGTGGATGGACACTGGTTTGGATGGACATAAGAGCCACGGATCCCAATCTGGATGGACGCTGCTGTGAATAGACCCCAGAGCCATGGATCCCACAGTGGATTGACAGTGGTCAGGATGGACACCAGAGCAATGGATGCCACTGTGGATGGACGCAGGTAGAGATGCACACCAGAGTAATGGTGTCCGCTCTGGATGGACACTGGTCTGGATAGACAGCAGAACCCTGGCTTCCACTCTGGATGGACGCTTGCCTGAATAGACAAAAGAGCTATGGATCCCAGCTTGACACTGGTCTGGATGGACACCAGAGCCATGAATCCCACTCTGAATGCACACTACTCGTGATGGACACAAGAGCCATGCATCCCTCTGTGGATGGAGCCTGGTTTGAATGGACAGCACAGCAACGCATCCAGATGGACACCAGAGCCGTGGATCCAAACTGGACAGTGGTCTCGATGGACACCAGTGCCATGGATCCCACTGTGGATGGACACTGGTATGGATAGACATCAGAGCCTTGGATCCTAGCTTGACTGTGTTCTGGATGGAGAGCAGAGTCTTGGATTGGACTCTGGATGGATACTGCTCCAGATGGACAGCAGAGTCTTGGATTGGACTCTGGATGGATACTGCTCCAGATGGAACGCAGAGCCATGGATCCCACTCTTGGTGGATACTGGTCTGGATGGACTCCAGAGCCATGGATCCGTCTCTGGATGGACACAGTTCTGGATGGACACAAGAGCCATAGATCCAAATTGGAACCTGTTCTGGATGGATGCAAGGGCCATGGATTCCACTCTGGATGGATACTGCTCCAGTTAGCAACCAGAGTCATAGATCCGAATCCAGATGGAGACTGGTCCAGATGGACACTGGTCCGGATGGTGACCAGAGCCATTCCTCCCACCTTGTATTGATAGTGGTCTTGCCAGACCCCGAGGCATGCATCCCACTCTGGATGGCCAGTGGTCTGGATGGGCCCCAGACCATGGATCCCCTATGAATGGACACTGGTCTAGATGGACGCCAGAGCCATGGATTCCAGCTGGACACTGGTGTGGATGGACACCAGAGCCATGGATGCCACTGTGGATGGACACTGGTTTGGATGGACATAAGAGCCACGGATCCCAATCTGGATGGACGCTGCTGTGAATAGACCCCAGAGCCATGGATCCCACAGTGGATTGACAGTGGTCAGGATGGACACCAGAGCAATGGATGCCACTGTGGATGGACGCAGGTAGAGATGCACACCAGAGTAATGGTGTCCGCTCTGGATGGACACTGGTATGGATAGACATCAGAGCCTTGGATCCCAGCTTGACTGTGTTCTGGATGGAGAGCAGAGTCTTGGATTGGACTCTGGATGGATACTGCTCCAGATGGACAGCAGAGTCTTGGATTGGACTCTGGATGGATACTGCTCCAGATGGAACGCAGAGCCATGGATCCCACTCTTGGTGGATACTGATCTGGATGGACTCCAGAGCCATGGATCCGTCTCTGGATGGACACAGTTCTGGATGGACACAAGAGCCATAGATCCAAATTGGAACCTGTTCTGGATGGATGCAAGGGCCATGGATTCCACTCTGGATGGATACTGCTCCAGTTAGCAACCAGAGTCATAGATCCGAATCCAGATGGAGACTGGTCCAGATGGACACTGGTCCGGATGGTGACCAGAGCCATTCCTCCCACCTTGTATTGATAGTGGTCTTGCCAGACCCCGAGGCATGCATCCCACTCTGGATGGCCAGTGGTCTGGATGGGCCCCAGACCATGGATCCCCTATGAATGGACACTGGTCTAGATGGACGCCAGAGCCATGGATTCCAGCTGGACACTGGTGTGGATGGACACCAGAGCCATGGATGCCACTGTGGATGGACACTGGTTTGGATGGACATAAGAGCCACGGATCCCAATCTGGATGGACGCTGCTGTGAATAGACCCCAGAGCCATGGATCCCACAGTGGATTGACAGTGGTCAGGATGGACACCAGATCAATGGATGCCACTGTGGATGGACGCAGGTAGAGATGCACACCAGAGTAATGGTGTCCGCTCTGGATGGACACTGGTCTGGATAGACAGCAGAACCCTGGCTTCCACTCTGGATGGACGCTTGCCTGAATAGACAAAAGAGCTATGGATCCCAGCTTGACACTGGTCTGGATGGACACCAGAGCCATGAATCCCACTCTGAATGCACACTACTCGTAATGGACGCAAGAGCCATGCATCCCTCTGTGGATGGAGCCTGGTTTGAATGGACAGCACAGCAACGCATCCAGATGGACACCAGAGCCGTGGATCCAAACTGGACAGTGGTCTCGATGGACACCAGTGCCATGGATCCCACTGTGGATGGACACTGGTATGGATAGACATCAGAGCCTTGGATCCTAGCTTGACTGTGTTCTGGATGGAGAGCAGAGTCTTGGATTGGACTCTGGATGGATACTGCTCCAGATGGACAGCAGAGTCTTGGATTGGACTCTGGATGGATACTGCTCCAGATGGAACGCAGAGCCATGGATCCCACTGTTGGTGGATACTGGTCTGGATGGACTCCAGATCCATGGATCCGTCTCTGGATGGACACAGTTCTGGATGGACACAAGAGCCATAGATCCAAATAGGAACCTGTTCTGGATGGATGCATGGGCCATGGATTCCACTCTGGATGGATACTGCTCCAGTTAGCAACCAGAGTCATAGATCCGAATCCAGATGGAGACTGGTCCAGATGGACACTGGTCCGGATGGTGACCAGAGCCATTCCTCCCACCTTGTATTGATAGTGGTCTTGCCAGACCCCGAGGCATGCATCCCACTCTGGATGGCCAGTGGTCTGGATGGGCCCCAGACCATGGATCCCCTATGAATGGACACTGGTCTAGATGGACGCCAGAGCCATGGATTCCAGCTGGACACTGGTGAGGATGGACACCAGAGCCATGGATTCCAGCTGGACACTGGTGTGGATGGACACCAGAGCCATGGATTCCACTGTGGATGGACACTGGTTTGGATGGACATAAGAGCCACGGATCCCAATCTGGATGGACGCTGCTGTGAATAGACACCAGAGCCATGGATCCCACAGTGGATTGACAGTGGTCAGGATGGACACTAGGGCAATGGATGCCACTGTGGATGGACGCAGGTAGAGATGCACACCAGAGTAATGGTGTCCGCTCTGGATGGACACTGGTATGGATAGACATCAGAGCCTTGGATCCCAGCTTGACTGTGTTCTGGATGGAGAGCAGAGTCTTGGATTGGACTCTGGATGGATACTGCTCCAGATGGACAGCAGAGTCTTGGATTGGACTCTGGATGGATACTGCTCCAGATGGAACGCAGAGCCATGGATCCCACTCTTGGTGGATACTGGTCTGGATGGACTCCAGAGCCATGGATCCGTCTCTGGATGGACACAGTTCTGGATGGACACAAGAGCCATAGATCCAAATTGGAACCTGTTCTGGATGGATGCAAGGGCCATGGATTCCACTCTGGATGGATACTGCTCCAGTTAGCAACCAGAGTCATAGATCCGAATCCAGATGGAGACTAGTCCAGATGGACACTGGTCCGGATGGTGACCAGAGCCATTCCTCCCACCTTGTATTGATAGTGGTCTTGCCAGACCCCGAGGCATGCATCCCACTCTGGATGGCCAGTGGTCTGGATGGGCCCCAGACCATGGATCCCCTATGAATGGACACTGGTCTAGATGGACGCCAGAGCCATGGATTCCAGCTGGACACTGGTCTGGATGGACACCAGAGCCATGGATGCCACTGTGGATGGACACTGGTTTGGATGGACATAAGAGCCACGGATCCCAATCTGGATGGACGCTGCTGTGAATAGACCCCAGAGCCATGGATCCCACAGTGGATTGACAGTGGTCAGGATGGACACCAGGGCAATGGATGCCACTGTGGATGGACGCAGGTAGAGATGCACACCAGAGTAATGGTGTCCGCTCTGGATGGACACTGGTCTGGATAGACAGCAGAACCCTGGCTTCCACTCTGGATGGACGCTTGCCTGAATAGACAAAAGAGCTATGGATCCCAGCTTGACACTGGTCTGGATGGACACCAGAGCCATGAATCCCACTCTGAATGCACACTACTCGTGATGGACACAAGAGCCATGCATCCCTCTGTGGATGGAGCCTGGTTTGAATGGACAGCACAGCAACGCATCCAGATGGACACCAGAGCCGTGGATCCCAACTGGACAGTGGTCTCGATGGACACCAGTGCCATGGATCCCACTGTGGATGGACACTGGTATGGATAGACATCAGAGCCTTGGATCCCAGCTTGACTGTGTTCTGGATGGAGAGCAGAGTCTTGGATTGGACTCTGGATGGATACTGCTCCAGATGGACAGCAGAGTCTTGGATTGGACTCTGGATGGATACTGCTCCAGATGGAACGCAGAGCCATGGATCCCACTCTTGGTGGATACTGGTCTGGATGGACTCCAGAGCCATGGATCCGTCTCTGGATGGACACAGTTCTGGATGGACACAAGAGCCATAGATCCAAATTGGAACCTGTTCTGGATGGATGCATGGGCCATGGATTCCACTCTGGATGGATACTGCTCCAGTTAGCAACCAGAGTCATAGATCTGAATCCAGATGGAGACTGGTCCAGATGGACACTGGTCCGGATGGTGACAAGAGCCATTCCTCCCACCTTGTATTGATAGTGGTATTGCCAGACCCCGAGGCATGCATCCCACTCTGGATGGCCAGTGGTCTGGATGGGCCCCAGACCATGGATCCCCTATGAATGGACACTGGTCTAGATGGACGCCAGAGCCATGGATTCCAGCTGGACACTGGTCTGGATGGACACCAGAGCCATGGATGCCACTGTGGATGGACACTGGTTTGGATGGACATAAGAGCCACGGATCCCAATCTGGATGGACGCTGCTGTGAATAGACACCAGAGCCATGGATCCCACAGTGGATTGACAGTGGTCAGGATGGACACCAGAGCAATGGATGCCACTGTGGATGGACGCAGGTAGAGATGCACACCAGAGTAATGGTGTCCGCTCTGGATGGACACTGGTATGGATAGACATCAGAGCCTTGGATCCCAGCTTGACTGTGTTCTGGATGGAGAGCAGAGTCTTGGATTGGACTCTGGATGGATACTGCTCCAGATGGACAGCACAGTCTTGGATTGGACTCTGGATGGATACTGCTCCAGATGGCACGCAGAGCCATGGATCCCACTCTTGGTGGATACTGGTCTGGATGGACTCCAGAGCCATGGATCTGACTCTGGATGGACACAGTTCTGGATGGACACGAGAGCCATAGATCCAAATTGGAACCTGTTCTGGATGGATGCAAGGGCCATGGATTCCACTCTGGATGGATACTGCTCCAGTTAGCAACCAGAGTCATAGATCCGAATCCAGATGGAGACTGGTCCAGATGGACACTGGTCCGGATGGTGACCAGAGCCATTCCTCCCACCTTGTATTGATAGTGGTCTTGCCAGACCCCGAGGCATGCATCCCACTCTGGATGGCCAGTGCTCTGGATGGGCCCCAGACCATGGATCCCCTATGAATGGACACTGGTCTAGATGGACGCCAGAGCCATGGATTCCAGCTGGACACTGGTCTGGATGGACACCAGAGCCATGGATGCCACTGTGGACGGACACTGGTTTGGATGGACATAAGAGCCACGGATCCCAATCTGGATGGACGCTGCTGTGAATAGACACCAGAGCCATGGATCCCACAGTGGATTGACAGTGGTCAGGATGGACACCAGAGCAATGGATGCCACTGTGGATGGACGCAGGTAGAGATGCACACCAGAGTAATGGTGTCCGCTCTGGATGGACACTGGTCTGGATAGACAGCAGAACCCTGGCTTCCACTCTGGATGGACGCTTGCCTGAATAGACAAAAGAGCTATGGATCCCAACTTGACACTGGTCTGGATGGACACCAGAGCCATGAATCCCACTCTGAATGCACACTACTCGTGATGGACACAAGAGCCATGCATCCCTCTGTGGATGGAGCCTGGTTTGAATGGACAGCACAGCAACGCATCCAGATGGACACCAGAGCCGTGGATCCAAACTGGACAGTGGTCTCGATGGACACCAGTGCCATGGATCCCACTGTGGATGGACACTGGTATGGATAGACATCAGAGCCTTGGATCCTAGCTTGACTGTGTTCTGGATGGAGAGCAGAGTCTTGGATTGGACTCTGGATGGATACTGCTCCAGATGGACAGCAGAGTCTTGGATTGGACTCTGGATGGATACTGCTCCAGATGGAACGCAGAGCCATGGATCCCACTCTTGGTGGATACTGGTCTGGATGGACTCCAGATCCATGGATCCGTCTCTGGATGGACACAGTTCTGGATGGACACAAGAGCCATAGATCCAAATAGGAACCTGTTCTGGATGGATGCATGGGCCATGGATTCCACTCTGGATGGATACTGCTCCAGTTAGCAACCAGAGTCATAGATCCGAATCCAGATGGAGACTGGTCCAGATGGACACTGGTCCGGATGGTGACCAGAGCCATTCCTCCCACCTTGTATTGATAGTGGTCTTGCCAGACCCCGAGGCATGCATCCCACTCTGGATGGCCAGTGGTCTGGATGGGCCCCAGACCATGGATCCCCTATGAATGGACACTGGTCTAGATGGACGCCAGAGCCATGGATTCCAGCTGGACACTGGTGAGGATGGACACCAGAGCCATGGATTCCAGCTGGACACTGGTGTGGATGGACACCAGAGCCATGGATTCCACTGTGGATGGACACTGGTTTGGATGGACATAAGAGCCACGGATCCCAATCTGGATGGACGCTGCTGTGAATAGACACCAGAGCCATGGATCCCACAGTGGATTGACAGTGGTCAGGATGGACACCAGGGCAATGGATGCCACTGTGGATGGACGCAGGTAGAGATGCACACCAGAGTAATGGTGTCCGCTCTGGATGGACACTGGTATGGATAGACATCAGAGCCTTGGATCCCAGCTTGACTGTGTTCTGGATGGAGAGCAGAGTCTTGGATTGGACTCTGGATGGATACTGCTCCAGATGGACAGCAGAGTCTTGGATTGGACTCTGGATGGAT
This sequence comes from Chamaea fasciata, assembly GCF_029207755.1. Classification (NCBI taxonomy): domain Eukaryota; kingdom Metazoa; phylum Chordata; class Aves; order Passeriformes; family Sylviidae; genus Chamaea; species Chamaea fasciata. Next base: position 545,327 of record NW_027094144.1, read on the forward strand.
ACTGCTCCAGATGGAACGCAGAGCCATGGATCCCACTCTTGGTGGATACTGGTCTGGATGGACTCCAGAGCCATGGATCCGTCTCTGGATGGACACAGTTCTGGATGGACACAAGAGCCATAGATCCAAATTGGAACCTGTTCTGGATGGATGCAAGGGCCATGGATTCCACTCTGGATGGATACTGCTCCAGTTAGCAACCAGAGTCATAGATCCGAATCCAGATGGAGACTGGTCCAGATGGACACTGGTCCGGATGGTGACCAGAGCCATTCCTCCCACCTTGTATTGATAGTGGTCTTGCCAGACCCCGAGGCATGCATCCCACTCTGGATGGCCAGTGGTCTGGATGGGCCCCAGACCATGGATCCCCTATGAATGGACACTGGTCTAGATGGACGCCAGAGCCATGGATTCCAGCTGGACACTGGTGTGGATGGACACCAGAGCCATGGATGCCACTGTGGATGGACACTGGTTTGGATGGACATAAGAGCCACGGATCCCAATCTGGATGGACGCTGCTGTGAATAGACCCCAGAGCCATGGATCCCACAGTGGATTGACAGTGGTCAGGATGGACACCAGGGCAATGGATGCCACTGTGGATGGACGCAGGTAGAGATGCACACCAGAGTAATGGTGTCCGCTCTGGATGGACACTGGTCTGGATAGACAGCAGAACCCTGGCTTCCACTCTGGATGGACGCTTGCCTGAATAGACAAAAGAGCTATGGATCCCAGCTTGACACTGGTCTGGATGGACACCAGAGCCATGAATCCCACTCTGAATGCACACTACTCGTGATGGACACAAGAGCCATGCATCCCTCTGTGGATGGAGCCTGGTTTGAATGGACAGCACAGCAACGCATCCAGATGGACACCAGAGCCGTGGATCCCAACTGGACAGTGGTCTCGATGGACACCAGTGCCATGGATCCCACTGTGGATGGACACTGGTATGGATAGACATCAGAGCCTTGGATCCCAGCTTGACTGTGTTCTGGATGGAGAGCAGAGTCTTGGATTGGACTCTGGATGGATACTGCTCCAGATGGACAGCAGAGTCTTGGATTGGACTCTGGATGGATACTGCTCCAGATGGAACGCAGAGCCATGGATCCCACTCTTGGTGGATACTGGTCTGGATGGACTCCAGAGCCATGGATCCGTCTCTGGATGGACACAGTTCTGGATGGACACAAGAGCCATAGATCCAAATTGGAACCTGTTCTGGATGGATGCATGGGCCATGGATTCCACTCTGGATGGATACTGCTCCAGTTAGCAACCAGAGTCATAGATCTGAATCCAGATGGAGACTGGTCCAGATGGACACTGGTCCGGATGGTGACAAGAGCCATTCCTCCCACCTTGTATTGATAGTGGTATTGCCAGACCCCGAGGCATGCATCCCACTCTGGATGGCCAGTGGTCTGGATGGGCCCCAGACCATGGATCCCCTATGAATGGACACTGGTCTAGATGGACGCCAGAGCCATGGATTCCAGCTGGACACTGGTCTGGATGGACACCAGAGCCATGGATGCCACTGTGGATGGACACTGGTTTGGATGGACATAAGAGCCACGGATCCCAATCTGGATGGACGCTGCTGTGAATAGACACCAGAGCCATGGATCCCACAGTGGATTGACAGTGGTCAGGATGGACACCAGAGCAATGGATGCCACTGTGGATGGACGCAGGTAGAGATGCACACCAGAGTAATGGTGTCCGCTCTGGATGGACACTGGTATGGATAGACATCAGAGCTTTGGATCCCAGCTTGACTGTGTTCTGGATGGAGAGCAGAGTCTTGGATTGGACTCTGGATGGATACTGCTCCAGATGGACAGCACAGTCTTGGATTGGACTCTGGATGGATACTGCTCCAGATGGCACGCAGAGCCATGGATCCCACTCTTGGTGGATACTGGTCTGGATGGACTCCAGAGCCATGGATCTGACTCTGGATGGACACAGTTCTGGATGGACACGAGAGCCATAGATCCAAATTGGAACCTGTTCTGGATGGATGCAAGGGCCATGGATTCCACTCTGGATGGATACTGCTCCAGTTAGCAACCAGAGTCATAGATCCGAATCCAGATGGAGACTGGTCCAGATGGACACTGGTCCGGATGGTGACCAGAGCCATTCCTCCCACCTTGTATTGATAGTGGTCTTGCCAGACCCCGAGGCATGCATCCCACTCTGGATGGCCAGTGCTCTGGATGGGCCCCAGACCATGGATCCCCTATGAATGGACACTGGTCTAGATGGACGCCAGAGCCATGGATTCCAGCTGGACACTGGTCTGGATGGACACCAGAGCCATGGATGCCACTGTGGACGGACACTGGTTTGGATGGACATAAGAGCCACGGATCCCAATCTGGATGGACGCTGCTGTGAATAGACACCAGAGCCATGGATCCCACAGTGGATTGACAGTGGTCAGGATGGACACCAGAGCAATGGATGCCACTGTGGATGGACGCAGGTAGAGATGCACACCAGAGTAATGGTGTCCGCTCTGGATGGACACTGGTCTGGATAGACAGCAGAACCCTGGCTTCCACCCTGGATGGACGCTTGCCTGAATAGACAAAAGAGCTATGGATCCCAGCTTGACACTGGTCTGGATGGACACCAGAGCCATGAATCCCACTCTGAATGCACACTACTCGTGATGGACACAAGAGCCATGCATCCCTCTGTGGATGGAGCCTGGTTTGAATGGACAGCACAGCCACGCATCCAGATGGACACCAGAGCCATGGATCCCAACTGGACAGTGGTCTCGATGGACACCAGTGCCATGGATCCCACTGTGGATGGACACTGGTATGGATAGACATCAGAGCCTTGGATCCCAGCTTGACTGTGTTCTGGATGGAGAGCAGAGTCTTGGATTGGACTCTGGATGGATACTGCTCCAGATGGACAGCAGAGTCTTGGATTGGACTCTGGATGGATACTGCTCCAGATGGAACGCAGAGCCATGGATCCCACTCTTGGTGGATACTGGTCTGGATGGACTCCAGAGCCATGGATCCGTCTCTGGATGGACACAGTTCTGGATGGACACAAGAGCCATAGATCCAAATTGGAACCTCTTCTGGATGGATGCATGGGCCATGGATTCCACTCTGGATGGATACTGCTCCAGTTAGCAACCAGAGTCATAGATCCGAATCCAGATGGAGACTGGTCCAGATGGACACTGGTCCGGATGGTGACCAGAGCCATTCCTCCCACCTTGTATTGATAGTGGTCTTGCCAGACCCCGAGGCATGCATCCCACTCTGGATGGCCAGTGGTCTGGATGGGCCCCAGACCATGGATCCCCTATGAATGGACACTGGTCTAGATGGACGCCAGAGCCATGGATTCCAGCTGGACACTGGTGAGGATGGACACCAGAGCCATGGATTCCAGCTGGACACTGGTGTGGATGGACACCAGAGCCATGGATGCCACTGTGGATGGACACAGGTTTGGATGGACATAAGAGCCACGGATCCCAATCTGGATGGACGCTGCTGTGAATAGACCCCAGAGCCATGGATCCCACAGTGGATTGACAGTGGTCAGGATGGACACCAGAGCAATGGATGCCACTGTGGATGGACGCAGGTAGAGATGCACACCAGAGTAATGGTGTCCGCTCTGGATGGACACTGGTATGGATAGACATCAGAGCCTTGGATCCCAGCTTGACTGTGTTCTGGATGGAGAGCAGAGTCTTGGATTGGACTCTGGATGGATACTGCTCCAGATGGACAGCAGAGTCTTGGATTGGACTCTGGATGGATACTGCTCCAGATGGAACGCAGAGCCATGGATCCCACTCTTGGTGGATACTGATCTGGATGGACTCCAGAGCCATGGATCCGTCTCTGGATGGACACAATTCTGGATGGACACAAGAGCCATAGATCCAAATTGGAACCTGTTCTGGATGGATGCAAGGGCCATGGATTCCACTCTGGATGGATACTGCTCCAGTTAGCAACCAGAGTCATAGATCCGAATCCAGATGGAGACTGGTCCAGATGGACGCTGGTCCGGATGGTGACCAGAGCCATTCCTCCCACCTTGTATTGATAGTGGTCTTGCCAGACCCCGAGGCATGCATCCCACTCTGGATGGCCAGTGGTCTGGATGGGCCCCAGACCATGGATCCCCTATGAATGGACACTGGTCTAGATGGACGCCAGAGCCATGGATTCCAGCTGGACACTGGTGTGGATGGACACCAGAGCCATGGATGCCACTGTGGATGGACACTGGTTTGGATGGACATAAGAGCCACGGATCCCAATCTGGATGGACGCTGCTGTGAATAGACCCCAGAGCCATGGATCCCACAGTGGATTGACAGTGGTCAGGATGGACACCAGAGCAATGGATGCCACTGTGGATGGACGCAGGTAGAGATGCACACCAGACTAATGGTGTCCGCTCTGGATGGACACTGGTCTGGATAGACAGCAGAACCCTGGCTTCCACTCTGGATGGACGCTTGCCTGAATAGACAAAAGAGCTATGGATCCCAGCTTGACACTCGTCTGGATGGACACCAGAGCCATGAATCCCACTCTGAATGCACACTACTCGTGATGGACACAAGAGCCATGCATCCCTCTGTGGATGGAGCCTGGTTTGAATGGACAGCACAGCCACGCATCCAGATGGACACCAGAGCCGTGGATCCCAACTGGACAGTGGTCTCGATGGACACCAGTGCCATGGATCCCACTGTGGATGGACACTGGTATGGATAGACATCAGAGCCTTGGATCCCAGCTTGACTGTGTTCTGGATGGAGAGCAGAGTCTTGGATTGGACTCTGGATGGATACTGCTCCAGATGGACACCAGAGCCATGGATCCCACTTTGGATGGATCCCAGTCTGGATAGACTCCAGAGCCATGGATCCGTCTCTGGATGGATGCTGGTCTGGATGGACACCCGAGCCATGGATCCAAATTGGAGCCTGGTCTGGATGGATACAAGGGCCATGGATTCCACTCTTGATGGACACTTGTGGAGATAGCAACCGGAGGCATGGATTCCACTCGAGATGGACACTGGTGCTGAAGGACAGTGGTCTAGATGGTGACCAGAGCCATTCCTCCCACCTTGTATTGACTCTTGCCAGACCCCGAGGCATGGATCCCACTCTGGATGGCCAGTGGTCTGGATGGGCCCCAGACCATGGCTCCCCTATGAATGGACACTGGTCTTGACGGATGCCAGAGCCATGGATTCCAGCTGGACACTGCTGTGGATGGACACCAGAGCAATGGATGCCACTGTGGATGGATACTGGTTTGGATGGACATAAGAGCCACGGATCCCAATCTAGACGGACGCTGCTGTAAATAGACACCAGAGTCATGGATCCCACAGTGGATTGACAGTGGTCAGGATGGACACCAGAGCAATGGGTGCCACTGTGGATGGACACAGGTAGAGATGCACACCAGAGTAATGGTGTCCGCTCTGGATGGACACTGGTCTGGATAGACACCAGAACCCTGGCTTCCACTCTGGATGGACACTTGCCTGAATAGACAAAACAGCTATGGATCCCAGCTTGACACTGGTCTGGATGGACACCAGAGCCATGGATCCCACTCTGAATGCACACTACTCGTGATGGACACAAGAGCCATGCATCCCTCTGTGGATGGAGCCTGGTTTGAATGGACAGCACAGCCACGCATCCAGACGGACACCAGAGCCGTGGATCCCAACTGCACAGTGGTCTGGATGGACACCAGAGCCATGGATCCTACTGTGGATGGACCCTGGTACAGATAGACAGCATAGCCATGGATGCAAAGTGGACACTGCTCCAGATGGATAATGATCTGGATGGACGCCAAAGCCATGGATCCCACTCTGGATGCACGCTGTTCTTGATGGACACAGGAGTCATGCATGGGTCTGTAGATGGAGCCTAGTATGAATGGACAGCACAGCCACGTATCCAGATGGATACTTGCCCAGATGGACAGCAGAGCCGTAGATCTCAAGTGGACAGTGGTCTCGATGGAAACCAGAGCAATGGATCCCACTGTGGATGGACACTGGTATGGATAGATCTCAGAGCCTTGGATCCCAGCTTTACTCTGTTCTAAATAGACTCCAGAGCCATGGATCCGTCTCTGGATGGATGCTGGTCTGGATGGACACCCGAGCCATGGATCCAAATTGGAGCCTGGTCTGGATGGATACAAGGGCCATGGATTCCACTCTAGATGGGCACTTGTGGAGATAGCAACCGGAGGCATGGATTCCACTCGAGATGGACACTGGTGCTGAAGGACAGTGGTCTAGATGGTGACCAGAGCCATTCCTCCCACCTTATATTGACTCTTGCCAGACCCCGAGGCATGGATCCAACTCTGAATGGCCAGTGGTCTGGATGGGCACCAGACCATGGCTCCCCTATCAATGGACACTGGTCTAGATGGATGCCAGAGCCAATGACTCCAGCTGGAAACTGGTGTGGATGGACACCAGAGCAATGGATGCCACTGTGGATGGATACGGGTTTGGATGGACATAAGAGCCACGGATCCCAATCTAGATGGACGCTGCTGTGAATAGACACCAGTGCCATGGATCCCACTGTGGATGGACACTGGTATGGATAGACATCAGAGCCTTGGATCCCAGCTTGACTGTGTTCTGGATGGAGAGCAGAGTCTTGGATTGGACTCTGGATGGATACTGCTCCAGATGGACACCAGAGTCTTGGATTGGACTCTGGATGGATACTGCTCCAGATGGAACGCAGAGCCATGGATCCCACTGTTGGTGGACACTGGTCTAGATGGACGCCAGAGCCATGGATTCCAGCTGGACACTGGTGTGGATGGACACCAGAGCCATGGATGCCACTGTGGATGGACACTGGTTTGGATGGACATAAGAGCCACGGATCCCAATCTGGATGGACGCTGCTGTGAATAGACACCAGAGACATGGATCCCACAGTGGATTGACAGTGGTCAGGATGGACACCAGATCAATGGATGCCACTGTGGATGGACGCAGGTAGAGATGCACACCAGAGTAATGGTGTCCGCTCTGGATGGACACTGGTATGGATAGACATCAGAGCCTTGGATCCCAGCTTGACTGTGTTCTGGATGGAGAGCAGAGTCTTGGATTGGACTCTGGATGGATACTGCTCCAGATGGACAGCAGAGTCTTGGATTGGACTCTGGATGGATACTGCTCCAGATGGAACGCAGAGCCATGGATCCCACTCTTGGTGGATACTGGTCTGGATGGACTCCAGAGCCATGGATCCGTCTCTGGATGGACACAGTTCTGGATGGACACAAGAGCCATAGATCCAAATTGGAACCTCTTCTGGATGGATGCAAGGGCCATGGATTCCACTCTGGATGGATACTGCTCCAGTTAGCAACCAGAGTCATAGATCCGAATCCAGATGGAGACTGGTCCAGATGGACACTGGTCCGGATGGTGACCAGAGCCATTCCTCCCACCTTGTATTGATAGTGGTCTTGCCAGACCCCGAGGCATGCATCCCACTCTGGATGGCCAGTGGTCTGGATGGGCCCCAGACCATGGATCCCCTATGAATGGACACTGGTCTAGATGGACGCCAGAGCCATGGATTCCAGCTGGACACTGGTGTGGATGGACACCAGAGCCATGGATGCCACTGTGGATGGACACTGGTTTGGATGGACATAAGAGCCACGGATCCCAATCTGGATGGAGGCTGCTGTGAATAGACCCCAGAGCCATGGATCCCACAGTGGATTGACAGTGGTCAGGATGGACACCAGAGCAATGGATGCCACTGTGGATGGACGCAGGTAGAGATGCACACCAGAGTAATGGTGTCCGCTCTGGATGGACACTGGTATGGATAGACATCAGAGCCTTGGATCCCAGCTTGACTGTGTTCTGGATGGAGAGCAGAGTCTTGGATTGGACTCTGGATGGATACTGCTCCAGATGGACAGCAGAGTCTTGGATTGGACTCTGGATGGATACTGCTCCAGATGGAACGCAGAGCCATGGATCCCACTCTTGGTGGATACTGATCTGGATGGACTCCAGAGCCATGGATCCGTCTCTGGATGGACACAATTCTGGATGGACACAAGAGCCATAGATCCAAATTGGAACCTGTTCTGGATGGATGCACGGGCCATGGATTCCACTCTGGATGGATACTGCTCCAGTTAGCAACCAGAGTCATAGATCCGAATCCAGATGGAGACTGGTCCAGATGGACGCTGGTCCGGATGGTGACCAGAGCCATTCCTCCCACCTTGTATTGATAGTGGTCTTGCCAGACCCCGAGGCATGCATCCCACTCTGGATGGCCAGTGGTCTGGATGGGCCCCAGACCATGGATCCCCTATGAATGGACACTGGTCTAGATGGACGCCAGAGCCATGGATTCCAGCTGGACACTGGTGTGGATGGACACCAGAGCCATGGATGCCACTGTGGATGGACACTGGTTTGGATGGACATAAGAGCCACGGATCCCAATCTGGATGGACGCTGCTGTGAATAGACCCCAGAGCCATGGATCCCACAGTGGATTGACAGTGGTCAGGATGGACACCAGAGCAATGGATGCCACTGTGGATGGACGCAGGTAGAGATGCACACCAGACTAATGGTGTCCGCTCTGGATGGACACTGGTCTGGATAGACAGCAGAACCCTGGCTTCCACTCTGGATGGACGCTTGCCTGAATAGACAAAAGAGCTATGGATCCCAGCTTGACACTCGTCTGGATGGACACCAGAGCCATGAATCCCACTCTGAATGCACACTACTCGTGATGGACACAAGAGCCATGCATCCCTCTGTGGATGGAGCCTGGTTTGAATGGACAGCACAGCCACGCATCCAGATGGACACCAGAGCCGTGGATCCCAACTGGACAGTGGTCTCGATGGACACCAGTGCCATGGATCCCACTGTGGATGGACACTGGTATGGATAGACATCAGAGCCTTGGATCCCAGCTTGACTGTGTTCTGGATGGAGAGCAGAGTCTTGGATTGGACTCTGGATGGATACTGCTCCAGATGGACACCAGAGCCATGGATCCCACTTTGGATGGATCCCAGTCTGGATAGACTCCAGAGCCATGGATCCGTCTCTGGATGGATGCTGGTCTGGATGGACACCCGAGCCATGGATCCAAATTGGAGCCTGGTCTGGATGGATACAAGGGCCATGGATTCCACTCTTGATGGACACTTGTGGAGATAGCAACCGGAGGCATGGATTCCACTCGAGATGGACACTGGTGCTGAAGGACAGTGGTCTAGATGGTGACCAGAGCCATTCCTCCCACCTTGTATTGACTCTTGCCAGACCCCGAGGCATGGATCCCACTCTGGATGGCCAGTGGTCTGGATGGGCCCCAGACCATGGCTCCCCTATGAATGGACACTGGTCTTGACGGATGCCAGAGCCATGGATTCCAGCTGGACACTGCTGTGGATGGACACCAGAGCAATGGATGCCACTGTGGATGGATACTGGTTTGGATGGACATAAGAGCCACGGATCCCAATCTAGACAGACGCTGCTGTAAATAGACACCAGAGTCATGGATCCCACAGTGGATTGACAGTGGTCAGGATGGACACCAGAGCAATGGGTGCCACTGTGGATGGACACAGGTAGAGATGCACACCAGAGTAATGGTGTCCGCTCTGGATGGACACTGGTCAGGATAGACACCAGAACCCTGGCTTCCACTCTGGATGGACACTTGCCTGAATAGACAAAACAGCTATGGATCCCAGCTTGACACTGGTCTGGATGGACACCAGAGCCATGGATCCCACTCTGAATGCACACTACTCGTGATGGACACAAGAGCCATGCATCCCTCTGTGGATGGAGCCTGGTTTGAATGGACAGCACAGCCACGCATCCAGACGGACACCAGAGCCGTGGATCCCAACTGCACAGTGGTCTGGATGGACACCAGAGCCATGGATCCTACTGTGGATGGACCCTGGTACAGATAGACAGCATAGCCATGGATGCAAAGTGGACACTGCTCCAGATGGATAATGATCTGGATGGACGCCAAAGCCATGGATCCCACTCTGGATGCACGCTGTTCTTGATGGACACAGGAGTCATGCATGGGTCTGTAGATGGAGCCTAGTATGAATGGACAGCACAGCCACGTATCCAGATGGATACTTGCCCAGATGGACAGCAGAGCCGTAGATCTCAAGTGGACAGTGGTCTCGATGGAAACCAGAGCAATGGATCCCACTGTGGATGGACACTGGTATGGATAGACCTCAGAGCCTTGGATCCCAGCTTTACTCTGTTCTAAATAGACTCCAGAGCCATGGATCCGTCTCTGGATGGATGCTGGTCTGGATGGACACCCGAGCCATGGATCCAAATTGGAGCCTGGTCTGGATGGATACAAGGGCCATGGATTCCACTCTTGATGGGCACTTGTGGAGATAGCAACCGGAGGCATGGATTCCACTCGAGATGGACACTGGTGCTGAAGGACAGTGGTCTAGATGGTGACCAGAGCCATTCCTCCCACCTTGTATTGACTCTTGCCAGACCCCGAGGCATGGATCCCACTCTGAATGGCCAGTGGTCTGGATGGGCACCAGACCATGGCTCCCCTATCAATGGACACTGGTCTAGATGGATGCCAGAGCCAATGACTCCAGCTGGAAACTGGTGTGGATGGACACCAGAGCAATGGATGCCACTGTGGATGGATACGGGTTTGGATGGACATAAGAGCCACGGATCCCAATCTAGATGGACGCTGCTGTGAATAGACACCAGTGCCATGGATCCCACTGTGGATGGACACTGGTATGGATAGACATCAGAGCCTTGGATCCCAGCTTGACTGTGTTCTGGATGGAGAGCAGAGTCTTGGATTGGACTCTGGATGGATACTGCTCCAGATGGACACCAGAGTCTTGGATTGGACTCTGGATGGATACTGCTCCAGATGGAACGCAGAGCCATGGATCCCACTGTTGGTGGACACTGGTCTAGATGGACGCCAGAGCCATGGATTCCAGCTGGACACTGGTGTGGATGGACACCAGAGCCATGGATGCCACTGTGGATGGACACTGGTTTGGATGGACATAAGAGCCACGGATCCCAATCTGGATGGACGCTGCTGTGAATAGACACCAGAGACATGGATCCCACAGTGGATTGACAGTGGTCAGGATGGACACCAGATCAATGGATGCCACTGTGGATGGACGCAGGTAGAGATGCACACCAGAGTAATGGTGTCCGCTCTGGATGGACACTGGTATGGATAGACATCAGAGCCTTGGATCCCAGCTTGACTGTGTTCTGGATGGAGAGCAGAGTCTTGGATTGGACTCTGGATGGATACTGCTCCAGATGGACAGCAGAGTCTTGGATTGGACTCTGGATGGATACTGCTCCAGATGGAACGCAGAGCCATGGATCCCACTCTTGGTGGATACTGGTCTGGATGGACTCCAGAGCCATGGATCCGTCTCTGGATGGACACAGTTCTGGATGGACACAAGAGCCATAGATCCAAATTGGAACCTCTTCTGGATGGATGCAAGGGCCATGGATTCCACTCTGGATGGATACTGCTCCAGTTAGCAACCAGAGTCATAGATCCGAATCCAGATGGAGACTGGTCCAGATGGACACTGGTCCGGATGGTGACCAGAGCCATTCCTCCCACCTTGTATTGATAGTGGTCTTGCCAGACCCCGAGGCATGCATCCCACTCTGGATGGCCAGTGGTCTGGATGGGCCCCAGACCATGGATCCCCTATGAATGGACACTGGTCTAGATGGACGCCAGAGCCATGGATTCCAGCTGGACACTGGTGTGGATGGACACCAGAGCCATGGATGCCACTGTGGATGGACACTGGTTTGGATGGACATAAGAGCCACGGATCCCAATCTGGATGGAGGCTGCTGTGAATAGACCCCAGAGCCATGGATCCCACAGTGGATTGACAGTGGTCAGGATGGACACCAGAGCAATGGATGCCACTGTGGATGGACGCAGGTAGAGATGCACACCAGAGTAATGGTGTCCGCTCTGGATGGACACTGGTATGGATAGACATCAGAGCCTTGGATCCCAGCTTGACTGTGTTCTGGATGGAGAGCAGAGTCTTGGATTGGACTCTGGATGGATACTGCTCCAGATGGACAGCAGAGTCTTGGATTGGACTCTGGATGGATACTGCTCCAGATGGAACGCAGAGCCATGGATCCCACTCTTGGTGGATACTGATCTGGATGGACTCCAGAGCCATGGATCCGTCTCTGGATGGACACAATTCTGGATGGACACAAGAGCCATAGATCCAAATTGGAACCTGTTCTGGATGGATGCACGGGCCATGGATTCCACTCTGGATGGATACTGCTCCAGTTAGCAACCAGAGTCATAGATCCGAATCCAGATGGAGACTGGTCCAGATGGACGCTGGTCCGGATGGTGACCAGAGCCATTCCTCCCACCTTGTATTGATAGTGGTCTTGCCGGACCCCGAGGCATGCATCCCACTCTGGATGGCCAGTGGTCTGGATGGGCCCCAGACCATGGATCCCCTATGAATGGACACTGGTCTAGATGGACGCCAGAGCCATGGATTCCAGCTGGACACTGGTGTGGATGGACACCAGAGCCATGGATGCCACTGTGGATGGACACTGGTTTGGATGGACATAAGAGCCACGGATCCCAATCTGGATGGACGCTGCTGTGAATAGACCCCAGAGCCATGGATCCCACAGTGGATTGACAGTGGTCAGGATGGACACCAGAGCAATGGATGCCACTGTGGATGGACGCAGGTAGAGATGCACACCAGACTAATGGTGTCCGCTCTGGATGGACACTGGTCTGGATAGACAGCAGAACCCTGGCTTCCACTCTGGATGGACGCTTGCCTGAATAGACAAAAGAGCTATGGATCCCAGCTTGACACTCGTCTGGATGGACACCAGAGCCATGAATCCCACTCTGAATGCACACTACTCGTGATGGACACAAGAGCCATGCATCCCTCTGTGGATGGAGCCTGGTTTGAATGGACAGCACAGCCACGCATCCAGATGGACACCAGAGCCGTGGATCCCAACTGGACAGTGGTCTCGATGGACACCAGTGCCATGGATCCCACTGTGGATGGACACTGGTATGGATAGACATCAGAGCCTTGGATCCCAGCTTGACTGTGTTCTGGATGGAGAGCAGAGTCTTGGATTGGACTCTGGATGGATACTGCTCCAGATGGACACCAGAGCCATGGATCCCACTTTGGATGGATCCCAGTCTGGATAGACTCCAGAGCCATGGATCCGTCTCTGGATGGATGCTGGTCTGGATGGACACCCGAGCCATGGATCCAAATTGGAGCCTGGTCTGGATGGATACAAGGGCCATGGATTCCACTCTTGATGGACACTTGTGGAGATAGCAACCGGAGGCATGGATTCCACTCGAGATGGACACTGGTGCTGAAGGACAGTGGTCTAGATGGTGACCAGAGCCATTCCTCCCACCTTGTATTGACTCTTGCCAGACCCCGAGGCATGGATCCCACTCTGGATGGCCAGTGGTCTGGATGGGCCCCAGACCATGGCTCCCCTATGAATGGACACTGGTCTTGACGGATGCCAGAGCCATGGATTCCAGCTGGACACTGCTGTGGATGGACACCAGAGCAATGGATGCCACTGTGGATGGATACTGGTTTGGATGGACATAAGAGCCACGGATCCCAATCTAGACAGACGCTGCTGTAAATAGACACCAGAGTCATGGATCCCACAGTGGATTGACAGTGGTCAGGATGGACACCAGAGCAATGGGTGCCACTGTGGATGGACACAGGTAGAGATGCACACCAGAGTAATGGTGTCCGCTCTGGATGGACACTGGTCAGGATAGACACCAGAACCCTGGCTTCCACTCTGGATGGACACTTGCCTGAATAGACAAAACAGCTATGGATCCCAGCTTGACACTGGTCTGGATGGACACCAGAGCCATGGATCCCACTCTGAATGCACACTACTCGTGATGGACACAAGAGCCATGCATCCCTCTGTGGATGGAGCCTGGTTTGAATGGACAGCACAGCCACGCATCCAGACGGACACCAGAGCCGTGGATCCCAACTGCACAGTGGTCTGGATGGACACCAGAGCCATGGATCCTACTGTGGATGGACCCTGGTACAGATAGACAGCATAGCCATGGATGCAAAGTGGACACTGCTCCAGATGGATAATGATCTGGATGGACGCCAAAGCCATGGATCCCACTCTGGATGCACGCTGTTCTTGATGGACACAGGAGTCATGCATGGGTCTGTAGATGGAGCCTAGTATGAATGGACAGCACAGCCACGTATCCAGATGGATACTTGCCCAGATGGACAGCAGAGCCGTAGATCTCAAGTGGACAGTGGTCTCGATGGAAACCAGAGCAATGGATCCCACTGTGGATGGACACTGGTATGGATAGACCTCAGAGCCTTGGATCCCAGCTTTACTCTGTTCTAAATAGACTCCAGAGCCATGGATCCGTCTCTGGATGGATGCTGGTCTGGATGGACACCCGAGCCATGGATCCAAATTGGAGCCTGGTCTGGATGGATACAAGGGCCATGGATTCCACTCTTGATGGGCACTTGTGGAGATAGCAACCGGAGGCATGGATTCCACTCGAGATGGACACTGGTGCTGAAGGACAGTGGTCTAGATGGTGACCAGAGCCATTCCTCCCACCTTGTATTGACTCTTGCCAGACCCCGAGGCATGGATCCCACTCTGAATGGCCAGTGGTCTGGATGGGCACCAGACCATGGCTCCCCTATCAATGGACACTGGTCTAGATGGATGCCAGAGCCAATGACTCCAGCTGGAAACTGGTGTGGATGGACACCAGAGCAATGGATGCCACTGTGGATGGATACGGGTTTGGATGGACATAAGAGCCACGGATCCCAATCTAGATGGACGCTGCTGTGAATAGACACCAGTGCCATGGATCCCACAGTGGATGGACACTGGTATGGATAGACATCAGAGCCTTGGATCCCAGCTTGACTGTGTTCTGGATGGAGAGCAGAGTCTTGGATTGGACTCTGGATGGATACTGCTCCAGATGGACACCAGAGTCTTGGATTGGACTCTGGATGGATACTGCTCCAGATGGAACGCAGAGCCATGGATCCCACTGTTGGTGGACACTGGTCTAGATGGACGCCAGAGCCATGGATTCCAGCTGGACACTGGTGTGGATGGACACCAGAGCCATGGATGCCACTGTGGATGGACACTGGTTTGGATGGACATAAGAGCCACGGATCCCAATCTGGATGGACGCTGCTGTGAATAGACACCAGAGACATGGATCCCACAGTGGATTGACAGTGGTCAGGATGGACACCAGAGCAATGGATGCCACTGTGGATGGACGCAGGTAGAGATGCACACCAGAGTAATGGTGTCCGCTCTGGATGGACACTGGTATGGATAGACATCAGAGCCTTGGATCCCAGCTTGACTGTGTTCTGGATGGAGAGCAGAGTCTTGGATTGGACTCTGGATGGATACTGCTCCAGATGGACAGCAGAGTCTTGGATTGGACTCTGGATGGATACTGCTCCAGATTGGAACGCAGAGCCATGGATCCCACTGTTGGTGGATACTGGTCTGGATGGACTCCAGAGCCATGGATCCGTCTCTGGATGGACACAGTTCTGGATGGACACAAGAGCCATAGATCCAAATTGGAACCTGTTCTGGATGGATGCAAGGGCCATGGATTCCACTCTGGATGGATACTGCTCCAGTTAGCAACCAGAGTCATAGATCCGAATCCAGATGGAGACTGGTCCAGATGGACACTGGTCCGGATGGTGACCAGAGCCATTCCTCCCACCTTGTATTGATAGTGGTCTTGCCAGACCCCGAGGCATGCATCCCACTCTGGATGGCCAGTGGTCTGGATGGGCCCCAGACCATGGATCCCCTATGAATGGACACTGGTCTAGATGGACGCCAGAGCCATGGATTCCAGCTGGACACTGGTGTGGATGGACACCAGAGCCATGGATGCCACTGTGGATGGACACTGGTTTGGATGGACATAAGAGCCACGGATCCCAATCTGGATGGACGCTGCTGTGAATAGACCCCAGAGCCATGGATCCCACAGTGGATTGACAGTGGTCAGGATGGACACCAGAGCAATGGATGCCACTGTGGATGGACGCAGGTAGAGATGCACACCAGAGTAATGGTGTCCGCTCTGGATGGACACTGGTCTGGATAGACAGCAGAACCCTGGCTTCCACTCTGGATGGACGCTTGCCTGAATAGACAAAAGAGCTATGGATCCCAGCTTGACACTGGTCTGGATGGACACCAGAGCCATGAATCCCACTCTGAATGCACACTACTCGTGATGGACACAAGAGCCATGCATCCCTCTGTGGATGGAGCCTGGTTTGAATGGACAGCACAGCCACGCATCCAGATGGACACCAGAGCCGTGGATCCCAACTGGACAGTGGTCTCGATGGACACCAGTGCCATGGATCCCACTGTGGATGGACACTGGTATGGATGGACATCAGAGCCTTGGATCCTAGCTTGACTGTGTTCTGGATGGAGAGCAGAGTCTTGGATTGGACTCTGGATGGATACTGCTCCAGATGGACAGCAGAGTCTTGGATTGGACTCTGGATGGATACTGCTCCAGATGGAACGCAGAGCCATGGATCCCACTCTTGGTGGATACTGGTCTGGATGGACTCCAGAGCCATGGATCCGTCTCTGGATGGACACAGTTCTGGATGGACACAAGAGCCATAGATCCAAATTGGAACCTCTTCTGGATGGATGCATGGGCCATGGATTCCACTCTGGATGGATACTGCTCCAGTTAGCAACCAGAGTCATAGATCCGAATCCAGATGGAGACTGGTCCAGATGGACACTGGTCCGGATGGTGACCAGAGCCATTCCTCCCACCTTGTATTGATAGTGGTCTTGCCAGACCCCGAGGCATGCATCCCACTCTGGATGGCCAGTGGTCTGGATGGGCCCCAGACCATGGATCCCCTATGAATGGACACTGGTCTAGATGGACGCCAGAGCCATGGATTCCAGCTGGACACTGGTGAGGATGGACACCAGAGCCATGGATTCCAGCTGGACACTGGTGTGGATGGACACCAGAGCCATGGATGCCACTGTGGATGGACACTGGTTTGGATGGACATAAGAGCCACGGATCCCAATCTGGATGGACGCTGCTGTGAATAGACCCCAGAGCCATGGATCCCACAGTGGATTGACAGTGGTCAGGATGGACACCAGAGCAATGGATGCCACTGTGGATGGACGCAGGTAGAGATGCACACCAGAGTAATGGTGTCCGCTCTGGATGGACACTGGTATGGATAGACATCAGAGCCTTGGATCCCAGCTTGACTGTGTTCTGGATGGAGAGCAGAGTCTTGGATTGGACTCTGGATGGATACTGCTCCAGATGGACAGCAGAGTCTTGGATTGGACTCTGGATGGATACTGCTCCAGATGGAACGCAGAGCCATGGATCCCACTCTTGGTGGATACTGGTCTGGATGGACTCCAGAGCCATGGATCCGTCTCTGGATGGACACAGTTCTGGATGGACACAAGAGCCATAGATCCAAATTGGAACCTGTTCTGGATGGATGCAAGGGCCATGGATTCCACTCTGGATGGATACTGCTCCAGTTAGCAACCAGAGTCATAGATCCGAATCCAGATGGAGACTGGTCCAGATGGACACTGGTCCGGATGGTGACCAGAGCCATTCCTCCCACCTTGTATTGATAGTGGTCTTGCCAGACCCCGAGGCATGCATCCCACTCTGGATGGCCAGTGGTCTGGATGGGCCCCAGACCATGGATCCCCTATGAATGGACACTGGTCTAGATGGACGCCAGAGCCATGGATTCCAGCTGGACACTGGTGTGGATGGACACCAGAGCCATGGATGCCACTGTGGATGGACACTGGTTTGGATGGACATAAGAGCCACGGATCCCAATCTGGATGGACGCTGCTGTGAATAGACCCCAGAGCCATGGATCCCACAGTGGATTGACAGTGGTCAGGATGGACACCAGAGCAATGGATGCCACTGTGGATGGACGCAGGTAGAGATGCACACCAGAGTAATGGTGTCCGCTCTGGATGGACACTGGTCTGGATAGACAGCAGAACCCTGGCTTCCACTCTGGATGGACGCTTGCCTGAATAGACAAAAGAGCTATGGATCCCAGCTTGACACTGGTCTGGATGGACACCAGAGCCATGAATCCCACTCTGAATGCACACTACTCGTGATGGACACAAGAGCCATGCATCCCTCTGTGGATGGAGCCTGGTTTGAATGGACAGCACAGCAACGCATCCAGATGGACACCAGAGCCGTGGATCCCAACTGGACAGTGGTCTCGATGGACACCAGTGCCATGGATCCCACTGTGGATGGACACTGGTATGGATAGACATCAGAGCCTTGGATCCCAGCTTGACTGTGTTCTGGATGGAGAGCAGAGTCTTGGATTGGACTCTGGATGGATACTGCTCCAGATGGACAGCACAGTCTTGGATTGGACTCTGGATGGATACTGCTCCAGATGGAACGCAGAGCCATGGATCCCACTCTTGGTGGATACTGGTCTGGATGGACTCCAGAGCCATGGATCCGTCTCTGGATAGACACAGTTCTGGATGGACACAAGAGCCATAGATCCAAATTGGAACCTGTTCTGGATGGATGCATGGGCCATGGATTCCACTCTGGATGGATACTGCTCCAGTTAGCAACCAGAGTCATAGATCCGAATCCAGATGGAGACTGGTCCAGATGGACACTGGTCCGGATGGTGACCAGAGCCATTCCTCCCACCTTGTATTGATAGTGGTATTGCCAGACCCCGAGGCATGCATCCCACTCTGGATGGCCAGTGGTCTGGATGGGCCCCAGACCATGGATCCCCTATGAATGGACACTGGTCCAGATGGACGCCAGAGCCATGGATTCCAGCTGGACACTGGTGAGGATGGACACCAGAGCCATGGATTCCAGCTGGACACTGGTGTGGATGGACACCAGAGCCATGGATGCCACTGTGGATGGACACTGGTTTGGATGGACATAAGAGCCACGGATCCCAATCTGGATGGACGCTGCTGTGAATAGACCCCAGAGCCATGGATCCCACAGTGGATTGACAGTGGTCAGGATGGACACCAGAGCAATGGATGCCACTGTGGATGGACGCAGGTAGAGATGCACACCAGAGTAATGGTGTCCGCTCTGGATGGACACTGGTATGGATAGACATCAGAGCCTTGGATCCCAGCTTGACTGTGTTCTGGATGGAGAGCAGAGTCTTGGATTGGACTCTGGATGGATACTGCTCCAGATGGACAGCAGAGTCTTGGATTGGACTCTGGATGGATACTGCTCCAGATGGAACGCAGAGCCATGGATCCCACTGTTGGTGGATACTGGTCTGGATGGACTCCAGAGCCATGGATCCGTCTCTGGATGGACACAGTTCTGGATGGACACAAGAGCCATAGATCCAAATTGGAACCTGTTCTGGATGGATGCAAGGGCCATGGATTCCACTCTGGATGGATACTGCTCCAGTTAGCAACCAGAGTCATAGATCCGAATCCAGATGGAGACTGGTCCAGATGGACACTGGTCCGGATGGTGACCAGAGCCATTCCTCCCACCTTGTATTGATAGTGGTCTTGCCAGACCCCGAGGCATGCATCCCACTCTGGATGGCCAGTGGTCTGGATGGGCCCCAGACCATGGATCCCCTATGAATGGACACTGGTCTAGATGGACGCCAGAGCCATGGATTCCAGCTGGACACTGGTGTGGATGGACACCAGAGCCATGGATGCCACTGTGGATGGACACTGGTTTGGATGGACATAAGAGCCACGGATCCCAATCTGGATGGACGCTGCTGTGAATAGACCCCAGAGCCATGGATCCCACAGTGGATTGACAGTGGTCAGGATGGACACCAGAGCAATGGATGCCACTGTGGATGGACGCAGGTAGAGATGCACACCAGAGTAATGGTGTCCGCTCTGGATGGACACTGGTATGGATAGACATCAGAGCCTTGGATCCCAGCTTGACTGTGTTCTGGATGGAGAGCAGAGTCTTGGATTGGACTCTGGATGGATACTGCTCCAGATGGACAGCAGAGTCTTGGATTGGACTCTGGATGGATACTGCTCCAGATGGAACGCAGAGCCATGGATCCCACTCTTGGTGGATACTGGTCTGGATGGACTCCAGAGCCATGGATCCGTCTCTGGATGGACACAGTTCTGGATGGACACAAGAGCCATAGATCCAAATTGGAACCTGTTCTGGATGGATGCAAGGGCCATGGATTCCACTCTGGATGGATACTGCTCCAGTTAGCAACCAGAGTCATAGATCCGAATCCAGATGGAGACTGGTCCAGATGGACACTGGTCCGGATGGTGACCAGAGCCATTCCTCCCACCTTGTATTGATAGTGGTCTTGCCAGACCCCGAGGCATGCATCCCACTCTGGATGGCCAGTGGTCTGGATGGGCCCCAGACCATGGATCCCCTATGAATGGACACTGGTCTAGATGGACGCCAGAGCCATGGATTCCAGCTGGACACTGGTGTGGATGGACACCAGAGCCATGGATGCCACTGTGGATGGACACTGGTTTGGATGGACATAAGAGCCACGGATCCCAATCTGGATGGACGCTGCTGTGAATAGACCCCAGAGCCATGGATCCCACAGTGGATTGACAGTGGTCAGGATGGACACCAGAGCAATGGATGCCACTGTGGATGGACGCAGGTAGAGATGCACACCAGAGTAATGGTGTCCGCTCTGGATGGACACTGGTCTGGATAGACAGCAGAACCCTGGCTTCCACTCTGGATGGACGCTTGCCTGAATAGACAAAAGAGCTATGGATCCCAGCTTGACACTGGTCTGGATGGACACCAGAGCCATGAATCCCACTCTGAATGCACACTACTCGTGATGGACACAAGAGCCATGCATCCCTCTGTGGATGGAGCCTGGTTTGAATGGACAGCACAGCAACGCATCCAGATGGACACCAGAGCCGTGGATCCCAACTGGACAGTGGTCTCGATGGACACCAGTGCCATGGATCCCACTGTGGATGGACACTGGTATGGATAGACATCAGAGCCTTGGATCCCAGCTTGACTGTGTTCTGGATGGAGAGCAGAGTCTTGGATTGGACTCTGGATGGATACTGCTCCAGATGGACAGCAGAGTCTTGGATTGGACTCTGGATGGATACTGCACCAGATGGAACGCAGAGCCATGGATCCCACTCTTGGTGGATACTGGTCTGGATGGACTCCAGAGCCATGGATCCGTCTCTGGATGGACACAGTTCTGGATGGACACAAGAGCCATAGATCCAAATTGGAACCTGTTCTGGATGGATGCATGGGCCATGGATTCCACTCTGGATGGATACTGCTCCAGTTAGCAACCAGAGTCATAGATCCGAATCCAGATGGAGAGTGGTCCAGATGGACACTGGTCCGGATGGTGACCAGAGCCATTCCTCCCACCTTGTATTGATAGTGGTCTTGCCAGACCCCGAGGCATGCATCCCACTCTGGATGGCCAGTGGTCTGGATGGGCCCCAGACCATGGATCCCCTATGAATGGACACTGGTCTAGATGGACGCCAGAGCCATGGATTCCAGCTGGACACTGGTGAGGATGGACACCAGAGCCATGGATTCCAGCTGGACACTGGTGTGGATGGACACCAGAGCCATGGATGCCACTGTGGATGGACACTGGTTTGGATGGACATAAGAGCCACGGATCCCAATCTGGATGGACGCTGCTGTGAATAGACACCAGAGCCATGGATCCCACAGTGGATTGACAGTGGTCAGGATGGACACCAGAGCAATGGATGCCACTGTGGATGGACGCAGGTAGAGATGCACACCAGAGTAATGGTGTCCGCTCTGGATGGACACTGGTATGGATAGACATCAGAGCCTTGGATCCCAGCTTGACTGTGTTCTGGATGGAGAGCAGAGTCTTGGATTGGACTCTGGATGGATACTGCTCCAGATGGACAGCAGAGTCTTGGATTGGACTCTGGATGGATACTGCTCCAGATGGAATGCAGAGCCATGGATCCCACTGTTGGTGGATACTGGTCTGGATGGACTCCAGAGCCATGGATCCGTCTCTGGATGGACACAGTTCTGGATGGACACAAGAGCCATAGATCCAAATTGGAACCTGTTCTGGATGGATGCAAGGGCCATGGATTCCACTCTGGATGGATACTGCTCCAGTTAGCAACCAGAGTCATAGATCCGAATCCAGATGGAGACTGGTCCAGATGGACACTGGTCTGGATGGTGACCAGAGCCATTCCTCCCACCTTGTATTGATAGTGGTCTTGCCAGACCCCGAGGCATGGATCCCACTCTGGATGGCCAGTGGTCTGGATGGGCCCCAGACCATGGATCCCCTATGAATGGACACTGGTCTAGATGGACGCCAGAGCCATGGATTCCAGCTGGACACTGGTCTGGATGGACACCAGAGCCATGGATGCCACTGTGGATGGACACTGGTTTGGATGGACATAAGAGCCACGGATCCCAATCTGGATGGACGCTGCTGTGAATAGACCCCAGAGCCATGGATCCCACACTGGATTGACAGTGGTCAGGATGGACACCAGAGCAATGGATGCCACTGTGGATGGACGCAGGTAGAGATGCACACCAGAGTAATGGTGTCCGCTCTGGATGGACACTGGTATGGATAGACATCAGAGCCTTGGATCCCAGCTTGACTGTGTTCTGGATGGAGAGCAGAGTCTTGGATTGGACTCTGGATGGATACTGCTCCAGATGGACAGCACAGTCTTGGATTGGACTCTGGATGGATACTGCTCCAGATGGCACGCAGAGCCATGGATCCCACTCTTGGTGGATACTGGTCTGGATGGACTCCAGAGCCATGGATCCGTCTCTGGATGGACACAGTTCTGGATGGACACGAGAGCCATAGATCCAAATTGGAACCTGTTCTGGATGGATGCAAGGGCCATGGATTCCACTCTGGATGGATACTGCTCCAGTTAGCAACCAGAGTCATAGATCCGAATCCAGATGGAGACTGGTCCAGATGGACACTGGTCCGGATGGTGACCAGAGCCATTCCTCCCACCTTGTATTGATAGTGGTCTTGCCAGACCCCGAGGCATGCATCCCACTCTGGATGGCCAGTGGTCTGGATGGGCCCCAGACCATGGATCCCCTATGAATGGACACTGGTCTAGATGGACGCCAGAGCCATGGATTCCAGCTGGACACTGGTGTGGATGGACACCAGAGCCATGGATGCCACTGTGGATGGACACTGGTTTGGATGGACATAAGAGCCACGGATCCCAATCTGGATGGACGCTGCTGTGAATAGACCCCAGAGCCATGGATCCCACAGTGGATTGACAGTGGTCAGGATGGACACCAGAGCAATGGATGCCACTGTGGATGGACGCAGGTAGAGATGCACACCAGAGTAATGGTGTCCGCTCTGGATGGACACTGGTCTGGATAGACAGCAGAACCCTGGCTTCCACCCTGGATGGACGCTTGCCTGAATAGACAAAAGAGCTATGGATCCCAGCTTGACACTGGTCTGGATGGACACCAGAGCCATGAATCCCACTCTGAATGCACACTACTCGTGATGGACACAAGAGCCATGCATCCCTCTGTGGATGGAGCCTGGTTTGAATGGACAGCACAGCCACGCATCCAGATGGACACCAGAGCCGTGGATCCCAACTGGACAGTGGTCTCGATGGACACCAGTGCCATGGATCCCACTGTGGATGGACACTGGTATGGATAGACATCAGAGCCTTGGATCCCAGCTTGACTGTGTTCTGGATGGAGAGCAGAGTCTTGGATTGGACTCTGGATGGATACTGCTCCAGATGGACAGCAGAGTCTTGGATTGGACTCTGGATGGATACTGCTCCAGATGGAACGCAGAGCCATGGATCCCACTCTTGGTGGATACTGGTCTGGATGGACTCCAGAGCCATGGATCCGTCTCTGGATGGACACAGTTCTGGATGGACACAAGAGCCATAGATCCAAATTGGAACCTCTTCTGGATGGATGCATGGGCCATGGATTCCACTCTGGATGGATACTGCTCCAGTTAGCAACCAGAGTCATAGATCCGAATCCAGATGGAGACTGGTCCAGATGGACACTGGTCCGGATGGTGACCAGAGCCATTCCTCCCACCTTGTATTGATAGTGGTCTTGCCAGACCCCGAGGCATGCATCCCACTCTGGATGGCCAGTGGTCTGGATGGGCCCCAGACCATGGATCCCCTATGAATGGACACTGGTCTAGATGGACGCCAGAGCCATGGATTCCAGCTGGACACTGGTGAGGATGGACACCAGAGCCATGGATTCCAGCTGGACACTGGTGTGGATGGACACCAGAGCCATGGATGCCACTGTGGATGGACACTGGTTTGGATGGACATAAGAGCCACGGATCCCAATCTGGATGGACGCTGCTGTGAATAGACCCCAGAGCCATGGATCCCACAGTGGATTGACAGTGGTCAGGATGGTCACCAGAGCAATGGATGCCACTGTGGATGGACGCAGGTAGAGATGCACACCAGAGTAATGGTGTCCGCTCTGGATGGACACTGGTATGGATAGACATCAGAGCCTTGGATCCCAGCTTGACTGTGTTCTGGATGGAGAGCAGAGTCTTGGATTGGACTCTGGATGGATACTGCTCCAGATGGACAGCAGAGTCTTGGATTGGACTCTGGATGGATACTGCTCCAGATGGAACGCAGAGCCATGGATCCCACTCTTGGTGGATACTGATCTGGATGGACTCCAGAGCCATGGATCCGTCTCTGGATGGACACAATTCTGGATGGACACAAGAGCCATAGATCCAAATTGGAACCTGTTCTGGATGGATGCAAGGGCCATGGATTCCACTCTGGATGGATACTGCTCCAGTTAGCAACCAGAGTCATAGATCCGAATCCAGATGGAGACTGGTCCAGATGGACGCTGGTCCGGATGGTGACCAGAGCCATTCCTCCCACCTTGTATTGATAGTGGTCTTGCCAGACCCCGAGGCATGCATCCCACTCTGGATGGCCAGTGGTCTGGATGGGCCCCAGACCATGGATCCCCTATGAATGGACACTGGTCTAGATGGACGCCAGAGCCATGGATTCCAGCTGGACACTGGTGTGGATGGACACCAGAGCCATGGATGCCACTGTGGATGGACACTGGTTTGGATGGACATAAGAGCCACGGATCCCAATCTGGATGGACGCTGCTGTGAATAGACCCCAGAGCCATGGATCCCACAGTGGATTGACAGTGGTCAGGATGGACACCAGAGCAATGGATGCCACTGTGGATGGACGCAGGTAGAGATGCACACCAGAGTAATGGTGTCCGCTCTGGATGGACACTGGTCTGGATAGACAGCAGAACCCTGGCTTCCACTCTGGATGGACGCTTGCCTGAATAGACAAAAGAGCTATGGATCCCAGCTTGACACTGGTCTGGATGGACACCAGAGCCATGAATCCCACTCTGAATGCACACTACTCGTGATGGACACAAGAGCCATGCATCCCTCTGTGGATGGAGCCTGGTTTGAATGGACAGCACAGCCACGCATCCAGATGGACACCAGAGCCGTGGATCCCAACTGGACAGTGGTCTCGATGGACACCAGTGCCATGGATCCCACTGTGGATGGACACTGGTATGGATAGACATCAGAGCCTTGGATCCCAGCTTGACTGTGTTCTGGATGGAGAGCAGAGTCTTGGATTGGACTCTGGATGGATACTGCTCCAGATGGACACCAGAGCCATGGATCCCACTTTGGATGGATCCCAGTCTGGATAGACTCCAGAGCCATGGATCCGTCTCTGGATGGATGCTGGTCTGGATGGACACCCGAGCCATGGATCCAAATTGGAGCCTGGTCTGGATGGATACAAGGGCCATGGATTCCACTCTTGATGGGCACTTGTGGAGATAGCAACCGGAGGCATGGATTCCACTCGAGATGGACACTGGTCCTGAAGGACAGTGGTCTAGATGGTGACCAGAGCCATTCCTCCCACCTTGTATTGACTCTTGCCAGACCCCGAGGCATGGATCCCACTCTGAATGGCCAGTGGTCTGGATGGGCACCAGACCATGGCTCCCCTATCAATGGACACTGGTCTAGATGGATGCCAGAGCCAATGACTCCAGCTGGAAACTGGTGTGGATGGACACCAGAGCAATGGATGCCACTGTGGATGGATACGGGTTTGGATGGACATAAGAGCCACGGATCCCAATCTAGATGGACGCTGCTGTGAATAGACACCAGTGCCATGGATCCCACAGTGGATGGACACTGGTATGGATAGACATCAGAGCCTTGGATCCCAGCTTGACTGTGTTCTGGATGGAGAGCAGAGTCTTGGATTGGACTCTGGATGGATACTGCTCCAGATGGACACCAGAGTCTTGGATTGGACTCTGGATGCATACTGCTCCAGATGGAACGCAGAGCCATGGATCCCACTGTTGGTGGACACTGGTCTAGATGGACGCCAGAGCCATGGATTCCAGCTGGACACTGGTGTGGATGGACACCAGAGCCATGGATGCCACTGTGGATGGACACTGGTTTGGATGGACATAAGAGCCACGGATCCCAATCTGGATGGACGCTGCTGTGAATAGACACCAGAGACATGGATCCCACAGTGGATTGACAGTGGTCAGGATGGACACCAGAGCAATGGATGCCACTGTGGATGGACGCAGGTAGAGATGCCCACCAGAGTAATGGTGTCCGCTCTGGATGGACACTGGTCTGGATAGACAGCAGAACCCTGGCTTCCACTCTGGATGGACGCTTGCCTGAATAGACAAAAGAGCTATGGATCCCAGCTTGACACTGGTCTGGATGGACACCAGAGCCATGAATCCCACTCTGAATGCACACTACTCGTGATGGACACATGAGCCATGCATCCCTCTGTGGATGGAGCCTGGTTTGAATGGACAGCACAGCCACGCATCCAGATGGACACCAGAGCCGTGGATCCCAACTGGACAGTGGTCTCGATGGACACCAGTGCCATGGAGCCCACTGTGGATGGACACTGGTATGGATAGACATCAGAGCCTTGGATCCCAGCTTGACTGTGTTCTGGATGGAGAGCAGAGTCTTGGATTGGACTCTGGATGGATACTGCTCCAGATGGACACCAGAGTCTTGGATTGGACTCTGGATGGATACTGCTCCAGATGGAATGCAGAGCCATGGATCCCCCTCTTGGTGGATACTGGTCTGGATGGACTCCAGAGCCATGGATCCGTCTCTGGATGGACACAGTTCTGGATGGACACAAGAGCCATAGATCCAAATTGGAACCTGTTCTGGATGGATGCAAGGGCCATGGATTCCACTCTGGATGGATACTGCTCCAGTTAGCAACCAGAGTCATAGATCCGAATCCAGATGGAGACTGGTCCAGATGGACACTGGTCCGGATGGTGACCAGAGCCATTCCTCCCACCTTGTATTGATAGTGGTCTTGCCAGACCCCGAGGCATGCATCCCACTCTGGATGGCCAGTGGTCTGGATGGGCCCCAGACCATGGATCCCCTATGAATGGACACTGGTCTAGATGGACGCCAGAGCCATGGATTCCAGCTGGACACTGGTGTGGATGGACACCAGAGCCATGGATGCCACTGTGGATGGACACTGGTTTGGATGGACATAAGAGCCACGGATCCCAATCTGGATGGACGCTGCTGTGAATAGACCCCAGAGCCATGGATCCCACAGTGGATTGACAGTGGTCAGGATGGACACCAGAGCAATGGATGCCACTGTGGATGGACGCAGGTAGAGATGCACACCAGAGTAATGGTGTCCGCTCTGGATGGACACTGGTCTGGATAGACAGCAGAACCCTGGCTTCCACTCTGGATGGACGCTTGCCTGAATAGACAAAAGAGCTATGGATCCCAGCTTGACACTGGTCTGCATGGACACCAGAGCAATGAATCCCACTCTGAATGCACACTACTCGTGATGGACACAAGAGCCATGCATCCCTCTGTGGATGGAGCCTGGTTTGAATGGACAGCACAGCCACGCATCCAGATGGACACCAGAGCCGTGGATCCCAACTGGACAGTGGTCTCGATGGACACCAGTGCCATGGATCCCACTGTGGATGGACACTGGTATGGATAGACATCAGAGCCTTGGATCCCAGCTTGACTGTGTTCTGGATGGAGAGCAGAGTCTTGGATTGGACTCTAGATGGATACTGCTCCAGATGGACACCAGAGCCATGGATCCCACTTTGGATGGATCCCAGTCTGGATAGACTCCAGAGCCATGGATCCGTCTCTGGATGGATGCTGGTCTGGATGGACACCCGAGCCATGGATCCAAATTGGAGCCTGCTCTGGATGGATACAAGGGCCATGGATTCCACCCTTGATGGACACTTGTGGAGATAGCAACCAGAGGCATGGATTCGACTCGAGATGGACACTGGTGCTGAAGGACAGTGGTCTAGATGGTGACCAGAGCCATTCCTCCCACCTTGTATTGACTCTTGCCAGACCCCGAGGCATGGATCCCACTCGGGATGGCCAGTGGTCTGGATGGGCACCAGACCATGGCTCCCCTATGAATGGACACTGGTCTTGACGGACGCCAGAGCCATGGATTCCAGCTGGACACTGCTGTGGATGGACACCAGAGCAATGGATGCCACTGTGGATGGATACTGGTTTGGATGGACATAAGAGCCACGGATCCCAATCTAGACGGACGCTGCTGTGAATAGACCCCAGAGCCATGGATCCCACAGTGGATTGACAGTGGTCAGGATGGACACCAGAGCAATGGATGCCACTGTGGATGGACGCAGGTAGAGATGCACACCAGAGTAATGGTGTCCGCTCTGGATGGACACTGGTCTGGATAGACAGCAGAACCCTGGCTTCCACTCTGGATGGACGCTTGCCTGAATAGACAAAAGAGCTATGGATCCCAGCTTGACACTGGTCCGGATGGACACCAGAGCCATGGATCCCACTCTGAATGCACACTACTCGTGATGGACACAAGAGCCATGCATCCCTCTGTGGATGGAGCCTGGTTTGAATGGACAGCACAGCCACGCATCCAGACGGACACCAGAGCCGTGGATCCCAACTGCACAGTGGTCTGGATGGACACCAGAGCCATGGATCCCACTGTGGATGGACCCTGGTACAGATAGACAGCATAGCCATGGATGCAAAGTGGACACTGCTCCAGATGGATAATGATCTGGATGGACGCCAAAGCCATGGATCCCACTCTGGATGCACGCTGTTCTTGATGGACACAGGAGTCATGCATGGGTCTGTAGATGGAGCCTGGTATGAATGGACAGCACAGCCACGTATCCAGATGGATACTTTCCCAGATGGATAGCAGAGCCTTGGATCTCAAGTGGACAGTGGTCTGGATGGAAACCAGAGCAATGGATCCCACTGTGGATGGACACTGGTATGGATAGACCTCAGAGCCTTGGATCCCAGCTTTACTCTGTTCTAAATAGACTCCAGAGCCATGGATCCGTCTCTGGATGGATGCTGGTCTGGATGGACACCCGAGCCATGGATCCAAATTGGAGCCTGGTCTGGATGGATACAAGGGCCATGGATTCCACTCTTGATGGACACTTGTGGAGATAGCAACCAGAGGCATGGATCCGACTCGAGATGGACACTGGTCCTGAAGGACAGTGGTCTAGATGGTGACCAGAGCCATTCCTCCCACCTTGTATTGACTCTTGCCAGACACCGAGGCATGGATCCCACTCTGGATGGCCAGTGGTCTGGATGGGCACCAGACCATGGCTCCCCTATCAATGGACACTGGCCTAGATGGATGCCAGAGCCAATGACTCCAGCTGGACACTGGTGTGGATGGACACCAGAGCAATGGATGCCACTTTGGATGGATACGGGTTTGGATGGACATAAGAGCCACGGATCCCAATCTGGATGGACGCTGCTGTGAATAGACACCAGAGCCATGGATCCCACAGTGGATTGACAGTGGTCAGGATGGACACCAGAGCAATGGATGCCACTGTGGATGGACGCAGGTAGAGATGCACACCAGAGTAATGGTGTCCGCTCTGGATGGACACTGGTATGGATAAACATCAGAGCCTTGGATCCCAGCTTGACTGTGTTCTGGATGGAGAGCAGAGTCTTGGATTGGACTCTGGATGGATACTGCTCCAGATGGACAGCAGAGTCTTGGATTGGACTCTGGATGGATACTGCTCCAGATGGAACGCAGAGCCATGGATCCCACTGTTGGTGGATACTGGTCTGGATGGACTCCAGAGCCATGGATCCGTCTCTGGATGGACACAGTTCTGGATGGACACCAGAGCCATAGATCCAAATTGGAGCCTGGTCTGGATGGATGCAAGGGCCATGGATTCCACTCTGGATGGATACTGCTCCAGTTAGCAACCAGAGTCATGGATCCGAATCCAGATGGAGACTGGTCCAGGTGGACACTGGTCCAGATGGTGACCAGAGCCATTCCTCCCACCTTGTATTGATAGTGGTCTTGCCAGACCCCGAGGCATGGATCCCACTCTGGATGGCCAGTGGTCTGGATGGGCCCCAGACCATGGATCCCCTATGAATGGACACTGGTCTAGATGGACGCCAGAGCCATGGATTCCAGCTGGACACTGGTGTGGATGGACACCAGAGCCATGGATGCCACTGTGGATGGACACTGGTTTGGATGGACATAAGAGCCACGGATCCCAATCTGGATGGACGCTGCTGTGAATAGACCCCAGAGCCATGGATCCCACAGTGGATTGACAGTGGTCAGGATGGACACCAGAGCAATGGATGCCACTGTGGATGGACGCAGGTAGAGATGCACACCAGAGTAATGGTGTCCGCTCTGGATGGACACTGGTCTGGATAGACAGCAGAACCCTGGCTTCCACTCTGGATGGACGCTTGCCTGAATAGACAAAAGAGCTATGGATCCCAGCTTGACACTGGTCTGGATGGACACCAGAGCCATGAATCCCACTCTGAATGCACACTACTCGTGATGGACACAAGAGCCATGCATCCCTCTGTGGATGGAGCCTGGTTTGAATGGACAGCACAGCCACGCATCCAGATGGACACCAGAGCCGTGGATCCCAACTGGACAGTGGTCTCGATGGACACCAGTGCCATGGATCCCACTGTGGATGGACACTGGTATGGATAGACATCAGAGCCTTGGATCCCAGCTTGACTGTGTTCTGGATGGAGAGCAGAGTCTTGGATTGGACTCTAGATGGATACTGCTCCAGATGGACACCAGAGCCATGGATCCCACTTTGGATGGATCCCAGTCTGGATAGACTCCAGAGCCATGGATCCGTCTCTGGATGGATGCTGGTCTGGATGGACACCCGAGCCATGGATCCAAATTGGAGCCTGCTCTGGATGGATACAAGGGCCATGGATTCCACCCTTGATGGACACTTGTGGAGATAGCAACCAGAGGCATGGATTCGACTCGAGATGGACACTGGTGCTGAAGGACAGTGGTCTAGATGGTGACCAGAGCCATTCCTCCCACCTTGTATTGACTCTTGCCAGACCCCGAGGCATGGATCCCACTCGGGATGGCCAGTGGTCTGGATGGGCACCAGACCATGGCTCCCCTATGAATGGACACTGGTCTTGACGGACGCCAGAGCCATGGATTCCAGCTGGACACTGCTGTGGATGGACACCAGAGCAATGGATGCCACTGTGGATGGATACTGGTTTGGATGGACATAAGAGCCACGGATCCCAATCTAGACGGACGCTGCTGTGAATAGACCCCAGAGCCATGGATCCCACAGTGGATTGACAGTGGTCAGGATGGACACCAGAGCAATGGATGCCACTGTGGATGGACGCAGGTAGAGATGCACACCAGAGTAATGGTGTCCGCTCTGGATGGACACTGGTCTGGATAGACAGCAGAACCCTGGCTTCCACTCTGGATGGACGCTTGCCTGAATAGACAAAAGAGCTATGGATCCCAGCTTGACACTGGTCCGGATGGACACCAGAGCCATGGATCCCACTCTGAATGCACACTACTCGTGATGGACACAAGAGCCATGCATCCCTCTGTGGATGGAGCCTGGTTTGAATGGACAGCACAGCCACGCATCCAGACGGACACCAGAGCCGTGGATCCCAACTGCACAGTGGTCTGGATGGACACCAGAGCCATGGATCCCACTGTGGATGGACCCTGGTACAGATAGACAGCATAGCCATGGATGCAAAGTGGACACTGCTCCAGATGGATAATGATCTGGATGGACGCCAAAGCCATGGATCCCACTCTGGATGCACGCTGTTCTTGATGGACACAGGAGTCATGCATGGGTCTGTAGATGGAGCCTGGTATGAATGGACAGCACAGCCACGTATCCAGATGGATACTTTCCCAGATGGATAGCAGAGCCTTGGATCTCAAGTGGACAGTGGTCTGGATGGAAACCAGAGCAATGGATCCCACTGTGGATGGACACTGGTATGGATAGACCTCAGAGCCTTGGATCCCAGCTTTACTCTGTTCTAAATAGACTCCAGAGCCATGGATCCGTCTCTGGATGGATGCTGGTCTGGATGGACACCCGAGCCATGGATCCAAATTGGAGCCTGGTCTGGATGGATACAAGGGCCATGGATTCCACTCTTGATGGACACTTGTGGAGATAGCAACCAGAGGCATGGATCCGACTCGAGATGGACACTGGTCCTGAAGGACAGTGGTCTAGATGGTGACCAGAGCCATTCCTCCCACCTTGTATTGACTCTTGCCAGACACCGAGGCATGGATCCCACTCTGGATGGCCAGTGGTCTGGATGGGCACCAGACCATGGCTCCCCTATCAATGGACACTGGCCTAGATGGATGCCAGAGCCAATGACTCCAGCTGGACACTGGTGTGGATGGACACCAGAGCAATGGATGCCACTTTGGATGGATACGGGTTTGGATGGACATAAGAGCCACGGATCCCAATCTGGATGGACGCTGCTGTGAATAGACACCAGAGCCATGGATCCCACAGTGGATTGACAGTGGTCAGGATGGACACCAGAGCAATGGATGCCACTGTGGATGGACGCAGGTAGAGATGCACACCAGAGTAATGGTGTCCGCTCTGGATGGACACTGGTATGGATAAACATCAGAGCCTTGGATCCCAGCTTGACTGTGTTCTGGATGGAGAGCAGAGTCTTGGATTGGACTCTGGATGGATACTGCTCCAGATGGACAGCAGAGTCTTGGATTGGACTCTGGATGGATACTGCTCCAGATGGAACGCAGAGCCATGGATCCCACTGTTGGTGGATACTGGTCTGGATGGACTCCAGAGCCATGGATCCGTCTCTGGATGGACACAGTTCTGGATGGACACCAGAGCCATAGATCCAAATTGGAGCCTGGTCTGGATGGATGCAAGGGCCATGGATTCCACTCTGGATGGATACTGCTCCAGTTAGCAACCAGAGTCATGGATCCGAATCCAGATGGAGACTGGTCCAGGTGGACACTGGTCCAGATGGTGACCAGAGCCATTCCTCCCACCTTGTATTGATAGTGGTCTTGCCAGACCCCGAGGCATGGATCCCACTCTGGATGGCCAGTGGTCTGGATGGGCCCCAGACCATGGATCCCCTATGAATGGACACTGGTCTAGATGGACGCCAGAGCCATGGATTCCAGCTGGACACTGGTGTGGATGGACACCAGAGCCATGGATGCCACTGTGGATGGACACTGGTTTGGATGGACATAAGAGCCACGGATCCCAATCTGGATGGACGCTGCTGTGAATAGACCCCAGAGCCATGGATCCCACAGTGGATTGACAGTGGTCAGGATGGACACCAGAGCAATGGATGCCACTGTGGATGGACGCAGGTAGAGATGCACACCAGAGTAATGGTGTCCGCTCTGGATGGACACTGGTCTGGATAGACAGCAGAACCCTGGCTTCCACTCTGGATGGACGCTTGCCTGAATAGACAAAAGAGCTATGGATCCCAGCTTGACACTGGTCTGGATGGACACCAGAGCCATGAATCCCACTCTGAATGCACACTACTCGTGATGGACACAAGAGCCATGCATCCCTCTGTGGATGGAGCCTGGTTTGAATGGACAGCACAGCCACGCATCCAGATGGACACCAGAGCCGTGGATCCCAACTGGACAGTGGTCTCGATGGACACCAGTGCCATGGATCCCACTGTGGATGGACACTGGTATGGATAGACATCAGAGCCTTGGATCCCAGCTTGACTGTGTTCTGGATGGAGAGCAGAGTCTTGGATTGGACTCTGGATGGATACTGCTCCAGATGGACAGCAGAGTCTTGGATTGGACTCTGGATGGATACTGCTCCAGATGGAACGCAGAGCCATGGATCCCACTGTTGGTGGATACTGGTCTGGATGGACTCCAGAGCCATGGATCCGTCTCTGGATGGACACAGTTCTGGATGGACACAAGAGCCATAGATCCAAATTGGAACCTGTTCTGGATGGATGCAAGGGCCATGGATTCCACTCTGGATGGATACTGCTCCAGTTAGCAACCAGAGTCATAGATCCGAATCCAGATGGAGACTGGTCCAGATGGACACTGGTCCGGATGGTGACCAGAGCCATTCCTCCCACCTTGTATTGATGGTGGTCTTGCCAGACCCCGAGGCATGCATCCCTCTCTGGATGGCCAGTGGTCTGGATGGGCCCCAGACCATGGATCCCCTATGAATGGACACTGGTCTAGATGGACGCCAGAGCCATGGATTCCAGCTGGACACTGGTGTGGATGGACACCAGAGCCATGGATGCCACTGTGGATGGACACTGGTTTGGATGGACATAAGAGCCACGGATCCCAATCTGGATGGACGCTGCTGTGAAGAGACCCCAGAGCCATGGATCCCACAGTGGATTGACAGTGGTCAGGATGGACACCAGAGCAATGGATGCCACTGTGGATGGACGCAGGTAGAGATGCACACCAGAGTAATGGTGTCCGCTCTGGATGGACACTGGTCTGGATAGACAGCAGAACCCTGGCTTCCACTCTGGATGGACGCTTGCCTGAATAGACAAAAGAGCTATGGATCCCAGCTTGACACTGGTCTGGATGGACACCAGAGCCATGGATCCCACTCTGAATGCACACTACTCGTGTTGGACACAAGAGCCATGCATCCCTCTGTGGATGGAGCCTGGTTTGAATGGACAGCACAGCCACGCATCCAGATGGACACCAGAGCCGTGGATCCCAACTGGACAGTGGTCTCGATGGACACCAGTGCCATGGATCCCACTGTGGATGGACACTGGTATGGATAGACATCAGAACCTTGGATCCCAGCTTGACTGTGTTCTGGATGGAGAGCAGAGTCTTGGATTGGACTCTAGATGGATACTGCTCCAGATGGACACCAGAGCCATGGATCCCACTTTGGATGGATCCCAGTCTGGATAGACTCCAGAGCCATGGATCCGTCTCTGGATGGATGCTGGTCTGGATGGACACCCGAGCCATGGATCCAAATTGGAACCTGGTCTGGATGGATACAAGGGCCATGGATTCCACCCTTGATGGACACTTGTGGAGATAGCAACCAGAGGCATGGATTCGACTCAAAATGGACACTGGTGCTGAAGGACAGTGGTCTAGATGGTGACCAGAGCCATTCCTCCCACCTTGTATTGACTCTTGCCAGACCCCGAGGCATGGATCCCACTCTGGATGGCCAGTGGTCTGGATGGGCACCAGACCATGGCTCCCCTATCAATGGACACTGGTCTTGACGGACGCCAGAGCCATGGATTCCAGCTGGACACTGGTGTGGATGGACACCAGAGCAATGGATGCCACTGTGGATGGATACTGGTTTGGATGGACATAAGAGCCACGGATCCCAATCTGGATGGACGCTGCTGTGAATAGACCCCAGAGCCATGGATCCCACACTGGATTGACAGTGGTCAGGATGGACACCAGAGCAATGGATGCCACTGTGGATGGACGCAGGTAGAGATGCACACCAGAGTAATGGTGTCCGCTCTGGATGGACACTGGTCTGGATAGACAGCAGAACCCTGGCTTCCACTCTGGATGGACGCTTGCCTGAATAGACAAAAGAGCTATGGATCCCAGCTTGACACTGGTCTGGATGGACACCAGAGCCATGGATCCCACTCTGAATGCACACTACTCGTGATGGACACAAGAGCCATGCATCCCTCTGTGGATGGAGCCTGGTTTGAATGGACAGCACAGCCACGCATCCAGACGGACACCAGAGCCGTGGATCCCAACTGCACAGTGGTCTGGATGGACACCAGAGCCATGGATCCCACTGTGGATGGACCCTGGTACAGATAGACAGCATAGCCATGGATGCAAAGTGGACACTGCTCCAGATGGATAATGATCTGGATGGACGCCAAAGCCATGGATCCCACTCTGGATGCACGCTGTTCTTGATGGACACAGGAGTCATGCATGGGTCTGTAGATGGAGCCGGGTATGAATGGACAGCACAGCCACGTATCCAGATGGATACTTGCCCAGATGGACAGCAGAGCCGTGGATCTCAAGTGGACAGTGGTCTCGATGGAAACCAGAGCAATGGATCCCACTGTGGATGGACACTGGTATGGATAGACCTCAGAGCCTTGGATCCCAGCTTTACTCTGTTCTAAATAGACTCCAGAGCCATGGATCCGTCTCTGGATGGACACAGTTCTGGATGGACACCCGAGCCATGGATCCAAATTGGAGCCTGGTCTGGATGGATACAAGGGCCATGGATTCCACTCTTGATGGACACTTGTGGAGATAGCAACCAGAGGCATGGATCCGACTCGAGATGGACACTGGTCCTGAAGGACAGTGGTCTAGATGGTGACCAGAGCCATTCCTCCCACCTTGTATTGACTCTTGCCAGACCCCGAGGCATGGATCCCACTCTGGATGGCCAGTGGTCTGGATGGGCACCAGACCATGGCTCCCCTATCAATGGACACTGGTCTAGATGGATGCCAGAGCCAATGACTCCAGCTGGACACTGGTGTGGATGGACACCAGAGCAATGGATGCCACTGTGGATGGATACGGGTTTGGATGGACATAAGAGCCACGGATCCCAATCTAGATGGACGCTGCTGTGAATAGACACCAGTGCCATGGATCCCACTGTGGATGGACACTGGTATGGATAGACATCAGAGCCTTGGATCCCAGCTTGACTGTGTTCTGGATGGAGAGCAGAGTCTTGGATTGGACTCTGGATGGATACTGCTCCAGATGGACAGCAGAGTCTTGGATTGGACTCTGGATGGATACTGCTCCAGATGGAACGCAGAGCCATGGATCCCACTCTTGGTGGATACTGGTCTGGATGGACTCCAGAGCCATGGATCCGTCTCTGGATGGACACAGTTCTGGATGGACACAAGAGCCATAGATCCAAATTGGAACCTGTTCTGGATGGATGCAAGGGCCATGGATTCCACTCTGGATGGATACTGCTCCAGTTAGCAACCAGAGTCATAGATCCGAATCCAGATGGAGACTGGTCCAGATGGACACTGGTCCGGATGGTGACCAGAGCCATTCCTCCCACCTTGTATTGATGGTGGTCTTGCCAGACCCCGAGGCATGCATCCCTCTCTGGATGGCCAGTGGTCTGGATGGGCCCCAGACCATGGATCCCCTATGAATGGACACTGGTCTAGATGGACGCCAGAGCCATGGATTCCAGCTGGACACTGGTGTGGATGGACACCAGAGCCATGGATGCCACTGTGGATGGACACTGGTTTGGATGGACATAAGAGCCACGGATCCCAATCTGGATGGACGCTGCTGTGAATAGACACCAGAGCCATGGATCCCACAGTGGATTGACAGTGGTCAGGATGGACACCAGAGCAATGGATGCCACTGTGGATGGACGCAGGTAGAGATGCACACCAGAGTAATGGTGTCCGCTCTGGATGGACACTGGTATGGATAGACATCAGAGCCTTGGATCCCAGCTTGACTGTGTTCTGGATGGAGAGCAGAGTCTTGGATTGGACTCTGGATGGATACTGCTCCAGATGGACAGCAGAGTCTTGGATTGGACTCTGGATGGATACTGCTCCAGATGGAACGCAGAACCATGGATCCCACTGTTGGTGGATACTGGTCTGGATGGACTCCAGAGCCATGGATCCGTCTCTGGATGGACACAGTTCTGGATGGACACAAGAGCCATAGATCCAAATTGGAACCTGTTCTGGATGGATGCAAGGGCCATGGATTCCACTCTGGATGGATACTGCTCCAGTTAGCAACCAGAGTCATAGATCCGAATCCAGATGGAGACTGGTCCAGATGGACACTGGTCCGGATGGTGACCAGAGCCATTCCTCCCACCTTGTATTGATAGTGGTCTTGCCAGACCCCGAGGCATGCATCCCACTCTGGATGGCCAGTGGTCTGGATGGGCCCCAGACCATGGATCCCCTATGAATGGACACTGGTCTAGATGGACGCCAGAGCCATGGATTCCAGCTGGACACTGGTGTGGATGGACACCAGTACCATGGATGCCACTGTGGATGGACACTGGTTTGGATGGACATAAGAGCCACGGATCCCAATCTGGATGGACGCTGCTGTGAATAGACCCCAGAGCCATGGATCCCACAGTGGATTGACAGTGGTCAGGATGGACACCAGAGCAATGGATGCCACTGTGGATGGACGCAGGTAGAGATGCACACCAGAGTAATGGTGTCCACTCTGGATGGACACTGGTCTGGATAGACAGCAGAACCCTGGCTTCCACTCTGGATGGACGCTTGCCTGAATAGACAAAAGAGCTATGGATCCCAGCTTGACACTGGTCTGGATGGACACCAGAGCCATGAATCCCACTCTGAATGCACACTACTCGTGATGGACACAAGAGCCATGCATCCCTCTGTGGATGGAGCCTGGTTTGAATGGACAGCACAGCCACGCATCCAGATGGACACCAGAGCCGTGGATCCCAACTGGACAGTGGTCTCGATGGACACCAGTGCCATGGATCCCACTGTGGATGGACACTGGTATGGATAGACATCAGAGCCTTGGATCCCAGCTTGACTGTGTTCTGGATGGAGAGCAGAGTCTTGGATTGGACTCTGGATGGATACTGCTCCAGATGGACACCAGAGCCATGGATCCCACTTTGGATGGATCCCAGTCTGGATAGACTCCAGAGCCATGGATCCGTCTCTGGATGGATGCTGGTCTGGATGGACACCCGAGCCATGGATCCAAATTGGAGCCTGGTCTGGATGGATACAAGGGCCATGGATTCCACTCTTGATGGACACTTGTGGAGATAGCAACCAGAGGCATGGATCCGACTCGAGATGGACACTGGTCCTGAAGGACAGTGGTCTAGATGGTGACCAGAGCCATTCCTCCCACCTTGTATTGACTCTTGCCAGACCCCGAGGCATGGATCCCACTCTGGATGGCCAGTGGTCTGGATGGGCACCAGACCATGGCTCCCCTATCAATGGACACTGGTCTAGATGGACGCCAGAGCCAATGACTCCAGCTGGACACTGGTGTGGATGGACACCAGAGCAATGGATGCCACTGTGGATGGATACGGGTTTGGATGGACATAAGAGCCACGGATCCCAATCTAGATGGACGCTGCTGTGAATAGACACCAGTGCCATGGATCCCACTGTGGATTGACACTGGTATGGATAGACATCAGAGCCTTGGATCCCAGCTTGACTGTGTTCTGGATGGAGAGCAGAGTCTTGGATTGGACTCTGGATGGATACTGCTCCAGATGGACAGCAGAGTCTTGGATTGGACTCTGGATGGATACTGCTCCAGATGGAACGCAGAGCCATGGATCCCACTCTTGGTGGATACTGGTCTGGATGGACTCCAGAGCCATGGATCCGTCCCTGGATGGACACAGTTCTGGATGGACACCAGACCCATAGATCCAAATTGGAGCCTGTTCTGGATGGATGCAAGGGCCATGGATTCCACTCTGGATGGATACTGCTCCAGTTAGCAAGCAGAGTCATAGATTCGAATCCAGATGGAGACTGGTCCAGATGGACACTGGTCCAGATGGTGACCAGAGCCATTCCTCCCACCTTGTATTGATAGTGGTCTTGCCAGACCCCGAGGCATGCATCCCACTCTGGATGGCCAGTGGTCTGGATGGGCCCCAGACCATGGATCCCCTATGAATGGACACTGGTCTAGATGGACGCCAGAGCCATGGATTCCAGCTGGACACTGGTGTGCATGGACACCAGAGCAATGGATGCCACTGTGGATGGACACTGGTTTGGATGGACATAAGAGCCACGGATCCCAATCTGGATGGACGCTGC
The DNA here is from genome assembly GCF_029207755.1 of Chamaea fasciata. Taxonomy (NCBI): domain Eukaryota; kingdom Metazoa; phylum Chordata; class Aves; order Passeriformes; family Sylviidae; genus Chamaea; species Chamaea fasciata. The sequence continues at coordinate 586,153 of NW_027094144.1, forward strand.
TGTGAATAGACACCAGAGCCATGGATCCCACAGTGGATTGACAGTGGTCAGGATGGACACCAGAGCAATGGATGCCACTGTGGATGGACACAGGTAGGTAGAGATGCACACCAGAGTAATGGTGTCCGCTCTGGATGGACACTGGTCAGGATAGACAGCAGAACCCTGGCTTCCACTCTGGATGGACGCTTGCCTGAATAGACAAAAGAGCTATGGATCCCAGCTTGACACTGGTCTGGATGGACACCAGAGCCATGAATCCCACTCTGAATGCACACTACTCGTGATGGACACAAGAGCCATGCATCCCTCTGTGGATGGAGCCTGGTTTGAATGGACAGCACAGCCACGCATCCAGATGGACACCAGAGCCGTGGATCCCAACTGGACAGTGGTCTCGATGGACACCAGTGCCATGGATCCCACTGTGGATGGACACTGGTATGGATACACATCAGAGCCTTGGATCCCAGCTTGACTGTGTTCTGGATGGAGAGCAGAGTCTTGGATTGGACTCTGGATGGATACTGCTCCAGATGGACAGCAGAGTCTTGGATTGGACTCTGGATGGATACTGCTCCAGATGGAACGCAGAGCCATGGATCCCACTGTTGGTGGATACTGGTCTGGATGGACTCCAGAGCCATGGATCCGTCTCTGGATGGACACAGTTCTGGATGGACACAAGAGCCATAGATCCAAATTGGAACCTGTTCTGGATGGATGCAAGGGCCATGGATTCCACTATGGATGGATACTGCTCCAGTTAGCAACCAGAGTCATAGATCCGAATCCAGATGGAGACTGGTCCAGATGGACACTGGTCCGGATGGTGACCAGAGCCATTCCTCCCACCTTGTATTGATAGTGGTCTTGCCAGACCCCGAGGCATGCATCCCACTCTGGATGGCCAGTGGTCTGGATGGGCCCCAGACCATGGATCCCCTATGAATGGACACTGGTCTAGATGGACCCCAGAGCCATGGATTCCAGCTGGACACTGGTGTGGATGGACACCAGAGCCATGGATGCCACTGTGGATGGACACTGGTTTGGATGGACATAAGAGCCACGGATCCCAATCTGGATGGACGCTGCTGTGAATAGACCCCAGAGCCATGGATCCCACAGTGGATTGACAGTGGTCAGGATGGACACCAGAGCAATGGATGCCACTGTGGATGGACGCAGGTAGAGATGCACACCAGAGTAATGGTGTCCGCTCTGGATGGACACTGGTATGGATAGACATCAGAGCCTTGGATCCCAGCTTGACTGTGTTCTGGATGGAGAGCAGAGTCTTGGATTGGACTCTGGATGGATACTGCTCCAGATGGACAGCAGAGTCTTGGATTGGACTCTGGATGGATACTGCTCCAGATGGAACGCAGAGCCATGGATCCCACTGTTGGTGGATACTGGTCTGGATGGACTCCAGAGGCATGGATCCGTCTCTGGATGGACACAGTTCTGGATGGACACAAGAGCCATAGATCCAAATTGGAGCCTGGTCTGGATGGATGCACGGGCCATGGATTCCACTCTGGATGGATACTGCTCCAGTTAGCAACCAGAGTCATAGATCCGAATCCAGATGGAGACTGGTCCAGATGGACACTGGTCCGGATGGTGACCAGAGCCATTCCTCCCACCTTGTATTGATAGTGGTCTTGCCAGACCCCGAGGCATGCATCCCACTCTGGATGGCCAGTGGTCTGGATGGGCCCCAGACCATGGATCCCCTATGAATGGACACTGGTCTAGATGGACGCCAGAGCCATGGATTCCAGCTGGACACTGGTGTGGATGGACACCAGAGCCATGGATGCCACTGTGGATGGACACTGGTTTGGATGGACATAAGAGCCACGGATCCCAATCTGGATGGACGCTGCTGTGAATAGACACCAGAGCCATGGATCCCACAGTGGATTGACAGTGGTCAGGATGGACACCAGAGCAATGGATGCCACTGTGGATGGACGCAGGTAGAGATGCATACCAGAGTAATGGTGTCCGCTCTGGATGGACACTGGTCTGGATAGACAGCAGAAGCCTGGCTTCCACTCTGGATGGACGCTTGCCTGAATAGACAAAAGAGCTATGGATCCCAGCTCGACACTGGTCTGGATGGACACCAGAGCCATGAATCCCACTCTGAATGCACACTACTCGTGATGGACACAAGAGCCATGCATCCCTCTGTGGATGGAGCCTGGTTTGAATGGACAGCACAGCCACGCATCCAGATGGACACCAGAGCCGTGGATCCCAACTGGACAGTGGTCTCGATGGACACCAGTGCCATGGATCCCACTGTGGATGGACACTGGTATGGATAGACATCAGAGCCTTGGATCCCAGCTTGACTGTGTTCTGGATGGAGAGCAGAGTCTTGGATTGGACTCTGGATGGATACTGCTCCAGATGGACAGCAGAGTCTTGGATTGGACTCTGGATGGATACTGCTCCAGATGGAACGCAGAGCCATGGATCCCACTGTTGGTGGATACTGGTCTGGATGGACTCCAGAGCCATGGATCCGTCTCTGGATGGACACAGTTCTGGATGGACACAAGAGCCATAGATCCAAATTGGAACCTGTTCTGGATGGATGCAAGGGCCATGGATTCCACTATGGATGGATACTGCTCCAGTTAGCAACCAGAGTCATAGATCCGAATCCAGATGGAGACTGGTCCAGATGGACACTGGTCCGGATGGTGACCAGAGCCATTCCTCCCACCTTGTATTGATAGTGGTCTTGCCAGACCCCGAGGCATGCATCCCACTCTGGATGGCCAGTGGTCTGGATGGGCCCCAGACCATGGATCCCCTATGAATGGACACTGGTCTAGATGGACCCCAGAGCCATGGATTCCAGCTGGACACTGGTGTGGATGGACACCAGAGCCATGGATGCCACTGTGGATGGACACTGGTTTGGATGGACATAAGAGCCACGGATCCCAATCTGGATGGACGCTGCTGTGAATAGACCCCAGAGCCATGGATCCCACAGTGGATTGACAGTGGTCAGGATGGACACCAGAGCAATGGATGCCACTGTGGATGGACGCAGGTAGAGATGCACACCAGAGTAATGGTGTCCGCTCTGGATGGACACTGGTATGGATAGACATCAGAGCCTTGGATCCCAGCTTGACTGTGTTCTGGATGGAGAGCAGAGTCTTGGATTGGACTCTGGATGGATACTGCTCCAGATGGACAGCAGAGTCTTGGATTGGACTCTGGATGGATACTGCTCCAGATGGAACGCAGAGCCATGGATCCCACTGTTGGTGGATACTGGTCTGGATGGACTCCAGAGGCATGGATCCGTCTCTGGATGGACACAGTTCTGGATGGACACAAGAGCCATAGATCCAAATTGGAGCCTGGTCTGGATGGATGCACGGGCCATGGATTCCACTCTGGATGGATACTGCTCCAGTTAGCAACCAGAGTCATAGATCCGAATCCAGATGGAGACTGGTCCAGATGGACACTGGTCCGGATGGTGACCAGAGCCATTCCTCCCACCTTGTATTGATAGTGGTCTTGCCAGACCCCGAGGCATGCATCCCACTCTGGATGGCCAGTGGTCTGGATGGGCCCCAGACCATGGATCCCCTATGAATGGACACTGGTCTAGATGGACGCCAGAGCCATGGATTCCAGCTGGACACTGGTGTGGATGGACACCAGAGCCATGGATGCCACTGTGGATGGACACTGGTTTGGATGGACATAAGAGCCACGGATCCCAATCTGGATGGACGCTGCTGTGAATAGACACCAGAGCCATGGATCCCACAGTGGATTGACAGTGGTCAGGATGGACACCAGAGCAATGGATGCCACTGTGGATGGACGCAGGTAGAGATGCATACCAGAGTAATGGTGTCCGCTCTGGATGGACACTGGTCTGGATAGACAGCAGAAGCCTGGCTTCCACTCTGGATGGACGCTTGCCTGAATAGACAAAAGAGCTATGGATCCCAGCTCGACACTGGTCTGGATGGACACCAGAGCCATGAATCCCACTCTGAATGCACACTACTCGTGATGGACACAAGAGCCATGCATCCCTCTGTGGATGGAGCCTGGTTTGAATGGACAGCACAGCCACGCATCCAGATGGACACCAGAGTCGTGGATCCCAACTGGACAGTGGTCTCGATGGACACCAGTGCCATGGATCCCACTGTGGATGGACACTGGTATGGATAGACATCAGAGCCTTGGATCCCAGCTTGACTGTGTTCTGGATGGAGAGCAGAGTCTTGGATTGGACTCTGGATGGATACTGCTCCAGATGGACACCAGAGCCATGGATCCCACTTTGGATGGATCCCAGTCTGGATAGACTCCAGAGCCATGGATCCGTCTCTGGATGGATGCTGGTCTGGATGGACACCCGAGCCATGGATCCAAATTGGAGCCTGGTCTGGATGGATACAAGGGCCATGGATTCCACCCTTGATGGACACTTGTGGAGATAGCAACCAGAGGCATGGATTCGACTCGAGATGGACACTGGTGCTGAAGGACAGTGGTCTAGATGGTGACCAGAGCCATTCCTCCCACCTTGTATTGACTCTTGCCAGACCCCGAGGCATGGATCCCACTCTGGATGGCCAGTGGTCTGGATGGGCACCAGACCATGGCTCCCCTATGAATGGACACTGGTCTTGACGGACGCCAGAGCCATGGATTCCAGCTGGACACTGCTGTGGATGGACACCAGAGCAATGGATGCCACTGTGGATGGATACTGGTTTGGATGGACATAAGAGCCACGGATCCCAATCTGGATGGACGCTGCTGTGAATAGACCCCAGAGCCATGGATCCCACAGTGGATTGACAGTGGTCAGGATGGACACCAGAGCAATGGATGCCACTGTGGATGGACACAGGTAGAGATGCACACCAGAGTAATGGTGTCCGCTCTGGATGGACACTGGTCAGGATAGACAGCAGAACCCTGGCTTCCACTCTGGATGGACGCTTGCCTGAATAGACAAAAGAGCTATGGATCCCAGCTTGACACTGGTCTGGATGGACACCAGAGCCATGGATCCCACTCTGAATGCACACTACTCGTGATGGACACAAGAGCCATGCATCCCTCTGTGGATGGAGCCTGGTTTGAATGGACAGCACAGCCACGCATCCAGACGGACACCAGAGCCGTGGATCCCAACTGCACAGTGGTCTGGATGGACACCAGAGCCATGGATCCCACTGTAGATGGACCCTGGTACAGATAGACAGCATAGCCATGGATGCAAAGTGGACACTGCTCCAGATGGATAATGATCTGGATAGACGCCAAAGCCATGGATCCCACTCTGGATGCACGCTGTTCTTGATGGACACAGGAGTCATGCATGGGTCTGTAGATGGAGCCTGGTATGAATGGACAGCACAGCCACGTATCCAGATGGATACTTGTCCAGATGGACAGCAGAGCCGTGGATCTCAAGTGGACAGTGGTCTCGATGGAAACCAGAGCAATGGATCCCACTGTGGATGGACACTGGTATGGATAGACCTCAGAGCCTTGGATCCCAGCTTTACTCTGTTCTAAATAGACTCCAGAGCCATGGATCCGTCTCTGGATGGATGCTTGTCTGGATGGACACCCGAGCCATGGATCCAAATTGGAGCCTGGTCTGGATGGATACAAGGGCCATGGATTCCACTCTTGATGGACACTTGTGGAGATAGCAACCAGAGGCATGGATCCGACTCGAGATGGACACTGGTCCTGAAGGACAGTGGTCTAGATGGTGACCAGAGCCATTCCTCCCACCTTGTATTGACTCTTGCCAGACCCCGAGGCATGGATCCCACTCGGGATGGCCAGTGGTCTGGATGGGCACCAGACCATGGCTCCCCTATCAATGGACACTGGTCTAGATGGATGCCAGAGCCAATGACTCCAGCTGGACACTGGTGTGGATGGACACCAGAGCAATGGATGCCACTGTGGATGGATACGGGTTTGGATGGACATAAGAGCCACGGATCCCAATCTAGATGGACGCTGCTGTGAATAGACACCAGTGCCATGGATCCCACTGTGGATGGACACTGGTATGGATAGACATCAGAGCCTTGGATCCCAGCTTGACTGTGTTCTGGAAGGAGAGCAGAGTCTTGGATTCGACTCTGGATGGATACTGCTCCAGATGGACAGCAGAGTCTTGGATTGGACTCTGGATGGATACTGCTCCAGATGGAACGCAGAGCCATGGATCCCACTGTTGGTGGATACTGGTCTGGATGGACTCCAGAGCCATGGATCCGTCTCTGGATGGACACAGTTCTGGATGGACACCAGAGCCATAGATCCAAATTGGAACCTGTTCTGGATGGATGCAAGGGCCATGGATTCCACTCTGGACGGATACTGCTCCAGTTAGCAACCAGAGTCATAGATCTGAATCCAGATGGAGACTGGTCCAGATGGACACTGGTCCGGATGGTGACCAGAGCCATTCCTCCCACCTTGTATTGATAGTGGTCTTGCCAGACCCCGAGGCATGGATCCCACTCTGGATGGCCAGTGGTCTGGATGGGCCCCAGACCATGGATCCCCTATGAATGGACACTGGTCTAGATGGACGCCAGAGCCATGGATTCCAGCTGGACACTGGTGTGGATGGACACCAGAGCCATGGATGCCACTGTGGATGGACACTGGTTTGGATGGACATAAGAGCCACGGATCCCAATCTGGATGGACGCTGCTGTGAATAGACCCCAGAGCCATGGATCCCACAGTGGATTGACAGTGGTCAGGATGGACACCAGAGCAATGGATGCCACTGTGGATGGACGCAGGTAGAGATGCACACCAGAGTAATGGTGTCCGCTCTGGATGGACACTGGTCTGGATAGACACCAGAACCCTGGCTTCCACTCTGGATGGACGCTTGCCTGAATAGACAAAAGAGCTATGGATCCCAGCTTGACACTGGTCTGGATGGACACCAGAGCCATGGATCCCACTCTGAATGCACACTACTCGTGATGGACACAAGAGCCATGCATCCCTCTGTGGATGGAGCCTGGTTTGAATGGACAGCACAGCCACGCATCCAGATGGACACCAGAGCCGTGGATCCCAACTGGACAGTGGTCTCGATGGACACCAGTGCCATGGATCCCACTGTGGATGGACACTGGTATGGATAGACATCAGAGCCTTGGATCCCAGCTTGACTGTGTTCTGGAAGGAGAGCAGAGTCTTGGATTCGACTCTGGATGGATACTGCTCCAGATGGACAGCAGAGTCTTGGATTGGACTCTGGATGGATACTGCTCCAGATGGAACGCAGAGCCATGGATCCCACTGTTGGTGGATACTGGTCTGGATGGACTCCAGAGCCATGGATCCGTCTCTGGATGGACACAGTTCTGGATGGACACCAGAGCCATAGATCCAAATTGGAACCTGTTCTGGATGGATGCAAGGGCCATGGATTCCACTCTGGACGGATACTGCTCCAGTTAGCAACCAGAGTCATAGATCTGAATCCAGATGGAGACTGGTCCAGATGGACACTGGTCCGGATGGTGACCAGAGCCATTCCTCCCACCTTGTATTGATAGTGGTCTTGCCAGACCCCGAGGCATGGATCCCACTCTGGATGGCCAGTGGTCTGGATGGGCCCCAGACCATGGATCCCCTATGAATGGACACTGGTCTAGATGGACGCCAGAGCCATGGATTCCAGCTGGACACTGGTGTGGATGGACACCAGAGCCATGGATGCCACTGTGGATGGACACTGGTTTGGATGGACATAAGAGCCACGGATCCCAATCTGGATGGACGCTGCTGTGAATAGACCCCAGAGCCATGGATCCCACAGTGGATTGACAGTGGTCAGGATGGACACCAGAGCAATGGATGCCACTGTGGATGGACGCAGGTAGAGATGCACACCAGAGTAATGGTGTCCGCTCTGGATGGACACTGGTCTGGATAGACACCAGAACCCTGGCTTCCACTCTGGATGGACGCTTGCCTGAATAGACAAAAGAGCTATGGATCCCAGCTTGACACTGGTCTGGATGGACACCAGAGCCATGGATCCCACTCTGAATGCACACTACTCGTGATGGACACAAGAGCCATGCATCCCTCTGTGGATGGAGCCTGGTTTGAATACACAGCACAGCCACGCATCCAGATGGACACCAGAGCCGTGGATCCCAACTGGACAGTGGTCTCGATGGACACCAGTGCCATGGATCCCACTGTGGATGGACACTGGTATGGATAGACATCAGAGCCTTGGATCCCAGCTTGACTGTGTTCTGGATGGAGAGCAGAGTCTTGGATTGGACTCTAGATGGATACTGCTCCAGATGGACACCAGAGCCATGGATCCCACTTTGGATGGATCCCAGTCTGGATAGACTCCAGAGCCATGGATCCGTCTCTGGATGGATGCTGGTCTGGATGGACACCCGAGCCATGGATCCAAATTGGAGCCTGGTCTGGATGGATACAAGGGCCATGGATTCCACCCTTGATGGACACTTGTGGAGATAGCAACCAGAGGAATGGATTCGACTCGAGATGGACACTGGTGCTGAAGGACAGTGGTCTAGATGGTGACCAGAGCCATTCCTCCCACCTTGTATTGACTCTTGCCAGACCCCGAGGCATGGATCCCACTCTGGATGGCCAGTGGTCTGGATGGGCACCAGACCATGGCTCCCCTATGAATGGACACTGGTCTTGACGGACGCCAGAGCCATGGATTCCAGCTGGACACTGGTGTGGATGGACACCAGAGCAATGGATGCCACTGTGGATGGATACTGGTATGGATGGACATAAGAGCCACGGATCCCAATCTGGATGGACGCTGCTGTGAATAGACACCAGAGCCATGGATCCCACAGTGGATTGACAGTGGTCAGGATGGACACCAGAGCAATGGATGCCACTGTGGATGGACACAGGTAGAGATGCACACCAGAGTAATGGTGTCCGCTCTGGATGGACACTGGTCAGGATAGACAGCAGAACCCTGGCTTCCACTCTGGATGGACGCTTGCCTGAATAGACAAAAGAGCTATGGATCTCAGCTTGACACTGGTCTGGATGGACACCAGAGCCATGGATCCCACTCTGAATGCACACTACTCGTGATGGACACAAGAGCCATGCATCCCTCTGTGGATGGAGCCTGGTTTGAATGGACAGCACAGCCACGCATCCAGACGGACACCAGAGCCGTGGATCCCAACTGCACAGTGGTCTGGATGGACACCAGAGCCATGGATCCCACTGTAGATGGACCCTGGTACAGATAGACAGCATAGCCATGGATGCAAAGTGGACACTGCTCCAGATGGATAATGATCTGGATAGACGCCAAAGCCATGGATCCCACTCTGGGTGCACGCTGTTCTTGATGGACACAGGAGTCATGCATGGGTCTGTAGATGGAGCCTGGTATGAATGGACAGCACAGCCACGTATCCAGATGGATACTTGCCCAGATGGACAGCAGAGCCGTGGATCTCAAGTGGACAGTGGTCTCGATGGAAACCAGAGCAATGGATCCCACTGTGGATGGACACTGGTATGGATAGACCTCAGAGCCTTGGATCCCAGCTTTACTCTGTTCTAAATAGACTCCAGAGCCATGGATCCGTCTCTGGATGGATGCTGGTCTGGATGGACACCCGAGCCATGGATCCAAATTGGAGCCTGGTCTGGATGGATACAAGGGCCATGGATTCCACTCTTGATGGGCACTTGTGGAGATAGCAACCGGAGGCATGGATCCGACTCGAGATGGACACTGGTCCTGAAGGACAGTGGTCTAGATGGTGACCAGAGCCATTCCTCCCACCTTGTATTGACTCTTGCCAGACCCCGAGGCATGGATCCCACTCTGGATGGCCAGTGGTCTGGATGGGCACCAGACCATGGCTCCCCTATCAATGGACACTGGTCTAGATGGATGCCAGAGCCAATGACTCCAGCTGGACACTGGTGTGGATGGACACCAGAGCAATGGATGCCACTGTGGATGGATACGGGTTTCGATGGACATAAGAGCCACGGATCCCAATCTAGATGGACGCTGCTGTGAATAGACACCAGTGCCATGGATCCCACTGTGGATGGACACTGGTATGGATAGACATCAGAGCCTTGGATCCCAGCTTGACTGTGTTCTGGATGGAGAGCAGAGTCTTGGATTGGACTCTGGATGGATACTGCTCCAGATGGAACGCAGAGCCATGGATCCCACTCTTGGTGGATACTGGTCTGGATGGACTCCAGAGCCATGGATCCGTCCCTGGATGGACACAGTTCTGGATGGACACAAGAGCCATAGATCCAAATTGGAGCCTCTTCTGGATGGATGCAAGGGCCATGGATTCCACTCTGGATGGATACTGCTCCAGTTAGCAACCAGAGTCATGGATCCGAATCCAGATGGAGACTGGTCCAGATGGACACTGGTCCGGATGGTGACCAGAGCCATTCCTCCCACCTTGTATTGATAGTGGTCTTGCCAGACCCCGAGGCATGGATCCCACTCTGGATGGCCAGTGGTCTGGATGGGCCCCAGACCATGGATCCCCTATGAATGGACACTGGTCTAGATGGACGCCAGAGCCATGGATTCCAGCTGGACACTGGTGTGGATGGACACCAGAGCCATGGATGCCACTGTGGATGGACACTGGTTTGGATGGACATAAGAGCCACGGATCCCAATCTGGATGGACGCTGCTGTGAATAGACACCAGAGCCATGGATCCCACAGTGGATTGACAGTGGTCAGGATGGACACCAGAGCAATGGATGCCACTGTGGATGGACGCAGGTAGAGATGCATACCAGAGTAATGGTGTCCGCTCTGGATGGACACTGGTCTGGATAGACAGCGGAAGCCTGGCTTCCACTCTGGATGGACGCTTGCCTGAATAGACAAAAGAGCTATGGATCCCAGCTCGACACTGGTCTGGATGGACACCAGAGCCATGGATCCCACTCTGAATGCACACTACTCGTGATGGACACAAGAGCCTTGCATCCCTCTGTGGATGGAGCCTGGTTTGAATGGACAGCACAGCCACGCATCCAGATGGACACCAGAGCCGTGGATCCCAACTGGACAGTGGTCTCGATGGACACCAGTGCCATGGATCCCACAGTGGATGGACACTGGTAGGGATAGACATCAGAGCCTTGGATCCCAGCTTGACTGTGTTCTGGATGGAGAGCAGAGTCTTGGATTGGACTCTGGATGGATACTGCTCCAGATGGACAGCAGAGTCTTGGATTGGACTCTGGATGGATACTGCTCCAGATGGAACGCAGAGCCATGGATCCCACTGTTGGTGGATACTGGTCTGGATGGACTCCAGAGCCATGGATCCGTCTCTGGATGGACACAGTTCTGGATGGACACAAGAGCCATAGATCCAAATTGGAACCTGTTCTGGATGGATGCAAGGGCCATGGATTCCACTCTGGACGGATACTGCTCCAGTTAGCAACCAGAGTCATAGATCTGAATCCAGATGGAGACTGGTCCAGATGGACACTGGTCCGGATGGTGACCAGAGCCATTCCTCCCACCTTGTATTGATAGTGGTCTTGCCAGACCCCGAGGCATGCATCCCACTCTGGATGGCCAGTGGTCTGGATGGGCCCCAGACCATGGATCCCCTATGAATGGACACTGGTCTAGATGGACCCCAGAGCCATGGATTCCAGCTGGACACTGGTGTGGATGGACACCAGAGCCATGGATGCCACTGTGGATGGACACTGGTTTGGATGGACATAAGAGCCACGGATCCCAATCTGGATGGACGCTGCTGTGAATAGACCCCAGAGCCATGGATCCCACAGTGGATTGACAGTGGTCAGGATGGACACCAGAGCAATGGATGCCACTGTGGATGGACGCAGGTAGAGATGCACACCAGAGTAATGGTGTCCGCTCTGGATGGACACTGGTCTGGATAGACAGCAGAAGCCTGGCTTCCACTCTGGATGGACGCTTGCCTGAATAGACAAAAGAGCTATGGATCCCAGCTTGACACTGGTCTGGATGGACACCAGAGCCATGGATCCCACTCTGAATGCACACTACTCGTGATGGACACAAGAGCCATGCATCCCTCTGTGGATGGAGCCTGGTTTGAATACACAGCACAGCCACGCATCCAGATGGACACCAGAGCCGTGGATCCCAACTGGACAGTGGTCTCGATGGACACCAGTGCCATGGATCCCACTGTGGATGGACACTGGTATGGATAGACATCAGAGCCTTGGATCCCAGCTTGACTGTGTTCTGGATGGAGAGCAGAGTCTTGGATTGGACTCTAGATGGATACTGCTCCAGATGGACACCAGAGCCATGGATCCCACTTTGGATGGATCCCAGTCTGGATAGACTCCAGAGCCATGGATCCGTCTCTGGATGGATGCTGGTCTGGATGGACACCCGAGCCATGGATCCAAATTGGAGCCTGGTCTGGATGGATACAAGGGCCATGGATTCCACCCTTGATGGACACTTGTGGAGATAGCAACCAGAGGAATGGATTCGACTCGAGATGGGCACTGGTGCTGAAGGACAGTGGTCTAGATGGTGACCAGAGCCATTCCTCCCACCTTGTATTGACTCTTGCCAGACCCCGAGGCATGGATCCCACTCGGGATGGCCAGTGGTCTGGATGGGCACCAGACCATGGCTCCCCTATGAATGGACACTGGTCTTGACGGACGCCAGAGCCATGGATTCCAGCTGGACACTGCTGTGGATGGACACCAGAGCAATGGATGCCACTGTGGATGGATACTGGTTTGGATGGACATAAGAGCCACGGATCCCAATCTAGACGGACGCTGCTGTAAATAGACACCAGAGTCATGGATCCCACAGTGGATTGACAGTGGTCAGGATGGACACCAGAGCAATGGGTGCCACTGTGGATGGACACAGGTAGAGATGCACACCAGAGTAATGGTGTCCGCTCTGGATGGACACTGGTCAGGATAGACAGCAGAACCCTGGCTTCCACTCTGGATGGACGCTTGCCTGAATAGACAAAAGAGCTATGGATCCCAGCTTGACACTGGTCTGGATGGACACCAGAGCCATGGATCCCACTCTGAATGCACACTACTCGTGATGGACACAAGAGCCATGCATCCCTCTGTGGATGGAGCCTGGTTTGAATGGACAGCACAGCCACGCATCCAGACGGACACCAGAGCCGTGGATCCCAACTGCACAGTGGTCTGGATGGACACCAGAGCCATGGATCCCACTGTGGATGGACCCTGGTACAGATAGACAGCATAGCCATGGATGCAAAGTGGACACTGCTCCAGATGGATAATGATCTGGATGGACGCCAAAGCCATGGATCCCACTCTGGATGCACGCTGTTCTTGATGGACACAGGAGTCATGCATGGGTCTGTAGATGGAGCCTGGTATGAATGGACAGCACAGCCACGTATCCAGATGGATACTTGCCCAGATGGACAGCAGAGCCGTGGATCTCAAGTGGACAGTGGTCTCGATGGAAACCAGAGCAATGGATCCCACTGTGGATGGACACTGGTATGGATAGACCTCAGAGCCTTGGATCCCAGCTTTACTCTGTTCTAAATAGACTCCAGAGCCATGGATCCGTCTCTGGATGGATGCTGGTCTGGATGGACACCCGAGCCATGGATCCAAATTGGAGCCTGGTCTGGATGGATACAAGGGCCATGGATTCCACTCTTGATGGGCACTTGTGGAGATAGCAACCGGAGGCATGGATTCCAC